>NC_134700.1:264187283-264787283 GCF_043290135.1 Rhipicephalus microplus | reverse complement strand
AACCCGAGCTGTTTCAAAGGCTTCGCTTTTCTCACTGGTGATATTGTTTCCGTCGGCCGTGGAGGTCGTATTTCGATGGAGGCGCAAAGGTAGAGAGGCCTGTCTACTGTTCGATGTCAGTAGACATTAAATAACACTAGATGACCAAATTTCCTCAGCCCTTCACTACGGCGTTTCTCGAAATAATATCATGGTTTTTGGAAATAAATCCTCGGATAATATTATTGTTATCAAAGCAACACACTGTTGAAAAAGCAGATGGCAAGGTGAACATGCGGGACTTTTCTCCCTCTTTCTCTCTCCCTCTTCGTTAAAATGGGCTGTTGTCCGTTTACTGCCACATTACGAAGTTTGTTATTGGGATCCTGCAGCCGCATGTTGAAATACCTGTCTTCCCGCACTATGCAGTGCGTATCACGCGAAAGCTGTTCCTTGCAAAAAGGAAAAAAAAACGTAAGCTGGAATTGAAAACTCAGTTTTCTAGTTTTCTGTGTTTCAGTGGGGCAGCTCAGCGTTTTTGTGGAGCTAAAGTTCATCATCGTCATGTTCATCATCATCATCTGCTGCAGCAGCAGCAGCCTGACTACGCCAACTGCAGAGCGAAGGGGCTAAATTTATAAAGACCACTGCCTCTCTCGCCCACCTCTCGTCCCTTTACTGTCGCAGTGGTCCTTCACAAAATACCACCGGCCACAGGTTTTCCCTAGAACCGTATATGTACATTCCTTCATACGGCTCTGGTTCTCCCTATCTCGTCAAACCGTACCGGCCCTAAGCCCTCCACGCTCGCGCCTAATTGAATTTCTGAAGCATAGTAGGTAACCGTGGACACACAGCTGTGGCGTCTCGTGTAATCTGTCGCACGTGTACGACCTGTACCGCCTTATACTGTCTCGTATACTGCACCTAATTTCACTCGTCTTCTGACCTCGCTAAAGAATAAAAAGCGGAAGAATGTCTAAATAAAAAAAAACCGTTTCCAGCGCTACAATACACCTTCCTCACAAGAAGTATGTATGGCAAGAATGGTGTGTAGGCCTAGTCAGCAACTAAATGAACCTTATATTCTGTTTCAGAGCGTACCATCCCCTAATCTCCTCGCATGCCACGGTGATGTTTGTAACAAAGTGTTTATCCAGTATATCTTCAGTAGAGTGTCAATTCCGCTTACTGTGATGTCACGCGTATCGTCTAAGAGAACAAAGTGTTTTATAAAATTTAGTTTCATAAATCGTTTCTGGATTGTTCATACTGGAAAATAATTTCTGCGTTGTTCCTAGACGTAACCCATCGGGGTGGTCTTTGGGGTAGGGAAAACGCTGGCTTTACTTAGGTGAACGTTCAAGAGCACCAGATGGTCCAAATTTCCGCCCCCACCCGCCCCCCACGCTACGACGTGCCTCAGTCGCATCGTGGTTTTGGCACACATTAATCCCCCAAAATTATGATTGGTCGTTACACGTAAGAGTGTGTGCTGCACTGCTAATTTTGCACCTCCCTTACGTACACGTATTGCAGGAGCTTCAGGGAAATGTGCCAGATCATTTGGAAATTTGTATGATGATATGGCGTAGACGGCAAGTTCTGTTCAGGCAAGCCGCTTGACGCCCAGGGGAAAAAAATAGCCTTTAACGGGCACTAAAGATAGTAACGATTTTTAATCGGTAAATTACTCTTTCGAAATGACAAAATCAACACGATCGCCGCTAGACGACGGTTAAGCGAGAAAACGGTCGAACGCTAGCGACGACGCCACGCTTAAATTCCGGCACCAAACGCCGGGACATCATACATTTTGACAGCGTTCGATAGTTCCTATGTAGTTCCTGATCAGTAAAAAGGAAAAGCATGGTCCTCTGATTGGGTCAAATGCTTGGCATACCAAGTTTCAGGAAGTTTAGTTGCGACGATTTCACCAGAATAGGGAAAAAATGCACTTTGATATCCGTGACATCACGCGTGTGGATATGGGTGCAAAATTTAGAAAATCAAACTCTGAGCTCCGATTTCTCCTCTATTATTTGATAGATATAAGTTAATGGCATCAAAGTTCCAAGAGTACAATTTATTAATCAGGTGGCGGGATCGAATCCCGCCTGCGGCGGCTGCATTTTCGATGGAGGCGAAAATGCTGTAGGGCCCGTGTGCCCATATTGGGGTGCATGTTAAAAAAAATACCCTAGGGGGTAGAAATTTCCGTACCACTCCACGGCAGCGTCTCTCGTAATCATATGGTGGTTTTGGGATGTTACACCTGAGACGTTAATCAATCAATCAATCAATCAATCAATCATTCGACCAATCAATTTAAACCAATTCGTTGTTTCACTTCAGCGCCCCTCTAAGCAAAACTTTCTTGTGTTTCTTGTTAAGCGAATACGTCGTAGCCTGCGCGTTTGGCAAAGAAAGAGCGCGGATGTAGCTTCTCGCGAACATAAAGCATGATACCCAAGTGAAAGCACCCCCCCCCCCCCCCTGTGGTACAGTATCTTCTACCAGCTTCGTCGTCTCGTTATGCAGATCATTGAGCGAAAGATTATAGTGACAAGAGACTAGTAAACGCCTCAATCTTAGCCGATGCTGCAAAGAAGTTGTTGTTCTACGTGGGATAACTCTTCAATTGATTGCCCCGCCGCGGTGGTCTAGTGGCTAAGGTACTCGGCTACTGACCCGCAGGTCGCGGGTTCGAATCCCGGCTGCGGCGGCTGCATTTCCGATGGAGGCGGAAATGTTGTAGGCCCGCGTGCTCAGATTTGGGTGCACGTTAAAGAACCGCAGGTGGTCGAAATTTTCGGAGACCTCCACTACGGCGTCTCTCATAATCATATGGTGGTTTTGGGACGTTAAACCCCACATATCAATAAACTCTTCAATTGATTTGTTTTTGTTTTTTGTTTTTGCTTGAAACACAAGGAAGATTTTCTCGGTACGTGCAATACGACAGCAAGCTCGCGCAACGCCGCAAAAAAAGAAAAAAAAAACGTTTTATGCTAAGTAGATTCCACGGTAACGCTCCTCACTCCGAAAGTGATACTTGCAAAACGAAAAATAGTTCCGAACCGCGTTTATGCCTACAGTTCTTTGTACTGGCTGTCTTTTGCTTGCGCCTTCAACGCAAATGTGCTGTAGTTCAATAACCGGCTAAATGCGGCGCTGATGCGCAAGATCGCTTCGATGGAATTGCCGCTTACGATGTCAATGATTTACATCATGAAATATAATAGGCGGCATTAAATGTAAATGAATTTAGAGAACGGCAACCAACCTTTATTTCATTTCGGAGGTACAAAGGTTGAAACGCTATCACACGATGCTTTGCCACTTGAGAACTCGTGTTTCTGTTTCATTTAGATCTTATCTTAGAAATCGTCTTCCCTTCGACTTCGCCTAAGTTTAACACACTTTTGACCACGCAATATAAATTGATTGAGAAGAAAGATACTGTGGCTTCTGCCTTACAGTCGTCTTAGGTAAATGCACAAGCAACCACGTGACCTGTAATTCACGTCGATTTCCTTTGTTGTCCTCAACCTCGCTTTTCTATTTGAAATGCGAACCACACTCTTTTTTTTTTTTCTGGCACCATTGCATCACTGTTTCTTCAGAAGCTCGGATTGATTGATATGTGGGGTTTAACGTCCCAAAACCAATATGATTATGAGAGACGCCGTAGTGTAGGGCTCCGGAAATTTCGACCACCTGGGGTTCTTTAACGTGCACCCAAATCTGAGCACACGGGCCTACAACATTTCCGCCTCCATCGGAAATGCTGCCGCCACAGCCGGGATTCGAACCCGCGCCCTGTTCAGAAGCTCGGCATACGAGCAGCGGCTTCACCTGGCATTCCGCAGCTGCCCTTGTTTGTGCAGCGTGAACAGTAGAAGCCCACAAACTATGACAAGTTTCAGGAACACATGCTGGTGCAACATGAACAGTGCCTAGACGCTTCAGGCGATCACGTTAAAAGGTGGCTCGTCGAAACTGGAGGTTGCTGCAACATTTATTTGTGATTGAAGTCCGCGTATTCGAAGTTTCTGAAGGGCTTTTGGCACGTCAGGCAGCGCGTACTACTTTCACGTATCTGAGTACTGCGTTCGTTCGCAACCGAAACGTACCCACACTCGTGGCCCATCGAAGCTTTCCAAGTATACACTCCCTCGAAGCATGTCTCAATACGTCGGAATGTTTACTTTGCGTTTACCTTCGGCGCTTTCGAAAGACCTGCTACGCTTACACCACGAAAACTATGGTCTCCGTGTGCCACCTGACAAGAATATCTGGCCATACGCACACTAGCAAGCTCTTCAAAAAAGAAAAATATTATAACGATAATAAAAAAAATGTCTGTGGCATCACGCGTTGCACAGCCGTTAGCCACTTTGCGCCTAGATTCCTTCCATAACCTTTTTCGTTCTCCTCATTCACATTCTACGCCATACTTTTATGTCTTTTTTTTAAACAAAAGAAGCGCAAAAACAACGAAAAATGAGCTTTCTGCTTGCCCACGTTTCTTTCAAAAATCCTGCATGCAACCACATTGGCTATTTCGTCTGACTTGCACGACGTGGACACGAGTGTCGCAGCCATCGCTCTTTATTTCGATCGATGTAAGTAAAGCATATCGTAGCTGATGCGTGGTGATATAATGCGGATAAAAAAAAACAGGAAAAAAAGAAAGCTTGCGCAGTAATCGTACACACTCGCAGTTGTGTCTTTTTGAAGCGCGAAATGGGTTCAAATGCGTGGCATGCTTTTAATCTTAGATTTGATTGATTTGTGGGGTTTAACGTCCCAAAACCACCATATGATTATGAGAGACGCCGTAGGGGAGGGCTCCGGAAATTTTGACCACCTGGGGTTCTTGAACGTGCACCCAAATCTGAGCACACGGGCCTACAACATTTCCGCCTCCATCGTAAATGCAGCCGCCACAGCCGGGATTTGATCCCGCGACCTGCGGGTCAGCAGCCGAGTACCTTAGCCACTAGACCACCGTGGCGGGGCGCTTTTAATCTCAGAAAGAGCGCTTTAACGTAGAAAGAACGACACGCTTCCCTCACACCGGTTCATGACAGCGATAAGCAGTCACAGCGGTTATCCTTTTTGTGGCCGACAGCAAAACGCGTTCATCGTAAAGCCACCACTATTGTTGCGGCCCTGCCGAGACAGCGCAATGGGGCAAATGCTATGGTCGTTCGTACGCGGAACGTTATGGAGCACTAGAATCAACGCGCGCCCTGGCGCACGAGCGGGTTTCTCGCGTGGTATTTTTGTTTGTATTTCACGGGCATTTGTAATTTGCAGAAAAACACTAATACCGGTCTATTCAAAACTGTCTTATCGGACGTTTTGCGAACCGATCTACAACTTTCTCATTGAAATTTTTTTATCTGTCTTCGTTTCTTGAAAAAGTTAGTTAATTAGACATATCTAATTAAACAATATTTGAGTACCCAAAAGATAGTCTGACTAACTCCAGGCAACGTGCATTTGAGGAACATGCATTTGGCCGCGTCGTGATTACGTGTTCCGGCATATTTTAAACTCTGGTCAAAGTTACGTGGGACACCCTGTATATCGACGCCCAAACGCAATAAAATGTGATCGTTGGTGCCGTGTCTGTGTCCTTTCGTCTTGTCCTGCATTGTTTCATCGTTCTGATTCAACGTAAAGGGGTTCGCGCAGAAAGGCAGAAAATGTTGCGCTACTGTATACAACTGCTGAGAAGGGTAAGGGAAGTCGAAGTGGGCTTCAAGCTATACGGGCATGCCGACAACAGCCTTGATGAGCGGGAAAGACGGGCCTCCGCATGTTCCTGCGTAGTCGTCACTCTCCGGGTCCCAGAAGGCGATGCAGTCGGTCTTGGCCTCCTTGCAGAGGGAAGCCGCGAAATTGCTGGCATTTGGTGGCTCCAGGAAGGAGACTGCATCACCGAAAGCGGTCACCCCGACGGTCGCCTGTCCGCGGCTGCGTTCCGAAAACAATGCGTCACCTGGCTGTGCTTCAAAGGACGCTAGGGTGAAGCAGTGAATCGGCTACGTTGATAACAATTCACGCTGAAAATTTTAATCGCACTGAAATCTCCACGCGTAACGTGATGCATTTCTAAGAGCATTTTTTTTTTCATATTTTGGCGACGTTAGTCCAATGTAAATGTCTGATGCTTTGTATGTTCAATCTCTTATCCCCTCATAGGACCTGCACTTCTTATTCACCGACTATGAACTGCTTACGTCCTCGTAGACGCCTTCAATATCGTTAACACACAATTACTCAAAGTCGTCGACAAACGCGCTGTTGGTTAACAGCAACCGCGTTATAAATAAGCGTGATGAACACAAAGATATAGAACATTTGCTGCAAAATGCAAATAAGCCCTAAATATGCGACAAATGAATGAAAAATTTCACAGGCGACTCAGCAAAAAAGAAAAAAAAAAGGAAAGCCCGAACCACATATTATAAGCAGAACTGACAGCTGTTCTGTCCGCACAAGCTAGCACATGTGCAACGCGTGCGCTCATTGGGAGCAATCTGATGCTATATGTACAAGCTGGTCATTCAAACTTCGCGTCTTTCGGTGCATCTTCATAGTAGCACCATGCATGACATTGTTGAAGAAGCAGTCAAGTTGAAATGGTGAAGTGAGTGCAGTGTTGGAAGTAGCGCGTTATACAAGTAAAGGCATTGCAGATGACGCTCACTAAGGGAGATCCGCTTATATTTTTCTGTTGAATCGTGTCATGTTTCTTGGTAAACGATTATTTACTGTTGTTTGCATGGCTTGAAGAGAAATGACAACCAGGGCGCTATTTGTCATTTTAGTCGGGATTTTAGTTTGAGGTCCACTCTTCGATTAGCTCGTATGAAATACGTGGAGAAACGCATGTGGGGGTTTCGCGTATCGTCTTTTCGATTATTTGTATACTGTTTTACGTAGTTTTCATCGCAGCCTTCTGTTGACTTTGTTTTGTGCAACTGCTTTTAGCACCGGGGATGATTTGTTAATTGTTTTAGTAAGAGTTTGGATTTCACCTTGTCAGAGCAAATATATATAAAGATTTATTCATTACATTTTTTCTCCTTGTAACTTCCTAATTTTCGAATATATATATATATATATATATATATATATATATATATATATATATATATATATATATATATATATATATATATATATATATATATATATATATATATATATATATATAATGAGATATAAATAACCTGCTCATGGCTGGTTATTTTTTCATCCACTTTTCTTTCTTCTTATTTACATTCGATTGGTTCTAATAACTTCCCCTGTACATTCCTTGGCATCACTGTCTGTTATATCTCATTAATATTGTGTTAAAACACGGAAAAACGAGCCCTTAGGTATACACTTCTTTCCCTTATATATATATGTATGTATATATATATATATATATATATATATATATATATATATATATATATATATATATATATATATATATATATATATATATATATATATATATATATATATATATATATATATATATATATATATATATATCCTGTGTGTGTGTGCGTGTGTTCATCTTGGGTACACATTTTTCTTCACATTTCTTGTGGATTCTATCGCTAAACACTTGTCACGTCGCACAGGTTACCACGTTTATTCACCTGTATACGTTGGTGATGTTCATGTTGCACGTGCTGCCGTAAGAAATATCGACCGCAGCCTCGGACCCGTTCACAGCCACAGCGGCCACACGAAGTCCATGACAGACACGGTCGCCGTAGTTCTTGCTGAGGCGCGCCAGATCTGCATGCCGTGAGATTATCTCGGTGCTGTGGTATCCACCTCGCGTCGGGTCCGGCGCAGACCGCGACTGTGGCGCCACTAGCAGCGCACGGTCGCCCAGCATGTCGAGGAGACTGAAAGAGGTTTAGTTTGGTTTCGTTTGCGTTATCTAACGTCACAAAGTGGCACACGTTCGCTATGAGACACGCCGTAGTGAAGGACCTCGGGTTATTTCTATAACCCGAGGTTTCTTAAACATGCACGAAAGTCGCCCAACACCCGGGCCCCAAGCGCTTTGTCTCCGTGAAAACGCGACTGCCAGGGCTGGGCTTGAGTCCGCGTCTTTCGGATTAGCCAAGCGCTGTTAACATTAGGCCGCCGCGGAGACAGAGTCTGAAAACGCAGTGGAGAATGTATGATAAGTGATGCTGGTAACCTTGGTTCTTACGACCGCGCGACGTTGCAGAAACCACAGCTTGTGTACGGGGGAGAATTGAATATTAATGCAGGCGCTTCGCGTCTGCAACTTCGGCACACTAAAAGGAATCGCGTATGCATGCGCTCAGACTGCCATGCATAAGTTAAAAGGTCTGTGTCCCGCTGCTAACCCCAATTATGAATTCCATTGGTGGTCATGACAGCCGCATTCTGACGGGCGGGAAAATCGGGAACACACTTCTGTGTGGATACAACAAAGTCATATCATTTCACTTTGAGAAGGAATGAAGACGCCCTATTTACATTATTAGGTTCACATGCGCATGGGTGACTCCTTTAAAAGATATCAGGGCTTCTCCTGCCCTAGAATAGTTTGTCCTGGTGGAATACACGTATCTATGGAAAGCGCCTTCACAGGTGTGTCAAGCCATACGCTCACGGGCGGTATCGAGTCTCGCAACATATACCGGAGTGCGCACGTCCTAGAATACCGCCGCCGCTGTCGTGTGTTTTTCTCGTGTACTTGCTCACTCAATAGGAACCAAGCCAAGCTTGGTTAGCCTCTCTGCTTTTCATCTCTTTTTATCTCCTTCTTATCTCTCTTGTTTGGCTTCATGTTTATCTCTCAATAAGTTTGAACTTTTAATTGACCGAAACTATTGAGGTTTAGTGCGGTTGAAATTAGGTGCGAAAATTGTAGCAACGGTGTGGTCACGTTCTTAACTACCAGTTTAGATAGGCACCTCTTATGTTAAATATCCTTGCAGTTGATTACCTGTTGGTGAACATGACGTGCGAGACCAGTCATCGCCTCGTCTAAGTGAATGTTGTTCAGTTATTTCTTGGGCCCAGAAGCCTATAGGCTGAAATTCTTTTCGCGGGGGGGAGGGCATACCCTTGAAATGGTCATTTATCTCTCTGCATAGGAAAACATTTTGGGTGGCAGCGGACGGGCCCGTTGAGCCATCTGCTGGTTACGCCACTGCTTGGGCCACGTCGGTGAGTGTGCCATAGAAAGAGTTCGTTTCGATTTTCTGACGTTTGTGTTGAATTCATTGCTATCAGCGGTCCTCCCACGTGAAGCTCACATTAGCGTTAGTGACACGGTGGTAGAACACTCCTGGGTTTCGCGCGAATCAGGGTATACGACTACACAATCACTGGCGACTGTTGAGAAGAAACCTGTACATATATGATCACCAGTAAACGGTAATATCTGATTATTTCTGAAAGCGTTGTGTGTGTGGCAGTATTATTTTGTTGTTTTTGTTTTTTTGTTTTTGCGAATATGTTAAATGAGTGCTTATTACAGCCCTATTCATGTAATGTCTCCTCCTGGAGAAGGCGCAGTTCTGTCAAATCGTTCGGATTATTCCCAGATGCAGGTGTAACTTGCACGGTAAAGCGCAATGTCTTTAGCGAATTGAAAACTTCCCAATTTCATTTCTGGTACCACGGATCGGGTATGTTCTAATCCCGGAGTCTATGCCTAGTTGTAATAACGTTAGTACCACTTAGCACATTTTCTTAGCACCCATTCCGTGATGTACGCCATAAAAACAATGAACGTCTTCTCCTGCATCGCCACTATCACAATAAATCTTCCGCGCGGACGGGATATGTGCTTATCCAAAGCTAAAAGATGGAAACTTCTTACAACTTTAAAAACTTTCACTACTTGTGAGACCTTGCAGCTTGTATCCTGAGAAATCTGCGTCACGAAATTAGGGAGTAATCACCAAACGCATCGCTAAAGAGCGTGCACACGACGGGCTCAGAAAAAGGCGACAAGCGCCGGCGGAGGAGGCGAGTCCTTGCCGTGACGTCACATCACCGCGACCGCAGCGACGCCAGTGTTCGTTCTCGGGGCTCACGAGCGCTCTTCTTTCTGAGCCCGCTACACTGTAAAGGGTGCACCTCCGCAGAGGTTAATGCGTTCAGGTGAAGCAGTCCAAACCTTCGCCAAACAGGAAAGGCGCTAGCGCACCTTTTTAGTCTGGCTGTGCCCTAATGAACGGTACTTCACAGAGTTTTCATCGCTCACAATTACAGTCGTTTAAAATGTTTCTAGAGTCCCGCTTAGCTTGGCAAGTTTACGAAGGCGCCGTGAGAAATGATGCATCTTTCTTTCATGGAGCTGTTTAATGACTCGGGGTTTTACTCGGGATTACATTTAGTTTTTCAGCTACAGCTTACAACGCTTCTGTGAAGTAAGACAGCATTCGTTTATGGTTGGCGGCCATACGTCAATCGCTAATGTAAACAGCGTTTATTTGAGACTGGCCACGAGAGTGAGCAACTTTTGAAAGGAATGCATTAAAAACACCATGAAAATAAAGCACCATGTGAGCCATAGACTGAGCATTCATCTAAAAACGTTCGCATGAGCTTACTGATTCGGCAAAACATGACGGGAGTCCTAAAAAAAAGTCAGTGGCATATCCTACTGCAGGTTGAAGAAATTTAAAAGAAAAAAAAGCGTCTGTACCCACAAGCACCTAGCAAGCGATAACTTCTGTCTTTTTATAACGAAGCACTTTAGAGCGTAAATTAAATAGCAAGGAGACAGTACTGCAGAGAGGAAGCATCCTTAATAGCAAAATATTGCTTGCTTCTAGGGTATTTGGAAACGAAAATGTCGTTAGGCATCTGTTTGCTTTTTCCGAACAGCAGTGCGCTGAACTCTCACACCATGCCGTTCTCTTTTGTCAATCTCGAGAGTGAAGCGATCAGAGTGGCTGCAAAACGCATTTTACGCTCAGCTTTCGAGGGACTCGTCTGTAAAGCTTACCTCCAGCGCATCAACGGTAGTTTACATTTGAGGGTTAAATTTGCGTTGGAAATATTGAACACCATTCACTACAATCACGCCGCATGACAGCTTGGTAGACCTAAAAGGGGTTACCACTACGACTCGAATTTGTATGACCTTGTATTGTACGTTAACTTGATTTTAAGGTAAGACGAGAGTATGCTATACGTCATTTCACCACCCTGGGGTGCTGTTGTGACCGGCGCCAGAGCGGAAGAGGGAGCGGCGCTCCTTTTGATGTTCCTTTTTAGTCGCCAAACGGGCTGGCGGCCTGTGTCCGCCATGTATTGTTCCCCCCTGGCCGGAGGGTGCGGCGTCTTGCCGCCGCGACACCGTGAGCCGTTCGGGAGACCACAAGTGCCGCTTCTTCTTTGGAAGATGACGGCGGCGGCGGCGGCCGGAAATCGTCCCGCTAATTGAACGAGTCGTTCGGCGACCATTTGAAGCTTGTTTACGGCGGCCCTTTCGATGGATGCAGTCATCAACTTCAGACCCCTCGCCCAGCGACACCCCTTGACGAGGAGGAGCCACGTTCGTGCCACATGGCCGTGCAGTGACCACGCTTCAATTTTGAACGTTCACGTGGACCGTGCGTGCTCGTCACCCTCGCGGGTAATGTGTGATCCGTGGTTGGACGGTGCCCTCTGTACGCGGTCCCCGATCTAGGGATCTGGGGAGGACAGACCCTTTATAATGAGCCCCCGCGGCTCATTCGTGTGTGCTTTTTTTTCGAGAGCAGAACCGAGCAGAACCATGTAGAACCAAGCACCATGTAGCGCTATGTTAGGAGACATGTAGAGGCCTGCCACGTTTGAGAGCTCACCGTGTAGGGAGTTCGCAATGTACATATTGTAAATAAACCCTCTTCAAGTCTCTCTTCCTCCTGCCTCGACAACTTCATCCCGGACCTCCGGTGTCTGGAAACACCGGTCGCAACAACTGGTTGGCAGCGGTGGGATACGAGTCTGCGACGGAGAGCGACATGTACCGGAGGCCAGCCGAAAGCCCTGGAACTCGGCGGGATCGAAGCAGCGTACCACCACCGCACGTAATGGGGTGAGTGCCTGGCTTTGTGCTTGAGATATATCGAGTCTTTTAGCCTAAATTCGTTGAAAGATAGATATAACCAACAACTGCCTGGCCACTGTGGTTGTTATCTCAGCACAAGGCAGCACTGGATGATTATCTGAGCAAGTACGCTAAAGCAGGAAAGCTTAGATGATTCAATAGGAACAAGGGGTAATGTTTCAAAATTTCTAAGGGTACGTTGCGGGTTAAATTTTAGGATGTTGTAAAAAGCAGGAGTGAAAAATTAACAAGAAAAAGTAGAGAGGGATGTTGGCCACGTAGTGCTACTTGGGTGCTTAAGCTTGTGGTCTCCGCTGTGAGATTTGCCAGGCTTCAATTTCTCTAGACCCAGAATTGAAGCGCTGGTGGGTTTGTGTTTTGTCACAGCTGAGCCAAAGCAAAGTAGTCGCCATGGATCTTACGAGATTGACGAGAGAGAACCTGCTGAACCTGTGTTGGGATCTGGAGCTAGATTTTAATGATGATATGCCTGCTTCTAAACTCCGCGAAGTGATTCTCGAAAGCAATAGTGACAATGAGGAAATCGAGCACTTCGGGAATATGTACTTATTGGACCAGGAGGAGGAAGTACAAAGGGCGCAAAGAAAGGAAAGATGGCGCCAGGAGGAATTGGAAGCTGAGCGCAGGCATGAAGAACATATAAAAAGGATGCAGGAATTAGATGAAGAGATAGAAAGGCTTAATTGTGAATTGGTGGCATTGCAGCAGAGTGGTCAATCCATAGATGTAGCGCACGAACGGTGCGATGTAGCGGCGGTGCCGTTTAAGACCGAAGCGAAGGCTACAGGTCGGACATCTGTAGATGAAGTGCACGAACGGTGCGACGTAGCGGCGGTGCCGATTAAGGCCGAAGAGAGGGCTACAGGTCAGAAATTTGCAGATGTACCGCACGAACGGTGCGTTTCAGCAGCGGTGCCGTTTAGGGCCGAAGAGAGTGCTGCGGGTCTGATATCTGTAGATATAGCGGCGGTGCCGTTTGAGGCCAAAGAGAAGGCTAGTGCCTGTAAGGGAATGGAACAGGTTTTAACCCATTCTGAGGGAAAAGAGCTCGCGGTCACAGCAGGGTGTGAGGGTTCCGTGGTGGGGGAAACGAAGTTAAGATTAACAGAGTGTTCCATCGAACCTTGCAGCCCTGTAGACCATGTTGATGAGCGTCAGAGGCGGACGAAAGGCTCCAGGTTTGGCACCAAGGAATGTGCCAAACGGAGAAAGCGTCCGAAAAACAGAAGCGCGGCAAGGCTCGCGATCAGCGCGGCGCGTTTGACGAGGACCTTCAAACGGCGTGGCGGATTTGCGAGAAAAGGCCCGTTGTCTTCTCTGACTGGCTTAAATCGCAGGCGTCTGAGCGGCCGGAGAGTAAGGAACAGAAGTGCGCAATCTACGCGGCCGCGGTCTTACGATGAACTGATAGGCAATCATCAGGACTGGGCGCGCGAGATGGCGGAGGAGCATATCGGTGATGAAGAACGTCAGAGTAGGACGAAAGGCTCCCAGGTCCGCACAAAGAAGCGTGCACAGGGGAGAAAGCGTCCGAAGGGCAACAATAAGGCAAAGCTCGAGATGAGCACAACGCGTTTGAGTAAGGGTTTCAAACGGCGTGGTAAAATCGCGAGAAAAGTGCCGTTGTCATCTCTGACGGGTCTGTATCGTGTGCGTCCGAACCGCCGGAAAAGAAAAGCGCATCGTACGCGGCAGTGTTTGAAGGAGAGATTGCTAGGCAATTATCCAGACAGTCCGCGCGAAAAATCACATGAGCATGTGGGTGCTGGTGAGCATCAGAGATGGGCGAAAGGCTCCGTAGACGGCACCAAGAGACGTGCAAAACGGAGAAAGCGCCGTAAAAACAGGCAGGCAGAAATCGCGACGCGTTTGAGGAATGTATTCAAATGGCGGAGCGAAATTTCAAGAAAGTTGCCGTATCGCAAGCGTCCAAGCGGCCAGAGAACAAAGAAAAGAGAAGCGCATGGTGTGCGTAAGTGGTCGAAGGGCAAGAGACCCTTCCGTTGTTCTCGCGGTGCATTGGACGGGGTGCGGGGCAAAAGAGTCGGTGGTTTTCGAGGGGCAGGAAGCGACAGCAAGTCGGCTTCGAGGAACGTCGCGGGGTTCGGTAGCAGGGCGATTGACGCGTGTTGTAGACCCCGTTTCTCGAGAAAATCGTTCCGGGCGCGACCACCGCGAGTTCGACTCAGAGTTGTTGCGAACAGCTGTTAGCCTCTCGGAAAACGTCGACTCGGGACTGTTGAAAGGAACATTTTGTTTGTTTTTGTGATTTTGTAAATAACTCGTTTGTACCTTGTTTTCGTTAGCGCTCTATCATTTTGGTAGCCTATATACGTTGTATAGATCTATTGGAAGGATAGTGACACGCATTAGAGCGTACAGAATTAGGCGTTTGTCATCGGCACCGGAGTTGGTTTGTATGCGTCCGAGCCGCCGGACAAAACGAAAAAAAAAAAGCACGTTGGGTAGAAAGGCAGACCCTTTCGTCGCTCTATCGACGGCATGTTTGATGGACTGCGGGAGTGCGAGGTACTCAGCGAGAGTAAGAACGCAGGTTGTCAGCGCAGAGCTTTGCGGGGGTCGGAGGCGAAGCGAATGGGTTTTGCCATTGTTCCATTTCCCGTTCGCCTAGAAAGACCCACAGGACGCGACACCGCGCGTTAGTCCCAAAAAGGAGTAGACATCCGTGAGCTTTTGACGATGGTCATTAGTGGATTTATTTTGTTTTGAAATTTGCTTTTGACTGTTTAAGTTGTTTTGGATTTTAATGTGTTTTTTAAGAATCTCGTCTACCAAATAGTGTTTAGGTAACACAATTTTGGTTTTGTTCATTTCTTGGGCGTTGTACGTTTAGCTAAGGTAAGCGTTGTGCGATTGCATAAACGACACGCATAGGAGCCTGCGTCATGGTAGATACGTGTAAATGAGCAGGAGCTACGTTATGAACTAATTATGACTGAGCGTAGAGACGCAAAGTTATTGCTTGCGAGATTTTTCAGGATTCATGCGAAACTTTTTTTTGTTGTTCATTTAATGTTTTGTTCGCATGTGTCCGGTGTGTAAGAAAAGCTAGCTCGTGAGTTTATATGTATGCTTTGTGAAAGTGGCAACAGCAAGGGAACGGTTAGGTGGTATCTCATCCAGGCAGGAGCACTGTGATGTGCGTTTGCGGATATATAATAAAGATGTTCCTAATGCAGGTGCAGCACGGCAGTTATGCTTTCGTCTTCTCAAAAGGAATTGACGACTGGCTTTGGCGGCACTAAATTTCGGGAACTAAAAGATAGCGTGAAGTAAAATGCTTTATTTTATGAGTATGATACCTGGTGGGTTACGGCGGATTGCTCACGCAAGCACTCGGGTATGCCACGGTAAGCGCATCACTTGACAGTTAGTTTTCTTGAAAGCAGTTTGATGGGAAGATTATTATCGGATCGGGATTAGGAGTTTTGGTGAAACCTCAGAGAAACGTCCCGATTGCTGCTTTGTGTTTGGTAATACCGCTTAAGTAAGGTTGCTTTTGGATAATTTGTCGGACTCGACGTGTCTCAGTGCGGGCAGGGTGCTCTCCCGTGCCTGTGGTGGTGTGTATGAATGCTTTTCCCAGAGGGGAGCCACAAGGAGCGAGAGGGAAAGAGTCCTTGGCTGAGCGTCATCAGCAGTGGCCTGGAAGACAGCACTACTCAGCGACACTTCGGGCAACCTGTGCAGCTGGTCACCCTCAGGTCGCTTCTCCCGCCGGCGGACGAGCTGTTGTGACCGGCGCCAGAGCGGAAGAGGGAGCGGCGCTCCTTTTGATGTTCCTTTTTAGTCGCCAAACGGGCTGGCGGCCTGTGTCCGCCATGTATTGTTCCCCCCTGGCCGGAGGGTGCGGCGTCTTGCCGCCGCGACACCGTGAGCCGTTCGGGAGACCACAAGTGCCGCTTCTTCTTTGGAAGATGACGGCGGCGGCGGCGGCCGGAAATCGTCCCGCTAATTGAACGAGTCGTTCGGCGACCATTTGAAGCTTGTTTACGGCGGCCCTTTCGATGGATGCAGTCATCAACTTCAGACCCCTCGCCCAGCGACACCCCTTGACGAGGAGGAGCCACGTTCGTGCCACATGGCCGTGCAGTGACCACGCTTCAATTTTGAACGTTCACGTGGACCGTGCGTGCTCGTCACCCTCGCGGGTAATGTGTGATCCGTGGTTGGACGGTGCCCTCTGTACGCGGTCCCCGATCTAGGGATCTGGGGAGGACAGACCCTTTATAATGAGCCCCCGCGGCTCATTCGTGTGTGCTTTTTTTTCGAGAGCAGAACCGAGCAGAACCATGTAGAACCAAGCACCATGTAGCGCTATGTTAGGAGACATGTAGAGGCCTGCCACGTTTGAGAGCTCACCGTGTAGGGAGTTCGCAATGTACATATTGTAAATAAACCCTCTTCAAGTCTCTCTTCCTCCTGCCTCGACAACTTCATCCCGGACCTCCGGTGTCTGGAAACACCGGTCGCAACAGTGCATAGTCAGCCCCACACATTGACAAAGTAGGAGGTGGGGGTGCTAATATGGAAAGAGGGGGTGGGGTCAAAATCAGCCCGACACACTGACATAATAGAAAATGAAGGTGTAACGACAAAATCCTCCCCCCCCCCCCGCCCCTTGACGGGGAATCCTGCGCACGCCTATGCTTTAAAATATAGTAAAATAACTTTTTGTTGAGCTAGTTGGTAGAATATTTCCAAAATTAATTTGAGCGCGTGCGCACGCACACACACACACACACGCACACACACGCACGCACACACACACAAATATATAGTTACGTGCACCTCATAAGTTAGAATCTGCCCTTCGGCGTTTGGTAGTGTGAAAATGTGCACCTTTATACATGAAAGGTAGCACTGTTGATAGTGTGCATGTGAACAAAACAAGTGACAAATTGGTTGCAAACATTCAGAAAGGAAGAAACTGCTGTGCCAGTGACCTGGGGAAGTCGAACGCCGCGACCACATCGCTGTCGCCGTCCACCACCAGACCGACACGCAGCGAGTGAGGCTTAAGCTGGGCCCGAAGTACGCCTGCGAGCCGCGTGATGGCCGCCTTGTACCGCGGCCGCGGCCTCTTCCAGTGAAGATACACGCGAGAGAAAAGCGACGACGTCCCGCTCTCGTCCCGTTTTCGACTGACGAGTGCCAACCGCTCCACCAGCCGCTGCACGCTATCTGCGTCGAGTAGCAATGCTAGCAAGTAGGGGTCTTCCACTGGGGAGCCTGCGAGGAGATGGGGAGCCGACAATACAGTCTTTTTTGCAAGTTAAGGAAGTACGGTACGCAAAATACGGTATATTATCACCGTACTGCTCTTCTTCCTCGCTCTCTGTTTTCTTTTTTTTTTCTTTTTTTTTGCCGCTAGCAGTTCAAATGACAGCGCGTCCCACAAACTACAGGTTAACAGTGGATATATTGACAGGCAACAATGAGGCGTGACAAACACGCAGTAATTTTTTAAACACATATCGTGGTGTTGGGGTGCCTTCATTGGATTTAGAAGGGGCAAAAGTGCTACGAACTAGAAAAAAAAAGACATGACCCGTACCGTATTATCCTCCTTTACTTGCGTACCATGTTTAGGTAACTTTCTACGTGACACTAATGTTAAATGTGCTACTGTTATGAGTGGCAAAGCGTAAAAAAACAATGCAAGTTTGTGTAAGGTCGACCTATAGCTTGCACCTGACCTAACACATACATTTATTAGGATAACACCGCCACTCTCTGGTACCGTACTTACTAGCATATTTCGTGCATTTTTCCTAGTCCTGACCAGCATCGGACAATGTTGGGTGATCATACATCGGGTGCAGTTGCCTACGACTGGTTATCAAGGTAAATGAAGGTAATAAAGGGTAAAGTAATACTAACGGATTCGTCTCGATTTACTGGTATACCTAAATCGCTTCTCGTTTCTTAATTTTATATAGTGCTGGGCCTGCTGGCAAGGAAAAGTATATGTATAGATGAACAGCAGGAGATCTCATCTGTGTAATGTAACGTAGTAAAAACATCCCCTCATCAATATTGCCCTAATTAGCAATCGAGTATCCTACCGTGTCGCTGCTTCGTTTGACACCGCGACGTGACTACGACGTCTGCGGAGACGTTTCATAATAAACCACGTTGAAAAGTTGCTCTTGCCTTGTTTTGAAAGGTTCGGAACAAAACGGACGCAACGGTCGAAAAGGAGGACCACTTACCGCCGACAATGACGGAGACTGAAAAAGGCGTCCCTCCCATGGCGGTGCCGAGCTGCGACAAAGTGTCGAGTGCAGCTCGGTCACCCTGCGATGGCAGTACGCTCAAACAGCAGTACGCCAGGTAGTGGCAGTACGCGTACGGGAAGCTGCGGACGTCCAGCGCCGCCTGCCCGATGCCCTCTCGATACACGCATAGGAACCTGCACAGAGATCACAATACATAGACCATTCGCGATCACCGAACAAGGCGCTACTCTTCATGGAAGGGTGCTGTCATACCCGCATGGATTGCAGCTTAATTATAGGCACAACTGCTAAGTCTCGCACAATGCTTGCAG
The DNA here is from genome assembly GCF_043290135.1 of Rhipicephalus microplus. Lineage (NCBI taxonomy): Eukaryota > Metazoa > Arthropoda > Arachnida > Ixodida > Ixodidae > Rhipicephalus > Rhipicephalus microplus. Next base: position 264,768,597 of record NC_134700.1, on the reverse strand, counting down.
CAGTTCTTCCGACGTAACACTGGTGTTCCTACGTGCACAATATCAGTCGCAAAAATATATACGTGCAGGGCGAGAAAATGAAGCGACACTTTACCATAACCCGCAGGCTTCCTATAACACCGTCTGTTTTACCTCGTATCCCGTGTCATTACCTCGCACGAGCACAGCAAGGCAGAGTGGATGGAAGCTGAGGGTCAAGCTGTCACAGCAAGCAAAAATTTTACAGTTTATGTCGTAAATCGCATAAAAAGTAACTGCAGGATGAGCAGCTATCAGTTTGGTAAAATACAAAAAATAACAACGAGAAGAAACGCGTGTTGTGCGCGTTTTACGGTTCACTGTTAAAACTTTGACTGTGACACGGTGCCCTCTGCTGGACCCTATTTAGCCTCGATTACGTATATTCAATAAATCTGTCGAGTCTACACTCGTCTGCCTCGTTTCTTTCCTTCTTCAACTGTGTCCCGCCTGGAGCACAGTTTGCTAGGAGATGAACACTTGGAAACTCGCCCAGGTTTCAACGCACAATAACAGCGCAATATAGACGTAAATGCTAAACTGTGGTAACTACAGTCGAACAACTTGATTATATCGTACATTCGCGAAGTATTGGTCTCTACGCCTTTGAAATTGGAGGCGATCAAATATTATCACGGTTATTGTCGTGCACGTGCAGCCCTTTGCCTGCCTGCTGAATATCTATGCTCTAATTAACGTACGGACCAATTTATTCGAAACGCCTTGACCTCTCGCCATCTGAAAAAATCGACTGGATGTGTCCCTGGCTAAGCGTTTGTGTCGCGTTGGGTTTGCCAAGCGACGTTACATGCTGTGGGGCCGAGAATAAATTAGGGTTTCAACGGGTACCGGGCCGTCCCTGCTGCTAACCTAATGATCCTATAGAAGAATAGTCCATACGCTGCCTGTAGTCATCACGGACGGAAAAGTTTAGAAACTGCTCCGCCCGTGTGGAATTATGCCTTTCATTGTGCAATCGTCGGAATGGAGTCACTATGACGGCTGGGAACTACGGCCCGCTACGTTACGTTCAATAGCTGCATGACACCCTGGCCACAGCAGCGCTTGGCTGTTGAAGCGTAGTCACCTCGCACTGGCAGGTACGACGGGTGGATCGGGCACCATGTGTTTCTCGGTGGCTTGGCGACGTTCAACCACCTCTTCACTTGGAGGCGTCGAGGGCGGCGTTGGCACTTCCGCTACCGCCGCCTGTTGTCTGTTGACAGCGGCTATGAGCAGTGCCACGGCGAGGAGGCAGAAAGTTCCCACCGCTAGCGTGTTGCAGAGCACCACGAGGCGCGGGGATTGCAGGAGCTCCGTCGGAGAAGGGCATGTCGCCGTGGCAGACCTCGACGGCTTATTGCTGAACTTGGATCTCGAACCATGGCTGGACGCCTCATCATCGCTGGACGACATGCTGCTGTCGTCAGACGTCATCTTTCATAGTGGTTGACTGGTTATTCGTTGAGTTTGTTTGTTTGTTTGTTTCCCTGGGATGATGGCTCATACCCACTCACGGGGATTGGCCAAGAAAGCGTAGTCCAGTTTTTCTGTGATCATTTTAACTATGTGCGTAATGAATTTGTTGTTTGAGACCGATTTTTGTTCTTGTTCACCTATTGATCATGCCGCATACCCACTATGAGGGATGACACCTATTTTAACACAAGGTGAAATGGTGCGTGATTGATGACGATGATCTTTTTCTTGATGGCTGCCACCCACTAAAGGGGATCTACCAAAAATGGGGTGACCGGATGCTTGCAATAATGACTTATGAAACTAGAAGAAGATGAAAACTCATATTAAAATACAATATCGAATAAACGAAAATGCTAAACGATCAAACTATCAGACTACTAGATGACATTTATGGAAGAGATGATACCCTACGTGGTGGCAAAGATGTGGATACGAAGTTATGTGAAGAATTGATGTATAAAAACAAATTAAATGCTGCTCTCCTTATTGTGATTGATTTAAGAAGTGCGGTGTGGTTCGGTGGCGCTGGACTTCACGGGCAAACAGGCACAGGCGTTGCAAACGTGCAGCCTGCTGGGCGTACATGGCAGCAAAGAAAATGCCTTCATTTGTGATGTAGTACAGCCCCCTCCATTCTTTTACTCCTCATCGCCCTCACTTCCGGCTATGCTATGATTTACCCTTCCATTCATCTTTTCTCTCCATCTTACCCTCACGTTCAATCAAACAAGAACAAGCACAAATGTAGTAGGTTTTGTCCCTGGCAAAGTGGACGGCACACAAGAAAAATCTTTTACGTAGAACGTGATGAGTCTGTCAGTGGACCACACGTGTACGTCTCAACGACTTTCATTCGCACTCAAATATCGCTCAAGCATCACGTGCACGGTAATGGGTATTGTTTGGTTCCGTGTATAGATCAATAGCATAGCCAGAAATTGTTTTTTTTATTTCTTTTTTTTTGGGCGGGGGGGGGGAGGGCGAGGAAAGAGTTTAGTCATATTTTATGTACGCAAAATGGCTTTATCCACCAACTCCCCCTCTGCCCCGGGGCTACGCTATTGGTATCTATATTAAAGCTGTGTATTTTAGCCAGAATATGGGCTCTCAGTGGTTTCGCTTCATCATCATCATCATCATCAGCCTGACTACGTCCACTGCAGGACAAAGGCCTCTCCCATGTTCCGCCAGTTAACCCGGTCCTGTGCTTGCTGCTGCCAATTTATACCCGCAAATTTCTTAATCTCATCTGCCCACCTAACCTTCTGTCTCCCCCTAACCCGCTTCCCTTCTCTGGGAATCCAGTTAGTTACCCTTAATGACCAGCGGTTATCCTGTTTACGCGCTACATGCCCGGCCCATGTCCATTTCCTCTTCTTTATTTCAACTATGATATCCTTAACCCCCGTTTGTCCCCTAATCCACTCTGCTCTCTTCTTGTCTCTTAAGGTTACACCTACCATTTTTCTTTCCATTGCTCGCTGCGTCGTCCTCAATTTAAGCTGAACCCTCTTTGTAAGTCTCCAGGTTTCTGCTCCGTAGCTAAGTACCGGCAAGGTACAGCTGTTATATACCTTCCTCTTGAGGGTTTCACTTATATTTTTCCAACTGATGATATGAGGTGGACTACAAACTGTCAAGTGAGTGGGGGGTAGTTGCTGACACAGAGAGGGGGGGGGAGGGGGGTAGGAATTGCCCCTACCGACTCCCGGTATGGATCTGCCACTGATTCTAGCTGAATAGTAATAGGGTTGATGACATTATGTGACGTAACAGTGACACAATCTGAAAGCGACGATTCGAGCATAAGTGCTTCATTCGATCTCTCATCGCTTCAGTCAACATCTTACGATGGATTATGTTCATTTGTTTACAAGGCTGCCGTTACAGTGGCTGTACTCCCGTTGAGGTGTCGATAAAGCGAACTTTGTAATGTGCAATATTATATTAATGGCAAGGACTTTTAAATGCAGCAAATACTTGGAACGATGTTTACTATGCTAAGAATGATTTCTTTGCTTCTGGCACTACTGGATCTACACTCAAAGATTACTGTTCTCCCACCCATACTCATAATGAATGATTGAAACCTTTATTTCAAATGAATTCTTCCGTCGAAAGTTGAGCTCTTAGTCCAGGGCCCATGTGGCCGTTGCCATCTTGCGAGCTCTGTCGATCAGCTTGAGCTGTTCTTCAGGCGTCTAGCAAAACAGTGCAGCCTTCCGCTGCTCCGGTGTTGGTGTGCTGTTTCTTGGAACCACCTGTGAGTGTTACAGCTAAGAATGGGCTGTTGTGGCAGGTAGACAAACATGTCCCGTCAAAACTGGCGTATGCCGCGTATTGTAGCCTTTCAAATTTGGCGCGCTCTGCGCTGGCTCCGTAAGATGTTGCAGAAGGTTCAACCAAAGTCAATCCAATCCAAACCGCCTAGTGAAAATGGCCGGTGCTCGGGCTGCGGCGAAATTTGGTAGCCACCTGAAGGAACTACGATTGCACCTCTGTCAGAAGTCTGCTGAAAGTGCTGGTGCTCGGTAAAACTTTCTACTTTCTGCCTAACTTGCTTGATGGCCATTCGTTGCAGCATTACCGGCGGAAGCGTAGACTGCTTTGAAGTGTGCGGCCGCGTTTTCTACTATCTACGTATTCCCGTTTGCCGTTCTCGCTTCGTTAGACATTTGATAAAAAAGAAAAAAAAAGAACTATATTCGAGGAGTAAGCTTAGTTTGATATGACTGTGTCCTGTTGATTTCTTGCACACTTTAACGGGATATTAACAGCTGTCAAGGACAGGCACAAGGTTGATCGGGGACCATACGTCTGAAATTACGAACGACTTACACATCAGGAACTGACGCTTGTTGTAGAAACAATTGTTCCCAACATAAAAATGATTTACAAGCCTTTTACTCTTTGTCGTCGCGATATTACGGTTAAGCTTTGCTGCGTTTCTGTGCCTGCAGGGAGTTTGTAATGAAGCACTACCGCAGCGTGAAGAACAGCAACCCAAACCTGCCAATCCTCATACGTGAATGCAGCGGCGTGCAACCGAAAGTTTACGCTCGATACGGTAAGCCGGTTTTATTCATACTGTACAGCTTTGTGCCTAAGAAATTCGTTTTGCCGGTTTCGTTTGACTTTATGCAGCTGGAACTGTCTCAACATTATATGATTAGTTTGTCAGGTTTCGGTTCCGCAGGTTCACTGTTCCAAGTTTGTTTGGTCGCAATTGTTGGCGTGCCTGAGAGGGAGAAACCCTTTGCGCGAAGGAGTATCTTATGAAATAAATGTGTGGTGAACAGAACACAGCACATCAGCAAACGAAACGGGCACACGTTTACTGCTAACCGTCGGTGTCAGCCGTAACTCGATTCGATAGCCGCACTTTCGATGAAAGGGAAGATGCTTGAGGCTCTAGTAATTAGATTTTGGTGCACGTTAAAGAACCCCATGCGGACGAAATTTCCGGAACCCTCCACAACGGCGCATCTTCTAATCGTATTGTGGTTTGGGACATTAAAACCCCAGATATTATTATTACCGTAACTTAACCCGTGCTTTGAAGTAACTTGATAACTCATGCGACAAACTCATGGGCTCATGTGGTAAGTGACGCTAGACAGTGTTTTTATTTACCGATTAAAATGGTGCAGATGGTCTGTTAATATATGTGTCACTTTAGAAAGCAACGTGATGAGCTTCAGTGATGAGCCTGCTCGCTTCACCTACACTATTGCAACAATCTTTATCAGGGCAAAAAAGGCAGCAGGTACTCTTCTTGCAGTGAATTGCGAGGGAACTATCGGGCTGCTCTTTCATAAGGTTGTTCCGATGTTCACGCAGCCTGTCAGTGAGGCATCAGCCAGGCCTCGCTGCGGCGTTCTAGTGGCTAGGGTACTCGGCTGCTGACCCGCAGGTCGCGGGTTCGAATCCCGGCTGCGGCGGCTGCATTTCCGATGGAGGCGGAAATGTTGTAGGCCCGTGTGCTCAGATTTGGGTGCACGTTAAAAAACCCCTGGTGGTCGAAATTTCCGGAGCCCTCCACTACGGCGTCTCTCATAATCACATGGTGGTTTTGAGACGTTAAACACCACATATCAATCAATCAATGAGGCATCGGCCAGTTTGCCTCACGCAGCTGCCTCTGCAAATAGTTGGAATCCAGTGAAAGACAGCAGTTGCACATTCCTCAAGCTTTTCTTGGGGCTTATTTTCACACGTCAGTTCTGTGCATCCTGGTCTGGTCTCTCTGCGAAGGCCGTTTAATTTGTTAAAAGCTGGAAAATATATGTAAAAGTGTCAAGTGGCCAGGTTCATCACTGAACTCCATCGCCTGGCCATCAATAATGACACATGTATCAACAAACCATCTATATCATTAACTGAAATAAAGCTGCAATTTTATAATTTGATGTGATTACTTATCACATAAGCCCATACATATTTCATGCATGTTGCCTTGTTGCTTGGAACACGTTTTGTTTAGGGTCAAGTGAAGGCTACAGGTATGCTGTTATCCTGCAACTAAAAATTAGCTCTTGAAATTTTCACATATGTGTTTGTTTTGTGCTTCTTTGAGTCTGCCTTCGGGTACAATACACCATTATTCAAAAAAATTTTGTATGTACGGACAAGTCCAGCATGCATCAGTTATGTGATAAATGGAATTTTTTATGAACACTTAAGTTGCTCAAATAAGTCGCTGAGTCATTTATATGCGATATTATAAGTGTGCTCTGCTTTCAGAATTTGGAAAAGAGAGTCATGCTTCACTTTCTGGGCTCTCAGCCGATCAAGTCATGACTACGATACAGCAGATGGCGCAGAAGACTGCATGAGTGGATCACCAGTTGGTACTTGTAGATTGTGTTGTAATGCCATAAAGAATAGGGTCAGAAACATTGCCTATGACAACTGCTTTATTCATTGACAATAAGAGTGTATGGAATGCCAGGAGCACTGTTTCAGTGGCACTGTGCGACAACACTGCAAGCAGTTTTTCACTGGATATTTTCTCGTCAGCTAGCTTGCGACCAAGATTTGCACATAGCTTCACCTGTAGGCGGAATTTGCGCTCCGACTTCTTAACCACTTGTTGGTTACAGTGTGGCATACAGAGCTAGTGACTGCACTCGCATGCGAGCGATTGATATTGCATACCACAACACTGACCACTTGAGCGAACTTCTTTCGGCAAATATTCCACAAGAGGAAGCATCGGCACATGACACGCTTTTCTTTATTTGGTTTCTTCGACTTGCAGTTTATTAATAGAGTGCATACTTCAACGCTGGAAGCAGCTGTAAAAAGAAAGCTCACCCCTGGCACTCGAAAGGTTTACAACCTTAATATCACCACAAAACCATAGCGAGACAATACACAACAATGTTGACACAATTCATCCGTGTACGTAATACTATAACTCAGTTATGGTCTTTTGAATGTTTAATAACTTGCCATGGAAGCAAGAGAAAAAAACGTACAAAGTAATAGATTTTACATGAACAGAAATGTCATTGCCAACAATGTAGAAAATGAAATGTGCCTAAAGGCATTTGTGAAATATACACATTGCACTTTTATACTTCAAAAGCGGTGTGTAAAGAACATTAACAATATAGTCGCACACTAGAAACGCCATACTTTATATAAAACTAAATGCCTGTACCTTCATTCCACAACATTATTTCTCACTGTAGAGCCTTGTTTGCTATGATGGGCAATTTTTAAAACATTCTTGTTGCTACATCCAAATGGTTAATAAGAAAGCCTTTGATAATGAAATTTAATTTGGAGACCCTTCCTAAACGTTTTGTAATGTTGCTTTCAAACACAGTACGCTGGCGATTGATTTACAAACCTTTCATTTTGCTCTCACTATGCTAGAAAACAAGTCTGCACACTGGTCTATAGCTCACCAGTAGCAAAGCCAACTACAGTACACAAGCAAGGTTGGCAAATTTTCACAGTGAATCAGCCATTTTCCATGTGACATAAGAATGCTAATTTTTAGACCTGCACTTATATGCCTGAAATAATCAGACGTTCAGAAATCTTCTCTGCTCTTGTTTGACGATTTTGCATCACAAGAAGAGTAGGGTTACTAGGTACGATAACACTTTTTCATGGGCAAGTTGGTGAGGTTTGGAAAATGTAATCGTAGGCCGTTAAAATAACTGATGCGGGGGAGATGCATAGTGTGACAATGTGTCTGTTTTTTGTGAGTGCCAGGAGGACGTTTTTTCTTCGTGCTGTGTTTATAGTCTATCTGTTTTCTGCTCTGAACACTAATGTACGCACCCTGAAGAATCCAGTTTTCTACTTCTACAGTGCCATGTAGTTATCACTCAGTATGCATAAACAAACAAAACAGACTGCTGAACATGGAAGCGAAATGACTTGTAAAAAAAAAAAAGAATGAGTGGCTTTGTGAATGGAACAGGCATTGGCCATGAAAAAACAAGACTTGTGCCTACACAAAACCAGTAGCTCTGCTTTGCTGAAGGCCAGTGCTCTCAGATATGGGTGCACGATAAAGAACCCCAGTTGGTCGAAATTTCCGGAGCCCTCCACTGCGGCGTCTCTCATAAAGATATGGTGGTTTTGGGACGTTAAACCCCACATATCGTATCAATAAAGTAGCTCTGCTTGCTGAATATCTGGTTTTTCCAAGCTTTAATAATTACTGCACATGAAAGGGCATTCTGGTGCAAGTCTAGTTCAATAAAGGAGCACGGTTTTGCATTCAAATTAAGCAGGCTTTCCTTCAAAAGAAATGTATATGTGCTATCTAGATTATTCCATCCATTCGTATTAAGCAAGTCCAATTAAGTGACATCGACATTAATGGGAGTTTACTGTGCGAACTCTTGCTAACAATGCATGAAACATTATGTGAAATGCTTTAATGCTTGACGAGTTTTCGATGTATCTTAATGCAAGCCATGCCATAGACCTTGAAGTCCTGAACTGGAGAAAGGTCCTCAGTGGCTGCTTAAATGATGGAATCACGCCAACACTCCTACCTACATAGTGATATAGTTAACACACAACTTTATAATGTACACTGTACTCTTGAAGCTATTGAGCTCACCTAAGTTACCCAACCCACTTATTTTCTTATGCTTTCATGAGCCATGTCTCAGCACATTGCAAGTACACTTCCTCCAAAAAATTCACTTATAGGCACATTTGACTTCATTACACACAATGACCTATAAGTAAATACAGCGACACCAAGGAGAAATACTAGTAATTTAGTAAATTATATTGTTTTAGTAAATTACTTTTCAATAGCCTATTATCATTCTAGCACTTATTCACTAGCAGAATGTAAAATTGTTAACAAGTAAGAAAATGAGACCCTTTTGATGATATCACCATAATACAGATTTGGTGGCTTTTTTCACATTTTTCAGATAGCTTTGCTGGACTGGACATTTTCTAATGCAATGTTGCTTGTTGTTACTAAACTGATAACTAGGCCCGTGTAGCTGCTACCAAAATCTATTAAAGTCTTGGGTATTTGCAGCAGGAGCATAAGACAGCAGTGTTCGCTCCCCTTCTCTTTTTTTTTTAGCTCTTTTCTGAAAAACTTGGTTTTACAGACCTAGCTACATGCCAAAAAAAAAAAAAGTTGCAACCTCCGAGGTATCATTTCGTACCACAACAATAATCGTTATACCACGTGTCTGGTAACTCCAGATCACAAATGGCGCGACATGGCTTTCTTCAAAGGAAACTGGCAAGCACAAAGTTTTTAAGAAGGGAAGCAAGCCAGATGACAACTGTAGTGGTATAAAGACTCCTCAATGAGTGCAAACTATTTTCAGAGTGTTCTTGTAAAGTGAAATTCCAAAGGTGTATTCTGTCATATTTATAACTAAAGTACTCTTAGAGAAAGAACACCTTACGAAATAAACATGTTTATTTCAACTCTACTATTGAGTTGTAGTTTGTACAGGTGCAAAATCGAGGAGGCCATGAATATATTTTTTTTTATCTCAAATTCAAACACACTCAATATCCATTTCTTTGAGTCGTGCCATTTCACAGAAAATAATGTCTCAACTTGTCTCATCCTTTCTCTTCCTCCAGTATGTTTGCGAGATGATTGGCTCTGGCATGCGCCTCAGCTTAGCTGACAAGATTAAAAGAAATTGCACTCTGTTCACAACCAAGTGGAGCTTTCACGTCTTATTCTCAGAAAATCGTGAATACAACAAAAGCACACCCGTAAACCATGCCTACAAAATATATGAATGAGGAAAGAGTAAGACCACATACAACCATTAGTAACATCGTACATCTGCATTCATTCCTAGCAGTGTTAAACATTCTGCACTGCTTTCTTTTATAGTGCATTATGATGCTATGGTGTACCGACCATTAAACACTTAAAACTAACATACTCATTGGTTACTTTGAATAAGAGCAAGATCTGTACTTGCCATGTCACTGCGATTCTGCTTCCAGCAAGATGAGACAAAGTATGCGAGTAAAAATTTTGCCTCAAGCAAAGTTATTCTACTTGCATGCATTACATGATTTTTGCTGTACCATGTGCAATATCCAAAGACAGAGCCCTCAATGTGGACAAAATCATAAGCGAAAATTGCACTCTAAATAATGTTGCGCTTTTCCCATGTGCGTTTATTCGTGCCTGCTGCTAATTTCCAACTCTGCACTGTGGTTATAGCAGTCATATATGCCCAAGTTATGAGTAGTGTAGCTTGTCAAGAGTGATAAAAGTTTTCGCCTGCGCTCGTGTTAGTGGTGTGTAATACTGACATTATGTTTCATAAAATGACTGATACAAATCAGTGCGACCACTGATTTGTGACATCTCACCATGTTGTTCTATGAACAAAAATGAAATGTGCAGGCAGAGGAATGCATGTTGTGTTGCACCAACATAAACTGCAGCAGTGAACTTATAGAGTCAAGCTGCAATATAAGTGCACAATAGAGAATAATTTACCATTAACAGCAGTTACTATAGGTCCACACGAGTGGCTATTTTAAAGAATTTTCGCCTGAGAATGTGCCACCTTCTCTTGGATACCACGCCCACTCAGATTTTTCATAAATGCTCCACACACGTGCAACCATAGTCCTTAAAGTTTCAATTATCACGAGGCACGAATTACTGCCCATGCGATGTATACGTAACATCTGCCTCTCGAGCAGACCACATATCAGGTGCACAGCAACTCTTTATACAAGCCGACACAGAGACAAGCAGCTGGAAGTTCCGAGTTCAACGTCACCGGCGCAATGCCCTTCTGTACATGGAAGCCAGGGCACAAGCTGCAGAGTTAACCAACTGCGCGTCGGGAATGCCGCCAAGCACGGCTCTCCACTCGGATTGTGGCACCACCAGACGAGGGCTGGCCACTTCTCCAACAGTGACCGCAAGGCCGCACCAACGAAGTGGGTAGTCGGCTGGTGTCCTGTCCTGTATCTCTGCAACAAACTCGGCAGGTACAGGTGTTGGTTGGCCAAATGTATGCAGGAACACTCCGCATGAGTCATCCTTTAGTACGAGGCAGTGCATGTCAAACCAGCTGCAAACAGAGCAAAGGCAGATACGCAAACCTCAATATACTTCACTAGTGCAGAGGGAAGTTTTTACGCTTAAGAAGAGCTATTATTCAAGAGCGCAATGCATCTCGAAGCATCTGTTCACAAGAGATGGCACAGATTCTGGGCACCTGGGGCACAACTACTGCAATACAATGCAAATTGATATCTTCAGAAAAGAATGTATGCAGCAGTGAATGTGAAGATTCAAGCGACAAAATATATGTCTGCAATGAAGCATAATTCACCATTTCACCATTAACAGCAGCTACCGACATTCCAGTCGAGTGCTTCTCATAAAGAACAAAGTAAAGTTTGGCTTAAACTAGCACCGCATTTTCTCGCCTACAGCCTGCACAAAAAAAAAAACAAAAAAAAATGTGCTTGAAAAGTTGGGGTGGCTATATGCATCTTTTTTTCTTTTGTAGAAGTGAAGAGCACGGATTATAGGCAGCAATGGGTTATATGCGAGATACGATATTTGCTTCTTTGAAGATAGTACTAAGAGTAGCATATCCAGAAAACTAAATTATGAGCGCAGTCAAAGTCATTGACAGAAAGAGACCGCCCAAAGAGTTATGCTCATTTTCCTAAATCTTGAAAGGAACTGGGTGTCAAAAGGTTGATTTTGCCACCAGTATGATATGCTGCCAAGGACTACGCAACACTTAGCTGCAGTTAATGTGGTCACCACAGCAGAAGACCAGCATGCGTCAAACAAACCCCTGCCAATAATATACTGTTTTGGTATGTTCTCTTCACGGCAGTGCAATGACTTGCCAAGAAATCTTTCGACATCGTAAGTGGAAGTAGCGTACGAAGGTACAGGTAGGCATAAGTTATGATTAACTTATACGAGCCTAGCTGGGTAAAATAATTTGTTGTTATTAACTGTGTGCCTTAACGTGTCCTTCGTTAGTGTACATTGAACAACGTGAAATGAGTTTTTGTAGCCAACTGTCATGTTGGTAAAGGTGGCAAAATTTTCTTGAAGAATTCCTTACAGTTTTTGGCCTTTGAAATGTTTTTTTTTTCTTATTTGGCTATACTACTACTTCAAGAGCACGAAAATAATGTTTTCTGGGCACCCTATAATATATATATAAGAAATATGGAACCAGGTCCTATATATAAGGACATCAGGCAAGTGGTTGCATAGTGAATTCTGTTTATTTGAACCCTGTTAACACTTTTTATAGTTTTAAAGCTAGCATGCGGCAACAATGCATTAGTTAAACCGTCTAAAAAGTCCTAAAGCAAATTTTTGCGGTCGTGATACACAGCATCTCATTGCGTTCAAATGGTCGTCGTCTACTCTCTGGACACTTTTGAAGCGTTAGCTACACTGGCCTCGCTGAGCCAAATTCGCGTGGCACTGGTCTGCAAATGCGCAATGATACTCCACTGCCATTGTGCGCGCAATTCGATGCGCTACGCAGACGATCAGTGGTGTCACGCACCGGAGCCGGCACGTCCTTCGCACTCGGCCGCGGGTGTGCGCTTTCCAGAGGAGTGCCGTCATAGCCTTGGTAGACATATAGACGCCGACGCGCGCGCCTTCCCTGTGCAGTTTCCATCTGACACTGCGCTGGAGCCCCTTGATAGCGCCTCTGACTGGCGTTTGCCACTGTGGTATAGCCATGGCGAAGGAGAGTGCTAATGCTGCTCAACGGTGCAGTAGAGCGGAGAAGGTTGACTCATCGGATCCCGAAGCAGTTGCCCGGCAAAATAAATATACATGTGCTACATAATACATATACCGTGTGTGTGTCATTGGAACACCTGTAAGCATGATATCTGAAAAGCTAATAATAATCAGCTGAACCTTTGCTAACGCTACATATATCCTGGCATAGCCGAGAGCTGAGCTAAGCCACTACCATTTTTTTACCAAGGTGGTTGTTTGGGCATGTTCGTATGACATATTGGAGGGAAACAGCATGAAAAACAAAAGACCAGGCAGAAAAGGACGCATACAACAGCGCTGACTTACAACAGAAGTTCACTCGTCAAACAGTGAGTTATATACCTGCGCAGTTAAAATGAAAAGAAGAAACAAAAATTATAAGTCGACGATAAATGAAATATAAGCATCATCACCAAAAAAAAAGTGCATGGTTTGACCAATAAACTTTTGTCACAAGTAAGCATTACTGTACATGTCCATCTCTGCCAGGTCTTTGCAAAACAAAAAAAAAACACTTTTCAAGTTCTAACATAGCGGTAGACTGCCGAATCCTGCTTTACTGCGACGAAATTCTTTTCGCCCATGTCTGCAAGAGCAAACTGATTAAACTTCACAATAGTGACGATGAAAAACTTCATCGTCGTTATTTTCTAGCTTCCTCAAGCACCATTCATACAGCGCACAAAGATTATTCGGATCCATTACGTACAACCTTGCCAATGGGGCCCCCTTACAAATCAGCTACGAAATCCGAGCTGGTTTTTCGAAGAAAATCGCAAGACATGGGAAGCTGGCACATGTGCTACAATTCTGAATCAGCACGCATGTTATTCAGGAACCCTGTCATCATATACTTAGATCTTGAAGGTTGTGTGATGCTGCAGCTGACACAAAGATGTTATGAAAGACCCACATGGTAATGGTAAACAAACAAAGATAATAGTTAATCAGCAAAATGTAATCAATTATTTGGATGCGATGATCGTTGTCCTTTCCATCATCTTGTTTGCCTCTTTGCGGAGTTCCGAAAAACACTGCGAAGAAACGACCGCAACCTATGTTTGTGCAGGTGTACCAAGAATACCTCAGACACTTCTTTGAATACAAATGTTATTTATGTCACAATTTGAAGCAATACCATATTTACTCGATTCTACCGCGCACGGGGTTTCTGCGACGAAAAAAAAAAAAGTAAGGCATCGATTGCAACGAGCACCCATTTTTCTCGTTGGCCCACACGATCACACCACTCGGGAAAAAGACTCCTTTCGGGAGCGTATTCCGTTTAAATATGAGGTACGGGGGAAGCTTGTGCCTATCTGACGTGCAACAAAGCATTGCCATCACTCTAGTTTTACTGTGGCCCGAAGTCAGCATGCGAACTTGCTTCACCCCCTTCTTCTCGACGGTTGTGGTGCCAGGCATGTCAAAGTAAAGAGGCATCTGATCGGCATTTCCGATTTGCCCAAGCAGGGAGCCGTTGTTGTGTCCCAAGTTTAGGACGACCCTCTGAAAACTGAAGCTTTTCTTCATACTCCTCCAGCAACTTTTGGCGTATGCCCGTTCGCCTTCAGAGGGAAAAGCCTTTCCTCTTCAGAAAGTTAGTTAGCCAGCACCTGCTCGCTTTAAACTGGCTCCAAATTAGCCCTTTTTTCTAAGGCTAACTGCATAGCCTGCACTTGGAGCAGTTCTGTCGTCACGGGCCGCTGTGCCGCTCACTGCTCAATCACATACTCGCCGAGCAGCTCTTCAATTTGCGGAAACCGACCCTGCTGTGGTCCGCTGAAGCCTTTGCGTGAATCTTTGCTGTCGACAATATTCTGCTTTTGTTTCCGCCAGTCCCGCACGCATGTTTCGGGAACTCCGAACGACCGCGATGCAGCCCGATTTACGTCCGTTTCGGCACACGCGATGACTTTTCTTTTAAAAGCGGCATCGTGGTGCACTCGTCGAGTTTTTGGAGTCGGCCCTTCCATGCCGTCGATGCTAATGCACACCAAGATGACGAACTCCTCAGCACACGTACGAAGTGCTGCACATGCGAAACCCATAGGCAGAAATGGCCAACGCGCCATGCCGACGCACGTAGGGGGCGGCCATTTTGGAATGCCGATGGCAATAAAATGACTGTATTCATTTTTTTTTTTTTCGTACTCGATTCTAACGCGCATGCGATTTATGAACTCGCTTAACCGGAAAAAAGCCGAAACAGATGGAAATCGGGCCGCATCGCGGTCGTTCGGAGTTCCCGAAACGTGCGTGTGGGACTGGCAAAAACAAAAGCAGAAGATTGTCAAAGATTCATGCAAAGGCTTCAGTGGACCACAGCAGGGTCGGTTTCCGCAAATTGAAGAGCTGCTCACCCAGTATGTGCTTGAGCAGCGAGCGGCACAGCGGCCCGTGACGACAGAACTGCTCTAAGTGCGTGCTATGCAGTTAGCTTTAGAAAAAGGGCTAACGTGGAGCCAGTTCGAAGCGAGCAGGTGCTGGCTAACTAACTTTATGAAGAGGAAAGGCTTTTCCTTCCGAAAGCGAACGGGCATGTGCCAAAACTTGCCGGAAGAATACGAAGAAAAGCTTCACAGTTTTCAGAGGTTCGTCCTAAACTTGCAGCACAACAACGGCTACCTGCTTGGGCAAATCGAGAATGCCGTTCAGACGCCTCTTTATTTCGACATGCCTGGCACCACAACCGTCGTGAAGAATGGGGCGAAGCAAGTTCGCATGCTGACATCGGGCCACGGTAAAACAAGAGTGACGGCAATGCTCCGTTGCACGTCAGATAGGCACAAGCTTCCCCCATACCTCATATTTAAACAGAAGACGCTCCCGAAAGAAGTTGTTTTCCCAAGTAGTGTGATCGTACGGACCAACGAGAAAAATGGGTGCGCGTTGCAATCGATGTCACTTTTTTTTTCGTCGTGAAAACCGAGTGCGCATTACAATCGAGGGCGCGGTAGAATCGAGTAAATACGGTAACTGAAACTGGTGGTCATTGTAGATAAAGAGTGATCATTCATTTTATTTGATGTCCACGTAGTGTGAGCACTGTGCATTGAAAGCTGGAACTACTGGGAAGAGGGACCGGAAGTGCATTCAGAGATCTAGCATACGTCTTGTTCTGTGGCTTTCTGCGATTCATTCATCACTCCAAACATATAAAGTAAAGCTAAGGCTTCTGGTCCTAGGTACACTCTTCGATATGCATAAGAAGTACCTGCAATATACACATGCAAGTAAGCTTATTTATCAGAAGTTTTCGCATAGATGACTGTGGGAGAGGTGACACCACACATTTATGATTAGGCACTGATTTTATCGCATTTAAAAATTTTGTAAGCGTTCTTAAGCCCTAACTACGCGCAGTGAACAGAAAGCAGAGGTGTAAAGTCCACAAGTTTATTGGCCATTTACTGCTGATCAGAGCTCTTTAGGAAATCGTGAATATCCAACTGCTTCTTTGCTATAGGTATGTGCCTTCAGCACAAAGCTCTCTATACCAGTTGAGAAGCATCACGTTTTATCGTGCGTGTGCTTTGTGTCAAACATTTGTTTACTTGCAAAGCCTTTTTCCTTGAAGGCCTCAGGCCTATTTTTCATTTTTGACTGTTGGGATTATATAAGCACACGAATTTTTAAATAATAGTGGAAAAGCAGCAGATATTTTCTGGCACCGAAGTGCAAAAAGTATGAATCAACCGAACCATGGAGTTTAAATGAAAAGGCTTTTGAATACATTAAAAGAATAGAGGGCCAACCGAGAAATTGAATTTTGCTTGAATTAACCAAAAGTATGAATTATCAGAGTTTGAATCATCTTGAGTCTACTGTAATAATAATTGATGGAGATTAACGTCCCAAAATCACAATATGATTACGAAATGCCATACTGGAGGGCTCCGGAAATTTCGACCACCTGGGGTTATTTAACACGCAGCGAAATCAAAGCACACAGGTCTCAAGCATTCCTGCTTCTATCAAAAATGCAGCCGCGGCATTCAGGACTCCATCCCGCGATCCGCAGGTCAGCAGGCGAGCACCGTAACCATTAGAGCACCGTGGGGAGAGTCGCAACAGATAATGATCAGTACGGCGTACATACCTGTCCGGTGTGAGCTCTACTATAAAGCTTTCGACAGCCAGGATGGGCTGGGCAGCAGGTATGCGACCTGTCATCTGCAGTGATGTAATCTTGTCTTCAGCTGCTTTCAGGCCAGCTGCAAATCCAACAGGCTGGGGTGCCATGTTGGATGGAGGCATGGTAACACCTGTCACTGTAGCTCTTCCAAAAATTTTTTGGAATGCCTCACGGACAGGACCAATGATGCGGAGGTCATCGTGGGAGGCAACAAGGATGTCAATGTCACCACCAGAATCTGTCGAAGGAAAAAAAAAATGATAAAGATGAAACAGAGTGAAGTCCCATAAATGAACTTCAAATTAAATTGAAAAACAGAGTGAAGTTGCGTAGATGAACTTAAAAAAAAAAGTCACAGCTTGAAAATGCAATAGAAGACTTGGTACACTTTTTTGAATAGAATTTTTAGTAGAGTAAGGAGATGGAGCAATGCATTCCCTCTAAAATTTTTCTTTTTTTTTATGTCAGTTTTGATAGCCTTTTCTAGATATATTATTTTAACAAATAATGGTAACATTTTCTTTTGGCACAGCACAGCAACTCTTTACAAGTCTCCCACACACACAAAGGGTCAAATTACAGTGACATCCCGCACAACACCTTCTGTAGGCTATTACGAGAGTTATCATGTGTCAACGAGGTCTGTGTTCTCAAGAGACGACAACCATTGCCAATTTAAACATGACACTATAAAAATCTATCAATGAGAGCACATATATAGCCGATGAAGTGGATGAAGGGATGACCGCCACCTTATCTCCATATGTAAAGCATCAAACGCGTTATTCGAAGGCCATAGGTTCAGTGCCTGCCAATGACAAGTTATCTTTTTGTCCACTTTTTTTTCTTCACATTTACATTACAATTACTTCTAAGAACATCCCCTATACTTTCCTTGGCATCATTGTCTGTTAGGTCTCATTAATATTGTGTCTAATAAAGAAAACAAGCCCTTACATTCACACTTTTTTTCTTCACTATAAGACACTCCAAGACATACTGGAAGGGTAAAGGGGGCATATTACTAAGCTTGGGAAAATGAAAGCAAGAACAAAACACAACTGCACAACTGAAGTCTCACAAATGGCACTGAATTTCCTGTCAAGGTTGGCAAGCACATATCCCCTTCTCATAGCTATTGGTGATATCTGTAGGAAATGCCTATAACAGATGCTTATGTTATGACACTCACAAATAAATTCTTTCATTCCTGGGTCCAACGTGGTGATCATCGAGTCAACTGAGTTCTGAAATCAATAAAAGATTTCAGTTTACAATCATCGGTGGTTATTCTCGACACTGTAAGGTTCCCACCAGAACAAAGGCCCAGAATTCACATGCATTCAACACTCAGCTCCACAATTAAATAACTCCTAGCATAAAGCAATGAACACTCAACATGGTTTGCTTTACATTTCTATATTGCTGTAATTGCAAGTACATAATAAACACAGTGAAACCAGTGTTTGTACATAATAGACACAGTGAAACAGTCAAAATAAAGTCAGTGAAATTGCCAATTTACTTTGTTGTACCAAATCCTTGGTTAAAGGACAGACAATTGCTCAAAACACGAATTTATACAACCACACTAAGGAAAATGTATCACATACTGACTAAAATGGGCCCCATTCGTCTCATTAGATGTGGATTCAAATTTACGTCATTTTGCTGCCTCGTGCGGCAAAAAAAGCAAAGATCATGAGAACATTTACTGGTGCACCTGGTTAATGGTCTGTATATCAGAGTTGAAATACAGTGCACTTTTCTTGTTATAATTTTTTCTAGCCTAGACTCTGCTGATACGCCTTTGTTTGTAGTGAGCAGAACAGTGGCATCACCTTTGCTTGATGTATGATCCGATGCTCATGAACGGCACCACGTGACCTCCGCATTCAGCTCCAGCAACTAACTGATAGAGGAGGCCACGAGTAGCATGAAAGTAAGCTGAGGCACTAAAGGCACCTGTGCCTCAGTCAGGCACATGCAGTACCGCAAGTGCTGGACTCGTGAGGCGGCAAAGGGATTTCACATGACTATGATGTTTTACCGGCTTTTTATATCGAAAACCGGTTGAAAATGGCAAAATAAAGGTGGCGAACAACCGCTGCACTCACTTTTGTGGAAGTTGCATGGCGAGTGTAAGAAACAGTTTGTAAAAAGTTCTATCCAAATCGCTATCGATTCCCAGCATTGTTTGAGGAAGCATTTGTACTTTTTTAGTGGCTCCTCACGTCAAAATATTCTTACAAAATGTCCACGTACTACTGGTATCAACTACTACAAGCTTAACCACTACTGAGGAGAAACTTGTTGCACTGTGAAAAACTGAGTCAGAAAAAATCAGCAGTCAGTTCCTTCAAATTTAAATTCAATGTTTTACGTAAGGCATAAGCTCTGAAATATTATTTTTACATGAAAGATGGCACAATACTGTTTAAATAATAGTGCAATAGAGAAAAACTCAGACCAACTATGTTAAAAATTTTGATTAACCTCAGAATCAGTAACCCCAATTCCAATACTGTATGAACGAAACCGTTAGAAATTATAGTCCGAAACACTGTGGTAATGCGAGCCAAACAAATTTACTGCACCTGTTCTTCCACTGTCGCTTGTCATAAATAAACCTCGGACATTGCACTGAGTGATGTGATGACAATGGTATCATCATCAGATTAAACCACTTTTCAGTCCAGTCAATACACAACATCGAAAACTATTATGCACCACAAAAGCAAGAGCTGCTGTCTAATATCTTATGAAAGCAAAGCAAACCCTTGAATCGCACCATCTGTGTGCATGGTGGCTGCATTTTCTGTTTCGCAAGTCGAGCGGAACCCATCATGGCATCACAAATTTCTTTTGCCACTATGCATTGCCTCAACAAAAGCCTTGTATGTTGGCTTTTACATAGAACATTTAAAATAATCAATTTTACAGAGCTGACAGTAGTGCTACTGGCAATCGCATTCAGTTTTAGAATATCTTTATCGGCTGCTTAGAACTTCCTGCAGCAGAGGCCTTAATGGGAAAAAAAAAGAACTTGAATTCGCCTTTGCTGCTAACTTATTTTATTCTTATTTAGAGGTCAAAGCAGGTTTCTTCAAGTTTAGTTTACTATAAGCATTTACATAGCCAACCAAAGAAGGCATACACAGGTGAATGCTTAAACAAATAAAACACTAAACAACCCACCTTGGCTTTCTCTGCAACTTTATTCAGGAAATCGTTGCCTTTAAACCAACCCCACATGCCACTATTGCCAGATGGCAACTGTGGAAGGTTCTGGTCGTAGTCCGTAGGAAGGGAGACTGAGAAGGACTGATCTCCCGAACCAGTGCTAAAACAAAAAGAACAAAGATTTTTTGGGTAAACGACAAGGTACAAGTCTAGAAAATATGAAGAAACAAAGGGCGACAGAAAGAACAGTTACATTAGGTGTTATTTCTGTCCAATGCCAACAATCCCGCGGTACTTGCTTTTTCTTGTGTGTCATGCTTTTCATTTCCTCATTCGAGACTTATGTACACATGAACATACCACGCATTCACTAGGTAAAACATTTACACTGGCAATTCATGGCTCACAATGACCCTAACAGACATCACCAAGCATGTTGACAGTACCTCAACACTTCTGATTAACTGAGAGGAAGCCAGCACAGTAACCTAACCATGCTATGTGCTCAGTCGTTTCTATTCCCCAATTTTACACTACCGTCCTGGGTTCAATTGACCTTCTATCGAGAGCTTTACCTGATTATCATGGCTATTTCTCATTTGGGGTCGAAGAGGTCAGCATGGCCGAACCATTCACTGCAGTTGTACAGTATGTTCAACAACTAATACGTAGCAATAAGGTCCTTCCAGCAAAGTTCTCCACCATTTGTTGCATAAGGCAGCTGCAATATCTGCACACAACATTTTATGGCAGTAATCAGTGCAGTTGCCTCGAAATTAGCATATGTGCACTGATGTAAATACTTCCATTTCACCTATGTAGTCTCTTCTATCTCTTTTGTCTCTTACACCAGAGTCTCTTGTGAAGGGATTTGACTATATATGTAGTTTGTGTGAAATCAATGTCATTTGCTCACATAAACTTAGATGAGAGTCTATACCACATTTGATAACCAGACCAGTAGCAACACAATGTGGGAGTCTCATAATTGAATTTTTGGATAATTCTATCTCATATTTCCTCAATATTCACAAGAACACTGCACGGTTCTCTCACTTCCAAATAGATTGCCTGTAGTTTGAAGAACTGACATGCTGAACATGACAAGCACCTGCAAGGTACTTTGCCATGTTCTGTGCAGTTCCTACATACAAGCTGGTGCATGTCGAAGCTTTTAATGCAAACGGCCTTTCCATTCCTTGACATTTAGCACGATCAAGTGACTCAAGGTGACAAAAGACAAGAGTACACAGGCACCAAATGTGCAGTGCCTGCTAGTTTAGTGGTCCTTTTCTTTTCATTGAAGTTTTTTTGCTGCTGAAAGAAAAATAAACTTCACCCGCCTTGATATGGGTTTAGTCATCTCTTGCAATAGAACCAGCAAAAATTGCCCCTTTGACAACGTCAGCTGACCATCTATAGCTGAGATATTGCTACACCTATGTTTAAATGCCTATAGGTATCCTGAAAAGATTTTTCGAAGTAATCATCAAATAACCTAAGTACCAAAGTTTATGACCTCACAAATTGACTGGCACAAAAATTTTTAGAATCTGTCAGGAACAAGCTAAGCTACAGGGATTTGTTACATGCTTTATACACTTCCTCTTTTTCTTCATCCAGATGAGCACACAGTGTATCATGAACTTCAGCACACATCACGCGCTCGCTCACTCCCAGCAATGCCCTGTGCATGTTAGTGTTGCCGATGTGTAATTTCTGCTCAATATAAAATGCGGTGCCAGCAAGTGGCAGCACCCAATAGGCAAGAAGCACATCTAATACAATTGCTATTCTTGATTGTCAGCTATCAGCCAATAGCAGCATTCACCCGAAAGACGAATTAGAGTTCAGGCCAGACGCTTTTAAGAAAGCGAGTATGGGCCTCTGTATGAAAATAGGGTGCTTGGGGAAGTGGAAACTTCATACTTTGCTCGTAAAATCTACATGCTGCGCGTGACTACAAAATTCACCTAAACCGCTCATAGCCATACTTGCTGTTTATAAAATGTGTTTATTCACCAATCCCAAGGGGTCCCCTTAATATCAGAAGGAAACCAAATGCCACCACAGCTGTTATTTTCATGGCAATCAAGCACTTACGAGTATGCAGGGTAGGTGTGGCTAGGTTGGCTTGTGTAATACCTGAAACAAGATGCAGGTATGCTAACAGCACTAGCACGCAAAAAACAAGCACAATGTCAATGCACATGCTATGCGCTGAGCCAGTCATGAGGTAGAGAAGCATGGTAAGAAACATAATATTGATTTACACCAAAGCATACAGTTTGGACAAAAAATGTATGAACTGTTACAATCTCACAACCAAAAACGTTCATTACCTAGAGCCGTGCATTATTAATAAAAGCAGGTTAATAAGCAACGAAAATGTTCACAAGCACTGTCTGAACATTAGAGCCATGCAAATGTCATAAAAGTTTAATTCACCACTAATACCCCACTAAAGCGTCAGCCCCCCCCCCCCCCCCCCAAAAAAAAAAAAAGCTGACATGCATTCATGCAAGGTCAGGCAGCACAAGATGTACACAAAAACGAATTGCGTCACTAGTTAAAAAGAAAGTAGTACCGCTTTAAAATGCTATTTGGAAGTACGGTGGAGTGAAACAGACCATGTTACAATGAGAAAAATCAAGCTCTAGTAAATGACCACACTTCATGGTCACCGCAGAACTTTCTAATGTGTCCTATACAAAGCATGACAGAAAGAAAATTGGGGACAACTCTAACCCTTGGTCTAGGTGTCTGGTTGTGGCACTCGCAGTTTGGTGTTTACTGCCCTGGTGTTTTTCCTTATGTTAACATAACATGTTTTGTTGCACTGCCAAAGTGGATCTCGGAGGCCATATAGGCCTGCATGACACTTTTAAGCATGTGTGAGAAACTGTTAAGCAAGAGCTTATAGGCGGCTTCTATATTCGCTAAAATCCTGGAGGCACACTAAATGCAAAGAAGGGTGTATGAGAAATACACACTTTTCTTAAGTTGGCCTGAGCACACACCTTTCGCAGGACACACTACTTACCTTTTCGAGCCTTCATATCCATTAGGCATCCAAGCAGCAGTCAGAAAAGTATTTATAGCCCTTGTGGGAGAGCTAATTATGTAAAAGTACACAGCATCTGCCACGAAGGTCATTATGGTTAAATGCCTTTATAGTTAAGTGCTCGATACCTTAGGAATACTGTATTATGCAGATGAAAAATTCATGAATGACACACCATGACATGGTGTGTCACTAAAGACGACGTTTTGACAAGTAAACCCGTGTTCTTCAAAGCTGCAGCAGTTGCAGCCTTGAGGAAGACACGTTCGCTTATCCAAACGATGGCTTTTCTCATTTCTCTTATCCAAACGATGGCTTTTCTCAAATTTCTCATTTCCTCGACTTTCATCTTCACCCAAACGTCTGCCTTTTTTACATAGACTACTTCTTTGTATATTCCACACAACTTAACGCTCACAGTGTAGCCACCACATAAGAAATTCCAAGTTATACAGCTCATACTTTTTTATACAAGCATTCGCTGCGAAGGTATTTGACTGCACTATGTGTAATGTCTCATTACACATGATGGTGTGTACAGACAAAATATGGCCAGCAAATACACACAGCACATGTAGGAAGTCCTAGCCGAACCAAACAAACTCCAGCTTACTGTTGTGGTGGCGGTGGTGGCTGTGATTGGTGCTGTGCTCCCATCGGTGGAGGTTGATAGACAGACTGCATGGGTGGTGGAAACTGAGTTGCGTAGGATCCAGGCACTGGAGCCGCCACTGTTGCTGTCACACCTGGCGGCGGATGTGTGCCACCGGGTGAATAGGCACTCGACACCTGGGTGTGCTGGAATGGTGATGGCCGCAGAGGTGCCTGGCTCTGGGTCAGTGTCTGAGGGGGCATGGCAGGTTGGAAAGACGTTGGCACCGTCGTCACCACTGGCGGGCTTGGCGGGACTGCTTTCTGCTGCGTTTTCTCTGCACTTCCCACTGTCTGCTGTGTCTTCACCGCGCTTCCTGCTGCACTGTCATCTAGATGGCAAGGCCGTGCAAAAAGTGCACACCCACATCCGTTGCTTTGTCTACAATTATACATACTAACATGACAGTTCAGAATTATACTTAAGTGTGCAAAGTAACGTAAATATGATTAGTTGTATGCTTCAAATGTTCTTTTATTTGTACAAATTATGTAAGAAAAAGTGCGTTTGCTTATGAACATCTGGGTACTATTAGCAGTTGATTCAGCCTGCACATTGTTTCTTTTTTGTGGGTTGTTCTTTTATTGTTTTTGCTCAAAGTAATAATTAATAACAAGCAAATTTGACATAAGAACATAAAGTGCTTGTGAGATTGATCAACTTTTTTTTTCTTGCAAGGGTTATAGAGTCTGTATAGCCCTACAATTTTCTTTATGATAAAAATAAAATAAATTAAGAATAAGTTTTTACCAAACTAGGTTAACTGCAAGTATAAAGTGTTACATTCCAGCATCATCATACGGGGGGGGGGGGGGGGGGGCAAATTTTTAGTGTGTTTGCGTGAGAATATCACAGTGTTTTGCCAAGCAGTGAAACCTTTTTCTTCTTCATACAGAGCACATCATACGCTTTATTAGCTGCTATAAATAACAACTACTTTCTCAGCTCCATTAGATGCTCTAGTACCATGAGCAAATAGGGCATATAGACTATTCGTGTGTTGTTTCTGCATGTATTTCATTTCATTACGCTACATTGGATATTAGGGTTTTTCTTTAATTTTTACCTTTTTGTTGCTGTTTGTTCTTATTCTACTCTTGTTCAGAACAAAAGGGAAATCGATAAATACATATAGTGCCTTCTCGTCATGTGTTCTAGATAACAATTATTCATATCGCATGCAATTCAAGGCCTTTCATGATTTCAAGAACTGTGTTGAAACATTATGTTCCAGCAATCGTGAGCCACTGCAGAATGCACACACTGTGGAATTAAGGCTGTTCTGTTTGGCTTGATGCATCTATTTAGCCAATCTATGCACTCTAAGTTTATCACTCCAAATCACTGATTGTAATCTATTTTTTCCTTCTGTTAGGTTTGCTACTGGTTCATGCACATTCTAATATTATCAGATAATGTATCAGTAAGGCATTCTTGCTTCTGTGTCGTTATGCTGTCTGACATATTGTTGTACACTGCAGGCAGCAAAAGTCGGCAAACAAAATTGGGCCTTACTCAGACTCACTAACGAAATATATTTTACTCGCACCCAGACTCACAAATACTTTCTTCAACCAAACTCACTCGGACACAATCTCACAGACATTACTCAGCTGGACTCACTCTAAGTCACGGCTCTAGCCCAGCTTGAGTGAGTCCACTTGTGTGTATTTTAGCATAAAATTAGCTTTTTTGATACTCTTCAATGTCGATGTTTCTGATAATCAATACTTCACTATACGCCTTTTAATCTGCCTTCAAACATAGGCATGTACACGGGTTGGGGGGGGGGGGGTACAAAGTCTGCTTTATTTATTGACTTAATAGGGAGGCGGGGTGCTGCAATGAACTTTCGCCCCTTCTGGGAATGGGGCACGCCTATGCCTTCAAATACAAGTTATCAGTGGTTCAAATCCAGTAAGGACATCTTTATGAAATACGTAACTCACTCAAAATATTAATCAAGAAATTCCCTAGAGAGTTTGTGGAGGTAGGTCATGGCACCTCTCTGCCTGGCTCAAGCCTCTGATCAATGAATATTGAAGTGGTGCACGAATGCTAGTGCATTGAAATATTTGTGAATATACTTCAGTATAAACATATGCTGATATAAGGCTAATAGTAATGCCAAGGATTAGTAGATAGGGCCATAGGTTCGCAATAAAAAACGTCAAACTCACTTAAGAAATCTATTCACCGATTACGGCTCAATTGGACTGAAGCTTAGTAGTATTTATCTCAAACAAACTCACTAAAAATTGGTGTCAATATGACTCAAACTGACCAAAATATTATTCACCTTGACATACTTTGATGCAGACTTTAACGCAACCTAAGTGAGTAGATTTATGATTGAGTTTGCCGACCTATAGTTAACAGTGTTCCAGCAATTTATAAACATGGTCTTCAGCACATCACAGCATGTAATGTCTCGTAGAGGCACAATCTAACATTATTATTTTTTAAAAATTACCATCCCAAGATAACAAACTGGCACAAGTTTCAGAATAATGTATTATTTTTTCATTCTGAAATACTAAAACATGGGGCAACAGCAAACAACAGCAATTTACTCAAAATGTGAAAATTCAGTACTATATCCTAAGCTGCCTAGGAGTACACCCAGTAATGCGCGCACACAAAACCACATATTATATTTTTGCTTGTGATGGCATTTCCAGTCGGATCAGGCCGAGTAACAGGAACTCAATGTAAACTAATTGTGTACCATCCACATCGCCAAGCCTTTAGACTTCGTGAGAGCACGCAAGTATCACGACACAACTGGGTCATAAAGAGGCACCAGTTCCTTTGAACGTATGCTTGCACTGAAAACATACGCTCCGATTTGATCCCACGAACGAGTACCAAGCTTTCTCTATGTGTTCCTGCCTCCAGCGGGTTATCTTGCGATTAAACTATAACCAACGCAGCCACATTCAGTATTCGACCTATGACCTATTTAAATTTCGCATGCGACGGGTGTTTTCCGTAAGATAACGTTTGAACGCTTCTTGTCTCTCTCTCTTTCCGCTTCAGTGCTTTAAAATCAGATTGGTGGCAGAAGATCTCGCTTTCATTTCGCAAAGCGTTGCGCACATGCCACGCTTCTGTTAAGTGCCGAAAGGCCAGGTGCCGCTCCTCGACGCGTCTCCAAGTACACAAGAGAAAACGAAAGCAGAAAATGGCCAGAGGAATAAACACCCGTACCTGTCTTGGGCTCGGTGGTGTCGGAGGGCATTGAAGCGTCTTTGACGGCGACGAATTCGAACGTAGAATCTCCGTTAGCATCGTCGGCCGCTTCTTCCATCATGGTGACTGCAATAATAAAGGAGCGATTTCAATGTCTGCTTTTCAGCAGCTGTGCGATCCGACGCGGCCCACTTCGACGTCGGCAGCGCACTAACGGAACAGCGACTATCGCGTCATCAAGCAAGCTTTCTAGATGGAAACATGGAGGCGGGGCATGTGATGTGTTATTACTAATTAGTCTCATTACGAACCTGCGATAAATAAAAGCGATGGCACGCACCGACGTAAATAAGGCGACCACTGACGGCGGTGCACGCTCGATTGCCACGAAATATTGCGGCCTCCGATCGTCGACAAAAGCAAGTTGCGTTAAAAGAGCACTTACCGGGGCTGATATGTTCAGCTCAAGTCACTCTGAAAGCTCGATCTCGAGGGAATTTTGTTTTCGCAGCTGAAAAAACGCACCAAGTTTACGGACGTCGAAAACGAAATCAGCAGCCACGTCTGAACCAGTGTTGTTACCTTCTCAAGCTCTTTTGCGTCAGGTACAGGTAAAACTTGCAATAACAAATAAACTCGTCAACTAAAATAGCTTAAGTTATTCAGCATTATGTCTATTGTTATTTTTTATTTATAATAATAATTGTACTTATTAAAACTTCAAAACGCAGACTCCGCAAAAGTTGATAAATTTTTAGGTGTACTACTTCCTACAATTTTTATAGATATATTTGTGTTCGTAAGAGGGCACTCCGCACGTTATGTGTCTATTTGACAAGGTTTTTTTTTTTTTCCTGTCTTGTAGCAGTATAGTAGTAGTGTTGAAGCACAATTGTATTGTTACGTTATGGCGCAGTTGATGTCGATGCATTGCTGTTCCTTAGAAAGAAAAAAATGGCCGCTTCCGCGTGTGAGAGCATGATACGCTCTGGCAGTGTCGTTGCTCGCAAGTTATGCCCCGTCTTCGCAACCCAAGTGCGAACTTCCGTTTATGATAAGAATCACGTAGAGCCATTCGTCGACAAGAAGAAACTGGAAGAACTGGAGACGTCCGGGGAAGTGGAAGACTACAAGTTCGTGCCTGTTAAGGCTGCGCCGAGCCATGTGTCGACCTCTCTATTTTACGACGCCACCCTGGACAAGTTCATAAATATGTTGATGCGCAAAGGTGACAAGGCACTCGCGAGGGAGAACATTGAACTTGGACTGTTCAACGTGAAGCGTATACAACTTACTAAGTACAACAGGGCCGCTGACGAAGAGACGAAAAGCAAGGTCGAATGCAACCCTGTGACTATCCTGCACAAGGCACTTGAAAACTGCCGCCCGGTATTGGAACTGAGCCCGATCAAGCGAGGTGGCATCACCTATCAGGTACCTGTGCCTATGACAGAAAACAGGGCTCGTTTTCTCTCCATGAAATGGATGATCGATGCTGTCAACGACAAGGACCCCAAAGTTGCGTTCTGTGATCAGCTCGCCAAAGAGTTGCTGGACGCGTACAACAACCAGGGAAGAGTCGTCAAAAAGAAGCACGAGCTACACAAGCAGTGTGAAGCCAACAAGGCTTATGCTCATTACAGATGGTCGTAGACGTTCTCCAAGCCATCAGCATCCGCGCGTAGTTGTACAGAAAATAAATAAGTTTCGCTATCCCACCGTTGCACATTACTTCCGCTTGGTCAGTCGCTCGTCCAGAGTGGTGCCATAGCGACCGTGCATCTTACGTGAAAGCCTTGGCATATAGAAACACGCAGAAATTTTTGAATGGTTTCGTTTGCTGTTGAATGCTTCGAAGCCAACCGCTTGTCTCGCAAATGTGCCGCGAAAGTGAATCAACTCAAGGGGGTACCCTAGAAAAGTGCCATGGACGACAGACAGATCATTCGCGCTCTGCTGCCTTTTCCTACTGCTTTTCCTCCATCATCCACGGTTGCTGACATGTCGCCGATTTGGCGCTCGGCCTCTCTGCAGCGGGCGCGTCATGATAAGCTCGACCCCGTTTCGTAACATCCGCTTACTGAGCGCTTTTCGACTTTGTGCCTTGCACCCTCGGTTCGTTTGCGCGTAGTGCGCAAGGACCAACGACAAAGGGTCCAGTGCGCATGTAGACAGTCGCCGCCGGCTGGCCCCGCAGCGGTTGGAGCTGGGGAGCGTCGACCGCTCTCCTCTCCCAGTATCCTCCGCCACTTGTTGAGCGGCCGGCGTACGCGACACACACAGTTGATCCGCTTCGTGCATCGCACGGACTGTGAGCACGGGCACGCAGTCTTCGTCGCTCAAGCGCGCACAAACGGTCACGCAATGCTCAAGCTCGTCGCGGCCAAATTGCCCGGAGTACGCTCGAAATGGGCGAGCCTTATTCCTCGTCCCTGCCGCGCTGAGTTCCGCCGATCGTGGATGAGTGCTGCGAGCAAGGAGGATTTCGACCTCATCCGCTGTCAGACGAAGGTGTTGCCGGTAAGTGCATCCGAACACACGTGCGGCCAACCCAGTGTTTTTATTTTATCAAGTCAATGAGTTTGTCGTTAAGCCGTTCTTGATTTTCCAAGGTAAGCTTAGAATACGTCACTTCGGTGTTCAGAAGAGCCGCCTCGGTGTCTATTCGAACCGTACCCGAGAGCGCTCCGAATTCAAGTGAAGCTATAAATATTTGCTCAAAGAACGTTCAACTCGCCGCCGTCCTTGGCGATGTGCGAGACCAGATTGTTGGTTGCATTATTATGTCGGTAGCGGAAAACTGACAATTACCTCGGACGCCAGCGGCTCTGCTTTTTCCTCTACTGACGTTTGTCCTCTCTTGCCCTGCTGGTGACGCAAGCACTTGCGCCGTTCGTCTGGTGCAGGTCTGCGGTTCTCGGGAGAGGCGTATTTCTCGAGGCGTGTGCGGGAGGGTGTACGCGTGCGTTTTATTCATTGGCGTGCTAGTTAGGTATAAGCTGGCCTTTTAAGAAGTTAACGAATAAGCTCCTTTAATGAGCAATTGGCACGTCTTCATTTGTTACGTCTTTATTTTTAACTGTTTGACACCACCTCTCCGCAAATGGCCATCCACTACTTATTCTTCCTTCTTGCGCACAGGGGTCCTAGAAAATATTTTTGTCAACATTATTTTCAACATGTGGCAGGCCCAATGCATGCACTCTTTCATACTACTGCACTGTATTTGGAAGTAGGCAGTTTTTTTTAATTAACAATTGATGGATAGCGTTGCCAGAGAGAAGGTTTTGATAACATGCCACGCCTCGAATAATACCGAACCAGCAGTAGAGCTGATTGCAGCACATAGCACAAGTATCAGACTTTAATTGCATCTGTGTTATGCCAGCACCTTTGTGGAGTCACTCTTGCTAGAATTAAGTAACGGATGTCTTTTATCATTTTTAAGCACTGGAATCACTCATTTTTATCTGGAATCTTGCCTATGTTTTTCTGCCCACATTTGCACAGTATATTCAATATATTTCAATTCACTGGCTGAGGAATCTCTTGCTGCTCAACAAAGTGTGCGTCATTGTACTATGCTTCTTTCTGTTCCCATTTTTGTTTTCCGTGCATGTGCATCAGAAGCAGTGTTGGGGAAGGGTAGAGCATCAGGGGTGCTGGCTGCCTTGTATCCCTATTGAATTACTTACCTCCCTTTCAAAGTGCCTGAATGTTCGCCCCACTGGATGACACCTGTTATTCTAGTTGCCTTAGCATGGGAAAAATTGTGACATTGCCCTTTATGTGGTGTGGTGAGTAATTGAAACAAGGTATATAGAGCACATATGTTCCCGTAACGCGCGTGCATGTCACTACATAGCTTTGACAGCAGCACATGTATCCATCAGTGCCGTGTCTCCCACTTGACTTTGCGCCACGGCTGGCAGTTCGCTGTCAGGGAAAAGCTCGCATTTGACAAAGCCCCAAATAAACGATTTTATCACTGTTTCTTTGGTTTATTGTGTTGAACTGTGCGCTCTCACTTTTCCGTGGCACGTTGAATTTCTATTGGATACAGACTTGTGTGTTTAGTCTACAGGCATGCTCAGTTGTGTCTTTTCAGTTTAAAACATGTCTGGTCTATGTGATGTTCAAACATTTCACTGTCAAACTACAATGAAAGCACCCACCATGGCTATCTATAGTGGCTATGGTGCTCGGCTGCTGAGGAGAACGTTGCAGGATCAAATCCTGGCTGTGGCGACTGAATTTCGACGTAGTGAAATTCTTGAAGCTTGTGTACTCAGATTTAGGTATACGTTAAACACCAGATGGTCAAGATTTCCAAAGCCTTCCACTAGGGCATCCATCATAATCGTACTGTGGTTTCCAAACGGAAAACCCAACATTTATTATTAAAAAAAAACGCACAGCAAGAGCTTGACATTAACCTCTGTAAGAATGTTGAATTTACGACAACATATACCGTTACACCCCGCAATGTTTGTCGGTAGGGAACCACTTTTCACCCATAAGTCATTGTTAGCTTTTTTAAGAGATGTCAATTTTTACTATGTAATATACCCAGGCATTGCGTAGCGTGACCTCTCAAGAAAGGTTGCTGCTGCAGTGATTACATTTAAAAGCACTTGCCTCGCAGCCCTTGGACACAAGGGCGCTGATGAGGCACGTGTGCTAGTGCCAAAAATTTTTACATGTTTTTATTATCAAAATCTTTGTCACCCCTTTTAATATGCATATCACGCCACTGTCATGATCTTAATACTTATGTTTTTACCCGCTTTATCGCGAGGAATTTTAAGGCCCCTATACAACCACGCAACATATCACTGTCTCATCTCTACTCATCGATATGGCGCTCTTTGGCCATCAATTGGCCCTTGCGCCACAAAGCACCACACATCATCAAGAATGTTGAATTTAGTATTGAAGTTTTTCTTTGTAGGAGTGAAAGCTCTGTGGTTTTGAGGCGATTTGAAGCCTTGCTTGAATTGATATGTTGTTTCATTGTCCTGAGTGTTTAAAATGGGATAAAAAGGACCACAACAAGATGAAGAAATTTGAGTTTTTCCAGCGCAATTTTATGAATATAGTGTGAGACAAAATCATTCTAATTTTAGTTTGCATAATTTTGTCTGATGAAAAAAAAAAAATCTGCTTCTTAGAAGCCAGTTCGGCTGAGGCAAAGAGAAAGTTCACGTCATCGTGTGCCTCATACTTTCCTGCGTGCTGTGCCTCTTCTTAGAGCAGTGCTAATGCTTACTTTTTAATGTATGCTTACAGAGCAGAACAAGTTCTTTGAGTGATCATAAAAGCAATGCTAACCCCCAAATGTTCATTCTCTTTGGCAGTAATACACATTTTTCCGGCCAAATAGTAAGGAGAAAACCCGTGTAATAAGAATGTTTATTCAGTTATTCCAAAGGAAGCGTCACACCTATGCAAGCCATTTCTTCCTCACTCTTCACTCAATGTACTGTTGCAACGTCTTTCTTGTTGGGTGGAAAGACTTCAAATCACTGTCTGGTAGAAAAGGTGTTCAATTTTTCATATACTTAGAAATTTGGCGCAACCTCGACTCACGCAAACACTCACACAAGCACACACACTTACACCAGAGCAACACACACGACACGCAGCGCTCACTACCAACTGTTTATTGCTCCTATCTGACCTTCTTAAATACGTACATCGAAATGCGCAAAGGCACAAACTAAGTATATGATGTATAACCAACTAGCCCAACAACAAGTTTTATTAAGTGTTCAATTTGATAGTTCAGGTCGAATTGAATGAATATTCAGCTGAATTTTTATCAATTCCTGGTGGAGTTTCCACCATATCCTAAGTAGATCTTTGTTGACTTCAAGCAAAATTATAGTGCTATAAAGCTAAATTATTGAACCGGAAATCTTTACAGCTGGAAAGGTTCAATAATCTGGCTGGAAATGGAACTTTTTTTTTTTCATCTAGGTCACGAATTCATAAGTTAGTGTATTCATTCATGTTTTTGTGATGAACTAGCCTGTTTATTTCTTTCTCGCTTCTCTTTTATTTTTTTAAGGGCCCTGAAAGGATTAGAGTTGGCAATGTTTGCAGCGTACCAGAAGCAGAGGTGACAACTGTGTATGAAGCCCTTTTAAGTGGACAACGCATGAACAGTATGTGTCCTAATTTTGTTTTCATTCCACATGTACAAAGTGATGTAATGTTAATGTGAACTCCATAATAAGTGGTGCTCGAGTGGCTCAAGATGGGGAATAGTTTGAGGGGCTTGTTTCTTTGTTAGACACAACCTTAATGAATTCTTAAATAGCTGCAAGACCTAACTGAAGCTATGTCATTTAGGTGCCAATGAAACAAAAAATTATCTGCTACAAAGCCAGATTGATTATATACTTCTCATAAGGAAATAATATAGTTCATATGTTCCCTTTAACTGCAGGCCTCAATGCACAAGAAACAGGGTTTTCTGTCTCCCTGGTGTTCGCATTATAGGAACACTATTATCAATTGTTTTGTTGTAGTTGTAATAAAATTTGGCCAGAGAGAGAGCTATTTTATGAATGTTTACTTTTTTATGCCATTATGACATATCAAATCTTCTTTAATCAGTAGTTATGACTCATGGTGCAAAGTTACAATATCTTTATCATCTGTCCATTACTGCATTTGTACAAAAGTGTACCAAGGCTGCAAGCATGCAGGCATTCTCCACTAAACTCCCCGTAAAAAGCAAATTTTCATGTATTATTGTACATATGTGGTAAAAGTAAACCAAATTGATGCTCTCTTAAACACGTTCACTAATTACAACTAAAAGCACCTATAATAATACGGACAAACAATCCTTATGTTTCTCCTTCAATAAGTATCTTAGATTGGTTCGCTGCATCAGTGAAAAATGTAACGGAATAAAGCATATTCGCTAAATTTGTATGTGTCCTAGTTCTTTTTTTTTTTTCTTAACAAATTTGAAGTTAAAAGGTCAAATGTCACTCCGTAGTCTCAAAGCCACTTTTGCCACAAGCGTTTGCGCAAATTTAAGAAGCAAGATTGCTGAATTAACCACTTTATAAACCAATTTGGATTTTGGAGTTTGTGATCTGTAAACAACCTGTGGCTGGCGTGCACGCATTCGGCATCACAAGGGTCATCCATTTTCTACTGTAGTTTATCTCCGACGGTACGCAG
Source organism: Rhipicephalus microplus (assembly GCF_043290135.1). Taxonomy (NCBI): domain Eukaryota; kingdom Metazoa; phylum Arthropoda; class Arachnida; order Ixodida; family Ixodidae; genus Rhipicephalus; species Rhipicephalus microplus. The sequence goes on along the minus strand of NC_134700.1, from coordinate 264,734,402 downwards.
TTTCGTTGACTTTGAATGGGGGGGGGGGGGGGGGGTGTGCTTTACTCGTGTGCACATCATATCTGTGCGGCCTTGGCAGTGATTTATCCGATATCCGGTTTCATCCGAAGTCTTATCTGTAATTGCAAAAAACACTCCAACTTCAGTGCTGCTATGCCCAGTTTCCCACTTGTCCCATCTTGAGGGTGCTTGCACCCGGTTGCATCTGGATGCCCTTTTACGAAACAGGAAAAAAAAAGGGGGGGGGGGGTGTCTTTGTCATTTATCTGTAATATTTTTAGACATTCTGTTGCCAAGGCCTCACGATATGCAATGTCAGGCCTTGGCACTATCCAAGTATAAATACACTGTTGTACATACACTGTTCCTTTGCTTGCTTAGTTGTTTATTTCTATGAATACAATCATTCCTTGCCATTGGCCATACAAATGAAAAGGACAAAGGAGTCAGGTCAATCGTGAACCAGTTCACTCAGGCATATGCACAGGAGCACATTATAGAGAATGTTTCTTTGAAGCGTAAACTCGTCTCTGTGAAAAGTCAACAGGAATTTTTGTTAGCAGCATAACAGAGCTATAAGTTATCCCACTCCCTGTGCTGCAATATATGGATTAGCAGGATTAAAAAAGAATGCTGCTGAGTTACCGTAGTGCTGTTGGCCTCGTGGTTCACTGTCTACAATATTCAGTAGGCTGTCGTTATGCAGAACCTGACGGGACCAGAGAAATTTTTCATTTATCATGAGTTCCGCTTACTGAGAGAAGAAAAAGGTTGTAGAATTAAGGTATGAAATTAATCGTATCGGAAGCAGTTGTGTTTAAAAGATTTCCGTTTGCTAAGGCCGCGTTCACACTGAGCATTCCGGCCGCCGAAAGTGCTCCGAATCCGGTTCGGCGACGGCGAGATCCACCGAAAGGGCCCTCTCCGCGCCGATCGCTCTCAGACCGATTTTTGCAGTGTCTGCCGCCGAATCGGTCACCGCGAACCAATAGGAGCGCTAGTCAAGGAATTTTGAAAAATGGCGGCCAAGCCTTGCTCACTTTGTATGCCGCAGTGCACGTAACTGAATGTTGAAACTAATGGGAGTTTAACCTACTCTGTGCCTACTTCACGTCCGTATTTCGCGAAAGAGGTGACCGAGCTTGCTGTTGGCGCGACCGAGCTTGTTGCGGTCTTGCAGAGCGAAACGAACCCACCAACGCCGCTGGCGTCGGTGGTTTTTTCTGCTCTTCGTGCATTACAAGACGGCCACTTGCCAGCAAAGTAAGCCGTACTGTCTTTTCTTGCTTCCTGCGTACGAAAATCATCGATATATATGCCACAAAATAGCATAGAGGTGTTTGCGAGCCGCGATAACAACCGGATGACAGCGCATCCATCCCGCGTTCGCCCCGTGGTAGATAGCACATTCGGCGGCGCGGGGCGCGTCCAGTGCGAACGACGCTGCGTTTCGGCGGCAGGGGAATTTCGGTCGCTGTAGAAAGCGGATGTTTCAGTGTGAACTAGGCATAAGAGTCTACTGTAGTTCTTCAATGGCATTCTGAAACTAGCTGTTGACCTCGTGGTTCACAAATAGTCACCACTTTAATAGTGTTTTGAATGTACAGTTGCTTTTTAAGCATTCCCTTATTCATTTTTGCTTTTTCTAATTTCTTGAATATTGCTGGAGAGAGCAAGAGTAATTCTAGTGATGCAGATGTAATATTTACAATAGGCTGTGCCTGTCAGATGCAGTCCTGGTTCACATTTTTAGCTGTAATTTAAAATTCATTTTGCTCTGCATGTTCATGACTGAATATAATATCTGTGTAAAAGATGAATGTTTACTTTTGTTTTCATTCGTACTACTAAGAAAATGTGTATCTGCATAGTGTGATTGGCATCATCACCATCAGCTTGGCTATGCCCACTGTAGGGCAAAGGCCTCTCCCATGATCCGCCAATCAACTCGTTCGTGTGCTTTATGCTGCCATGTTATACCCGCGAGCCTTTTATTCTTATTGGCCCACCTAACTTCCTGTCTCCCCCTCATGCATGCGTTTGCCTTCTCTGGGAATCCAGTCAGTTACCCTTAATGACCAGTAGTTATCCTAACTACATGCTGCATGCCCGGCCCATCTCCATTTCTTCTTTTTGATTTCAACTGTGATATCCTTAACCCCGGTTTATTCCCTGACCCACTCTGCTCTCATCTTGTCTCTTAAGGTTACACCTATTATTTTCCTTTCCATCGCTCACTGCGTTGTCCTCAGTTTAAGGTGCACCCTCTTTATATTCCTCCAGGTAGGTAAGCACCGGCAAGATGCAACTGTCACATACCTTTATATTAAGGGTTAGTAGTAGATTACCAGTCAATTTTGTGAATGCTTGCCGAATTCGATCCACCCCATCCTTATTCTTCTAGTTGTTTCACTCTCATGGTTCAACTCCACAGTTACTACATGTTCTAAATAGACATATTCCTTTACAACTTTCAGCATCTCTCCACCTATCACAAAGCTCTGTTTTCTGCCCTGAGTGTGGCACATTACTTTAGTTTTGTGCATATTAATTTTGAGGCTTACTCTTCTGCTTTCTTTGTCTAGTTCAGTAATCATGAGCTGTAATTCATCCCCTGAGTTACTTATCAAGGCAATGTCATCAGCGAATTGCAGGTTATTAAGATACTCTTCATCAACTCTTATCCCTAACTCTTCCCAATCTAGGGCCCTGAAAACCTCCTGTAAACACGTGGCGAATAGCATTAGAGAGATCGTGTCTCCCTGCCTTACACCCATCTTTATTGGGATTCTGTGACTTTCTTTATGGAGAACTATAGTGGCTGTGGATCTGCTGCAGATTTCTTTCAGTATGTGTATGTAGGGTTCTTCGATGCCCCGATACCATAGTGCCAGCATCACTGCTGATGTTTCGGCTGAGTCAAACGCGTTCTTGTAATCTATGAAGGCTATGTATAAGGGTTGGTTGTATTCTACACATTTTTCTATCACCTGATTGATAGTATGAATATGGGCTATCGTGGAGTTGCCTATACGAAATTCTGCTTAATCTTTTAGTTGACTGAATTAGCATATGTATTGCAAAATACTCGCGTTATATCGGGCTTCTAGCAGCAAGTGACAGTCTGTTGTGGACATCATTCACCAACAGTCACTTTTTGCTCATTTTTAGCTAACTTATTCTGAGTTTGTAAACTGGTAGTCTCTGCTGAGGGGCTAGTTGGTGCATAGCTATGAAACCTAACTTTACATTATCCACAAGATATGTCACCGACAGACAATGCCATGAGAGAAAGCGAATGTAAGAGCACGTCTTGGCATAATTCTTACTCACATTGCTCGCAGTGGAAATGAAAGTTTAAATAGTGGTGTTGAACATGCTTAATACAACAGTTTGACTTGTAGTCACAAAAGAAAAGGCAGAGATTCTGGGGAAGATGAGAGCTCCAAGAGGCGAAAAAGTCTTGGAATATGGCGTGCAATCTTGAAGACACGTCCGCTCATCGAACAGTTGACTGCAGTGAGACCCCGTTTTCAAGAGTTGGGCTAGTAGGTTATATTATTGCCTTCAGCATGTTTCTGTTTCTAGCTTAAAGAAATACCCTTGAACACTGACTCAGTTTGTAAATAGTTCTTCCAACAAATGTGACTCTACTGAGCATCAATGTCCTTTCAGATGCATTTGTACTTTTCCGAAAAATTACTGTTGGTACGCAATCTATTTATTCACATGTCCTAGCGTATGTTGCCATCAGGCATTCTTCCAGCTGCTTAGCCTCCAATTCTTATCTATTTTTACGATTCACAATGTTGCTTTTGACTGTCGGAGCACCAATATGAGTAAACTGTTAATGTTCGCCTGAGAAAGTTTTTTAGTGTTTGTGAACACAGTAACATCATTTTGTTTAGTTTAGGTTAAAAGGCTTGAAGTGTTATGTGCTTGAGGTAAAGCACAAAATAAATGGAACAGCTTTCCCCAGTGCCCACTTGCCTGCTGTAGTAGGTCTCTAATACAACCCTAAGATACAGTGAACCTATCCAGTGTATAAATCTGTTCATGAAGCATGTACACACACTATATAAAAAAAAAGAAAAAAAAACCAACAAAGCCAGGCTTGCACGAAACGTGCAGCACAGTCACAGCGAAAACTGGAAGAGTGGTCCATCTAGAGCCCGCTCGAACTTTCTTGAAGCAACTAATATAAGTATACATGCAAGGTACCCGCTAAGCCATAAATCATGATTTTTGGGAAGTAGAGAAACACCCACTATGTCATTCTTTTTTTTTTTGTGGATAACCTGCTGCACATATATTACAGGTTATCATTTATGGACATACATTTGTGGGCATACCTGCTACACATTTGTAGGCATTAGTGCACTTTTGTTAACATTGCTTGTGGCTGTCGATAAAGAATTATCACTGAGCACTGCAAAGTGCTCAGCGAAGCTTTCAACAACACGCACGTTGCGCGTAGTTATCATTGTGTGACGCCTGTTGGTGTTTTATTCTTCAGCCACACCATATAATGTATGTTAACACCATTCCCTGTTGAAATTTATGCCTGTACAGGGTCTTCTTATAAAAAAAAACATGGTTTATCTCTTCGTCACAGGAATTGGAATAAGTAATAAGAAAATGAAACTTGTGCTTAGAGTAGCAGTTGAATGTTTACTGCCCATTGGTAAAAGAGAGCTTGCACAGTGTTTCTTGGTGTTTGACGGCTATGGCACCGTGTAACGTGAACGTACCCGCATTGACGCTTTAGTGACACATCTCCATTCCCGTGACTGACGTCCATGAGCATTGATTAAACAAACCCTTGTGGTCATCAATGCTTGTGGTAGCAGTAGTAGTTACTGGTGATAGTGGAACCGGAGAAAGCAGTGTGACAGCCAGGAGAGCTGTCACTGTATGGATGCTGAACTTTGGCTACTCGCAATACGTTATAGTATTGAATGCCACTGTCCTGCTAGAAAGAAATTTAACGCATGTCGCGGTCGCGATTTTCCGTGGAGTGAGCGTCGATGCACAGCACAGAGTTATAGCCAGGTGTCGCAGAGTAACTTTTTTTTTGTATGGAAAGATGCTGTGAAAGAGGCCGACACTAAGAGTAATGTTGCCACCTGGCATTGTGGTGATGCACTGACAAAATTAAAATGTAATTTTTCTATCGGAAACACGCATTTTTGTGACATATTTCCATCACACGTCGTTGAAGTCTACGTAAAGCCCGACATAAAACACTTTCGTGTTAAAGGTTTCAAGCACCAGTGTGGTCCGTAGTAGAATACTAAACTACTTCGTATGGGACCGGGTTCAAATTCCATCCGATCCTGGGCATTTATTTTTTTTTTTTTTTCATTTCATTTTTTCTTATTTTGTGTGATACAGTTTACAGACGCCAGCGGCAGCGAACAACTACAGCTCTATTAACGCGATCTCATAACAGCTTTTGCTGTAACAAAAGCAAACCTCATATCAAGACATCAGTTATATTATGCCATTTTAACAAGAGACAAGGCTATCTTGTGTCGTAAACAAACAGCTTTTGTTATACTACACCTTTTATTAAGCACATCCATACTTCATGCACAACTCGTGCACATTTACTGGAAAAGTTTCATTTAGGATTTTGCTTTTTCAAGAGTAAGTTTTAGCCCTGTCAGTTTTTATTTTAATAGATTGTAATTTTTTTTTAATTTTAGTTCTCATTTCTGAAAATACGCTCTTGGCGTAGGGCATTTTTTTTTTTTCTGTAATATTCACTTAAACCTCGACATTTCTTTCAGTGGTGAGTTGTGGCATGCGTGATCAACATAGCCATACTACTTTGGGGTTAGTGTACTGAGCGACGTATGAAACTTAAGCATATTTTTCAGATGTTCAAATTACTTGTGAAAGCAGAGTTTTTTTAAGGATATAAAGGGTCCTCAAGGTCAGTTTGTCACTATAAAGCCATAGAGATTCAGCAAACTTGTTGTTTCAGTAAATTCACAATAGTTTTTTTACCTGATTACTGTGTATTAATGCATAAAATGCTATCTTTAGGTGATAAAAACAGTTTATAAATTTTGTATACAGAGTGCACGCAAAAACAAGCTCTATCCGTGACATATAGAAGTAATAGCCAATTAATTGACACAAAGAGCCTTTATCTTGTCTCTACAGCACACCCTTGTAATGCCACTAAAACGCTCAGCAGGACTGCAAAGGAAAAGAACAAAAATGACGCAAAGCGCACAACCGGAGTAGGTCGGCTTACAGGATGAAATATCGAACGGGGTGAAAGGAAAGAGTTCAAGCAGAAAAACAACAGACAGTGTCAATGGACGACATTAAAATGTACTCGTGTGCTACCCATGTCACCATGTATAAATAAAGAACAAAGATTTTATAGGCTGCAAAAAAAAAAACGCAGCTGGAACATCAGCTGTTGTAGAGCGTCCTTGCAAACTAGTCGCAGTGTCATTGCACAGCTGGGAAGAAGGAAAATGTGGTTGCAGGTGAACTGATATTCTGTGCGGCCCTACAAGGAATTTGATACAGTATTGGCATCAATTCTTAATTGAAGAAAGGAATGTCACTAGCTTTTTCTGGCTAGAGTTGATTGGCGTAAGGGTCTATTTTGTTTGGGCACACCGCAAAAAAAGAGAAATGAGGGGACCTGTGTGGATGAGTAATGCCTCTGCAATAGCAGAACCTCAAAAAAAAAAAAAGCTTTGACCAGAGAAAAAATATCAAGCACGAAAATGGAAGATCCGACATTGCTGCTGCCACAAATTTTCATCAACAACTCACCACGACACTGGTTTCGATGGCACGCATTCAGGTTTAATTAATTCTTTGTTGATGAAGAAAGACTGCTTTGCATTCCAGAGAAACGCAATGGCTCAACTTAGCAAGTTTCGAAACCTCTTCCTTAAGAAGAGGTGCTACTCAAAAAGCATGTTTTTTTCCCTAAAATTATATATTTTTATTTTTATTTGCTTTCGCAAGTTCTGTTTCTCTGCTTTTACAGCATGTTCTCGCGCTGTGAAATTCACCATCGTGAACCCAGACCAACAAGCCCAAGCTACTGCACTTGTAGAAAGAAAAAAAAATACTTTGAAGTTAGAATTGATGTAGGGTAAAATAATTTTTAAAGAGTGCAAGGTGGCTATTACAAACCAAAGAGCCTATTGTCTAGAGTCCCCTGTATACTATTTCCTGGTTGCTTGCCATTGCATTTTGCATTAGTTCACCAAAACCACATGCTCAAAATTACGATTATCAAGCTCTTCTGATGGCAAAAATCATTTTAAGGAGAGATGTGAGTTGGGAAATACAACTTGTTTCTAAAATTACATATTTTTAACTTTTCTTTGCTTTCACAAGTATAGTTTCTCTACTTTCAAGACAAAAAAAAAAAAACTGAAAATTTCAAGTAAACTCGAAGTACCATTAAAATTACTTTTAAAGAGCACAAGGTGGCTGCTAAAAACTAGAAGCTAATTTTTTCAAGTCCCCTGAAAATTGTCACCTGCTACTTTTCAATGCATTTCACATGCGGTATTCACTAAAGCCAAATTCTCAAAATAAACCATGATTGCCAAGGTATCATGATTGAAGAAATCGCCTTAAAAACACACCTTTTATGCATATATGAGCTTTCACTTATACGTTTAAAATGCACTTTTCTCAAGACCCATATTTAGGCAAGTTCCTGAGTTTCCACATCATATTCTTGATAGTTATGGTAGCCTGATCGGATTGAAATTTTGCGCACATATTCCTTATGTTGTTAAGGTGGAAGTATCTTCTTTAAATCTTGATAGCATCCATACAGTCATTGCAAACCTAAAATGAACTCTTCGTAGGGGCTGAGAATACTAAGCATTATCACATTACAATTTTTCTTGTCCAGTAAAATCTCTTATACACACTCTCTTGACGGTTATTTGCATGGTTAATGTACAGCAAAATGATCCATTAATTAGTGAGAACTGTAAATGTTTCGTGGCATGAAAAGTTTGTCCCAAACCAACTATACGTTACACACTGTCATGGCACAAAACTAAAACAGTGAATTGAACTATAAAACTAATTATGTAATTTAAAACAGGATAAAAACTGATATATTCAGCTAAACTTTCCTTGCCCTAGGCTATAGATTATCGCAACATTTTTTCCGAATGGCATCTCCCCTTAAAAAGTATTTCTTAGTCAAGTAGATAAGCTTTCATTTCTACGTGTAAAATTTGTTTTTCTCAAGGCGCAGTTTTGAGAAACTTCTTGAGTTTGGACATCATGTTTCTTAGTCAAGTAGATGAGCTTTCATTTCTACGTGTAAAATTTGTTTTTCTCAAGACGCAGTTTTGAGAAACTTCTTGAGTTTGGACATCATGTATGTGGTACTTCTGTTTGCCCGAACGGGGTGAAATTTTTCTCACATATTTTTTTTTTTTACATGAGAAAAGCGTAGTCCTTATATCACTTATATAATTATTACGATCTTAATGTAAACAGTTAGTATTTGCAGAGCATTGCAAGACTTCTTGCATAACAATTTTTATTGTTGATTAAAATGCCTTATACACACCTTGTAGTTAGTTACTTCCATTCCACAGCAAATCTGGAGCAATACGAACCATTATAATGACTCATAACCATAAAAGTTTACTGGCAGAAGAAGAATGTAAAAAAACTATTGTCACTTGTTCATGGTACAAAACGAAAACTATGCAACTTACTACACAACTGATTGCATACTTGAAATCGGCATGGAAACCTATGTAAACAAGATTTTTATCCTCTAGGCCAGAGATTATACTTTCCTTTTAAAAATAACGATGAAGGGAATGATGTTAAAACTGGGTATTTCAGATTGATGTGCGAGATCTGGCATTCTGGCTGAGAAATTTTCAAAAACAGAAAAATGAAGATATAGCTTTTATTTTCACTAAAAAAATCAATACAAATACAATACATACAATACAATCAATACAAAAACTATAGATTAAAAAAATTTGCTTTAAGTTTCCTAAAGAAGGGCAGGTCACTTGCCTCGATTCCCTCGTCAACATGTCCCGTGTTGTCCCACGCACTAGGTCCCTGCTTTCTTCGTAATGTTGCAACTCCCCTATAATCCTATGTTATCCATAATATTTTTTGTTTCTTTATTCTTTATTCAAAAAAAACCTTACAGGCCCCAGAACAGGGCATTGGGTAAAGGGGGGAGGAATCGGAATGGTACAGACAGGTAACGAACAGTTTACAGGCAGGATCAGTGCAAGAACAACGACAAACTATATATATATATAAATGAAATCACATTTTAGGCTATACAGGGCGAGGTAAATTTGAGGGAATACAGCACTTGTAGATATGAACATGGCGACAGAGGGATACATTTTAAAATAAAAGACAAGGGGAATATAAATCACCGTTACGCAATGCACTCAGAATACAGAAACAGGGTCACATGGTGAACAGAGTGAGTAGCTGACGGCGAAATGTATCGGGATTAGATATGGAGGCTATGCAATCAGGGAGGTCATTCCAAAGACGAACGGCCCGAGGCAGTGGTGATGAATTGAATGCATTAGTTGACCTGTATATGCGCATGAAGCTGAACTGATTATGCAATCTGCGTGAAAAAGAATGAGGTGTTTGAAGCTGAAGCCCCGTTCGTTTATTAGAGGTAATATATTACTGGAACAGACAGAGAAGAGCAATATTGCGACGGCTATCCAATGACGGCAGCTGAAGGTCTGATTTAATTTGCGTTATGTTTGACGTGATGTCGTAGTTTCGTGATATGAAGCGGGCACCTCTATTTTGAATCCTTTCTACCATATTAATCAAGTAGTTTTGATGAGGGGACCAAATTGCTGAGGCGAATTCTAATATTGGCAGAATAAAGGTAAGAAAGGCTAGTTTTCGAATATTAGTAGGGGAATTTCTCAAGTTGCGGCGTAGGTAGCCCAGTGAACGTGATGCTTTGGCACAGGTAGACTCGATATGCGAGGCCCATGAAAGATTCTCTGTGAGAAGAACACCTAGGTATTTGTAGGAAGAAGTGTGGGAAAGCATGGTATTGTTCAAGTAATAGGAGAATTCAGATTTTACGTGTTTACGGGTGAAAGACATTACCTCACATTTTGTTAAGTTCAGTTTCATAAGCCACTTGTCGCACCAGTTACAAATATGGTTGAGATCTGCTTGAATGGTTAAGTGGTCATTACTGGAGTTTATAGAACGGTATATTATACAATCATCGGCAAATAGACGCATGCAAGAAGTAATCTCGGAGGGTAAGTCATTAATGTAGATTAAAAATAGTAAGGGCCCAAGGACGCTGCCTTGTGGTACGCCCGAATTAACAGAAGAAAAAGGGGACGCAAGATTGTTAACAACAGTGAACTGCTGTCGAAAAGAAATGAAGTTTCGAATCCAGGTTAATGTTAAAGAATCAAGTCGTAGAGCAGATAGCTAAGAGATTAGTCGGCAATGGGGCACACGATCAAAGGCTTTAGAAAAGTCAAGAAAGATACAGTCCGTTTGAAGGTTGCTATTCATGTTTGAGTGTAAATCGGTGGTGAATTCAAACAGTTGTGTGTCACACGAAAATCCCTTTCTAAAACCATGCTGATTAGGAAAGAAAAAATTGTTCGTCTCGAGGTGATTGTACACGTGTGAACTGATTATGTGCTCAAGCATTTTGCAGCATATGCAAGTTAAAAATATGGGTCGATAGTTGTCAAGCGAGTGAACATCTCCAGTTTTGTGAATTGGTTTTATCTTTCCTATTAACCAGTCGTCCGGTAGCATGCCAGATGTTAGAGATTGGTCAAAAATTTGGCATAATATTTTGGTTGATATGGGGAGGGTGTTCTTTAGTATCTTGGAATTAATGTTGTCAATACCGGCTGATACTGTCTATACTGTCTTCCTCATCAAATCGAAGTTTCTGTTCTATATGTTAAGTCCTAATGATATTGTCACGTCACTCCAGGGGGTGTCGACAAGGTTCATAGACGTCTCAGCAACAGGGCTCTAACCAAGCGCGTCGGTTGGGCTTGTTTGCCAGAGCAGGGGGGGGCGGGGGGGGGGGGCACGGGCACTTTTTTCTTCTCTGTCGTGTGGGCCTTCACCTTGGCATACGACCCACTACTAGAAGTAGGTGGCAATATTCCTCCTCAACAAAAAAAAAAAAAGAGCACCGTCCCGATGCTGTAAAGTTATTGCAAAAAAAAACCAAAACAAAGTAGTTTAAACAATGAAAAAGGGCACCAATAATGAAATGTTATATGGGATAAGTTCACTAATGATGAGGCAATTGTCGGAGCACAAATGAAAAAAACACAGGAAAAGTGGTCTTTTAGGAACGCGCAAAATAAGGCTTCATGCGCACCACATGAACTATGTCAGAGGTCGGTTGTTTTCGTTGTACCCATCGTGATGATGTAGCGTCCGGAACCACTTTGTAGTTTACGTCGCTCACGCGTCGTAATAGTATATACGGACCGAAGTATCTGCTGAGCAACTTTTCGGAGAGGCCACGGCGCCGAACAGGGGTCCAAACCCAAACTTGGTCTCCCGGACTGTTAGATACGTCATTGTGACGCATATTGTAACGTCGTGCATCGACCTGCTGCTGCTGACCAATGTGTAGCTGGGCGAGCTGGCGAGTTTCCTCGGCACGCTCTGCAAATTCTTCTGCGTCAGTTGTTAATTGATCGGCATCTTCACAAGAAAGCATCGCATCCAGCATCGTCTGAACTTCGCGGCCGTAGAGAAGTCGAAACGGTGTAAATCGGGTTGTTTCTTGAACAGCGGTGTTATAAGCGAACGTCACATAAGGCAAAATGCGATCCCATGTTTTGTGTTGGACGTTGATGTACATGGAGATCATGTCTGTGACTGTCTTATTCAGTCGCTCGGTTAAGCCGTTGCTCTGCGGATGGTAAGCAGTCGTCGTTCGATGCCTAGTGTTACTTAGTCGAAAAGCTTCATCAATAAGCTGTGCAGTGAACGCTGTTCCTCTGTCGGTTATCACTGTAGATGGAGCACCGTGGCGCAGAACAATGTGGCAAATGAAGAACTGTGCTACCTCAAAAGCCGTGGCTCGTGGTATCTCGGAGGCAGAAAGACGTCATGACGGGAGATAGATGGCGAGGTATAACGGCGCTATGACCCTCTAGATAGTCGATAAGCAGTCGAATCTCTTCATCCTCTCGCTGGCGTCTGCTCAAGTCAGATGAGCTAAGGGTGCCCAGGAAACCGTCATCGTCCTCTTCTTCTTGATTGACTAAAGGTGCACGCGACAGCGTATCAGCGTCTTCATGCGTCCGTCCAGACTTATATACGATGCTCACATCAAATTCCTGTAGACGCAAGCTCCATCGGGCCAGTCGTCTAGAGGGATCACGAATGTTTACCAACCAGCAGAGGTGATCGCCCACACTACTGCGAGACACTCTTTCTCTGTGGTCGTGTAATTCACCTCAGTACAGGACAGTAAGCGGCTGGCGTAGGCTCTGACTCAGTCTTTGCCGTGTTGATGCTGGACGAGCACTGCGCCGAGGCCAATGTTACTGGCGTCAGTGTGCACCTCTGTGTCAGCATCATCGTCAAAATGTGCAAGAACAGGGGCTGATTGCATCCGCTGTCGTAGCTCGGCAAAAGCAGCCTGTTGCTCAGTAGCCCATACAAACGGTGTGTCGTCGCGTGTGAGGCGAGTCAAGGGTTCTGCTATCTTCGAAAACCCTCTAATAAATCGTCAATAGTAGGCGCATAAGCCCAGAAAGCGCCGAACAGTCTTTTTGTCTGTAGGATGCGGAAACGCGGCTACAGCGGCAAGTTTGTCGGGGTCGGGTCGGACTCCTTTGGCGTTGACTACATGGCCAAGGAATTTGAGCTCTTCATAACCAAAGTGACACTTCTGCAGTTTGAGTGTAAGATCTGCTGATTGAATAGCCTGTAGCTCACTCCTGAGGCGGTGAAGATGTTGCTAGAAGGTTTCAGAAAAAACGACAACATCATCAAGGTATACGAGACAAGTTTGCCACTTCAGACCAGTAAGCACAGTGTCCATCATTCGTTGGAAGGTTGCGGGCGCTGAGCACAAACCAAAAGGAAGGACTCGAAATTCATACAGGCCATCAGGGGTCACAAAAGCCGTTTTCTCGCGGTCTCGCTCGTCAACCTCAATCTGCCAGTACCCGCTTTTTAAATCCAAAGAAGAAAAATAGTGGGCGCGGCGTAATCTGTCTAACGATTCGTCGATGCGTGGCAGCGGGTACACTTCCTTTTTAGTCACGCTGTTCAGCTTCCGGTAATCGACGCAAAAACGTAGCGTTCCGTCTTTCTTCTTGACTAGGACGACCGGAGAGGACCACGCACTGTTGGAAGGCTCGATGATGCCGTCGTCAAGCATTTCTCGAACTTGCGTACGAATGGGTTCTCGTTCCTTCGCTGACACACGGTAAGGCTGTTAGTGTACTGGGCGAGCGTCGTCGTAAGTGATGATTCTGTGCTTAGTGATCGAAGTCTGGCGCACCTTAGAGGAAGCAGCGAAGCATGACTTGAATCCAAGCAAGAGTTTTCGCAGTGCTGTCTGGTTTTTTGGTGTGAGGTTAGAATTAATATCGATATTGTTTAGAGATGTATCGGCGGCCTCCAATGCGTCCGACGAGAAGCAGGTGGGAACGGTTCCTAATTCATCTGCAAACACTAACGAAGTGCCACGGAAAAGGTGTCGGTGTTCGTTGCTGAAATTTGTAACGAGCAGTTGAGATCGGCCATCACGTAGCTGTATGATACTCCTAGCCGCACAAACACCTTGAGTCAGCAGGTGTTAAAAATTATTTTCTGCAATCGCTTCACCATTTCGCAATCCACAGCATGTGACGTCGACAATACCACTGGCTCTTGGAGGAAGCGTTATACTTTCAGCAGAAACGCAAAGAACGTCGGTACGTTGTTGGTCGTCCTGCTTATCGATTGCTCGGTCGGCTGAGAAGGTGATGCGATTCTCTTAAAGATCAATGACAGCTCCATACTCCTGCAGGAAGTCAACACCAAGAATAACGTCGCGTAAACGTTCACGGAGCACAAGGAAACTTCCTACAAAAGTATAACCGCAGACCCAAACTCTACTCGTGCAGGTTCCAAGCGGAGAGACGGTGTGGCCACCAGCCGTTCGAATCACGGAGCCATGCCAGGGCGCGATTACCTTCTTTAGTAGTCTGGTCATTTTCCCGCTTAGTATCGAATAGTCAGCCCCGGTATCAACTGAAGCACCTACTGCATAGCCGTCTATCAGCACCGGTGTATCCAGAAAAAGCCGCACATATCGCTCAGTCGAATATTCACCCTTTATTGTTAGCGTCGATCGGAGGTCTTCAGCACGTCGACTGCCAGCGACCTCGCCTCCAAGGGCCGCTTGCGTTAGTTTTCCCGGTGGTGACTGGAGGACCGTGTGCCAGCATGGCGCTGTAGCGAAGATGAAAAGCGCCTCGGCGACGGTGAGCGCGGCTGCCGTCCAGAAGGCGGTGGCATGCGCTGTTGAGCCAGGTAGTCCTCAATGTCCCGCGGTCGCTGGCCATACTGAGGAGGCCTTAATATACTGAAAATCCGCACAGCCCGAGGCGCCGGTATGGACACTGGTGGTACAAATGGTCCGCTTCACCGCAGTGGAAGCACAAAGGTCGGCGATCAGGAGTGCGCCAAACATCAGATTTCCGAGGCGAAGCACGTCTGTCGTCAAGGTAGTGTGCTGGTTGTTCCGCAAGATGCACAGGGCTGGCGTAAACGAGAGGTGGGGGTGTGCGTGTGTTCTCGTAGTACCGGAGAGGCGGCGCCGACTGAAGTGAAACCGTAGGAGGTGCCTGAACAAACAGCGGGTAAGAGGAAGCTGGGCGCTTCAAGGCTTCCCCATAGGTCGCACGGTGGTAGTCAGCCGGGGCGGGTGTGGCGTTATTCATACTCACAGGGTCACGAAGGGCATGATGCAGCTCGTCCGTGACGATGCTTGCAATGGAACTCATTGTAGGTAGTGGTGGTGTGGCAGCCTTTTGCAGCTCCTCGCGTACTATGGAGCGGATAAGGTCGCGCAGACACTCAGTGTTGCTCCCAATAGTCGTGAGAACTTGAGCAGTGGACGTGTTCACTTGCCGCTCATACAGGGTGGATCGATGCTGAAGCATCTTTTCCATCGTGACGGCTTCGGACAAAAGCTCGGCGACCGTGTTCGGAGGGCTCCGTACAAGGCCAGCGAAAAGCTGCTCCTTAACTCCCCGCATCAGGTGACGCACCTTTTTTTCTTCTGTCATACTCTGATCAGCCCGTCGGAACAGGCGCGTCATATCTTCCACATAGGTCGTGACAGTTTCATTGGGCATCTGGATGCGGGCCTGGATCCCTCGCTCCGCTCGTTCGTGGCGATTAGCACTTCTGTAAGTATCCAACAGCCGGCGGCGGAATTCGGGCCACGATTTCATCTGTTCCTCGTGATTCATGTACCAGGTACGTGCTCCATCCTCCAAATTGAAGTACACACGTCGTAGTTTGGCCGCGTCGTTCCAGTCGTTCAAAGCAGCCACGCGCTGGAAGTCGACCAACCAGTCCTCGACGTCTTCGAACTCGGTGCCATGAAACGATGTCGGAACCTGTGGACTTTCGAGGGTGTACCGAGTCACCAAGCGGTTTTCCGTACCTGTTAAAGTGGTTAAAACGGACGTGCTCATCATACTGGTGTGAACTGTAGGGTCAGCTTTGGGTGGCAATCCTCTGATCCTGCGACTTGTCTGATGAACGGGAGTGTTGACTCGCACTGGGCTAGTGGTGCCGCTTCCAGGAGGGGTCTGAAACATTCGTGAGGGGCCTACCCAGCACCTCCACCAATTGTCACGTCACTCCAGGGGGTGTCAACAAGGTTTATAGACATCTCAGCAACAGGGCTCTAACCAAGCGCGTCGGTTGGGCTTGTCTGCCAGAGCGGGGGGGGGGGGGGGGGCACGTGCACTTTTTTCTTCTCTGTGTCTGTGGTGTGAGCCTTCACCTTGGCAATACGACCCACTACTAGAAGTAGGTGGCAGTATTGTTATTCCATTATTTCTCTCATCGTCCTCCCCTTCAGCATTTTTCAAGCCTTTCATTTATTCACTGGCTTTACAATTCTTAGCATGGCTTACAGACAAGAACCTACCCGAAACCACTGTTAATTAACAGGATTTATCTTGTGGTCTCTGTTTGTACCACATGCGATAAATGCCATTAGACCATAGATTTCGCTCATATGCTCTAGCATTGCTCCACATTACGTAGCAACAAGGAAAATACTGAAGAATAGGGGCACGTAGCTTTACGCAGTCCTACATTAGAGGGACAATTATGGGCAGTCCAATGGGCCCGGGAAGCGGCTAAGGCTAGGTCTTTCAGTCCCAACCTGGGAGCGGCCCGCTTCGGGCTAGGACACTAGCACAGCCTATTGGACAATAATAATGTTCTTTCATCCATTCATCTATCCAAATTTGTTATTGTCCCTGCTGCAATGATTCATTCATGTTGAGCTGTTGAGCACAACATCACAGGTTTGATTCTTAGCCATGCAGTCACTCCAAAGAGATTAAAATGGAAAAATAAAAAACAAAACCTACATCATAATGAGATTTAGTTATCTAATAAGTTCATGATAGTAAAAATTAGTCTCTTGCTTATCATTATGTTTCTACTAGCCCACGCTATACTTCAACATGCAAGACATTATTGAAATTTAACATGCAAAAAAAACCCCCCAAAAAACACCGGCGTAATGTGCTATGGGTACCCGTTAACTGCAAGGAGGTCAAAATGATTCTTTTGCTTACCATCATGTTTCTACTACCCCATGCCATAGTTCAACATTTAAGACATTTCTGAAATCTAATGCAAAAGAAAAATGCCGGTGTACCTAATATGCTTTGGGTACTTGTTAACTGCAAGCAGGTCAACATTATTCTCTTGCTTGCATTGATGTTTCACGCAGCCTATGCTATAATTTTGACATGGTAAACATTAAAGCTTCAGACTGATAGAAAACTGATTGTCCATTCAACTTTCCATCAAACGCTAATTTTTTAAAATACATTTCAACTTTGTTTGATAACATTTTACAGAAGCATATCTCAAAATTTTTCTGCATTGTAATGCTTTTGAAAGTCCTGCTAGGTAGCCATTCGCTATGTCATCATAACTTGAGAAATGCTAATGTTGATATTTTTCAATTATTGGCATGCTACACGATGCAGCTTCATTTGATATCTCAGGCTGTCAGAGCTGAGAACCAGGATATGAAACTTCTAGGACTGCTTTTATTGTCTTTGAGAGGAGCAGCTACTTCTCATTTAACTGTTGAATCTGCTTTTGATTCATTGTTTATACAATCTTATCTGAAGAGTTTATCAAAGCTCTTAGATAAGAAAAATAATTGTCAAATATGATTTTCATGTTAAAACTATTATAATTTAGAGCACATAATTTATGGGGCCATATACATTAGTATTTTATTTTTTTTATGTTCTGCTGAGGGCTCTTGTCTTTATACGAGACGACTTGAAATATAATGCCAAATGTCCTCCATATATCTTATCTCCTTGGTCGACATTGTGAGATGCGCAAGCAGCACATCTCACAACAAAGTCTCATGTCAAGAGTATGTCACTGAGTGCACTATGGTGCACTCAGTTTGTATTAGGTATTCTCTCGTTCTTTCTGATAAAAATCTCCATTGTTAATGGTGCAATCTTGCATGATAGATTGTCTGAGCACATGGAATTTTTATTCACAGCATTGGTGTTATCGTTTTTCTAGAAAACAAGAAGGCCTGTGGTTACTGGAGCAAGGACCTGAAAGAGCTTCACTGGATAAGCTATGAAGAGGTTCGTAACAGAGCAAGTTTATAACTGCTGTAGAAGCACTCTGCAAAAAGCGCAATTTGAATATCTGCTCTGACTTGAGATTGGTAGCTCACTACATGTTAGCTCCCTACATGACTGCATAATAAACATTTATTATGGGCATTATTGTAAACTAGGGATACTGAATTGGTTTTCACTTTCGTGTGAGCCTTCAGATCACTAGCAGACCAGTTTGAGCACTCTACAAGATCTATTATCAGGTTCTAAATGCATGCATCCCCACAGGTCTCAGAAGTACCCCCTCACTAAGTTTTGACTGGCCTTTGCTCAAGGGACGTTATCAGGGTGAGCGATGTCATTGGGGCAAACAGCTGCTCCAGTGACGCAAATCACAGAGGGAAATATGGAATTGTGATTCCCTACTACAGCTCTAAGCTTCCGGTGGATGGCGAGCATCAGCTGTTTGTGTTACAATGTGCTCCATGTCGATGTTAGCAGTGCAACCAGTGATTCTGTCGAGGTTTTCTTCCTTTAGCGCCATGGATTGCCCTTTGAGTGCTGTGGGCTGTAGACTTAGAGATTGGCAATAGGTCAAGCTGCAACATTCTGTGCCTTTTCAAGGCAACCAATGTGTATAGTGGAGTAGCTACTATATTGCAGCCGCACAGTGAGCACGAGAACAGAAAATCTGTGCTATGTAGATCAGCCAGCAGCTACATTTCTAGCAGAGCCTCATGGTGTAGAGCTTAACGAGAAAAGCATGTGGAGCGTGACCTCGACGACCTTCCATGTGTTGGCAGATGTTCATGAAAAGCAGAGCTTGGCACATACCACTTATAACTGCTGTTAAGGAAATGACTAACATTAAATAGCCTGTAGCTTCCTCTATACAGAGTGCTTCACTTAAAATCTAGTGATATAATTATGTTGTTATGGTAGGGATGTGTGAATATCCGAATTTTAACTCGGATCGAATAATGCCTAAGCGAATAATTTGATTTTTCTTTCAAATAGCTAGTATTCAAAGTTTCAAACAATTCTACTGGCCGAATATCTAAAATGCAACAAAACTTAATGGTGCAACTCGATTAGGGTGGATGGATAAAACAAACACTAACATCGTTGCAATACTGATTGTTGGCCTAGTAAATAACACACACACACAAAGTAAAGAAACGCTCATGGACAAGCCGCTTGTGCTTGTTGTCGAGTGTTTCTTTACTTTGTGTGTGTGTTATTTGCGGCCAAAGCATGTCAGTAAACATCGTTACAGTTGGCCTTTTGCTAAAACTTGTACCAATATCGAAGTTCAAAAGTGAGTGCGTGTTTATTTTCAAAAAGATTGTCATTTTCACACATAAAAAAAAAGCACAGGAAAACAGTCAAGCCTTTCACAATTTCAATGACGAAACGAAGGCACGGACTTGATGCATAGTTCAGTCGCTTGTGTTTCAAGCGCCGCAAGACATCGCCACTTTGGCCCGTGATACTCTTAGTGTTTATCTTCACATGTTAAAATTTGTCCATGCTACCCAGTCATCACTGCTGCATTGCAGCGCTCATTCGCAAACGCCCAACAATTCGGCGTGCACTTAAAACGTTGTTCTGAATGGGCACCTTAAGATTTTTGGGCCTGGAATTCCCATGGCAATGAAGTGCAACAATACCGTTGTCAGATTAGCTGTATTGTGTGACAATAGGGGTAAAAAAATTAATGCAGCAGTGGTGCCAAGCCTGAAGCAAGCACGAACCTGCGCTGCCCTCTTTGTTTATCTTCGGTTTTTTCTTTCATTCCCCCAATCTTTGTTTTCTTTTTTCTTCTTTTTCTCCCTTTTTCTCGATGTGACAAAAAATCACAGCATATCCACGGAGTGAATTATGATTAGTGAGGCGAAGCACTCGTCAGTTCGTTCGTGCTTTCATCCGCCCATTTGTTCTTGCTTCCGTCCGTGCGTCAGTCCGTGTGTCCGTTGATCCGTGTGACTATCGGTGCATCCATCCTTCCGTGCCTCCCTCCATGCATCCGTCGGTTCTTCCGTCCATGCGTCTGTTCGTGTGGCTGTCTGTCTGTCCGTGCATCCGCCCCTCTGTCTAGTGAACACTCCAAGTACAGCCATCTCGCATCTTTTCGCCATGTATTATATACAAGTGCTGCTATCCAGCGGGCATTTAAGGACCGCTCTTTCGGGTATGTGCCACTGGTGGCTATATACACCATCGGAGGATGGACACACCCACACGCAAAGGAGCTTCGCCCCTATAAAACTTTTTGTTGGGCCGAGCGCATGCTCGCTTATTCAAAGTGCTCGAAGTACAAGAGGAAGAAACTTCTCCTTGGCGCGAGCACGTGTTCACTTCATTGGGTACGACAATGCTTTGGCGCAAAGCTTCAAAGCAAAGCGAGCACGTGTTCAATATGCTGTAGATGACTATGCCATGATTTTGCCTGCGTTGCACCATGCTGTGACCACAAATGATGACATAATACGACAGCGTCAGACAGCCCGGGCCCATAAATGGGCTCCACGCTCGTAACTAGTGACCGTACTCCTCTGTGAGCCTTTAGGGTGTTAGGAATGGCACTGCTGAATAGAATGGTGGCTCTTCTAAATCGCTTTCCACCCACAAAAGTTGAAAATATAAGTAACAAAAAAATGTGCATAATAAAGCTGCCGACACGACATAGCATCTGTATTTTTTATTTCGTCTAGCCGTAACTGGCAGTACATGTTTCGTGTAAATATTGCCGCAGCAGGTTGGCCACATTCAAGGGGCCCACCGCAATCATCATGGCAAGTTCAGCGTCGTTGGTCATGGTTGAGTTCAGCGTGTTGAAGCTCAAGTTGTTCTATGCCACCACCCAGACGCACTTTATCCAGGTAGTGCTATCGCACAGGTTTATCCCACTCACGTGCGTATGCGCTTGAATCCATTAAGTCCACAGGTGCACCAAGAAGACAGAAAAACAGACAGCTCCACAGTGCCACCGCAGTCATATCAAGCCACTCAGATCGCCAAGATGGCGGCATCCTACCCACCTACCTACCTATCTACCTACCTACCTACCTACCTACCTACCTACCTACCTACCTACCTACCTACCTACCTACCTACCTACCTTTTACCACCACTTTATACCATTATTTATATCATTTTTGCACCGCTTTATACCATATGTCGCATTAGTTACGCATCGTGAAAGCGTATGACAGCATTGAGCATGTAGTTTTAGTTATTCAGTTGCACAACATGACACTCCCAAATTACATTACGGCATGGACTGAGGAATTTTTGTGTAATCGAAGGTTTCGTTCCCAAAGCGCATTTCTTCGTCTACGTACACGCAAACACGAGGCGTTCCACAAGGGGGCAATCCTTTCTCTTATTTTATATCGACATGCTATCAATGTATGTCGATGTTGAACATAAACAGTGGGATGAAATATTACCCTACGTAACCTTCGCATATAATACAGCCGTTCAAGAAACAACCCACGTTGCCCCTTTCGAACTAGTATTCGGCCGAAGAGTGACCACCCCACTGGATGCCATGTTACCACTACAGGACAAAAACAGCTATCCACCTGACATAGATGACTTCTTGCAAAGAGCCGAAGAAGCACGACAATTGGCAAGATACCGAATACGCCGTCAACAGCGCGTCGACTCTAGTCGGTACAACAAGCGAAGCTGTGACGCACTTTATCATCCCGGTGACAAAGTGTGGATATGGATCCCAGTGCGCCGCCACGGACTTTCTGAAAAGCTTCTTTGTCGATACTTCGGCCCTTATGAAGTACTCAACCGTATCAGCGACGTCACTTATGAAGTCAGATCTGCGGGACACGTGAGCTCAAGACGCCGCAATCCCACAGAAGTGGTACACGTAGTCCGCATGAAGCCCTATCATGACAGGTCGTCGGAAAACGAGTGAGAGTGCACATGTATCATTTCACTCTCTCAAGCATCGGGACGATGCGGCTGAGGAGGGGGATAATGCCGCGGCAGGTTGGCCACGTTCAAGTAGCCCGCCGCAATCATCATGGCAAGAGCACCAGCAAGACCCGACAGGCATGCGCCACGCGTTTGTGAGCTTGGACTACGAGGAAGAGGAAGATAGTTGAATCTGTGCCTCTCGGCTACTCGGACTCGACGACCATAGTCATTAGACTCGTGGGCACAAGTTCGCCCTAATAAAGACGCTTGTTTTTTAGCCTGTCTGCCTCAGCATCGCTACAATATACTATTAAATATTCGGTTCAAACTCAGTATTTTTGGCCACTTTTCAGCACTATTCAATTCGATTCGAGATGAAATTTCAATATTTGCACATCCATAGTTCTGACCTTAGTGCTTGCCACTGACTATACCTCTAACCTTTGCTTTAATCTGCCAAATGCAGCTCCTGGAAAAATGCCAAATGTTTGGGTCTGGACTGCTCTCCCTGGGACTAGTACCTCGTGAGAGCATTGCCATGATCAACTGCAAGACTGGCCTTGAGGTGAGTACATCACATGTTATAACATGCATGTCCGCATGTGTGTGTGTGTGTGTGTGTGCACATTCATAATGTTGAGAAAGTAAAAGTACCTGTTGTGTCATTTCAGGTTGTTACTGTTGAAGAACAAGTATTTATTTTCCATATGCAATGAAAGTAGGTGATTGCCCCATGCTTTGTTAGGGACAGTTTTTCATGAAAAATGTTGATTTCATTGATATTATGGTTTTAGTGTAGTGGATGTGAGCCACACTAGTATCTAGCATTTTTACCATGATGGCACTTGACAGCTGAGAATTTGTAAGCCCGAGCATGAGGGCATGAGGGTTCAATTCTCGTCTGCGGTAGCTACACAATAATAGTGGCAGAACAAAAAAAACTATCTGTACACAAAGGTCACATAAAGAGGTGTGCCAAATAATATTGTAAATCCAGCTGTAAATTAACAGTATCGTGCCAGAAACAGTAGAAAAAAAATATATATTGGTCTCTCCTGCACAATGTAGACAGTGGCTTCATAAAGTGGGAGCCAAGAGGCTCAACAAGTATCGGCCAAGTTTGTGACTGTGAAAACATTCTCGGCATGTAATTATGCTATTGCTAATTTCATGCTGAATAGTTATTTTATATTTGTTCTTTAAGCTTTAATTGATGGTTACAATTTAATGCTTTGCTTCCTCCTACAATTATGTGAGGCAGCTTCTGACATACTAAACCCATGCTCCTTCAAGCATTAAGTGCCTTACAGTCACTTGTGTCATAGCAAGTCTGCTACAGTTCTACTTGCCAATGCTTATTGCTTATTGTTACTCAATCAAGCCTTTTTGCTTGCCACCATCATCCTAAGTCACTGAGGCAATTTTTCACATGTGTAGATTTATCCAAGTTCTCATATTTTTCATCGTACTATAATACAATGGGAGGACTCTTTATTGCCTTTCACCCCACTTGCAGTCTAAAACATTATTGACTTGGTTTGTATTTGCCTTCTTTATCTTTTTACTTACCATGCTTGGACTTGTATAAGGTTTACAGCATTGAATAAAGAAGAAAGGAGAAAAAGAATTCCCCTGTGGTAGCAGAACTTTGAAACTAATTGAACATTTGACATTCAGGAGATCTTTTCCGAACATTTTTATGCGAAGTTCTGAATTTTGACCAGTGAGCATTCGAAATTCTGTTATGGTAAAAGCACAGAATAACATGAAATGCTTTCCTTCCACATTAACTTTAGTTTAGTTTAGAAGTTTTAAGGACTCGCCAGATTCTGCGATTTACTGGACGTATATTTCTGCAGTACGTCATCTCAAACTACTCCATGTCCCACTACTCCATGGTTTCTTGTCCAGTCACAGCCAACGCCGACCTTGAGGCCACGTCGTTTGTTCTCCAACAAGGTTCGTTGCTGTTCAGATAATTACGCTCATGTGATACACTTGTTACCACGGGATGGAAATTTTCAAAATTAGACGTCTTTTCTACAGTCAGCCTTGTTCATTTTATCGAATGCCAATTAGAAACTGCCGGAAACGGCTCGTTGTAGCGAAATGTATCTCGTAACTTTATTTCAACTACACCATCTCTAATACGGTCAAGGCGCAAGATCTTTGAACAAATCTGTGGTTTGGCTTCACATTATAAAGCTTGTGGCACTGTTACAGAAGAACAAAATGCCAAAGTTGGTTTTAATAAATAAAGGAGATTATGTGACTTAGTTTGAGCTGTCACATAAACTGAGCAATGCTTGGCAATTCATATTTGCATTCACAGAAGTCATAAAGCATGTGTGCTCACAGCTGCCTGCAATTTGCATATGAGTGGTGTTTGTAGTTTGCCTGTGCATGCTTACATTTCAACTTTCAATTTAATGTTCCATTTTAATTTATGAGCTTAGGGGCCACTGAAATTAGCAGTGGTTGTGCTTTCAGGGCTATGTTTGTTTGGTTTAAAAGAGGGGTGTGCGATTATTCGCAGTGGAATATCACTATTCAAACATCCCGAAGACAAACACTGTCAATGTCCAATGAACAGTGACCCCTTAATATTTATAATGTGTTTCACCCCCATCACATTTTTGTATTGTGGCAAAGCTGCATTCCTGGCTCCGCTATGGTCGCAATTGTACTGACTTAAGAAAACACCAATTTTAACATGTAATTGATAGATATGGCAGAGGTAGGAGCTCAATTATAGCTGTTTGGACCTGAAATTTGGGCAGGAAGTCCAAAAAATTGGACGTGAAATTTTTAGTCTTTAAAATTTGAGATGTTCTTATATAGCCTACGAGGCAGATTCAGAACTCAGAACTCGAAGGCAGCACACTCTTGTCTGCCACATCAGTTAAGCTTCCACAGAAATTGAAAGAAGAGGAGAGGGTTAGGAAATAACATCTTTGTGTTTCACGCGTAAGGTATTGTCGGCAACACTGTGGTCGCACCGAATACATGTACATAATACAATTCGTTGTCTGCATTGCCTCATTCTTCATAAGACAACTATGAAACACCACCCTGGCAGCGCTTCATCAACTTAGCCAAAAGAAACACTTTCATGTTGCTCTCCCTTAAGAATATGCTTATGAATTCTCTCCAACTCTCATTTTGGCAATTTCGCTTCGAAGTGTTAAGAAAATATTTGAAAAACATTCGATTTGATTCACGCTCACACTTCAACCCTCGAATTTGCTTTGTGCCCAAAATTTTGCTATTCATACAATATAGTTAAAAGCTTATCCATGAGTCCTGGGTACACAGGAGGTGCATAACTGATTTAAGCAAGAAGAAAAATACCAAGCATGTCATACTGGTATTGTAGGGGCCCTTTCAATTGTGATCAAGCTTGATCTGCATCAAGTTTCTCTATGTAAATCGGTTTATTAGCATAAGCTACAGGCGAAATCTAATAACGATTGAGGGATTCATTCCAAATCGCACCTGATCTAATCAAAAGTACGACATGGGACATGAGACGATCGTATGGCTCCCACCGATGTCACGCTGCAGAATTAAAGGGCCAGTAAACAGGCTCAGACTTTTTAACTCCTCAAACGAGCTTGCCGATTCGTGCAGTAAACTGCGGTGATCACAATTTTTGAATAATACAGCGCTGTGCACCACCCTCCATTTCGAAAAGCCATTTTCGTGCCTATTCCTTCCGCCTCGTAGAGTTTCCTAAAATTAACTAGAGCGGACTCTGTTGCTGCAATCGTTGAGCGACCATGGGAATGATGAATAGTACACACATTTGCCTAGTCTTCGTACTTGCGGCTTCATTTTTTGCTGTATTTCAGTATTGTTCTGAAAAAATATTCAACCCTTTTGAACTTCGCGACCCGATCCAAGATACCGATGAAGCACGGTGTTTTGCTGAGACTAAATAATGAAAATAAGAGTTTTTCTAGGCCTTCAACTAGTGCCCCTTTCCTTGGAAAAAAAAAAAACCTACTACGGGCCTGGTACACATAATCACATTATATTATGTGTATGAAACTTCTCTATTATGCTTAAATTTAAGCTTAAGTCTAAACATCTGTACTAAGTCTGTATTGTAGGATGCAAAATAAGTTAAAAAATGTGAATTGTTTGCTTGATCTTTTATCGCCATGAATCCCTTAAAGAGCCACTCACCAGACCCCATATCAAATTTTCGTTAGACCATGGAAGTTGTTGGGTGTCTGATGAGGAACATTTTATTAAAAAAATTTTTTGAATGCGTTCAATGCGAGCCGAGAAAATTGTTTTTTTGAAGTGGCGCGAAACAACGATGAGAGGATGTGAGCTCGAAACCCTTGCCGCTCCTCAGCGTAGACTTCACAAGCCAAATCTCTTCCCCACCCTCTTTGGCATCCGACCAAGAGGTCACGTGCGCATGACGTCCCCGAACAAGCCCAACCACTGTGCACGTGGGCGGCAGTTCTTTTTTGTTGTTGTTGTTCTTTTTATTGTTGTTTACCAGCGTTGTTTTGAGGTCTACTGCCTGTTTCTGCGGGATGGTTTGGAAGCGCTGGCTTAGAAGCAGTAGAATTTATCAGCACAATAAGTGCGCGAATGCGTAGAAGCATTCTACGGCTGTCGCATGCTCGATGCATCGACCACGGTATGCTGGCACATTAGCCCCGCATCTCGTTGCAATTCACAGGAGAAAAAATTTTAAAAATAAAGAGAACGCTCACATTCTTTTATTGCTTTTCATTATTTATCTAGAGATTTATTAATCTCTTCAAGCAAAAAAATAAATAAACTACGCATGTCATGTTAAATAATTTTTGCCATGTCACATGCCACTGTCGTCTACGTAGAAGACAATGTCACTGCATTGCCGTGTACGTAGAGCCATTCATACACGCACGTCATGCCCTCATTCTCTGGGAACGCATTCGCAAAAGGAAGGGGGAGAAGCGTTTGTTTTGAAATTTGACCCGTTTCCACGGCGCATAGCATTGCGAATTTTGGCAGACATGATCATGAACGCCTCATCTATGCATTGCGTTTGTCAGCTCAAAGTTCTCAAACCCGGTGAGTGGCCCTTTAAACTGCTGTTTGCTTCCATCGTGCATCAATGTTAATTATATTCACTGTACAAGCTACTTGAAGTATTTCAGTTCTTGAGCTAGGTAATGCATTTGAGATAGGTAATGTAGGTAATTTGAGATAAGTAATTTCAGTTCTTGGGATAGGTAATTTCAGTTCTTGAGATAGGTAATGCATTTATTTTACTATATCTTCTTAACTGATCTTTTCGTTTTTGTACATATCTCTAAGCACCTCGTGTTGCATCTTTTCTTTTTGCTTCTTTTTTTGCTGTTTATTTTTACTGTATCAACCATTGATCTTTACTATAAATTTCACTTCATGTTCCCTATTTTTTTTTTTTTTTTGTGATCGTTGCTTGCAGTGGAAAGCCCTGTATATATATGTGACTCTGTGGACAAAGTGCAGTACTTCATTAGCAAAAAGGAGCAGTTTCCAGCACTAAAAACTATTGTGTGTGCCGAAGATATTTCGCGGGATGTTACTGCAGTATGTCGCAGTAAGGGAGTGGAGTTGTTGCTGTGGAGTGACTGTCTGGTAAGAAGTCATTATAAATTATAATCTAAAACAAATGTTTACAACATCATAACACTTTAAAATGTGTCATTTCAATTTCGTGTATGTGTTAACTTACAAGCTTGGCACAGCGGCATGTGTTAACCTTCAACACAAGGCCATGAGTTCTAGATGCACTTGCTCAAAAACGCAAGGTATATTTAGTTTGTTATAGTGAAAAGAAAATCGATGGATTAGAATTCAAAGGAGTTGTATTATTATATTGTGTTAAGTGCTGAGGTGCTTTTTGTTGCACCAGGGTGGATGAGAACAAACATACCGTAAAAACCCTCGAATAGATCGGACCCACATATAGTCAGAGGTGCATTTCGGGCATTATAAATGTGAGAAAAAGAAGTTTTCATTCGAATATAGACCAAGGAAAACAGAAAAATACATTTAATTACGCTCAGTTACTCATAGTCATCTGACGAGCTCTCATCCGAAGCTGCCTTGTCGGACATGTCCTCCCACGGCACCTCGTCGTCAGTGCCATCGAGGGAGTTTGAAATAGAGCAATGTTTGAATGCGCGGCAAATGAGCACCTCGGGAATACCCGCCAAGCCTAGACTATCCACGAGCACAGCATCGCTGGCGATGCCCGCTTCAGTCGTTTCCGGCTCTCAGTACCTCATCCACTCCATATACAGCCGCCTGATGTGGTCCTTAAATGGCTTATTGATGCTCACATCAAGTGGCTGCAGCTGGGATGTCATCCTTCAAGGAATAACGACGAGCTCGGTGCGGCTGTCAAGCAGCAATCTTTTCACAAAGTCCGCCAGATGACACCAAAATGTGTGAACACAAACGTCGATGGGAGCTCTAGCAATGCTCTAGGCCGTCGACACCACACAGACTTGATCTAGTGAAGTACGAGCGATTTATTCATCCACTTTTCTCAAGAACTTCTCCCCCTTTGGCAGCGTCTTTCATCTGAACACGACGTAGTGTGGCAGCTATCCATCTGCCCCGCAGGCTATCATTACGGTCACCCGTGTTTTCTCATTTGCAGTTGATCGCATGGTAACTTGCCCGGAGCCTTTTTCATGAACTGTTAGAACCGAGGGCATATCGAGGTACACAGACGTCCGATCAGCGTTTCCTATCTAGCCCAACTGAAAAGAGACTGCCTTTCACAAGGAAATCACGTGTTTCTGAAAGCCCACAAGCAGGTATTCATAGTTTTCTGGCAGCTTCTGCGAGATTGATGTATGCCGACATAGGGAGAATCCAGCATGACACATGAAGAAAGACACCCAATGCTTGCTCACCTTAGAGACAGCCTGCTCAATGCCTTGATCTAGCGCAATCTCCCTTGCCTTTGCTTGCAACAGCTCAATGTTGACAGCAAGCTGTGGAGCCTGTTGCTTCAGAAAAAAGTTCGCCTCCCACCTCACTGGGCCACTAGAAACTTTGAGGGCAATTTCCTTCGACAGAGGTTGAGAATTTTACAATATCGACAGGATGCACCATCACAGAAAAAGGCCCTCAAAGCGCTACTGCGGTTTTTTGGGATCGACCGGCCTTTTTGAACGGTAGTAGCCAGAATACCCTTCCTGTGTGCATATTTGTTTTCTCATAAGTGCACATTCATCTTTGTTGTTTTTTTCTTCTCTCTCTCTCTACGCTCTCTTTCTTGCCCCTATTTCCCCCTCCCCAGTGCTGGGTAGCAAACGGGATGCCAATATCTGGTTAACCTCCCGGCCTTCCTTTATCTCTCTCTCTCTCGCCAGTTCTTGTTGAACATCAGGAAAAGCTCCATGTTTCGGCCCCCGAAAACTTCTTCACTGGACTCCAGTTAAGAATGCACCGCTTGTCCACGCTAGGCTGTCGTCCCGTTGCACAGTTACCAATGGTTTCAGCAGCTAAGATAGCCTTCCTGCTAAAGACAGCCAACTACTGCCTTCGCAGAGCTGGCATAGTGTACAGTCACAGACGTAAAACCATGGTCGTTGTTACGTGCGTCAAGTGGTTGCAATGGCCACTCTTGCACGCCTGTAGGACTAACATCACTTAGAGTTACTGTATATGCTACCTTTAGCTACCTAAAGGTAGTATTTACAGTAAATCTAACGTCACTAACGCTACCTACCGCAGAAGCGTGCAGACACCTGATGATGATGATGATAGCACCACGTATTGCCAAAACTACGAATTCGGGCTGAAAAGTCTTGGGATCCACAAATAGTCCGGGGCAGAAATTTTAAATAAGAAAGTCTAGGAAAAAACCCTGGGCTATGCGTGGGTTTTTACAGCATTTTTGAACAGGCAGCTTGATATATCTGCAACTTATCACTTTTTTATTGTTTAATTATAAATTTTCTCAATTTCTAGTTTATTACTGCTTCTATTACAAACTGATAACATTCACCTTTTTGTTATATTGGGCAGTACCCCATTGGCATTAACCAGGATGGGCCAGTCAAGGCAGTGGAGGACCACATCATAAAATTCAGGAAATGCTGTTAATGTTTTACTGCAGCTTGTGCTGGCCTACGTTAAGTTACAAGTTTTTTAGAGGTGATGTTTATTGTCTGTCAAATGCTTTGATGTATGGTAATAATGTTGTGAGCACTAAATGATTTCCGTATATGTTATTGTTCCTCATTACATGCCTTACTTAAGATTGTTTCATTTTGCTTGCAGAAACTTGGTTCAAAATCTGTCCAGGATCCCATCGTAAGAATTTGTTCATGCATGTTTTGAGAACCTACATGACTGCATGCAAACCCTTTGTCTTTGAAAAAAGTATCTCCACTAAGCTGCTGATATTGAGGACCTTCAAGCATAAACTCTCACATTTAACAAGCATTAACTGCAACTGAACGTACAGAAGCAACTGTTTTTTTGTTGTGTTCTATGTTGACATGTTGTACCGAGCTGCGCTTTGAAAGCTCCTCTACTCGATTTTAAGTGACCCATGATTCTGCATTCAGGCCTAAATGCGGACTAGTTCTGCTAACTGGTTACCTTTATTTCCTGCATACACCTGCCACTTGTGTTTTGGACCATCACGGTCATTCAACAAAAACCACAGAACAAATGCATCTACCATGTGCTTGAAAGCTATTACTCTTATTCGAACTTCAATCTTCTACGTATTTCTTTATCTAGCCTATAATAAAGTTTCATTGAAAAATAAAAATCTTTCAAAACCTTGCACCTACAGACAAGAGCTGGCACTTACAGACAGCTAACGCGGCACTCTATAGATTTCAACAGCGAGTATTCTATATGGCTATGTCCCTGTTATTCCTAAATGTAGGACTAGTTAATGCTATGTTCATGGGAAGTTGGGGAGGATGGGGTGGATCACTTTTGGCAAGCACTCTCAAATCATGATTGGTAGATTGCCACTATCCCTCAAGAGGAAGGTATATAACAGCTGCATCTTGCTGGTACTTAGCTATGGAGCAAAAACATGGAGGCTTACAAAGAGGGTTCAGTGAGCAATGGAGAGGAAAATGATAGGCGTAACCTTAAGAGACAAGAAGAAAGCAGAGTGGGTCAGGGTACAAACTGGGGTTAAGGATATCATAGGTGAAATCAAGAAGAAGAAATAGACATGGGCACGCAGCACGTAGGCAGGATAACTGCTGGTCATTAAATGTCATTTGCCCAGAGAAGGCAAACGCATGAAGGGGGAGGCAAACAGAAAGTTAGATAGGCCAGTGAGATTAAAAAGTTCGCAGGTATAACGTGGCAATGGAAAGCACAAGACCAGGTTGATTGGCGGATCATGGGAGAGGCCCTTGCCCTGCGGTGGGCTTACTTAGGCTGATGATGATGAGTGTAATGCTACAGTTGCCATTGAAAATAAACCTGTCCGGGAAAAATCTGGCATAGGTTGCTAGTTCCTCACGGCTTCGCATGAGATCAGTTACCACAATGTATGGGATCTGCTTTTTTTTTTTAAGCATGGATGTAATTACATTTTCTTTTGACAGATATGTTTCAAATCTTTTCATATATCTCATTAGTATGTGCTATATCTCCATTTCTATTTTTCAACCAGCCACCAACAGAAGACATGCTTTATGGACTTCTCTATACAAGTGGAACAACAGGCAAGTGATTATGTTTAATAGATCTCTTCCACACTATAGTAGCTGGAATAGAAAAAGCATAGCTGGTCGTTGTTGTCCTGTTGTTTATTGGCGGACTATAATAGCGTAAAACGTTGACGTACCCTCACACTTGCAGTTGTGTAGGAAGTCACTGCGTTCTCAATTTTATACTTATTTGTAGTAGGGTTCGGAATTTAAGCTTTAACAGGGGGGTTGAAAAATGTGTGGCCCTTATTAAATGTTAACAACAAAAGGTCAGTAAAAGGAAATTTTCCTGAGCTGAGCTTAAGATCAATTGTCAGCCCTTAATCACATAAGCAGTGTCAACTTTCTTGTTATCAAAGGTGAACATTTGGCAGAAGTCTGCCTGGTTGGGATAGGAATGAGGCAATTGGAAAACTTCAACCAAATATTGTATTCAGGAACCCAATGTTTCGAAGCCAGACAGACTTCTTCCTCAGGGGTGAGAAAGCCAGAGTTGTGTGGTGCTTATATACGCTTGCTCGCCTTGCATGAGAGGTTCCCCGCGACCCGTCACAAACCCTGGCAGTAGAGGGAGGGCTATGTCTCAGTGGAGTGGTTGATGTTCCCTGCTGAATGTGCCAGGATTCGAGGAGGAGTCGCTGGCAGGTGTTCTTTTCTTTTTCCAGAATCACTGTGTCGTCCGGGTGGATGTGGGTGTCAAACCACTCGCAGAATGGACGCTTGCTATTACAAGATTCCTGCTGTTAAAGAAGGGCTTTTCAATTATGTGCGGACGCTTGAGTCCTCCAGTATTGCCGTGTCGTGTGACCTAGTTTCTCCCAACATTTCGAGAAGAGCTTAAAGAATATTGGACATTCGAACGCGCTCAACGGAACCGAAGACGATGCATTTTGGGAGGACGGTGACAGCAGTCACGATTATGATTCCCAATCGTACCTTTCGATAAATGACTCGACTAGGCAGCAAGTGACCAGATCTGACTGGTTAAAGTATGTGCTAATTCTGTAAAATAAACAAGCACACTTCGTTTGTGCACAAATTTATTATTATTTCTTTAAATGTATATACTGCGTGCATTAGGACTATTGCACATTATTTTGTATGCATTCGCGAAATCACCATGTAATTTGCGCATTCCGTTCTTGAAGCTCCAATGTCGCGAAAAAAAGTGTGCAAATTATGCGAGTGAATATGGTAGTGCTCATAGTGCTCCTGTAGAAATGCTGATCGAGAGAATAACAAATTTGCAAAAATTGAGTGTTGTATTGCTTTCACGTTATGGTTTTTTTTTTTTTCTGTTTCATAGAAAGCCTAGCTTGCTAAGCTTGCAGAGATTTGGAATTGTGTTTTAATTCTACGCCTTTT
Source organism: Rhipicephalus microplus (assembly GCF_043290135.1). Taxonomy (NCBI): domain Eukaryota; kingdom Metazoa; phylum Arthropoda; class Arachnida; order Ixodida; family Ixodidae; genus Rhipicephalus; species Rhipicephalus microplus. The sequence continues at coordinate 264,701,521 of NC_134700.1, read as the reverse complement.
TCAGGAATGCCCAAGGGAGTGCCTGTCACACACAAGAGACTCGTGAAGACAGCCAATACCATCAACCATCTGGCAGGGGTAAGAGTCACACCATGGTGCCTTTATTTGTCAAAGATACAATTGCCTCAGTCTGGGCCAAAGGAAAGGCATATGTTTTTTTTTTTTTTTTTTTTGAGCAAACATGGGATGCAAATGGTTCAAAAAACATAGTGGCCCCAGTTCCACCTACCACAGTGCCTCTATTTATAAATAAGCAGCCACTCTGGGTTAAGTACTATGTGGCAACAGCACTTGTTGGTGGACACGGGTCTTAAAAAAATTTCTTCAATTGATAGATTTTGATAAAACTTGCCAAGTTTCATTATATCTGTGCAAATTTCAAATATGCAGTTCTTTTTGCAGTACATAATGCAGTTTCTAAAATATCAAACATTTCATGTGCTTCTTAAAAACACTCTCATCAAAACAGAGAGGGTTACAGAATAAATCGGCGTATCACAGTAATCTGGCATGAAAACTGTATGCAAAAAAAACAAAAATAGTTGTTTTGAACCCAGTTGATCAAAACTTGTGACATGTTTAACATTCACAAGGGAGTTGATATCCAGCTGGAATTTCAGCAGTAAATGTTCAACATGCCCTAACTTCTCTTCAATTGGGTCTAAAACATCAGTTTTCTTAGTTGTTTCTTCCGCATCTGCTGCAGCAACACCATCATAATCATCATCAGCCTGACTACATCCACTGCAGGACAAAGGCCTCTCCCATGTTCCGCCAGTTAACCCGGTCCTATGCTTGCTTTTATACCCGCAAATTTATACCCGCAAACTTCTTAATCTCATCTGCCCACCTAACCTTCTGTCTCCCCCTAACTGGCTTGCCTTCTCTGGGAATCCGGTTAGTTACCCTTAATGACCAGCAATTATCCTGTCTACGCGCTACATGCCCGGCCCATGTCCATTTTCTTTTCTTGGTTTCAACTATGATATTCTTAACCCTCCGTTTGTTCCCTAATCCACTCTACTCTCTTCTTGTCTCTTGAGGTTCCACATGCATACGTCAATTAACTGCAGCAACACAATGCCATATAATTTCATAAACGAACGAAGAGTTGAATGTTGCTTGCAGAGTCCATGCTTTCATTACCAGTGATGGAAGTGCTGCTCCGATTGTACCAAACTTCTCCAAAAGAGAAATGCTGCTCGATGTTGCTCCGAAGGGCAACATTTTTTTGTAACTGCCCCAAACCTGTTCCGAAATGGCAGTGGCGAAACTTAAAACACTGAAGTTAAACCATGTGAGCATGCAGCAAGCCTAAACAAAAACAAGCTGTATACTGTCATCTAGTATACAGCTTGTATAGTAGCTGGGTGTACTAGAATATTGACAATGCTACACATACTCACATTTTCTATATATATATGTCTATCCCGGCTGCGGCGGCTGCATTTCCGATGGAGGCGGAAATGTCGAGGCCCGTGTGCTCAGATTTGGGTGCACGTTAAAGAACCCCAGGTGGTCAAAATTTCCGGAGCCCTCCACTACGGCGTCTCTCATAATCATATGGTGGTTTTGGGACGTTAAACTACAAAAATAAAAAAAAATAAAAAAATAAATATATATATATATATGTCTGATATAGTTGTATATTTGTACCTTACAAGCAGACTATTTTGGTGAAATGTGTGTAAGACTTCTTAGTCGTATAGCTGCTGTTGTGAAAGCTTTGATATGTGACTGACTACATTTAGCACTTTCACCAGCTTTGACTTCGTTCAGGTTATTTTATTTTTGAAAATTTTATTGCGACTACTTTTGCAAAATATGAAAACCACACTTACTTAGTGTTCGAAAACTATCTATCTGCCTAATTATGAATATTGAAATTTGCAGTGATTATTGTATGTGCAGTATGTTTAATAATAATATACATAAAAGGCTTAAATGATGCTTTGAACTCAAGGTGTTGTTCGAAGTATTTTGCTCTGAAAACATCAATAGCTGCTCCAAGCTAGCATTTTTTCTGCTCCAAAAATAAAGGCTGCTTCAAAGAACCATTTTTCCTGCTCTAGGATCTGCTCCAAAAATCAAAATGTCGTATTATCACTGCAATAGGACAAAAGTACATGCTTCAACATATGCACTTTTCTCTCATTAACAGCCAATGAGGGCAGAGCCAGGGCATGTTTGTTTCTGCTATCTGCCAACAGGCCACATTTATGAACACATCTATGAGGTAAGTATAAAACACACTCTTGCGTGCTATCATTGAAGCAAAATTAAGAGTGGAACAGCACATCAATAAATGTACTAAACTTAATTCTGTTAACGAAGGCAGCGACAATCTCAACCTGAAATTTGATAAGCATTTTCAGTTAATGGCATGACAAGTCATTTTATTGTAAATAAGCTTACAATGGCTGTACAGGGGACTGTCATTAAATGAAATGTGAAAAAAACCAGGAGACTATGTTCTGCACAACGGAAGTTTTGTTAACCAAGAGGTGAACAGGGGTGCAGAGTGCAAGTCTGAAACCAATCATATCAAAGGAAGTTGTTTCATGTAAGCAGCAGTTACGTTTAAGAAGGCGCCGAGGGGGGGGGGGGGGGGGGCTCATTTTCTTGAAGGCAACAGACAGTTGCTCCGGCAGTTACACACTTAAGATGTTGGGGTCACTGTGAAGTGGTGACTTTGTGTGTGCTTGCTCTATCTCACTTTCTCTATCTTTGAATCTCCCCTGCCTCTTTCCCTTGGGTAGGATAGCATACCGGTCCTTCTAGATTCGTTAACATCCCTGCTTTTCTTTTCCCTCCTGTTTCTTCTTTCCGTCCTTTTGTTTTCTATGTTTTTCCTAGCATACTTGAAACCATCTCTAAGAAAATAAGAAGATGGCGGATAATTTATTGTGTCTTAAACCAAAGTTGGAAGTCAAAGCTTTGCATAGGGTGGTTCAACAATGTCCAAAGATTTCATACATTGCTCATGGAATACGTTGTGGTTTATACAGTAAAGAGGTTTGCACAAGGATGCGCATGCCCTCCCATAACATCAGGCTCCAAAGGGCCCTAATTATTACAATTAGCATGCTATGGCCTTGATCTTTAACATAAGGTCCAAAAAATGCGTTAAGGACTTCAATGGCTGCCTTGAAATTTGTACAGTGCTTACAGATTGAAAGGCAACATCGTTTCTTTTAGTATGAACATTGCTATGAACAGTTTCTCGCCAAAGCTACGTCATGTCGCTAGAAATTCGCCACCAAATGTAATGTAATCTTGGCCCTGGTGTAAGTTTTCAAGTGAAAACTACGCTGCTCTTACATGAACTGTAGGTGCTGGGAGCATAAGTATGTGCATTAATTAGCCCTAAATCTTTGTGTTTTAGTTCCTGAATACTCTGCTGGCCAGAACTTCATTAAAGTGACTGACAACCAATTATGCAACAAGTGTTTTGCTACAACAAAACTTTTACTTGTCATCAGTGTACCTATTTGTATTGTGGTAATGCAGAAAACACTTGTTCAACATTTTTTGTCAGTACCTTCAACCTACAGAAAGACTAGTCGCATGCTAGAAACAAGCTAGAAAGAGTGGTGATAAGATTGATATTTTTACATGCTGCCACTGGTACGCAGCCCTGCTTTGAAGAAAAGGGCATATTTGACACATATTTCTGCCAAACAATAATCGTTATCCGTCTTGCATGCTTAACTTTCACTATTGTTGCATGGCGGGGGGGGGAAAGATGAACAACAAAAGAGAAGGCAGGGAGGTTAACCAGGCACCTGCCCGGTTTACTACCCTATGCTGGGGAAATGGGAAGGGGGCATGAAGATGAGAGGGAGGGGAAAGAGAAGAGAGAGAGAGAAAAAAAAAGGATTGTCAGTCAATCGGCTGGCACGTATGCAGCGGTGGCACTACACAAAAGTTAAAGGCTGTCACATAGGCCTGTAGTCCTCAAAAAGCACAAGACAGCTTTGACTACATTTTGAGCCGACGAAAGGCGAGGACGGTGTTCCAGAAGCATCTGCATAGAGAGTGCAGAAGGCCCCAAATTCACCCTTTTTTTCTTGACTCAAGAGTGTAGAAAGTGCAGCCCTAGCTGTACACAGTTAATAGCTTATGAAGGCAATTTTCAATGCATTTCATATTTCCTGAAGGCTTCATTTATTAAGTTATACAATACTGGATAGTATAGTACATGCTTTGTTAGTTTTGGGTTTGACTGTTTTGGTCATTCACTAGTCAAAAGTCCAAGTTTAGCTAAGCACTTGTGTATAATCACGCAATGTGGGATGCTACAGTTTGCCACAGGTTTGCTGTTGCAGTTTTGTTGCGGCAAAAGTATCTTTTGCCGGCATTACATTTGGCTGCATAATGCACATAAAATAAAGTGAAAATGCTTCTTTATATTATATAAATGGTGTAATTTTAGGCAAGAATTTAACTGTGTACTAAATGAAGTTCGTACAGCAATCTTGGTATGTTATACTAATGCTTTTCCGCAAGCTTGTGCAGCATACCATTTTCTTGCAGCATATTTGGCTAATTTTATATCACAATAGATAATGTGCGAAAATCTCCAAGTCTTCTTTTTTGTTATGATTCCCCCCCCCCCCCCTCCTGAACAAGATATCCTTGTTCACAGACTGCTTTACTCACTTGTAGCGCTTTTGCTGCTTTCAGTTCCAATAAAAGTTCATCTCCTGAGCAACTTTTTTGAACGGGTTCCTCATTCACTAAGCGTAGTCTGGGCGACAGCAACGAGGCATGACAATCCCAGTTAATGTTTTTAAAGCATTCCTGGTGTTGCGTACTTTCACTGGAATTGGGAGCCGCAAAAGCACAAGCGACAAAAGAAATCTGTGAGCAGGAGTGCTCAATTTTTTTTTAAATCTTGCAGGAAAGCCGTTCTGCAGATTGCTGCAAATAATCCATTATTGCTCAAATTGAAACAGCAAGCGTGCTTGATTCTGTCAGTCCTGCTCGTACTGTTTCCATTTGCACTAACATCTAGAGACTCATTTTCAACGGTTACCAGTTCCATTACAATTCCAACCTTATATACATAGGTCGGAGAGAGTAAAAGCGTGGTCAGATAGTGATACACATGAGGCAACAGAGAAGGTAACTGTTGCGTTTTGGAGGTTTGCTGGGGCACTAGATGCCTTGGAGCCCGACACAAGAGATGCGGCCGCACTCGTCAGCGCGACAAAGCCAAGTCCTTTTTTCAGAGACCACCGTCCCAGTCCCCGGCACGGGCGGCGCCACCAGACAATTAAAAATAACACAGGTGGCACCACAACACCTCCTTCCTTCAAGAACTTGCTTACTTTACAAAGTTCAAGATATTAAATGCACATGGATAATAGATGTTGTGCATCATAGCCAGTTTAACTAATTTGACGATTCATTGCCTTTGTATGATTCCCAGGTGACTACGCTGATGCGTGGTGCAACCCTGGGCTTCTACCGAGGGAATGTGCAGCTTCTCTTGGATGATATGAAGGCACTGAAACCTTCCAACCTTCCCATGGTGCCTCGTCTTCTCAATCGCATCTATTACAAGGTACAGTGTGTGGCCCTGCAGTATCCAAACAGAAAGAAAAACTGTGATGAAATGTGAATGATTTCTGCTAGTTAATTTAAAGCAGCTAGCTGAACACTGATGTGAGTCCCAAATTTTGCTGACAAAAATTAGCCAGCAAAAAAGACTTCAATGTCAAATAACTGCAGACACTGTGACTGAGACTTACACGTGGCACAGGCTCCAAGAATGGCATCCGAGTATCAGAGATGTTGAAGTGCTGCTGGTGCTGTCTTCGAGGTATTTTGTTGAGCTAGAAAAATCCTGCTGTCAGTGGGAAATTTAGTCGCTAATGAAGAATTATGCGGGTCACGTGCATTGTCCGATTCTAGCATACTAACTTTTTGTGAATTTGTAGTGGCAATGCAACAGTGCCCTACCTCTGCTTTCATTGACAGCTCCATGAGGCTTACCACAGATGAGGCAAGACAGATCATAGTGAGAACTAGTGGCCAGGCTTGTGGATGCATGATCCTATGTGCTATGCCAAAAGTTTGCTTAGTGTACAAGCTTCTTTCTTTTCTTTCCGTTTGCTTGAAGCCTGCACAATTTACTGCTTTCCTCTCCACTTGTCTCTCTAAAGCTCTTGCCACATTTGGTGCACTCTGCATGACTGCTCAGTTTCCTCCTGCTTAAAAAGAATGAATACTAATAATAACGACAGTTATAGTAATTTTATTTCCATATTGTTCTACAAACAACACATTGTTTCTGAAAAGATGTGGTCTTTTTGTTGACTTTAACTTTACAAACTGTTAATATGGATGCCAAAGCATTTGAGTCAGTTTACTGCCACTTCTGCTGTCGTCCACAAACTTATCCTAAGATGGCCTTATGTCACGAACCCGTTTATGAGGGTGATTACTGGGTAAGTTCCAAGGGCTGACGTACCTGCCTCTTGAAATGCACCGTGAAAGCAGAAACAATTTAAGAGTGGGCCTTTTCTAGTGTACAAGCGAACGCCGGTGCTGTTCCAAAGTCAGAGCCAAGTGTTGTTAACATGATGTATTCTCAGTCAAAGTAGTATACAAAAATCTCCCATACATGCACGCTTGGCTCATTAACTCGCAGTACATCTAAAATGGATTTAACAGGAGTGGCAGATATCAATAATAAATTGCGCTCAAATACAGGCATTCAAGAATATGCAAGAACAAATTCTTTTCATATTCATTAGCTTGATGAGCCCTTCTATGTAGACCATAGCGCTGACCAAGCAGTTTCTCTTCAACATTCAGTGATCACGGCTTCTCTTTGCGACGCTCGGTTCAAAATCAATCACTGTTTGCATGGTGTCATCACTCAGCTTTTCTTACCAGACCAACTGATGGCACTGCATGATAACACAATTCATTCATGTGTGCACGTATTGGACTACTTAACATGTTCGCTGCAGCAAGCTTTCTTGAAGTCTCTTTTTACTTGTGGAATGACCCACCGGTGGGTCACCAATGGGTAATGGCATCCAACACCAGAAAAAATTCGTTCCGATTATTTATAATCCCTTGCAACAAGAATTTTACCTCTGGGTTCATGTGTGATGAAGTTATCACATGAGCACACGAATGCATGCTCGTAACATCGCAGCCGCGTGGGAGAAGCACAGGTCGTGACCCACTGGCGACCCACACTGTAGTGAACACCTTAAGCAATCTTGAACTGGTCCATATTAGATAGATGAATATTTGCTTTTGAATGTGGGCAACTGGTAACAGCTCCAGAAGGCTAATTTGCTACTCCAAAGTAGGGTTTTATTTGCTCCAGAAGCTGTACCAAAGCTGCTTCAATCAATCATATCACTGAGATAGTTGATATAGATTATTTACTAAATTAAAACGCGAGAGGTGACTGTTCAGTGCATCCAGGATGAAAGCAATACGAAACCTTGTTCATTCGAACTGATGACCTTGTCACAGACCAGCCCTGTGTATTTCTATGGGTAAAAACTCCCAATGATTCGAACACGTGGGAATAAACGATGGTTAATTTCAACTGGGAGAGCCTGGTTTTCATCTCTATTAGCAGAAGTAGACCTGCAGTGGTCCCAATGTGTTGAAAACTTAACAAAACTGTGTTGCAAAACAATGAAATAGGAGCATTTTTCAGATCACAATATGGATGCTGTGCAGGAACTTTTGCAGATGCTACGAATGATGTTCATGAAGTTGCGACACAAGAAATGCAAAGAAATGCAAATTGCTGCTTACATTTAATTTTTGTGTCATTAACTCTGCCATGCAAATAAATGTGTTTTGGAGCACAAATATAACATCATATATTTTGACATTGAGGCGCAATTCTCTCATGAATTCTTTTCGGTGGTTCTTTGTGGAATAATCACTGATGTATCAAGTAATTCTGTAAGCTGTGAGTGCTCTATGCATTCAATTTACAAAATCTGCCAGAAATGAGTACCGTAGTAGTGCCTAACTTGTGATAACAAGTCCAGGGGTGGCTTCTAAGGGTTCGGCTCACGCAGTGTGTCCTGATCTCTGTTCATGTATGCACCCGCTTCCTAATTCACGCTCTGCTTAATTCGAACCATTTTATTGTCCCATTTGAGTTTTAATCAACGAGCTTTTACTGTATTTCAATGTTAGATTGTAACGTGAAGGTCAGCTTTAGGTAGCGAAAAACGGGAGAGAAAAAAAATGTGTTGCATTTGAGTAAATACAGCCTCGTGTCCTTGCTTTGAAGTTCTATGAGGGTAAGATTACCTGTATGAAATGATCAATTTTTTGAAACAAGCACGCCCTTTCCAAACAAAATGCTACTTTCAACAAATAATTGTGTTGTAGTCTTCCAAAATAGCTCAATTTGGTATTCTTTTAAATGTTGTTTTTATATAAAGTATTCCCAAGCTGTTCTCTGGGGAACTGTCATAAAGGCTACTTCCACTAAAGGTTTTTTCAGCTCCACGGAAACACTTCTCTTAGGCCTCCATGTTCTTGGCTCATCTATAGTTGCCATTTTCATTTTAGTGGTGACATTGGTTCATAGCTCCAGTTCCACTTGTGTGTACTTGCTTTTCACAATAATAACCACCCTCCTGCTCCTCTCAAGCACTGTTCATTCTTTGCAGGTTCACTCTGAAATTCACAAGAGTGCTATCAAGACAGCAGTGTTCAACTATGCTGTAAACCGGAAACGCAAGCTGCTTGAGAAGTAATTGGTGCAAACATTTTTGCCATTTAATTGACACTATAATGCCACAAAGCTATACCATCTCAATGTCGTACAATGTTGCTATGTGCTGCTTACTGCATGCAATTACAGAATATTGTTGATAGCAAGGTTATACTGACTAGAAAAGTGAAGCTTTGTGTATGTACATTTAAAGGGACTACAAATCCACTTATCATGTCTTACACTCAAACCTCGATATAACAAACCTGGATATAACAACATATCAGCTATCATGAAGTAAATGAAAAATAGCTCTGTCATAGGTATAGTGCTATAGATATGTATTTATAATGACTTATTAGACATAACGAAGTGTTTTTAGGGCAGGTATGACTTTGTTGTAAAGAGGTCTGAGTGTTTTGAAAATTTTCTGTATACAACGGTGCTCAAACAAGAGGTCATGTTGAAGCAAGTATTTTGACAAGTGCACTTTAGCTGTAAACCCAGCATTATCTCTCAGGCATTCCTATTTAACATAGGAAATTCTGACTATTACAAAAAAAGAGGTGTTTGAGGGGCTTGGATTTTTTTTTTATTAAGCCATGGATTTAATGTACAGTCAGGTCAAGAAAAACATACTAGACATCATTTCTTGTCTATTATAAACTGTAATGTAGTAATAAGGACATTCATTGGAACTAATTTAGGTGGACGAAAAAGCACCCTTCCCATCAGTGGGATCCAAACTCAGAACCATGAATTATGTATTTGATGCTCTATCAATTGAGCTACGGCAGAGGGATCTCCTCCTCTGTAGGGTAGTTATGTGTATTAATCCTTGGATGTGTTAGCCAGCACTTAATTCGAAGCTTATCGGTTCGAAGGTCACCGACGAAAAAGGTGTTTCTTTATCCATTTTAATTACCGTACTTACTCGCATAATGAACGCACTTTTTTTCTCGAAACATCGGAGCAAAGTTGGGAGGTGCGTTTATCACATGGGGTAAATTTTATGAAAGATTTATCGGGAAGAGCAAGAAATGTGGTAATGCAAAAAAAAAAGTTAGGTCGTTAGCTTTTTGCAATCGACATACGCGTACACTGTTTGGAAACAGCTTTTTTGTTGCACTTTATTCATCTTCGGTGGTCGATGACTGTCACACACTTCGGGTGAGGCCCCGCCGATCTAACATCGACGTGCGGCAGACTCGCAGGCTTCCACTTTACGCTTTGGCCTGAGACGCCTGAAAGGCCTCGAAGTGGCACATCTCAAATTTATTTGCAGGTCAGTCGACCCGTGCTGGGTTGCACGTGTGGTGAGGTATGGGCCTGACCGACGCACTCGTAGAGCAGACACGGAGATTTCATACAAATCAAACAAGCATTTAATTAACACGAGGGCAAAAGCAGGAGTTGACAAAAATTAACTTAAGGGAAAGAGAACTGATACGCGATTGAAAAAAACAGCTACAAAACGAGAAATGCTTTAAAAAACACAACTGGCACAGACAAAACACTCGTGGAATGTTAGTAAAATAACAACACTATGAAACAACAGGAGATACCAATAAAATGTACAAAAAAATCTCAGGCTCGCGCTTTTGAATGTTTATGTGCGACGCAGTGCACACAACTACACTTAATTAAAGGCTGGTTATAATAAAATAAGTTTTAAAGAAGTCACAATAAAAAATTGCCCACAGCTTCCCTCGGGGGAACACTGAGGAGGATGCGGACCATATAATTGGTTAACGGGGTGTTAAAGTGCGACTTACTTGGGTCGATGGCTAAATTGGTTAACGTGGTTGTGAAATGGGGTGTTAAATTGCGACTTACTTGGGTCGATGGCTAAATTGGTTAACGTGGTTGTAGGAGGGTGTGTTAAATGAGTGAACACGTACACACGTATGCGAAAGGGCGGCGCTGGTCGAAGGGACGTCGATCATTGTGTTTGTGGATTCGTTGGAATTCATTTCACCGCGACCTTGGACGTCGACGCGCCGTACAAACCAACCGACGAGCGGCAACTGAGCGAGCGAGCGCCGACCTTGAGTATATATACAGCACGACGGCGCATGCACTGTCAGCTGTTGAATGTTCTCGAAGCGCGACGCCACATGCGCGTCCACTGGAGAATCAGGAGAATTGCAGATGTCGAACGCGGTGTGTAGAGGAGGAAGGGTGCACAGATGGTGGAGGAGTGAAGCGCGCGCGGTGTGTAGAGGAGGAAGGGATGCACAGATGGTGGAAGAGTGGGCGACGGCGCATGCGCGCGCGTCAGCTGTCGAATGTTCGAGAAGCGGTGCGGACGGCGCGGACGGCGCACTACAAGGCGCGAGTATAAGATGCTCCGCATCTAAAAGTTCCATACGGACCAGGCCAGCTCTTGGTACACGTAGGGGAGTTGACAGGGTGTCGCTGAAGATCTCGCCAGCTTAGTAGATGACAAGGGTGCCCGGTATTGCAGTCGTCTCGATACGTTGCGTGGTTCACTCCATGCTCGCCGCCTACGCGAGACTCGCAACACCCACGAGCGCACTTCTTGCCGGATGCACGTCAACTGCTCATTCCCATGCAGTCCAAACTCTTTCGGGACGTCCTGTCCCCTTTCGAGGTCATGTCTTTTTCCTCGACACATGTTTCTCCTTTCGGTACAGGTGGAGGGAAGACACGGCGGGGCCGCCACTGCATCGCCAGTCGGCCGATGTCATCTTCCCAACACAAAAGTGCCCAACACAAAAGCGCCCTTCCTTGGACGATGGGGCGTGCGAACGAAACGAAGATTGCGGACGTTTTTGACAATGACGTCATCTTCTGCAAGCTGTCCCCACGCCGCCCGCGCATGCCATAAAAGCGTTTTGCAGCTATCTTTTCTCGCAATCGTTTAGCCGCAACAGGGGTATCTGCTGTGATGACGAGGGGCATCCAAAAAGCGTGTGCAGCGAAGCACTTTGCCAACTTCGTGGCTACCTCGCATGTCGACCGTGACGACGCTGTTAACATTGTATCAAGTAACCAACATTGCAGCAAGCTACCCCCGAAGCATCAAAACAAACCGCCGACAACAAGATTAACGACAAAATAAGGTCGTCACCTCGCTTCTACATGAGAAGTTCCTCTATGCGCGGATAACAAGCGAAGCGAAAATCAAGGGTGCTACCATGTTGCAGAAATCGTCGCAATATTTTTTAGACAAGCGATTTTTCTGGTTTTCAAAAACCTACAGCGCGATAGCGACGAATGACCCCTTGCCACAGCAAACTCTGTCGTCGTCGCTCAATGATCGGGCGCACATGGTTGTGCTTTTTTGTATTCACAGGAAGCAACCGCCGAATGGCGTGGGCAGTTTCGTGACCTTCGCTCGCTTTGTGCTTATCAGCTGCATCTCTACACTCGCACTGTTCGTGAACCCACTGTGGTGCACAGATAAGATGGGGGACGTGCCACGCATTCATAGAAAGAAAAACAATACGGCACACGGCAATGGGCAGGGGGGAGTGGGGAGAGTTAGCAGAGGTGACCGAAGTACGTGTCGGCAAAGTAATAAACGGAAGAGATCTAACAGGTGAAAAGGCGCCAGGTGTCAGTTCGCAAGACGGCAGCAGATTAATGTAGGGTTGCATTTATTATGCGAGTGTGTTCATTGTGCAAGTAAATATGGTACTCTTAATTTAGGTTTTGATAATTACATTATGTTTTTAAACAATATATAGTCTCTGCTATGCTCCATTTGTCCTAAGTGCTTGTTTGTTTCACTGGTAATCTTGACTAAGCACTTTATGTACTGCTTTTTCACTCGTACCCAAATCACTCTGAAATTCAGAACACCACGACTATAACTAATAGTTAAAACTGAATTTTTTCTATCCATCATGCTGGCTGTTATGTCTGTGCACAGAGGCCCTTTGCTGTTTGAGCATGTTCAATGCATGCTTCATGTTCAATTTATCCAGGGGCATTGTGACAACTGACACAGTCTGGGACAAGTATATTTTCAAGAAGATACGTGAGGAGCTCGGCGGCAGCTTTCAGTATGGCTTGACGACCTCTGCACCAGCCAGGGCAGAAGTTCTCGAGTTCTTCAGATGTGTTTTTGGTTGCCATGTAAGCGTATTTGCTGAATATATAGCCTTAACATAACATATATTTCGTGCGTTGTATCTATTTTCATAGAGACCACTTTCTATGTATATTAATGGAAGCCAACTGATAACAAAGCCAATGAAGTTGGAGGGCAGGGGTCTTAAACACGAAGAGTGCGAGCCTCTCGCGTGCAGCCCATGGCCCGCATATGGCTATGTTCGTTAATTTTTTTTTCATAATAAGTTCGTTTATAAACTACGCAGGCATGACTGGTGTAGAGCATTGCTTTTGTGAGGCACCTCACGTGGTTTCGTCTTGAAGCGTAACCGTAAAACAAAACAGTATTCCAGAATTGGTATCCAGATTTTGCTAATTTTTGAGATCGGTATTGAGCAGGCTTGTGCAAATATTCGAACGAATATTACAGCATTCGAATTCGCTCCGATTCAAATTTAAATTATCAAAAATTTCGAAGTATTCGAGATGAACGAATAGACGTATATCAGCCCGCATATAGCCCCTGTAAAGGTCGTTTCATTGCAGTTGCAGTAGAAGAAATCCAGAAGAAATTCAACTGCCGCGAAGCTTTCCTTTATATTTAAATTAACATACTACCCTCGCATCAATTCATCATATCTTATATGCTTTGAAATATAGTGCATTTTGAAATGTAACATATTTCACAGGTCATCACTTGCATTCTTCTGAAAGTCAAATACTGCTATTATTCAAAATTGTTGCCACTCTCCTTGAAATATGAAAGACATTTACACAGGCCTTGTTTGAAGTTTTAAAAAAATGTTATGCAGATTAGTTAGGTCATGACAAATATGCCCATTTTTCTTTATAATATATGATATAGTATTCGAATTCCATTCCAAATTGTTCGAACAAAATTGTGTTTGCTTCGAACCTACAGTTCACTATTCGCACAAGACTAGTATTGAAATGTCATTGGATAGAATCCTGGCCACAAATTTCCTTGAGAAGTGACCCTTGCATGAGATACTGAAAGTTTTTTTTTTTTTCCTAGAGGTAGTGTCTGCTGATAATGTGTACAAACTGACACCCTGCACCCCCTCCCCCCACCTTTGCTCTGACATTCTTTCTGGACCTTGCGGGACTAAATTTTGCGGCTAGCTGCCCGAGATGAGTTTGGGAGCCCTGGTATGGGGAATTCTAATTGTACTGTTTTATGTGATTCTGGTTATTGGGATATACACTAGAAGAAAACAAAGAGGATGAACAGACAGCTTGCCGACAGCAGGGGCTGAAGCTGCAACCTTCAGATAACGCTACGGTACCAGTCATTTCCTCATCCACTTTTCAGGTATTTATGTGCATGCAAGCCTGGAAGCGCTAGTCAATGCTGCTCGTAGCCATGACGGAGAGTGTGAAACAGTTTTCTTTTTCTCATGACATCACGTAGCGTGGGATATTTTTAACGAGCGGACAGCTGACTAATAAGCCCCGGCATCATACTTAAAGTCATCAAGTCTGCCAGAATGAGACCCACCCTATGAATGAATGAAAGAAAAGAATTTCAATGCCTTGGTTTGTTTGTTCGTTTTACACAACCTTAGAGTACCAGTCAGCAGGCTCTGACTTCTTTCTTTACACCTCTGAAAGAAGTGTGGCAGCTTGGGCTAGTTGGTATGGCATGACGATAGTTATAGCGCGAGAACAAAACGACGACTTTCGTGTCCTTCTTGTCTCTGTGTCGTCGTTTTGTTCTCGCGCTATAACTATCGTCTGAAAGAAGCTCGGAAATTCGTAGAGTAGACTGCCGCAGCCGTGTTTTCCCAATATTACAGTGCTGCGCGCCGCGCAGAGCCTCCATTTCAAAAAACCATTTCTGTGCACCTTTCGCACACCTGATCAATACTCCTTTCATGCGCATTGACACAGTGTCCGATTGGTATAAACCAGTCACGACGACGGGCTATGCCATCCCCTCCCTGCGAGAGAAGGGTGGCGTCGTCGCACAAAAATTTGAAACTAGTGGAAACGGACATTCTAACCCCTGTAACTTCCTTAATATAGCACGTGTCGCAAAATTCTTGCGGCAGCGTGTTCACTCAGCAAAAGTGCACGTATTTCTCCGTATGAAATTTTTGGACCTTGGAGTTCTTTACTGGCCCTTAATGAAAGCCAACAGATAGTGAAGGCAAAGAATTTAATTGTACTGTTATAGCAGTATTGTAGGAATCTTATATGAATGTGAAGAAAGGAAAAGTGGACAGAAAGGCCACTTGGCACCGGCACAGGCCGGACCTGCAGCCTTCTGGTTGCATGCTCAACGCTCTACCATGTTGTCTTTCCATCCATTTCACTTTGTTCACATTGATATCATGATTACTGTAATACAATTAAAACAGCACAATTAACTTCTCCTAGACCATCCCTGGCTTTATTATCTCTGGGTTTTCGTTAAGAATTTTTCCTTGCAGTAGCTTAAAAATGAGTGTCAACTTTTTTTTTTTTTTAATGAGCTGCTGCAAGAGAACCTAACTTCATTTTTGTTCCCTAGCATCTTTATTTTGCTAAAGAAGCTTCATAGAAGTGTTCTTATTCCAAGATGTCTAGATCTTTGGCTGCATCTTAAGCTCTCACAGCCACCTATAGATGAATCGTGAAACATTTTAAAAGAAATTAAAATGCATATCTTTTACAATATGATGTCTACTGTCAACATTGTCGCAAAACAGTGTTCGTACTCTCTAGGCCCAAAGATTGTCTTTCTGCTCCATATGCCCTATAATAAAAGTATCTCTGCTTTTTGTCTTTTGCCATTCCTAGCTTGTTGAAGTTTATGGCAGCACTGAAGCCAGTGTGATTTCAAGCACCTTGCCATATGACTTCGTAGGAGGAGGTGAGCGACTATGGTTATTTTTCATTATGTGATTGATGTCTAGTAAAACAGTAACATATCCATCCATGTGATCTTTGTTCACTTCATTGTTTCTCGATCATAATTTTTCTGTTGCATATTTATGAAATTTCTTAGCAGTACATTTCATAACATGGTAAACCTATTTTGCACACTTAAACTAGTCATTGCCAGTGATGAAATATGTGCACCAGGGTTTAAGCAAGGGCCAAATCAGATTTACTTTTAAAAGCCATGTGGCTGCAGTGTGGCTGCATTGTTATATTTTTTTAATCTGTTTTCTCTCCATTTGCAATGCCTTATTAGTGAGATGAGTGCATGACTGCGGGGCTTGCCCAATATAACCACAATCACTTTCTTTCCCCCCCCCCCCCCAGACAATGTTGGCTGCCTTTTCCCCGAAGTTGAAATGAAGCTGGTTGACGTTCCAGAGATGAACTATTTTGCAAAAGACGACAAGGGAGAGGTTAGAGGCTTTGTTTTTTACTCACTTATTTTCATTTGCACTCTTACAAAAAGATGTGTAGATGATGGTGTGGTTGCAGAGCATGCCTGCTGTGCTGTGACAGCTTCATCAGTGGGCAATTTACAAATGTGACACTGCATGCGCACAAACGATCCAATTGATCAATTTTCCAAAAATATAAACTCTGCTTCATACTAGCAGAACAAAGTTTTTTTTGTTTCTTTTTTTTCTATACACGACTCGTTCCTGCCTTTTTTTTCTTGCTCTCTCTTTCCCCATCGCAGAGTGTACTAAGTCAATAATTCTCTGGTAATCACATTTAGGCTAGGGGTAAGCAGTAAGGCATGAAATTCTCGTTATAGTTTATTTAAAAGCTTACATGGTGATTATGCATCCTTGCTGGAATGTGGAGTGACGAGCTCACTCAAAGCAAGAAAATTATTCTGTTAATGAGATTTTTATTCATAAATATTCAGGAATGCCTGCTTACAGATGTTTAACAAATTGTGTGTTATGTAACTACTGCTTATATGCCAAGAAAGCTTACACAGCATCGGCTACACGCCCCGCCGCGGTGGTCTAGTGGCTAAGGTACTCGGCTGCTGACCCGCAGGTCGCGGGTTCAAATCCCGGCTGCATTTCCGATGGAGGTGGAAATGTCGTAGGCCCGTGTACTCAGATTTGGGTGCACGTTAAAAAACCCCAGGTGGTCAAAATTTCCGGAGCCCTCCACTACGGCGTCTCTCATAATCATATGGTGGTTTTGGGACGTTAAAACCCCACAAATCAATCAAGCATCAGCTATATAGCATCACCACCATCAAGTTTGTGCTGATACTTTTGTGCATTCATTACTGATAGCAGCCTTTTCATAAACGTTATTCTTTTTTTCTTAGTCTTTCAAAATGTGTACCCACAGGCTATACAAAAAGAAAATATGGTATTCTCTTTTATTCCTTCCCTGTTGTTTTCAGATCTGTGTTCGCAGCCCTTTGACCTTCCAAGGTTACTACAAAAATCCCAAAGAGACTGCAAATACGGTGCTCGAAGGTGGCTGGGTGCTCACAGGAGACATTGGAATGTGGACATCGGTAAACCCCTCTCCACTCATGTGATTCAATGAAAGTGGCCACCATTTAAAAGGCCTTTTTGTTGATGTTACTGCTGCTCTTCTTCCTCTTCAAATGTTAAGGGGCAAGTCAAAATAGAAATATTTGTTATAGGGAGAAAAAAAAAAACGCTACAGCCACTTGAGCTTACTAGAACTGTGTGCCTACGAGGATGTAACCAGAGCTTTAGTAGATTACTAGAGCTGTGGGAATAGCAAAATTTTGGGTGCGAATCGAACCTAATATTTTTTTCATTGTTGTCAATTTTTTTTAATATTTTTTGAATATATTGAAGTAATGTTACAGAAAAAAGTTATGCGGGATACCTAAGCACATTCCTATGAAATAGGAACATCGAAGCGTTTCTTTTGGCTAGGTTGATTAACTGCTACAAAGAAGGTGTTAGCTAGTTGTTTTATCAAGGATGAGGCAATGCAGAGACCAAATTTTATTTATTTACATGATTAGGTGAAACCAACACGGTGTTGACAGTGCTTTACATGTGAAAGGAAACAACTATTTCCTCCACCTTTTCAACTTGTGTGAAAGCCTAACTGATATGGTGGAAAAAGGCGTGCTCCCTTCAGATTCGAAGTTTGCTTTTCAGCCTTCCCTGTGTACAAAAACGTCTGAAATTTCGGATGCTCAAAATTTTGGTCTCATTTTTTCTGACTTCGGTCTGAAATGACATTTTCTGCTGCATAAGTTCGAACCAGAGCTTTTGAGTCAATCCGTTTTAGATCGTAGCTCAACATTAAAAGCAGCTTTGCCGTAGTACGAGAATATAGTGCGCTGAAGCATATAAAAAAAAATTGGCCCTGTATCTGCATGTTTCAGTGCAATTGTCGTCGAAAGACGATAGTCTTGGGTGTAAAGAGAGTGAACAAAATGTTTATTTAATGTTCTGTGCGAGAAAATCGGTGAATTGTAGTCTGGAAGCACTGCATTAGAGAGTCTCGATCCGTGCAGCGAAGGCGTACGAGCGCATTGAGTTGCGTTAGACACGAGCGCCATCTGGCAGTAATCTTCAAAAACAAAAAAAAAGGCGTGCGCGCCTGTGGAGAAAGATGCGCACCTGTCTCGGAAGCGATAGAATGTAGAATTCAAAGCGACGAGCAGGTGCCACCACCGTGTCGTCTTAGCAAAGCATTGGAAACACTTGCCTTTTTGAGCATCGCGTTGCACTGTCAGCGCAGCGTGATTAACGCTACGGTCCTTGAAATTACTTGTGTGTGCCTTCTCTAGTAAAAAGGCACACATACAAAACATCAAGGTGTTGATGTGGTGCCTCAGATATATGCAATCATTGTTTTTAATTGACAATCACACAAGTATTAACGCTGAGACATGAGAAATATTGGTGGGCGCTGCGGATGGGTTTGACCGTTTGAGGTATTATTTGATGCCATTAGGGGGATCGTAACTGCGGACAAACAGACAAATGTACAGACAGACAAAAAAGAAAGATGGACAGACCAAAGTTTTGGCACCGAAGGTTCAAAAAAAAAAAAGTTATCGTCTTTAAAAAATTAAAGGGTCACTGTAACGGCGCAGTTCATTTTCGTGTAGGAGCCAGCGTTTAGTCTAGAGTCGATACATTTGCTACCATATTAGTGTGAAAAGAAGCTTTGCTGCAATGCGAGAGTGTGCTGGGGTTAAGCATTTAAAAAAAAAATTTTAAGGGGGCCACAGGTAATTGGATGTTGACTGTGTTTGTCTTCGGGAAGTTTGAACACACTGAATCGTCAAAAGTCAAGTGTGAAACGAATGAAGCAGCACCCTTTTCGAAAATTATATGAAAGTTCGAATATTCGCACACCCATAAAGATTACAGAAAGTTTGTAAAGTGAGACTACGTACATATTTGCATATTTGAGTGAATACAGTACAGAGTGGGAATTATGGGAATGTACCAGACAGCATCAGCACATTTGAACAAGCTTTTTTATGAAAACATACTTACATTTTTTTACCATCTACTAATCGGCATCTACTGGAATGAACAGTTCTGCCCCTGTGTAAAAGTTTAAAATTCAATTACAAGCTAGGACCTCTAGTAACAAGGGTTATGAGGAGAATAAAGTTTGCTGTGCTTCATGTGGTCAATGTCTGGTAAAATTGCTTCAGAACCTGCATGTCTAGACCGTGCAGGATATGCAAAGAGAAAGTTTCCCAGTTGATGTCTACTATTCTGGAATATTGTCTTTATGCACTGCATGTTAGCTCAGTACTTCTTCTTAATCATATTTTTTCCGTTTATTTGCCTGTTAGACTGGGGCACTGAAGGTTATCGACCGAAAAAAGGACTTCTTCAAGCTCTCTCAGGTTAGTAAACTATCAGTCCACATTACCACAAACAGCAAAAACAAAATTTATTTATAGTGAAACATTGTACCTGATCTATTCAGAAAATGCAAAGAAAGTGCAAATGGAGAACTGCAGTCCTTCGGTGTGTTCATTTATACTGTCGGCAAAATGAATTTTTTTTTTTTGTTCTTTCAGCACACATTTAGCTAAGCATCATGTTACAGTAAAGCCATGCACATCATTGTGGTTTAACAGTATCAAGAGCAGAGCTGTACAGCAGAAGCCAAACTAGTGGTCAGAATAGTGATGCCACATGTTTTAAGCTGGTTAAATTTCACAATTTTTTTTGTTAGAGGTGTCATTTTTTATATTTTCATTTTTAGTCATGCAATATAAAGTAGTCTTGGCCATGCTGTATATTTTTTCCCACATTTTGATAGGGCTAAGAACTTCGAATACCATTTTAAATTAAAGGGGCCCCGCAACACTTCAGCATGGCCACAAGGCCCCGCTAATCAGTAGCCGGGGCTCCTGAGAAAATGTGAGCCAAAACATCATAGCGCAGCACGCAGTCTGGAATTCACAATTAATTATCAGTCAGCTAGGAATCATTCTCTCTTCTCTAGACTAATGATTCCATATACCCGAATTAGTATGCCATATGCCCAAAGTACATGACCACTGGCTGATTTAAGCACCTTGAGCCGTATAATTATCTTGGCCACCGCAGGATGCGGCCGCGTGCCCGCACACACGTTCGCGATCTCATTGATAATTAGCCGTGTGTTTTAAAAATAGAAAATGGGCTCAAGTTCATGATGCGTGCTGACAAAAGGACTTGTCTCCTTGCCCCCTTTTCATTGCCCTCCCTACATAACTTTCGACGCACGCACTGCTACAAAGAAAGAGCACTTGAAACGTGCACAAATTAACATAACTCTGCTCAACCTGACGAATTCTGAAAATTTTTACTGCATACGATTCGCGACGCAATAAGCTCTTATAATGAAGCCATTAGACGATTAGTTAGGAAAGTGTTGCAGGGCCCCTTCAAGAAGGGTTGCGGTCGTTCAGTCGTCACGGTGCTTGGCTGCAGACCCAGAAATGCTTTTTCAATCCTGGGCAAGGCTGTCGCAGTTTGGAGGCGAAACACTAGAGGCCTGCGTACTGCGCAACATTAGTGCACGTTAAAAAACTCCAGTCGGTTGAAATTACTCAGGGCTCTCCCCTTTGCCGTGTCTCGTAGCCTGAGACTAATTGGAACATTACACCCAACAATCCTATTTTAAATTAACGTTAACGTCAGTGATAGTTTATAGGGGCGAAGCTTCTTAAAGCGGCACCCGTTCGTCCCTCGTAGTAGTACGTAACATGTCTTACGTTTTGACCTGCAAGGTGGTGCCGGTGGGAGATTTCTCCTGTGCGTTGTTGAACAATAAAAAATTCACAGCTTGCGCGTTAACTGAAAGCCGAATTCTCCTGTCTCTCATTCCCCATTAGCAGCCATTGGCATGTACATTGAGCTCTATCTGACAAGGAAGGGTTGCTACGTTATACTCGCTGGGCGCAACCTCCTTGGTTTTAGAAAGGTTTAGCGAGCGTTAGGCCGCAGTGCCATGAATACAGTGAACTAGTATATACCATGAACTCGAGGTGGTTAAAGGTGTGAAGTCGGCATGAAGCGCAAGCCATAAGAAAGTGTGCGTGTGCCACCTTTCGTTTAGTCCTTCGAATGTCCGCTGGTTGGCAGTGCTTCCATATGCGGAATATATGATGAAAAGATGCGAGATGGTGGTATTTGGAGTGTTGACTAGATGGACGAATGAACACACAGACAGACGCACGGATAGCTGCACAGAGGGACGGACGCAGGGACGGATGCACGGATGGGCGTGCGGACATACGCACACACGGACGGGCGGATGGATGCACGGACAGACGCATGGATGGACGGATGCTTCGCCCCACTCTCCATCATTCACCCCGTGGATATGCTGCCATTTTTATTATTAGCCACTGTTGGGCTCTCTAAAGCAAGATTGGATCGTCGTGGTGTCACTTGTTGTGGCAATACTGATAAATCATTATAACAGTACCAATTGAGTGTGATTTTATGTTTTATATTGACTGACAGTTTCTATGAGGGTACACCTAATGACTGTCACTCTCGGAGCAAAAAATATACGAGGTGCAACACCGCTTTTTCCGGCGACCAGATAATGCCACACTGCCGGAGAGCCACGTCATACCAGCGGCATCCGGCTCGCAGTTAGAAAAAAATTGAAGCCATTTTGGTTGGCAAGGGAACTGGTTGCATGTGTTGCTCCTGTTCTGCCACAGTCACAGAGCGCATTCTGCAACATTCGTTTCTTGCTCAGTCACTGCAGACCAACACCTCTGCTACCTTTGGCTTTACGGACTTCTTGCATAAACTTGCAGGAACGCCATCGTGTTCTGCTCATGAACGCTTCTAGCCTTTCTCCATGGCTGCCCAGGAGCATTTGGAGGCATGCTCCTGAAGGAACTGCCAGTGAAAGGGCCTCCATTGATGCAGGTTATATTCATGACATTACCTGGTTGCCCGCCTATGCCCCTACTAACAGGACTTTCATTTCCTAAATACTTCTTGCTCTGTGCTGTCACATGTTGCATTGACACTCCATGACTGTCACATGCATCTGATGACAGATTTGCCGCACTGGCTGCATTTTTTTCTGTTGCGCTCCCGACAGAAACAAGTGTATTCATGATATTATTGGTAATGAGCTGGCCAAGTTAACTTGTTCGATGAGTGTGGAGCAAGTTAGCCATTAACACTTGACCATAACATGGTACTGTATTTGTTTTTCTTGCTTATCATCAATACAAATTAAGTACGTGTATAAAGAAATAATTCCAGTATTGTATTTTTCTGGCAAAGAAAATATTACTAAGCTACTTGCATTTTTTTTTCAGGGAGAGTTTATTTCACCTGATCGGATTGAAAGTGTCTACAGCATGATGGACTATGTTGCTACAATATTCGTCACAGGATGTCCAACACAGGTACTGATTTTTTTTTTTTTGCTCTATTAATGCTTCACAGGTGGTGTTCAGCACTACATAGTGAAAGGATAACCACAAGCAAACTTTGTTGTGCTGTCCCAGACTGAGGCAACAGTTTCGAAGCACATGCTTTTCCATCTCAAAAATCAATTTGTAATAATAGCAGAAAGTTAAAAGGCTGAAAGGGAATATTGAGATAGACATGCATCAGTAGTGAGCTATAATTAGTGCATTTCTTTTTTTCTATTTTAAATTTGCAGTCATTTTGTGTTGCCATTGTTATTCCTCATGAGGAGCCTCTAAGGGACCTTGCTGCTTCCTGCGGTCTCAGCAAGAAAATGCCTTTGCCTGAAATATGTCAAAATCTGGTAAGTAAGAAGTACCTGCGAGCTTCTATTTTGTCATGCTCATAGGAAGAAAAGCCGTACTAGTGACCTATTATTGAGAGAAATGTTATGCAGAGGCTTCAAAGTGTTTTTCTAACTGGCAAGTACTGTCTGCATTGAAACTACAGACTGTGCGCAAAACTTTGCTCGAGGAGATGCAGAAGCTTGGCAGAGAAAATGGCTTGAGCTCCCTTCATCAGGTAAGGAAAATTTTGATGAATGTTGTTTAATTGGTCACCTTAATTAATTTATGGTACCGGAGCACTGATAATATTGCAGTCTTGCGTGCACTCATTGTACATGCATATAAATTTGTTATTAAGGGACGCTAATGTGGCATTAAGGGTGTTTCAGCAAAGGTAGTGCATTATAAATGAGGAAACAAGCCATTGTATCTTAAGTGGCGCAACATCAGCTACGTTGAATACATCACTATTCAATTGATTATTCAAAATCTTTGAAATATTCGTACACTTCTACCAGTTTACGTATCATACATACATGTTTCTATACATAGCTAGCAGTGTGCTCAAAACTTCTATCACTTTTTGCAGTCGCGCACACACAAAAAAAAATAATGCATTATATATATGGAACAGAAGGCATCAATGTTGCAATAAATGTCGTATGTATCGCACCTCTATTTCACAATACACTATGGCATACTTATTGCATGGAAGGTCCTGCTGCACTACTGAACTTTCCCTGTACATTACTTCGCCAAATGAGTAGAGTGCTTGTGCTCATGGTCATTTCTGTGACCATGAGCACAAGGCACCACTTGTATTTGCGACCAAAACCTGGTTAATTGAATGAAAACAGCACGAAGATTGATGAATATTATTTTACATGCTGTAACATTGTGTCAACAAGTTTTAGTTGACTTTATGAAGTAAGTTTATGGCAGAATGTATCACAAATCAAATACAACTACTCTAAAAAAAACTTGGAGGATGTTTGAGCTTTGCTTCCAAGAATAGAACGCGATAATGTAGTTTGGCCCCGTTCACATACTCTTCTCATTCGCTAGCCTGACTTCACTGTCCTATCCTACAATGCCTACTTCCAGCTCAGTTGTAAAGTGCTCACTATGCCGTAATTCTTCCTTCTGCAAATGGGCAGAGCGCTCACTACATGTCCATGAAGGAACAGCTGCAATTGTGCAAGTGTGCACTTTCTTGATGCTGTTGATGGGAATAATGTTTAGTTACGCCTGTGCCTGTTGTAATTGGTGCGATTTCAAGCCAACCACTTATTTGCACAGTTCACATGCTTTGACACCTGGTGGCATTTTATGCTTATGCCACGCAATAATACATGCATAAAGGAGACTCCTCGCACTGCATGACATTATGTAGTGTTTTTTTTTTTTGTTGTTGTTGTTTTTTCGGGACTTGCACCACCGTAGCTCTGTAGTATAACATCTGCTTGCCTCACCAAATGTCTGGATTCGGTTCACCTCTAAACTGGACTTTTTTATTTTTTAAATTTGCATTTATCTTGCATTTTTTGCTCCCAACCAACGACATTGATCCCGACACCGGAATTTCTGTGAAACGACCTCTTTTACGCTATCGCGTTAAAATATGTCCTGTAAGACATGCTGACTGCACTACTCACACAGCTCTGCAGCTTTATTTGATATGAAGCACATTATAAGTGAACATTTTTTTTTGAGTACAATGTAGTCGTAACTATAAAAAATTACAGTACCTACAGTACTGATTAAAGCAAATAGCTCTGACGAAAACATGCCCATACATGTTCTAGACATCTTGGGGCACTTCAGAATCCTTATTCTATGGCAGTTTGGAGATATCGCCGTAATTTTGATTTTAGTGCGGGCTGTTGGAATGGTTGAGGAAAGACTGGCAAGTAGTTGTTTCAGTCATTCGACATGTAAGAATTGAGTTGCATGAAGCAACACTGCTTCCACAAATGACATACCCAGAATATGGCTCCAGATATTTTTTTTTCTTTCCCCAAAAGAAGATGGAAGGTGCATTGATGTCCTAGGTGCTTCTTGTAGGTGAAAATATTTGCAGTTGTGAACATGTTGTCGAACAATACGTTGTTGCATAGCATGTTCTCTTTTTGCACTGTTTTTGAGTAGTCTTTACATTGGGCCCACTTCTCAAATGGCTGGATAGGTGTTTTTCAATATCCTGGACACGCAATAGTTCATGACCATGTGGAATCGCAGCCACAGAGACAGTGAAAGAAGTCTTGTTACAATTTAAAACAATATCTCATATTTCCTCATAGTACTCACACATGGGGTCCACTTGACAAAGCTTTCTTAGGGACTAATTCTTATTTGCTACTGTTTCTTTTAAATGGGTACTGACACGTTTTTTTTCGAGGGCGAGTTTACTGTGCCATACAAATCTTCTACATACAGAGACGGCTGTGAGCAAGTGTGACGCTCAGCAAATGCTGATAAAGCATTTTATTTTGATATTAAAGTCAATTTTCTCGCAGCGCACTTACCAACATCGACACTAACTTTGACGTCAGGATACAGTACTAATCCTGGTGACTACACGCATAGTCTCGCTAGTTGAGATGACATCAAGCACCAAAACACAAAAAAATGACAGCTTGCGCGGCGCCTTCTCCATCGCCTGCTTGTGTCGTGCGGTCACTGTCATCCAGCGTACCTGTGTTGCACGCGAATACAAGATATACCCTTATCAGAGGGCAAACGAATGGTTTAAAAAAGCGACACGCGTATAAGGATCTTGAAATCTTGCGCGTGCCTAGTGGTGCTGCTCATACCATGTAGTGACGTCAGGGTACAGTAGGAACTGAAAAAAGCTTTTAAAAGCATGCTGTAATTAATTTTTCAGGGCTCACTCATGCTTACCAATACATTTCCCACACTCTCGGGGTATTGGCCTATCATTTGGCACAATAATTGTAAAGATGCAACAGATGTGTTAATACTAAATTTTGTTGCTGAGAGCTTAGGTACCTGAACGTAATCTAGGTGCAAGCAGACATTGCCAAGATCATTCAAAGCTGGTGCCAATATTTTTCAGCGACAGTCATGTCTTGCTTACCAAGGCCACAGGCACCGGAGTGGCTATCTTAAAACACAGTAGCACAACTTGTTCGTACAACTTTAGCTTGTATTAGGTTTAAATATATATATTCGTTTATATTCAAACTAAAGATTCGTTATACTAAAGGGGGCTTAATTTTTAGCTTACATTTCATTCTTAATTGCTCAATTTCATTGCTGGCTGTAGACTTACTTGATTTACAGATAATGTCTGGTTCCCTTATTTTGATTGTGTATCCTGCAATTTCGCTAGGTTCAGAATGTTCACCTGCACATAGAAAATGACTTACTGGCCTCCGGACTTGTGACAAACACGCTCAAACTCAAGCGGAATACTGCACGACAGCAATTTGCTAACGTCATCAAAGACCTGTACAGTGAAGGCCAACTTCTTAGTACATGACACCACAGTGGCATCTACCCCGCTAAATAGTTGGTGCTTCAAAGATCACCAAACCGCTCACAGTGGACTAAATTGGAAAACATCATATTAGTGGACTGTCACTATTCAACACTGCTGTCATTGCTTTTGCTTGGAATAGCACCAAACTGGCACCCAAGCCGCTACTCACCAAATTTCAAAGTCAGTTTAAGTGAGATTAGCGTTTTAAATGTCAAAGTTTGCCATCATTTTTTTTAAACCTGCAAGTGAGGTGTGCACGCAAAGACCTTTACATTTTGCTGTCCTTGAAGTTGTCAGGAAAAATGCCTTATAAGGAACAAAGATCTCTGCATTTCACTGTGTATACTGCTGACCCGGTGATGATTATGTCATGTTAATAGGTGTTGCGGTAGTAGTGTTTGAAATGTTTCTGTGGCAGCTATTATTGGTGCTTGGTTTCAACCATATAAAAGTGCTTATCATCTGTCGTGCTTTCAAGGGTGTTTTGTACCAGGATCATAGACATCAAACACTTGTTCTACCTATGTGGGGCACAGTTTTTAAATGTTTTTGAGGGCCTTGTGGAGCATATGTATACATATATATTTTTCGAGTTTCTATGTACAACTCATATTTACTCAATTGTCTGTTACTTTACAAACAGGCAAGACACACTATATTTGTTAGTTTGCATCATATACACACAATTCTTGCCATGTGCATATGTCACCACTTCCCGGTTGCTTTTTTTTATCACACTGTATGTTTCTGGTACATTGTTGTTGCACATGTGTGCCTATAAACTGAACCGTGATGTATTATTTTAACACTTTTGTACGAGTACGACTCAATGCATGTTGTGCTTGCATTCTTTATGCAATTTATATGGTGGTGTTAAAGCGCTGAAAAATCATAGAGTGTTAGTGCTCTTATACAAGTACTATATTAAAATGGAATAGCCAATAAAAATTTCAAAACATTGTCTCAGCCAAAACGGGAAGCGAGAAACGTAGTGTTGTTATCTTTGTTCAGGCCAAGTACTAGTGTGCTGCCCTATGACTTCACTGGTGTGAAGTGATAAAAACGGCAGTTGAATAAACACGAGGTTCTTTTTGCCGAAGTGCCTGATGAATAGCAGTAATCATCGAATGACATGATCCATTCTGGCCAGTCGAATGTCCGGTCGAAGTTGAACGGCGTCGATGGCAAAATGCCTGCCGCTGGCGGGGCTGCCATTGTTCTGGTCGAATGCAGGGCGAGTGCCACAATGGCAAGTGAGAATTGCAGGATCATCCCACTTCCGACACCATGTCGTATCCTAAGCTGAGCGGTACGATGAGAGTGAAAGACAGATGCCACTCCGTTGTCACTGCCTAAAATAACCTCATGTACATTCAACAGCTGCTTTTTTATCACTTTAAACCATACACCAGTGGCATCATAGGGCAGCACACTAGTGCTTGGCCTAAACAAAGATAACGACAGCAAAACCACAGAATCATCTCTACTCAAGACTAGTTTAGTTTTCTTGAGTCTCTAATTTTCTGAGCCTTTATTTAGTTATTCATAATGCATGCATATGTACATTCTTTTAATGTGAGGCAGTTAATAACTAATATGAAGGGCTATCCAGTGCAATGTTTTTTACGGGCAAGTGCACTTAACTTATTTTGCCAAGTTCAAAAATTAGACGAAGAGATTGTGTGAAGAAACTGTGTGCCTCAATGAGATCTCAGTAGGACTTTTTGAGGGTCTAGTTGGTGCATACTGATAAAAAATTACTGAGCACAAGAAACATGCTACACACAAGGAAGGTGCACAATAGGCAAGTACTCCTTGTCCCTAGTGTATCTTTCTTGTCTTGGGTGTTTTCTTGTGCTCGGTAGTTTTTCACTCAAGTTAGTTTATTGCATGTTAATTTAACTCTGCAATGGAGAATTCAGTGCTAGCACATTTTTTCAGTCATGCTGAACTTTGCTCAAAAGGTGAAAAGCAGTTTACTGCCACCCTGATGTTGCACAATTTAAATGTCGTGAGTGCGTTTCTTTCACCTGTTACGTTTTAGGTGGTTGGTATTCACTAAACAGCAAGTTCTTACATTTTAAAAATGGCATCGTTCACATTTAGAAGAAGAAGCTCTATTTAGCTCTATTTAGAAGAAGAAGCTCTTATTTAGCATAAGAAGCTCTAAAAGCTTCTTATGTTTCCTGCTTATGCAGCAGGCATATGCCATCTGCTTTGTTGGACTCCTAGAATAAATGCAGTGTGATGGAATGGTGTGAAGTCCTTCCCAGTCATAAATATACAGCTGCATGTTGCTTCATTGTGCACCTCTAGCTGTTTTTACTGATGTCCTGTGATTTGTACATAACACTCCTGTACATAACATGTTGTTTGCAATAAAAAACGTGCTTCCTGAACATGCTACCTTCTAATTATGCATTATGGAATATTTTAAATTGTTAGCAGTCTTTTGTCTTCACAACATGTCTTCACAAACAGGTCTTCTCATAAGTAATTGAGCAGTCATTCTGCATTGTTTCGCCATGAGGGTGAAGGAATGAATTCTACACCAACAAATTTCAATGTCGCACAAACAGCGACAAGCAGCTAGAAACTTGCAGCGCGCACCTAAAGCAGAAAGGCAGTGGCGTACTAACTCTTTTGCGAGTGAGGGAGCTAACCTACTACACCTGTCAGCCAGTATATATATATATATATATTTATTTATTTAATTGGAGGCAGACAACTTCTTCGACGCGCTCACCCTTTCATGTCATTTTTCATACACACAGCACTTGTTCAATAGCGTAAAAAAGGGCAGTCAGTTTTAAGCAGCATGCACTGGGACAACACGTATATGTCTGTTATGTGTGATGCATGTAATAAAATTACACGCGAAGCTTTTTATGCTTTACCTCACAACTTTCGGCATGACTCCAATTATGTTGATGGCGGCCTCCTCAACAGTAAGTATTTTAACATTGAATGAAATTTTTATGACTAAATAGAGCTCACAAAATAATTCAGTTTTTAAATGTAAAGCACTCCTTGAGGAGCCAAAGGTATTTTGAGCACTTCTATCTACTTATTTTAGCTTCTCACTGAGCTCTAGTCCACTGCTTTATTCGTCCCGGCTTCGCAAGCTGGCAACTTGGAGCTCCATCGCTCCAAGTTGCCATAAGCAAGGCTGATCAGATTTATCGGACATTAAAGTAGAAACCTTTCTTGGCGCTTCCAGTGCGGTAAAATTAAAATATTTAGAAAGATTAGTTGCAGTCATGTGCTCACAGCAGCTTCGACAGTGCAGCGTCGACGGTAATCCTTTTTGATGAAAGAAAATTACTTTGCCAAACCAGCAAATGCTTTGACAAGTCCATAAAGAGTGTGTTCGTTCCCATCTATAACTGCATCAGCGAGCTGCAGTAGTATAAAATCGTGAACAAGTGATGTAATTAATAGGGCACCTGTTAAACACTAGCCTGCTCTGCAGTGCTACTACACAGGGCGGAAAGCGTCGCAAAAAGCCTTCAAGGAAAATCGTCACTGCTGAAATGTTGAAAAATTATCGCTACAATGTACCTTTGCCTTGGTTTTTTTTCTCCTAACAATATAATTGAGTGATTACTAGTGGTGAAGGAAAATTCTGCCTTGGTTGTTCTTTTTTGCTGTGTGCAGTCGACTGTGACCACTAGCTGTCTAAAGTGGAAGGGGGGGGGGGGCTCAGCCCCCCCCCCCCCCCCCCCGACTTTTCTCAGTGAGGGGCTTGAGCCCCCCTTTGTCCCCCCCCGCTGATACGCCTATACTGAAAGGACTTGCAAAATGATAGGATGAGCACAAAGCAACAGCTGTAACAACTCGACACTTGAAGTGCGCTGCTCAAATACAATGAAGGACGCACTAAACAAATGCACAAGTACACACAGGACGAGCGCGAACTGCCACAGTTGTTACTTCATGTGTGAGCAGCACGCTTCCATCGCAATGCAGCTGCTGCAGCAAGAGAAGTGACCTTTGTCCTTTCTGTTACTTCGGTGCAAACTTCCAGAAGAAAGCGCAAGACATACAAACTGCCCCTATCAAGAGAAAGATGTGCACGTATGAGCTACCATGGCCAAGAGAAGCACTCGCAACGAGTGACCTTCAAAGCGTTCCTTGCGTGCCGTCTTGCTAGTAATGCCAAAAACATACTGAAGTTGGCGAGCTCGGAGGACTGGCAATGTTATATGGTGTATATAAATAGCTTGCCTATAGTAATCTGGAGATCGTACGCTCAGTGGTTAAGTGGTGTCTCGTCGCTGTGCGAAGGGTCATAGGTTTGACGCCCTGTGACGTAACTTTAAGCGCAATGCAGCTTTTGCTCAAAGCTGTGTCCGTCTCTCAGCGACCATACGCTCCCCAACTGAACATGCGCCAGCTCTCCCTCCTCTACTCGCATGAGTGCACGGAGGTGGAAGGAGGTGGCAAAGCGCAGCCTTCCCTTCATTTCTTCTCTCCCGTTTATCCTTCCCCCACAGCTGTGCACTCGTGCATAATGCTACACGTGCTCGCTCCATTGCACTCTCCTAGCAGCACTGCGTGTTCACTTTGCGGCACACACACGGTAATACACATAAATGGGAGGGGGGGTATCTTAAGCGGTACACAATGTATACACAGCTCCACAGAAAAGTGAAACATACATGAAAAGATACAAATGGGAAAAACAAGTGGAAACACAAGTGAGAAACCAGTGCTGCTTCGCATCCCCACATCGTTCCTTTTAGTGGGAGGTGGTGTATTTTTTTTTAGATTTTTTTCTTTGCAATCTGTCACATATTCGTGATGGAAATATATCGGTGAAGCCATGGTGGAACACGGCATTAAACACTTTCGTAGAATGAAAAATGAAGTTTAAAGCCATTAAATTTGAACTGAAAGAAGATATTGCAGTTCCATAATGGCCAACGAAGCGAAATAGCAACGCGTAACACAGGACAAATGATGGAGATGGACGAAGCGCTGACTTACAACCATGGTTTATTTCATACATGGGGCTGTATATAGCACACGAAACTTGATGAGGAGTGACAGGAGAAGATTGACATGAAAGAGTAGAATTTGTTATGTTTGTATGCATCTGAAAAAAAAACTGTGATTATGCAATCATTCACTTGTCAAATTTCCTGGTGAGGATCGAATGTGCACTGGCACACACACACACGCGGTTTTTTCGCTTCGTTGATCATGTTCCAGCCGGCCCAAATAAGCACTTTAATGCAGTTCATTCCATAATAGCGTTTGTTAGAGCATCTGCAACAAACAAAATGCAACTTGTGTTCTGCTTGCACTGAATGTTTAGGCTAGTGCGAATAGTGAATTTCAGGTTCGAAGTGAATAATGATTTTGGTCAAATAATTTCAAATCAAATTTGAATAGTATGTGTAACATTAAGAAAATGGGCATATTTATCTTGACCTAACTACCCTGCACAATATTTTTAAAAATTGAAATAGGACCTCTACGCAAATGCCTTTTTAGTTGAAAGGAAGTCAAAACAACTTCTAGTAGAATTCGACTTTCGGCAGGATGCGAGTCATAATCCCCAAACTATGTAACATTTTAACATATAAGGGGGCAGACTGGTCTTAGACATTTTTTTTTTATTTTTTCAGTGATCTTGATCAAACTGCACAGGTTTATGCAGTTTTTTCTGCTGATTTCAAATATTTAATTAGTTTTTCTGTAACTCATCTTGTTCCTGAGATAACTTAAGTGCACTCCCTACTGTTTAAGACCACCATAGAAAAAAAGTTCTTAAGTTATATTTAAGATATGTAAACATCGACTAATAACTATAGATTCAAAGTGTGTGAGAGCTTTTTTGTTGTTGTTTTTAGTCCTTCTTGGTTATTTTATAGCAAAATTAACTATGAATTTTCAAAGCATTTGCAATTAAGTTACAATTTTGATGAGTAATTCATTAAAAAGGCTTGTGCTCTAAATTCTGCTCCCACACTTGTATTCAACACACATACAGGTTTGCATTGCGAAAATAATTATTGTTGTACCTGCCCTAGCTGCAGAGATATTGAGGCCTCAAAATTGAACAGTCGTAAATTTACTTTTTTGAGAAAAACGGAAAAAACTTAAAACGCACAGCTTCTTCAAAAAGCTACAATCGTGGAGCGCATGTGTTGAATCCTCGTAAAGGTGCTCATAAATTAATAGCAGAGCTTCTAACACAGGTGCCGGCAAATTATAAAGAAGCCTGAAAGTCTGTTCCCCACTTTTTTGCAGGTTCTGCATGTTAAAATCTGAACAGTTAGAGTGACATTACAAAAAAAGTACCCCTTCCTGGTGTGTGAAAACTTAGAGATATCTTTTTGTCTTTTTGGTCCCAAAGACCAGTCTGCCCCCTTCATATACTTAGAGCATGTAAGCCGTAACAAACATTTAAGCTTATTAAAATGAATTGATATCAGGGTAATATTTTCATTTAAAGGGGCCGTGCAGCATTTTTTCAAGTAGCTATGGAATGGGTTCACTAAAGAAGCTGATTGCCTCGTGAATTCGCCGCCGCAAAAATGTTTAGAATTCGTCCAGTACGCACGGAGTTGCAAAAATTTGTTGCACGCTGCAAGAGCATTCATTCTTCTCATCCCGACGTAAGTGCTGAGAACCTAAGCAGGGAGGGATAGCACGGGGAAAGAAAATTCGTCTGGCGTGCTTTCCGAGCTTGTGGAGTCGTTTGCCGCAAGAAGCGAGCAATTTTTTTGGCTTGCGTGTCCTCGGTAGCCTCCACTAGCGATGAGCAGCGTTTTCTGACAGCCCCGCCGCGGTGGTCTAGTGGCTAAGGTACTCGGCTGCTGACCTGCAGGGCGCGGGTTCTAATCTCGGCTGCGGCGGCTGCATTTCCGATGGAGGCGGAAATGTTGTAGGTCCGTGTGCTCAGATTTGGGTGCATGTTAAAGAACCCCAGGTGGTCTAAATTTCTGGAGCCTTCCACTACAGCGTCTCTCATAATCATATAGTGGTTTTGGGATGTTAAACCCCACATATCAATCAATCAATCAGCGTTTTCTGACAGTGCTCAAAAAGTGTTGCAGGGCCCCTTTAAATTTGAAGGGTGGCTTCGCAGCAGAGTAGATTTCTCCTGGATAAGTACTCTCACAGTTTGGCACCCCTACACTGCCGTAAAAACTTCTTTATGGCAAATTCCACTGGGAGAGCAGGAGCACCCAAAAGCACGCTTAAAGCGCTCTCTTCAGAGCCGCCGTGTTTCAGTGGTCGAACAGGTGCAGGAGCACTGTCATCCATTGGTAGAGCGAGAGTGTTTTTGCAGCGCCAAGAGCAGCCAGGAGCAGTTTGCAGTGCTCTCGCTTGAAAAGCAGAGTAGGTGCAGTACGACGAGTCACGTGGTCCTTGAATGTCGCGGCTTCTGAATTTTTCTTC
This sequence comes from Rhipicephalus microplus, assembly GCF_043290135.1. Lineage (NCBI taxonomy): Eukaryota > Metazoa > Arthropoda > Arachnida > Ixodida > Ixodidae > Rhipicephalus > Rhipicephalus microplus. The sequence goes on along the minus strand of NC_134700.1, from coordinate 264,667,642 downwards.
AGCCGGCGAGCGCAGCGGCAATTGTAGCAACCATGTGTAGTTGTTTTGACACCGCTGTTTTGTATGGATGGCTACAACAGGTGACGTCTGCTGAATGCGTCGTCGCACAAACATACAAGGTATTAGAATAATGAGGAGCGTGTGGCTGACCGGTTTGACACGTATTCTGCTGCTGCCCCACAAAGAATATGCCTGGGCTTGGAATGTTTCAGTCACATGGTCTCCCTACTCGTCACCTTCTCACCTGCCCTCCGGGAGCGCGCCGAATTCCAGTGGCAGGTTGAGCAGCCCTGCTCTCAGTGCTCTGCCCCCCACTCCTCAGAGCCCTGCCCCTCTACTCCTATTCTCTCAATGGAATTTGCCATCACGGCGGTACATTTGGAATAATATGCACCTATTCATTCATTGAAAATATTCGATAATTTAAATACGAATCAAACGAAATTGGAATACCCTACTATTCGTTCAAATATATGCACAAGCCTATCAGAATGTTCCATTGTTTAGCACTCAAAAGGAGAATGAAGGGCTCTACATGATGCAAGTGTAACGTTGCCTTCACTGGCTTTCTGGTGCTAATAAAAGAAACAGTTGGTGGTCTGCACTCTTTCATATTATCTCCTCTTTTATTCAGATTGTGTGACACAGTAGTTCAGAAAGAAACCATTAGCCAGCAAAACGGTACCTGCTAGTAAATTAGAAATACATTTCGGGGCAATATACACATCAGATCAGTCCACTTGATGGTCTCATTAAGTGCACTCACCTCGATTTGACATTTACAAATTATAAACAAAAGAGAAGTCGGGCCTGTGCAGAGCACATAGCACGGTAAAAGATGGAAGAGCTGCCTTGTTGGAGCCCATTGTGAACTCTGTTGAGGCTCTGTGCAAAAACATATTCTGCTGCCATGCAAAAAGGGCCAGCATTTGAATTCAACCATATCCTGAATATTTTTGCTCATTACAAGCTATTGCAGTTAGCGGCGGCAGCGAACAACTAATGCCACAAAAATTAGCAATTGCTACCTCAGGAGAGCTTTCACTGTAGAACAAAGTGTGCTCCATACAAGTGGAGCACGCTTGCATTTTGTTGCCGACCATATAGCAGCTACGCAATTCTGAAGCTATGAACAAGGGTACGGGTTGAATTCCTAGCAACGTGCCACATCTAGATGGGAATGACATGTAAAGCCACATTCTTAAATTTCAGTGCTACTTAAACTTCATATTGAAATTTACATGTCACCTACAGTATGACCGAACCCTAGAGTTTGGCGTAAAGCCCCATAATGGTAGCCATTTATTTTTTTACTCCTTTCCAAGCAAACTACCTGATGAAACTAAGTGCTTGTTGTGAAGATATTTGCCCGCCAACACATTACTTGGCTCTCATGTACTCGGGAGCCTCAACTACCGATGGACGTTTTCCGAACATGCTCAAAAAGTTTTGCAGGGCCTTTATACCAATATTGTCCACTTCTATTATTACACTATCGGCACCCTTCCATGATTTTTTTTTTCTTTTCAATTTAGTGGGACATACAGGTTCTGTATGTTGTGTATATTTGTTTTTAACAATCATCATAAATGGATGTGAACGAACAATGGGAGGAACGAGTTTATTGGTCTACTTCAGAGGGATGAAGCGAGAAGAATGTGTAGCACCAATACCGGGCCTACCATGCTTCACAGGCTTGTAGGTGATGCTGAACTCTCCGAGGTAGTGGCCAATCATTTCAGGCTGCAAGAAAAACCAACCAACCTTTAGTGATATAAACAAAAAGCGGCTGTCTTCAGCTTTTCAGCTATTTCATCAGATTAGTGTAGGATGTCCTCAGGTTTTTATCGGTAGACCATCGTGAGAACAAAATCATCACAAAAGGGCTCAAAGTGCAGAGAGTAGCTGCCTTGTGGCTGTCGATGCAAAATAAAATCTCATGCAGCAAGCGTGGCAACAGTTTCGCCGAGTTACCAGTCTCTAGAAACATGAATTGTGGCCGCAGAACAATTTCAAAGCAGAGTACATCTTTACTTAAATCATTCACTTCTGCCGCTTGCTCAGCTTGATTTCACTTCCTGTATTGCATGCTCCTAAAATCTACAATAACTTGCACCAACACATCACACCGGAAAAACTGCCTTTTTGATCTCGACTCTGTCCTACATTGAATGCAGTCAAGTGACTAATGAATATGAAAAACTTAAAGCACAAGGGGACATGAAATACAACTAGCTTCTCAATAGCATCCTCGTCACCGTCTGTGCTCTGACTATTCTCAACATTCAATTCAGCCAAAAATCACTGTCTTAATCATGGTCACATTAAGCACCACTGTGAAATAGTGTAAAGCTCTCTCTCCGAGAGGAACCGCACGAACACTGATTGATATGTGGGGTTTAACGTCCCAAAACCACCATATGATTATGAGAAACGCCGTAGTGGAGGGCTCCGGAAATTTTGACCACCTGGGGTTCTTTAACGTGCACCCAAATCTGAGTACACGGGCCCAGAACATTTCCACCTCCATCGGAAATGCAGCCGCCGCAGCCGGGATTTGAACCGCACGAACACTCTGAAAGCTCGTTTTATAACAGACAGTTGCTCCCAGAACTGTGGACTGTAGCTTCGCATAGTTTCAACAAGACCAAAACAAAGAAAACTGCCAGCAGTGCGCTGCCATTTATGTGAAATAAGCTTTTTAGGCTACCGGTGCAGCACACGCTGCAGAAGCGCACGAACTTATCCACTATTTTACGATAAATACAGCTGGACTTTAGCCTCTTCCTGACAAAGCAGCATTCGCCAAGCTTACATGTAGCGATTTCACGAAAGCCATCGAGAGCAGCCTCAGCAGCACGCTCGAATTTGACGCACCTTGATTTCGACCTGGTTGAAAGCCTTGCCGTTGTAGACGCCGACGATGGAGCCGACCATCTCGGGCACGACAAGCATGTCACGCAAGTGCGTCTTGACAACCTCGGGCTTCTCCAGCGGGCCGCACTCCTTCTTGGCGCGTCGAAGCTTCTTGATGAGGGCCAGAGGTTTGCGCTTCAGACCACGCGAGTAACGCCGCCTTGCACGGCAGTGCATCAGCTCCATCAGCTGCGTGCTGAAAGTATAGCAACGAAACTATTTCAGCGACTTCGCATGCATCGAGCCATGGCATTTCGTCCACTCGCCGGCTCCATAGTAAGAGGCAACGTCACATGCGTCTACTGCACGACGTTGACGTTGCAATAAACAAAGCATCTTCGGAGCTGGAATCTAGCTTGCTATAGGAAACAAGCTCTATACTATAAGCCACCATGAATGCGATTCGATTAGATACATTTGCACCGTGCAGGCGCCTCGGCAGCCGGGGTAACACCGTGGTCAGGGTAAATATTTGGGCTTTGGTTGCGTTGCCTTCTTTAGTGGTTCTGTGCACTTCCACAAACGCAGAAAAATTCGGCAAGGCACTCTACTGACCTGGACATGTCAAGCAGTTGGTCCAGGTCGACACCGCGATAAGTGTACTTGCGGAAAGTACGCTTCTTCTTGGCCAACTCTTGCTGGTTTTCCTGCGTATAAAGTAAACAATCATGTCATCAGCAGTTTTTTCATACACATTGAGTTAAACCAGCACCAAGAGCTCGTTCTCCGAAGCGTTAATTTACGGCAACAACCCCCCATGACCGACCGCTACAACACAATTAAATCTGTCAACAAGAGTCTAGAAATGAAAATAATAAATATTCAGCATAAAGTAGGGCCTCCACGTCACATCCACGACAGCAATTGCGTTTAAAAAATACTCGATTCCGTAGATTATTGACGATTTGAAACTTACATCCTCCATGGTGAAAGCTTCCTCGAAGAGCTTGGTAGGAAAGGAAGGCCTAGCGCTGGCGGAAGCGGAACCACGGGAATTGTGAGGCCCTCTAGTGAACACTTTTTAACAAAATATTTCTGTTTCGTTTTTTCGATTGATGATTGATATGTGGAGTTTAACGTCTCAAAACCACCATATGATTATGAGAGACGCGGTAGTGGAGGACTTCAGAAATTTCGACCACCTAGAATTTTTTAACGTGCACCCAAATCTGAGCACACGGGCCCACAACATTGCCGCCGCCATCGGATTTCATTTTTTCGAACAATTTTTTTGCGCGTTGACGGTGTTGAGTTGAAACCCGGTTTTTACGTATAACACTGTACAGTGTACTTAGTTAAAACTTCATTTCCTGCCTCCATGGTTGAAGCCATAGGTCCGTTCGATTCGCCTGCACCACGTGAACCAGTTCACGAGGTGCTGCACCTTACCATTCGTTTCAGCGGTGCAGCATTGACGACCGCTGAATCCTGCCATTCGTTTTGAAAGGTGCAGAAGAGGTGCAGCACCGGTTCACAATTTTCCTGCACCTCCTTCGCTGACGGTGCCGGCTTGGTGCAGGCGCGCGTGCAGCTGAGCAGACGACGCAGCACTTAGACGTAGGTGGCTTAGGCGCCGTACCCGCCTCTACAAATGCGGTGTGTTTTGCCAAGATGTTTGCGCCTCATAAACTGTCCGCATGTGCGTTTCGCCATAGGTCGGTGTTTGCTGAATGGTGTAAATTAACCGAAAAGAAATAAGGCCAACACCTTGTCGGCACATCGTCATTTGTTTCGGGTGTCGTGCTGTGCCTGCACCGCTGAACTCACACTGCACAATTTCTGAACTTCGCGTGCACAGCCGTGAACCGGTTCCGACCGGTGCAGGTGAATCGAACGGACCTCATATTACGGAGCCATACAATTTATAGTTTTGGGCATCTGTGCTGTGTACGCGCTGAACTTTTTCAATTGTGAATTCCTCCTAACTTTCTTCATTTTTACATTACGTGCTGATGATGATCGTCGCCTTTTTATGAACATTTTTTTGTTAATATTTGGGAATACTTCCACAGCTGAGGTGTTTGAAAGTTCCTCCAAGATCTAGAACACTGAACTCGGCACGGGCATTTGTTTCTTTTTTTTGCTTTCTCGCCAGTTCCCACAGTTTCTCTTTCATACGCGTTGCGCGCACACCTCTGACGCTTTTACAAATGTGGCTTTTTCCACATAGTACGCGGTACATCTGGAGTTCAACAAATAATTATAATTGTCTGAGTGACTGAGCGTCAACGAAACGTTTGAACGAAATGCTTGCCGGCAGCTACTCCACTTAACAGGGTCCGTCGGAAGTTCCTAGGCCAGGGCAGCGTAGCCTAGGAACTTGGAATATTGATACGTGGTAGTAGAACACAGCCCTCGCAGACCCTCTTGCACGACCCACGTGTGTTATTTCTACACAGTCCCAACGGCAAGATTAGCTTGAAAAAAAAAAAAAAGCCACTGCAAAACTGGCTCCATATATCTGGCGTTGCCATGTTTTTCGGAGGGGTAAAGGTTTAATGCTTGTTAATATTTTCAGACCGGAGTGGTAGGCTTATACCCCACAGTGTCTAGTCTGCTCCCTTTTCATGAGGCACTGCGCCGTGCTCCCTACCCGGAGGTGCCTTCTTCATCTTCTAACTACTACCACCACCACTTTATGAGAGCGCGACGGTAGCACAGTGCATTGAGAGGTGGCTCTAGTACACCACAAACCAACCGCAACCTTACCTCGAGTTTTCCTTATCGGTTTCAATCCATTATTACGCTTGATGAGCAAAGTAGGCCCGTATGCATGAACGAATCTTATTTTACCCTGTTACCATTTCTGTGCGCTTATAACGCACGTAGAGAGTACAGGAACTTGAGGAAAACGCGAGGTAAGGCCAAGGTTGGTTTGTAAATACGTGCCTAAAGCAAGCAGGCGAACACCAAGAGAGCGGACAAGCGGCAGGGCCTGCCCACGAAGATGGATTGGATCTGCTGTAGTAAGGAGAGCCTTTTGTCCTGCCGTAAACAGGCTAATAGGTGGTATGAACTAACGGAAGCACATACGGTCAGCATGCTGCCATCGAAACTTTTTTATTGCTAGGCAACTCGTCGTTTCTTGCATGCACGATGGGGTTATTGAGCACTAGCACCTCAGCTTACATTTAGCAAGTGAGAGTGCCAAACACTAACAGGACACATGTTCAATCGGAAAATCTTTTATTTGAGATTCGAATGTTCTTGGGCCGACGTTATCTTGAAAGACAACTGAACACCAGAAGAGGTCGAACATTGTCTCCAGGCATTGTTCACTATCCACAGCAGTGCTTGCCATAATCCAAGTGCACCTGGCATGACCTTGAAAAGAATCAAGAGTACAAGTGGCTTCTCACTACACTTATTTGAACACTAGACTGTCAATAGATCAATCCGCATGATAACTAGGACTGGGGCAGTACAATAGTATGCTCTCATCACCACAAATGACAATAGTTGAATATCCACTCACCTACACCAGCAGATGAGCTAGGGAACAGCACCTAAAACGAGAGAAATGCCATGAGCACCAGCCACATTTTTCATTTTGAAAATTCTAACACTAGGCAGCTCAGAATAGATCAATCCGCATGATAACTAGGACTGGGGCAGTACAATAGTATGCTCTCATCACCACGAATGACAATAGTTGAAATGAATATCCACTCACCTACACCAGCAGATGAGCTAGGGAACAGCACCTAAAACGAGAGAAATGCCATGAGCACCAGCCACATTTTTCATTTTGAAAATTCTAACACTAGGCAGCTCAGAATAGATCAATCCGCATGATAACTAGGACTGGGGCAGTACAATAGTATGCTCTCATCACCACGAATGACAATAGTTGAAATGAATATCCACTCACCTACAACAGCAGATGAGCTAGGGAACAGCACCTAAAACGAGAGAAATGCCATGAGCACCAGCCACATTTTTCATTTTGAAAATTCTAACACTAGGCAGCTCAGAATAGATCAATCCGCATGATAACTAGGACTGGGGCAGTACAATAGTATGCTCTCATCACCACGAATGACAATAGTTGAAATGAATATCCACTCACCTACAACAGCAGATGAGCTAGGGAACAGCACCTAAAACGAATGAAATGCCATGAGCACCAGCCACATTTTTCATTTTGAAAATTCTAACACTAGGCAGCTCAGAATAGATCAATCCGCATGACAACTAGGACTGGGGCAGTACAAAATGATATGCTCTCATCACCATGAATGACACAACCATAAATTGAATATTCGTACTCACCCATGTAACAATGTTTGAAGCAACCGTCCAACAGTTCAGGGGCACCCCAAGCAGACCTGTAACAAAGGGGATTGCTTACCAATAGCAAAGGACTTTAGGATTCTCGAAGGAAACTTGTGAATCAGTGAGGGCAAGTGTATTTCACCAAGGAAAATTGAGAGCACTTGAATCATCACACACAGAAAGCAACTCAAGCAGCAGTAAATCAACAAACCTTTTAATGGGACTAGGAGTTGCATTCACCAGTGCCGATTCACTATTGGCTATCGTAACACTTTAAGGGCCGCTCAGGCAAACCTGTAATAACATAGGAGATAGTTTAGCAATAGCAAAGGAATTCTAAAATGCTATGAAGAACTTGAGCATCAGTGAGGGCAAGTATTTCACCAAGAAAAATTGAGAGGACTTGAATCATCATAGATATGAAGCAACTCGAGCAGTAGTAAATCAACAAACCTTTCAATGGGACCAAGTCTCATCCACCAGTTGTTGATATGTGGGGTTTAACGTCCCAAAACCACCATATGATTATGAGACGCCGTGGTGGAGGGCTCCGGAAATTTCGACCACCTGGGGTTCTTTAACGTGCACCCAAATCTGAGCACACGGGCCTACAACATTTCCGCCTCCATCGAAAATGCAGCCGCCGCAGCCGGGATGTCTCATCCACCAGTGCAGATTCACTATTGGCAATCAGAACGCTTCAAAGGCAGCTTAAGCAAACCTGTAATAACATAGGAGATAGTTTAGCGATAGCAAAGGAATTGCAAAATGCTATAGAAAACTTGACCATCAGTGAGGGCAAGTATATTTCACCAATAAAAATTAAGAGGACTTGAATCATCATACATATAAAGAAACTCGAGCAGCAGTAAATCAACAAACCTGTTTGATAGGACCAAATCCAAGAAGCACTGCCTGCAGACATCCCAAATTTGTCTGAAAGAACTGCCCTGAAAAAGTAAGTGCAATGATCAGAACAGTCGGGAAAAGCAACCTTCGGCAAAGCATGCAAAGTGTCAGCATATTCCGATTCGTGTAATCAGTATACTCATACGAACGAGACAAAGAATTCATCACATGCAATAAAGAACTACAAAACATTGCAATACTCACTTTTGAAATGAGGAAGCACAGCTCATCGCATGCTGAAATTATGGCAACGGGAATGAATACCAAGGCCTACAACATACACACTTTACGAATGTAAAGCACATTCAGATATCCTGGAGTGTCCGCAAATGATTTCAGACATATGCTTGTCACTGATCATCACAGGCATAGAGTGACTGTCAAGTGCAATTACAGTGCAGAACAAACCGGCATAAAGCATTTGTAAAGGCAACATGAACCCTGTGAAAACTTGAGACACTGGCATCACAAGAGACCAGCAGCGACTAGAAAATTTGCTTTATGCCCATAGGTACTGCTACACTATAATTGGGAATATTGATTGCAAGAATATAAGCCCTGCAGTTAAGAGGCTTTACTAACAAGTCACAAAACTATCAAGCACACTAATGTAGAATTTTAAAGCCGGCCACCAGCATCAATGTGCACTTAAATTTAGGCAAATGGGCATTCCTTCATTACGGCTCCGGCCGAAAATAAAACCCGCGTCGTCGTACTTAGCATCCCACCTGCTTAGCTACCATTGAGTGCATATTAGGAGCTTTGTCAGATTTGGACTGTTTGATTAAGCGTCGTTTGTAGACCTCCTTTACACATGCGACTGGGTTGCGTGATCCAACAAGTGTTATTTCACTAACACCTAGCGTAGGCTCGAACATTAGCAAGTATCCTCGTAGCTCGATCTGGGGCTTGAGAGAAATACAACGATGCCGAGAAAAAAAAAAAAAGAACGTGCAGTTGACGGCCACTAAGAAAGTTGCTTCTGTTACACTTACCTCTTAACAGGAGCGTTCAGTCGCTGCTTCAACTAACGCCGGCAGGTTCAATCGACGCTGCAATAAAAGAAACTCGCCGTCAGAAGTAACCGCGAGAAAGCTGTAGATCACACGTTAGAACACGCAGTCAGCCACGTTCATATCTTCATCGTACTCGGTGTGAGCTAGGTTTGTCATCACATGCGCAAAATATTACAGCCACCGCGTCGATACTTACTCATCTGCGACCGCCGAGCTGTCGGGCACACGAGTCTGCAAGCAAATCGTGCAAATACGAGGTAAGAGATTGCAGCTGACGTATATAAATATGGACTACACTACTTTGATCAGTGAAACATTCTCCTCACTTTTAGTAGGACAGGGATAACAAGCATCACGTGCGATAAGCTATGTAGCCAAAGAATGGCAGCATACGTACACACGTGGTGTCACGATGAAGCCACGTTGCGCCACCGCTGGTACACTGCAATGTTGGAAAAACAAGTCGCAATCAGCGCATTGCGGTGCACGTGCACAAAAGCTCGCATTACTGAAAGATTCAGTCTTAAAGCATTCCTTCAAAATAAAGTTAGGAACAGGTCTGTGTAGTATCATCACTGACGAACAAAAGTTTCTCCAAGTTCAGCTGTAAAATCCAACAAAACACAGAAGAGTGCTAGCTTTTATAGTAACGATGAAAAATATTGAAACGTTCCATCCTTACCAATTCATTCTGCGAACGATGGATGTGGATTGAGACCACGGAGTGCCACGGAAGAATGCGCCTCGGAGTGCACCTACAGCTCCCACGGAGCAAGACAGCTCCGTTCAGGATCAGTGCGCAAAGTGAATAGAAGTAACGCAGTGCTGCAAGTATATATATATACACTGACACAATTCACAGTAGCCATCAGTGGCGCTGCAGGCAGCGCCTCCTGTGCTGACAGATTTGACGCTAGGGGACCAAAAGTGTACAAAAAGTATAGTGGGCAAGTTGGCAAAAAAAAAAAAGGCCAGAATTTTATACAATTATTGTATGAAACTCTATGTCAGGATTCAAATTTTGTTTTAAAATCCACACGCCCCATGGTCAATTTTGCTGGAGCTTGTAAGCTGTCATGTTATCTTTGACTGGTAATAAAAAAACACGAAATTGCCACTTCAACGTCCGCTTCTTGAAGCTGTACAACTTGCTCAGGGCCGCGCACACGCAAATCTTTCCATCCTTTGTGAACGCATGCAAGATTGTAAACATCATACATTGTAAACATCATAAGAAGGTTTTCTGATTAGTGGTTGGCTACAATCATAAAGTTTCCGACAATAATAGCTACAATCAAGGCAAGAGTGAAACTGAAAAATTTGAGTACTCAACGACTCAACTTCACTATGAATTGGAGCTATCTGACGGAAACGTCCACACTATTTGAAGGGTACATGCTTAGTTATCTATCCACTGTGTTACCATTTTTTGTTTTTGTCACTAAACAACAAATTGCGCGTCAATAGCACATTCTAATAATTTCGGTCAATAAAAATAGTAGTTTTGATACACTGTATTAATAAACAGCTTTATGGTTTATATAACTGGAGAACTTGTCGACGTACAACGGTGCAATCTCGGAAGCCATAAATAATTCTTGTAGTTTGTAATGATCTTCGCTAGATGGTGCTAGTATGCAACTTAAAAAAGTGGCGTTTTTATTTTGCGTAAAACACCAAGTGACCGTTTTCTCTCCGTTTTCTCTAATATTATGGGTGGTATGGACACAGCGGCAGTGATGACACAACCCAACAAAGAATGGTGGGAGACAGCATAGAGTTTCCTAAAATTAGGAAACTCTAAGGGAGGCAGTTCTTTTCAGCTCGGATCCGAAGTAGGGTGTACTAGAAGTGTTGAGTGGCGTGACCACGCCTCTCCGCCTGATCCCGGATTCCGTGTTGCCCGTAACGGCGGCGCTGCAGTCGAATAGTACTGAAAGAGACATGCGCCGCGCGCAGAAACTGCTATGCGCTTCGGCTCCTCCGTCGCGCTTTCTTGATGCGGATTTCTTCGTACCTGCCCACCATTCATGTCTAGCATACGATGCCATAGCCATTGAAGTATGACACGCCAATCTACTAAACTTGAGCTCCATAAAAAGCCCTTGTGAGAGATCGAAAATAATTCAGAAAGGGCGTGTCACATACCGATTTGCTCTGTCCGAACTCTTTCTTCTTTGGTTAGGCATCTACAATGTAAAGTATAACTGAGCTGATTTATTGGAAGTTAGCTGTGCTCAGAAAACTGTGAGATTAAAAAAATACTGTTTCAAATGCACGCAGAACCGGGAGGCCGTTGTAGAAATGGGAGAAGAAGGAAACCTGAACCCCCTGAACCATGAATTTTTTCTTAGTTTTACCTTAAAGGGTATACTAAAATATTTACAAGCATTCAGAGCGACCATCAATTGCCAAAGTTAGTCGTTCTGCTGAAACCCCCCCCCCCCCCCCCTTAAAAAAAATTTCTGGGTGCTAGCCTTGCGCCGAGGGTTTACAGTTGGCGAAGCTGAATGTAGCGTGTCTCTGCACGAATGCGCACTGTAAATTTCACCTTTTCGAAAGTATGACGTCCTAAAACTAGTTCAAGTCTAGCATAGTCAGACGAGAAATACTCCACCTAAAAGTAGTAGCTATGCTAATGGGCATTGCATGGATATTGTTAATGGAGCGGCGACGTGTGACTTGAATGCGTGTACTTGTGGATATACTTAGTACATATACAAGTTAAATTTCTCAAAACAAGATGCACCACTGCCTTAATGCAACGGCGTTACGCCAATAGATTACTTAGAAAGCAGCACAATTTAAGCTGTCGATACAAAATGAGTATTTGTTACAATGAACTTACGCAAATTAACAGACGGGCTATATATACAATTGGCACTTTTTAACATGAATGTGTGTTGTGTTTAGTATGTTAAATATGTAATAAGCCTTTCAATAAGGAATAGTTAACTTCCGCAAAACTCACATGATAAAACCGAGTCGTCACCGATATAAATGTTGTGACAACGTTACTTATACTCGTGTTTCTCGTGAAACGATCAAGCGCATGTAAGCTCATATGAGGAACACTGCATGTGCTCTGGGTATCGTAGATACTGTCGACAAAACGAGCGTATGATTTATTCGCAGTTTTGATACATCCCCTCTCTTTGTAGTTCGCCAGTAGCCACTTAGGATGCAACGCAGCTCAAAGCGCTGCTAGGGTGAGAAGCTAGGCGGATCCTTGCAAATTTCGAGTGAAATGTGCGTGCGTGTGTGCGTGTGTGCGTGTGTGTGTGTGTGTGTGTGTGTGTGTGTGTGCGTGCGTGTGTGTGCGTGCGTGCGTGCGTGCGTGCGTGTGCGTGTGTGTGTGTGTGTGTGTGTGTGTGTGTGTCTGTGTGTGTGTGTGTGTCGACACAGCGACCGTATCGGCGGATAAAGGCTCAGAAACGCATTAAACGCCCTAAAGATGAGCAATTACACGCTTTCAAAGCCTACGGTGCGCGTGCTCCCAATGCAGACGCCCCTGATATCTTCAGTACCAAGTGACTACAGCGCCGCCGCTACTGTCACCCGCCGGATAATCAGTCGAGATGCGGCGTGGCCACTTCGTTCATTCCTCTGCATCATTCTAGTACACTGTATCCAAAGATCCAAGATAGGCGCACCGTAAAAAGAGCGTCGACAGTGGCCCGTGCCCAGTGACGCAGCATGGGGGTGTATTACAAAACACGTGCCCCCCCCCCCCCGCCACAGCTCCACATGAAAAATATCTCCCCTCCCCTAAATAAGCGACAGTTGGCGCGAGACGCGAACATGCGCAAGGGGTGGGGGGGGGGGGGCGGTAGACGACACTGCTGACGCCGGATTTGCAAGTAGGTGTGACTATAAGATGCTCCGCATCTGAAATGATCCAAATCCTGCATCTGCATGGTTCAATCAAACGGAGCCACATTCAGTGAACCAGTGTTGCGTCAACGCAATCGTGAACGAAACAACCAACATATTCTCATCCAATCTGTTCCATTTGTCTCTTCGCTACTTTGCTATAGTTTTTGCGTCCCACAATCAATCTTTAGGGCTAGTTTACACATATTGAAGGATTTGATGTTGTAGGACAAAACTCGAATATAAGAGATCGACGTTCATACCTATTTTTTCCTGTTTTTTTTTTTTTTAGTTCAGATGCAAAGCATCATGTCCCTCTTTCGTTCGAAGATGGCATATTTGAAATAAATGAAATGAGATGAAACACGTCTGATGTTTCGGAACCGCGTACGAGTTCGTTGTCCTCGAGCTGGACGGGAAGTCTTCGTCAGTAATGAAGCCAGTAGGTCAACTAACGAGCGTGCGTAAATGACAGGCACAGACAGTTCATGTCGTCCTATATTCACTGTAGCTAGTCCGATAGGAGCCGGCGGGATATGACACGTTTTTTTTTTTTTCGTCTTGATGACGATAGTAACATTTTCCCAGTCAATGTTGTCATTTTGGTTTTGCGCATGCCCAGCAATGGCATACGTCATGCTACTGTTATTAGTCGCGTCATTTTGGTGTTTCCTCGAGGTGCCGGGAGAACGTTCTGCTTCGCCAATGTACAATTGACAGCAATCAGAGAACAGTATCTAGCTTATACACGGCACCTGGGAATGACTCACTTGTCGGCCTGGCTTTAACGTTCCGGAGCTTGCTCGTGCGGACGTGAGCAATGCGCAAATCGCGCATATTGAAGACACGTGCGAGAGTGCCTCGCTGACTCTTCGAACTACAAAATATGGCCGCACGTGCACAGGTTGTTGCGTTGGTCTTTCAGCTTGGGTGTAGTATCCCTTTTCGGCTTTATTGGAGGTGAAATTATCAGGATAGACTGAAGCTGAGCTGCAATGCCTATCTGCTGATCGTTGATTTGATTGATTGATTGATTGATTGATTGATTGATTGATATGTGGGGTTTAACGTACCAAAACCACCATTATGAGAGACGTCGTAGGGGAGGGCTCCGGTATCAGCAGATCGTCTCATCCGTAAAACTGGGAAACGGATGCTACAACGACTATAGATCCGCTTAGCCTTCCATAATACCTGATAAGGCTTCCTCAAGCAGTTAAGGCCGCCAGACTGAGCTAAGGAGCGCTTCGGAATACGGGCCTATGCCTTCCATTCGCGCACGCTCGTTGCATTACTGGCTACATATTTGACAGTGACTTCCAGTCCAGCTCAGAGGGCGGGAAATTCGTATGTGATTCCAAAACGTCGGATTATTTAATCAGACTTGATCAGTCACCGCGCTTCACCTCATCCCGATGCCTAGCCGTGGCGAACTTTCGTCGATCTCTTGACTACCTCGCTGAAATGTAAGTGTTGACATTTCACAATCCTGTAATCATTGCCACATTTTTATTTTTCTGGGGGGTTGTAATTAACAATTTTATTATTGGGCCAGTGGCCACTCGAATATTCCAAATGGACGAAAATCGTAAAACCATGTGTACAAAATATGACAAAAAAAAAAACCATGTGTACAAATGACACGTAAAACCATGTGTACAAATGACACGTGCGGTTCTTTTGGTTTACGAAGAAAGCCGCTATCACTTTCTGTTAAGCGCAACGCAGGCCGCGTTTATCTTGTATGCCACTCTGGAACGCGTTATGACGCGTGTATAAAAGACTGACACGTGCGGTTCTTTTGGTTTACGAAGGAAGCCGCTATCACTTTCTGTTAAGCGCAACGCAGGCCGCGTTTATCTTGTATGCCACTCTGGAACGCGTTACGACGCGTGTATAAAAAAGCCGGCGCAGTGCGCCACTGGGGGTCCTTTTTTTTTTTTTTCCGTCGGCCGACGACTGTTCACGCCGCTGTTGCTGTGAGTTGTGTTTGGCCCTGTTTTGCTGGGCACAAGTTCGCCCAATAAACAGTTCGCCTGACACCGCCCTGACTCCTGCGTGCTTTCTCTCAAGTGCTGCGTGTATCACAACCTCGTGACAATATACGTTAGTATGTGTACGCGGTGTCGTCTCTTCCTCTGTCGCTGTCTATATTTTTGCGCTATTCTTTACTTCCCAAGCATGAACCACCAACTAGCCCAACTTTCGCTATTATTTTCGCTATTATACGTTAGTAAGGTTCTGTTTGTTCAATGTGCGTACCGTGCAACTGCGTTCTGGTGGCAATCTGTATGGTTTCACTGCAGCTTTTAAGAGTCGTGTAAGCTCAAGCGAAAGCTGCAGAAATACAGTAACCACATTGCTTCTTTATCAGATTGTCATGAATGAATTAGGTCTAGTGAAAGCTGTGTAAGTTGTTTAGCAACGTTGTGTTTTTCTGCTTATCGTCACTGAAACTGCCACACGACACCATGTAACTGATTCTTCTTGGATGTTTCAATAGCCATTACAACCGATTCGTCGTTCACAAATCTAACACCTCACGTAATGACAAACAATGGCAGCGTGTTTTCTAGCAGTTATTTGCTGGAAAGATAGTGGCACTCATAACATTAGGAGCCATGCAAAACATATAGGGCGCATCTTATGTGTATTCTCCTGTTTTGGTTTGGACAAAAACTGACTTTTTGAATGCAGGACATAATCAATTTCGTAAGATAATTATGTCTCCAACTTTGATTTTAACATGCCCTATGTTTTCTAAATCAAACAGCTACTGTATACAGCAATGCAGCTGCATTCAAAATCTTTAATCAAAACAAAAAGTTTTGGAAGATGTCTCCCCTTTTATTCAATAAAGACATGGTAAATGAAGAATTTTACTTTCAACAATAAAATTCACATAATAAAATTCCAGGTAAATACTTAACGGGATAGAGTGCGTGTGTTGTCCCCTAGAGCAGAGTCGGGAAATCGTGCTGTGTTCCGCCGTCGGTCTAGCCGTACTGGCGCAAGTGTACGATTTCTGAATTTAGAGCTGTTAGCTGCATTACTTCGTATTATGGCATAAGCTAGAAGAGCTGTTGTGCTGTGGCTAATTAGACACACCAGTCGTTCCTGTAGTCTTCTAGCAACAAGGACGCCTTTGGGAAAGGCCTTTTTGTTTTCCTCAGGTGCAAACTGTTCTCCCACAGAATATGCCCCGCCGCGGTGGTCCAGTGGCTAAGGTACTCCGCTGCTGACCCGCAGGGCGCGGGTTCAAATCCCGGCTGCGGCTGCTGCATTTCCGATGGAGGCGGAAATGTCGTAGGCCCGTGTGCTGCAGATTTGGGTGCACGTTAAAGAACCCCAGGTGGTCTAGATTTCCGGAGCCCTCCACTACGGCGTCTCTCATAATCATATGGTGGTTTTGGGACGTTAAACCCCACATATCAATCAATCAATCAATCCCACAGAATATTTTCAGGGCCGTGACGTCAACGATGGTAGCAGTCGACGTGTCCAAGATTTGGCTGAACTTGTGGCCGAGAAATCGAATCTCAAACTACAGCACGCAATGCAAGCTGTACACTGCGGTATCGGAGAACAGAGCGTCGGCCGTTGGTAATCTGACAAGCGGTAAAGCGCGTCGGCTTTAATACATGTGCTAACGAAAATGCCAACGTTATATCGCTGGTGGCCGCATCGCTCTGCTATGAACAATTCGCGTCAATATTAACGAGATGATCTGAAACAATCGCTTAGCTTCTAGGACGTTGCGGCGTGGTCTGCACCAAGCATTGATAGCCAGAAGCACGAGTAGGTGAACATAAGAACCCCAGGTGGTCAAAATTTCCGGAGCCCTCCATTACGGCGTCTCTCATAATCATATGGTGGTTTTGGGACGTTAAACCTCACAGATCAATCAATCAGGTCAACATAAGGTTTTACAAACGCGTGCGGCAATATATATTCGAGACATTGCTTGGCACATTTTGTTGATTAAGTACTGCGAATTCAGCATATGCCTCTCACGTGATTTCGCCATAGCCGCAGTGGAAGGCTATGAGTAGAAAAGATGGTGCCTGATGCATGCCCTCAATTTTGAAAATCGCAGAGCACTGCTTATCTTTACTTTGAGTGCTCAAGCAGTGACGTATGACAGAAATTTCGCAGCAGTATACAGTAACCTAACTTTATGCGTATAAGTGGTATTTAAACCAGTGTGCACCAGAAACGCCAGCTTCGTGAGCGTTGATACAATTCCCTTATCGCACAATGTGCGTACATACCCTCGGACATTCATAGTTCTTATAGGGTAGCGTTGCTGTAACACACACACACACACACACACACACACACACACACACACAAACATATATATATATATATATATATATATATATATATATATATATATATATATATATATATATATATATAGAGAGAGAGAGAGAGAGAGAGAGAATGGTCACCTGTATATGTAGTCCCGCAGCGTATCTGGAAAGCGTATTACAATAGACACGTCCATACCCGTTACGGCTTGCTACCAATGTGCAGAAGACTGCAGAAAATGACGACTGAGAAATGTCCAGATTTAAATTACACACATTCCAAAGTTAGTAAATATCTGCGAAGCCATTCAAACCATTACTAGCAGCTGCAAGGATGTTTCTGCCCGCACTTGCTTATTATAGGGCTGTTAAGGCTTTGGAAGTGTACCACGCCGTGTTACCCTTCTTCTGTCCATTGTCGTCGTCACGCCTTGCGCTTCAATTATGCCAAACTAACACGACCAGTCTGCTATTTTTACATATGCAGTGGCATTCTGGACTAGTAACACAGTCTATAAGTGCCATTTTCAGGAGATTCCTTCTTTGTCCTTTCATTGACAGCGTATTTGTATTTACCTCCATAATTTCAAGCGCACTTTTTTAGGAAAAAAAAAAAGACCCGTGGGAGTACAAGGAAAGCGTCTTTTTTGCTTTGCAAAACGAAATACTGCACAGAAGGTCTTATTCAACATATGATTAACAGCAAATTGTTGCACAACCATAGGCAGGATTCCCCTTCAAGCGGGTGAATGGGTGAAGATTTCTCGCAACAACCCCCCCCCCCCCCCTTTTATGTCATTGTACAAAGCTGACTTTGTCCTCACACCCCCCCCCCCCCCGTGCGCACGCCTGAGTGCCACGGTGGGGGGGGGGGGGGCAAAGTCAATAGGAGCATACTTTCAAGCATAGGAATCGACAGGGGATGACATGTACATGCTGCACTGGAAATCAAACGCAATGCTTGAAATCAGAAGTTGCTTGCTTCAAAATATGGCTGCTGCAATGGGAGTAAGTTTGAGGAGGCCCAGAAGGGGCCACATCACACAATCACTAACCTCTCGCCTAGTCTACCGGAACCGCAGCTCGTGTGCTGCTTAGGTGTCGCCAAGTTATATTTCATTTCATTTCATTTATTTATACTGTTAGCCCAGAAGTGGGCCGTTACAGGGTGGAAGTACAAACAATTATTTGCAAAAAAGAAGTACCGTACAGGTCTCGAGATAATTTCTCGGTATTATTGTGACCAGCAACTCGAAGTTATACATAACATACATAAATGGAACACACATACGATGCAATACATACGCGCAGAACAGCACATGACGCATTTGAGGCGGCACTTTTGCATCGCGCTGAAGATTTGAAAGACAACTACTGCAGGATCATGCAACCAACAAAAAGTACACACACACGCAAAAAAACATATGTCACTGTTATTCGGAAAATAAACGTTTTAGATTCTGTTCAAATGATGTAAGCGAGGAACAACCAATTATAGACTCTGGCAGCATATTCCAATCTTCAATAGCACGTGGAAAGTAACTGAACTTAAAGCAATCGTTACGTGGGACTAGGGGTGGTATATACATATTATGGCGATGTCAGGAGTGTTCTTGTGTGTTGACCTGGAAGTAATCTGAATAATTTAGTTTAAATTGATTATGAATTAACTGGAAGAGGAATTTCAGACGCTCAATCCTCGTCCTAAGTTCAGGACTATCCAGTCCAGCTTTTTTACAGAGTTCAGTAGGAGTTCATAACAGTTAGTTCATATATGGCCAAGAAGGATAAAACAAACTAAGAAAACAAAGAAGGATCGAAAGGCTTCCCTCAAGTGAGAAAAGAGAGGCAGTCGAAGCTTGATACGGGCGTGCCGACGTATAGTGTTCTTCATTCCTTCCTTTCTTCCTTGCCACAGCATTTTCACACCTATTCCTATTGCTAATGTGGCCTCAATAAATGAACGCTGCCCTCGGCTGGGTGGTAGCAAACGAAAAGTGTAGACCACATAGCCAGATTTCTCTCCCTCTACAGTCGTCTGCAAAAAACACAAAATTGTACTTTAGATTTCCAGCTACGGCTAGCGTGGACGTCATCGTTGCCGCTTTCTTTGTTGTGAACAGCTTCCTGCCTCACTGTTCTACACACTGACGTATCTTCCCCGTCCGCGTTACCTGGCTTGTGACTTCCCGTAAGGGGAGCAGTCATCGAGGAAAGCCATAAAGACGTGAAGTGTACGCAACAACATATCGAGGCAGGAGAGCGCTGAGCGGGGGAGCCAAGCCACGCACTGCCGTCGTGCCTCTGGTCGAAACATGACTGCAATCTCGGGCTCCTCGCACCCGCCCATGCACACGCACCCTCGTTGGAGGGGGGAGCAAGGAGATAAACTGGGTGAAAGGGGGGTAGCAAGCCCCCCTAGCGGGTCTTTTATTAACTACCCCCCGTGGCGCGGAACAATAGGCTAGCGTGAAGCGCGTGTACCGCGGGCGCGGGACCACGGGCTCGCGTGCCGTTGCCACACGAGACAAAAGGGGGCGTTGCCGTCGAGGCGCTTCTCGATCCACGATCACTTGCACGCACCCTTAGCGCGAAGCGACGCTGCTTTCCCTGTTTCGCTCTGATCTGTTCCGGCCGACGCTTTTCAACCTGGGCGACCTTGTAGCTACGTTTCCTTTCAAATTGCCAGAGTCATCAGCTGGGGCCACGCACTGCCGCAAGAGCAACTCTTTTTGGTTGCGTTCGTTAATTGATTGATATGTGGGGTTTAACGTCTCAAAACCACCATATGATTATGAGAGACGGCATAGTGGAGGGCTCTGGAAATTTCGACCACCTGGGGTTCTTTAACGTGCACCCAAATCTGAGCACACAGGCCTACAACATTTCCACCTCCATCGGAAATGCAGCCGCCGCAGCCGGGATTCGAACCCGCCACCTGCGGGTCAGCAGCCGAGTACCTTAGCCACTAGGCCACCGCGGCGGGGCGGTTGCGTGCGTAAGTCGGCAAGCTTAGTCAGATCGAGCCGCGAGTCTCAGACTGAGCCTGAGTGAACGCTGGTTAAAAACGTTTCGGTGAGACTGAGTACGAGTGTTTTCACGGGGTTTTCAGGGCCCTATAGGTTAAACAGTATTTAATGGCGAGCTAAGGATAATAGTTAATGGAAAGTATCTCAGTAATCTGCGATTCGGTGATGACGTTGTCTTGATGAGTAACCCAGGGAGAAATTGCAATTCATGATTACTGAACTGCAGGTCACTAAAGGCAGAAGAGCAGGTCTGAAAACTAACATGCATAGAACTAAAATAACGTACTGTTGCGAACGACGGACCGATCCCGCCGAAGCCACCACTGTTGCGAAAGACGGGGACGCCAACACGGCCTCGAAGGCGCCACTGCTTTCAACTCCGCCGGGAAGGTCACCAGCCGTTTGGTAGCGTATGTTTCTCAGCCCGCGACTGCTTCTGCGCAGAGCTGATAAGACGAGCGGACGAGACGACGGTGCGTTAAACAAGGTTTATGTACAGCATATATACAGAGGCGTTACAATTTCGGCACTGGGGCCGACAGAGACTCGAAGAGCCGAGCACTCCTCTCTAACACACAGATCAGCCTTTCGCCTAAGACCGCTGACTCACACACATGTCGGCTCTCCGACATGGGGACTCCTCTCTCATAGGACCTCCGATGGGGTCGCCGCGCAATGCGTCAGACCACCAGACACGAGGACGCCGGCTCGCTGTCACGTGCGCCGCTGACTCAATGCACGTGGGCCAGGGAGGCGCCGCGCGTGTTCACGCCGTCGAGTTGTTCCCGTCAGGCGGACTGCGGGCTGGCCTTGACCCAGATTGCCTTTTTCAGAGGCACGAACGTTCGACGAGGACTCGCTGGCATAACAGCACCCCCGCCGCCAGACAATGCACCGGAAAGACGAGCTGCTTCCACGGGGCTCGGATGTCAGGTGCGCTCGTTCGCCAGGTCCCTCCAGGTTCGTCTCCAGGGCCATGGGGAGAATACCGCTCCAGACTGTTCCGGAAACACATCCCATTTTTGACGACGGATCCCAGCTCCACTGGCTTGTCGCCACAACTTGCTGGCCAACTTCGCTCGTCTCTTCCGACCATCTTCGGTTTCAGCACTTGACAATGGTTCTGCAGCTTGCTAAGAACGGTCCGACAACAAACAACACACGACACAAGCAAGTGCCCTCGGTCACCCGACAGAACACCAGACAAAGTATAGTACAACATATACCTAACTACGTGTTTATCGGAATTTTGTTCCCTCTACATCAAGAGGCACATGTGGGACACAAGACTCTTAAAATGACAACTCAATTTTTTTTCCCACGTACAACAACGTAACGAATTAGAATACCACAAAGTTGGCCCCTTGAGATCACTCTGAACGAGAGCGCTCAGCCCAGGTCGTGATGAGGTCAAAATTTTGCCCCGAATCGCCAGCCAGAAACCGAAAGGTTGAGAAGGTACTAGCTAGAACGCACTGCTCAATGCACCTGCATTAGCGTTTAGCTTTCCTTTTTTTTTTTTTGATAGCGAACGTCAAAGTTGCGCTGTGGAGCAACATGCTCCACCTCAGTAACCGGCCACTTTTAGGCGACGATACCTATGCGGCACCAAGAGCGGCTCACACTTGCGACGTTCCACAGGGGAACAACGATACGGCTTGCTACGGATTGACTCCTCACCGCTTAGCTCGATATCGTGTTCGATCACCCTCATGTTTCCGGGGCAGTCCGAAAGCACGTCTTCAAACTCGGAACCAATCTTTCTCAGGTCCTCTTTCTCAGGTCCTCCTTCACTTAAGCTAGGCTCTAAGTTTATCTGCTCCCGGATTACTTTCGATCCCCCTTCGATTACCTCACTAGAACTCAAACTTTCTGCTTCCTCTTCCTCTGAAGCATTCAACAACAGATTTACGACCGCTTGATGTTGAACGTATGGTTTCATCAAGTTGTAAATTTTGTCCGGCCGCCTTCCTAATTTCACTTCATAATTTGAATCGCAAGGCTTCGATAATACTGTGGCGGGCCCTTCCCAATCAACCTCAAGCTTGTTCTTTTTGCACGGCTGCAGCAGCATTACCTGACTCCCTACTTCAAAAGCACGCTTCTTCACCGATTCCTCGTAGTGCTCCTTCGACAGCACTTTTTCCGCGTTTTTCTGGCTTTCCACTAGCGCTTCAATTTGGCTTTCCACTAGCGCTTCAATCGAGAGATCCTCACGCTGCTCTCGAATGAGCGTCTCTCGATCAACTCTCGGCAGCTCGCTCCAACTTTCCGCTACAGGCGAGAGCGTTGCAACCCTCTCGCTCTGACTCAATGGCGCCATGTCGTCTCCCCTTTCTACGGAAACCGCGCTGGTCGGTTCGACGACGGGCCGCTCGCGTGACTGCTCACATGACTCATGCGGAAACTTTCCTTTCTGGGGTTCCGTCGACCCGCCGACAAGGTCACTTGAGAGTTCACCGCACGGAACCAGGTCCAGCTTCCGCGAAAGCTTTCGCGCTTGCGATCGCGTGAGGGCCATGCACGCAAAGTTGGGGAAAAACGATTTGCCCTGCTCTTTGAGGAGCTGCCCCGAGTTGTTGGAGAAAAGATAAGGAAAACGATCATTTAGCGCGGCAGACACAGCCGCTTCGGTGCGAAGCTCACCGAACGGGCCTTTAATGACAACCGTGGCGATTGGTAAGCGAACACTCTGCTCCTCGGCGACTCCTCACGGCGTGCTTTAATATCCACCCAGGCCTCATCGACTTCCTCAGCCGACACTCCCTCATCCTTCATGATCTCAAGGATCGCTTGCTTTCGTTTCGCACGGCCCAAAGTAATGCCGAGTTCCTCACAAATTTCGACGAGTTCCTTCACTTTAAGATTCTCCATCGTTCACACTAGCCTCTTGCTGTTTGCCCCTGTTAACAATTTACTTGCCGTACCCACTATAAGTCAACTAGCAAGACGCGCAAGCAATTTTTCACTCTCCCGTGTTTACCCCCTCCGCATTAACTTTGGTTTCAAAGCACTTCGACTTTGCTTGAAACGATCAAAGCTCACTCTAATGCTTCACACAGCCCTTCTCTAAACTACTACAACCTGAGCTAGAGTAGTCTGGTGAACTGAGGGGAAAACATCAGGCACTCACCGCATCGATGTCGCTGACGCCGGCCGATCCCGCAGCTGCCAACCACTGTTGCGAACGACGGACCGATCCCGCCGAAGCCACCACTGTTGCGAAAGACGGGGACGCCAACACGGCCTCGAAGGCGCCACTGCTTTCAACTCCGCCGGGAAGGTCACCAGCCGTTTGGTAGCGTATGTTTCTCAGCCCGCGACTGCTTCTGCGCAGAGCTGATAAGACGAGCGGACGAGACGACGGTGCGTTAAACAAGGTTTATGTACAGCATATATACAGAGGCGTTACAATTTCGGCACTGGGGCCGACAGAGACTCGAAGAGCCGAGCTCTCCTCTCTAACACATAGATCAGCCTTTCGCCTAAGACCGCTGACTCACACACATGTCGGCTCTCCGACATGGGGACTCCTCTCTCATAGGACCTCCGATGGGGTCGCCACGCAATGCGTCAGACCACCAGACACGAGGACGCCGGCTCGCTGTCACGTGCGCCGCTGACTCAATGCACGTGGGCCAGGGAGGCGCCGCGCGTGTTCACGCCGTCGAGTTGTTCACGTCAGGCGGACTGCGGGCTGGCCTTGACCCAGATTGCCTTTTTCAGAGGCACGAACGTTCAACGAGGACTCGCTGGCATAACAG
The DNA here is from genome assembly GCF_043290135.1 of Rhipicephalus microplus. Classification (NCBI taxonomy): domain Eukaryota; kingdom Metazoa; phylum Arthropoda; class Arachnida; order Ixodida; family Ixodidae; genus Rhipicephalus; species Rhipicephalus microplus. Next base: position 264,643,547 of record NC_134700.1, on the reverse strand, counting down.
TACACAGCCTCGGCAGGGAACGGCGCTTTTTGATAGGTGACAAGACAGTGGAAGTTGTAAAAAAGTACGTCTACTTACAACAGATAGTAAGCACAACCGATAGTAATCCCGAATTCGAACTATGAGAGTGGAGCTCATTCGACAAGCATTCTCATGTCATTAATGGTATAGTCTACCACTATCCCTCAAGAGGAGGGTATAAAACAGCTGCATCTACGAAGCAGAAACCTGGAGGCTTACAAAGAGTGTTCAACTTGGATTCAGGACGATGCATGGAGCGATGGAAAGTGCAATGATAGGTGTAAGCTTAAGAGACTGGAAGATAGCAAAGTGGGTCATGGAGAGAGAGAGAGAGAGAAACAACTTTATTTGGGCAATGGAACAAACGGGTCTCAAGGACATCATTCATAGTTGAAATTAAAAAGAACAAGATATGGACATGGACCGGGCACGTAGCTTGTATGCAGGATAACCGCTAATCATTAAGGGTGACTGACTGGATTCCAAGAGAAGGCAAAACCGTAACAGTTAGACAAACAATTAAGGGGGGTGTAAATAAGATAAAAGCATGCAGCAAGAAACACAGGACCGAGTTGATTGGCGCAACATGGGAGAGGCCTTTGCCCTGCAGTGGGCATAGCAAGACTGATGATGATGATGATTATGATGATGATGATGATTATGATGATTCTGAGTGAGTCTGGCTGAGACAAAGTTGTGGGTCTTAGTGAATCCGACTGAGGAGAGTTCAGTGAGTCTCAGGGCGAGTCAGTCTGTATACGTTTAGGAAAACTTAAGTGAGTTCGAGTGAGCCTTGATAGTGCTGAGATATAGATAGCTTGCACTGACGTTACGCCTAGGAATACTGGGATACCATTCCTCCATGATGGCGAAGCGGGCCAGCGGCCGCGGCGGAGCAGTGTGAATGTAGGTGGAACGTTCGACGCGTCGCGATGGTGATCTGCGCTGTTGTTGGTTGTTCCAACCACACTTGTTTGGCGAAATCAACGAACACTAATTTTCTTTCCGTCTACCAATGACCATCAAACATCACTGTGACCGTACGAAAATAAAGATGTGGTGATATCAAATTTCGAGGCTAAAGTAAGCCTCTTGTGGGTTTCCTCCGTATGCTAGGACACTTCACACAAACGGTCGGGCACATCAAGCGTTTATGCTACACGTTTTAATTCATCTCCCAAGTGTATACCTATATGCTCCTTCTCCCACCCGATGCCCATCGCATACGCGTCCAGGTCTTTCTTAGCCCTGTAGTATGGTGGCTAGCATACCTGTAGGAGGGGCAACGAAATTTGTAGTGACGTCCCACCAGATCTGTAGATAGGCGTGCGCAGGTTCCCCCTTCAGGGTTCATCGAACAAAGGCTCACTGCATCACACCTAGCTCCTCCCTATTAAGCCAATGTATGGGCTGACTTTTCACATTCACCATAATTTGGAGCGCCATCTATGTCAATTGAAATACCACGGGTTCAGCTGACGCTTTATTCAAGCAGCAGCGAAATGGCGCCGATGATGAAGAGGCACGCGCGAAGACTGATGATGGTTATTGACAGATGAGGATGACGTCCAATGAATTCTTACACTAATTTCCCCCGTCGACGGAAGCGGCCAGCCTGGCCGCGAATTACGCTGGGGAACGCATACGATAGGGCTTGAGACGCGAAACGTGAACAATCTCTGTCCCGCGGCAGCGTTGGTTAGTGGGGACATGAACAGGTGTGACAAGGTAGTTCACCGGTGAGGTCTGTTCGATAACTTTGTAGGGGCCAATATAGCGTGACTCAAGCTTCTCGCATAAGCCAGGCGTTCGCGCAGGAGTCCACAGAAGTACATCGTCGCCAGGGCGGTAGAGAATGACACGGTGAGTGGCATCGTAATGATGTTTGCGATCTTCTTGGCTAGCTTCGGTGTTTACACGGGCAAGACGACGGCATCGAGCAACACGGGACAGAAACTAGTCGCAAACGAATGGTGAAGAGTTGACGGGGCCAGAAAAGAATGAAACGTCGAGTGGTGATGTCGGTTGGCGTCCATATATGGAGAATAGCCTGTGGTTCGTTGAACTGACGTATTATATGCATACGTGACAAAGGGAAGTATGGCATCCCAATTGCGATGGTCCGGTCGGATATACATGGACAGCATGTCACACAGCGTGCGATGAATTCTTCCGTTAAGTACAATTCTTCGTTAAGCACAATTCTTACACAATATATGGGGCGGTGTTTGCGCCCCCCCCCCTCGTAGGTGACTACGGGAGTAGCCGCCCCCTTGCCCCCCGCGCACGCCAATTGTAGTGAGGTGAGTGACTTCCGGAGACGTCCGCCACGTACGTACCGGCAAAGCATTGCGGCTGCTGCACGTTTGTTTTGCAGATGCTTGTATGTCACGTGTGTGCGAGAGCGAACTATAATCAGCACGACGTGCGTCACATCCTTGTGTTGTCACGTCACCAAGCCACCTACACCAATGTTTACGTACGATTCTACGTCGCAGCTCAATACGGCAGCCAGAAACCAAAAATTGTCCTAATTAAAAGGATGATAATAATTTATTTAGCGAGAATAAATAAATTAAGCTTGGTGCGTGCATCATGCTTCCTCAAGCTATGAGAAACATTTGCAGCAAAGAACGTGCAATCAGTGTCCGGATAAACGCACTGATCCGGACACTGATAGGACAGACAATCGACTTTGTGGCGCCCACTTCGTGAAAGGTAAGCTTGTTGCACACACTCGTTGTTTATTTATCGCACATTCTTTATTCTCGTCCACACACCAGTTTCTACGGCATTCAGACAAACTGCAACATGAAATCATGCCTCCTATATAGCGTTTGCCATGCACGTGCTGTTATGACTCGCACCGCCGCCGACACTGTTGTGTAGTGCGCCGAGGTCACAGGCCGCCAAGGTGAAGAGGTTTGGTAGCGTGTTTCTCAGCTCGCTACTGATTCCGCGCAGAGCTCATAGACGAGCGGACAAGACGACGGAGAGTTAAGGCAAGATTTACATACAGCATCAAAATAGAGGCGTTACACATTCGGCAGCCGAATGTGTAACGCCTTTATGCTGTCCTAAGCAGCATTCGACAGCTTAGGGACTCGAAGAGCCGAGATCTCTCTAACGCATACGTCGGCTCCTTGTCGACGCGCGGCTTGGTTTTTTTTATAGGCCCCGGGTATCCCTTACGTCACCATCGTCCAATCGTAACCGCCGCTAGTGGCGTCAGCGTCCTCAAATTGGGACCCGCCACTGGGTGGTGTCATGATCCTCCAATCCGGAGCCGCTGCACTGGGTTGCACCCAAGGACGAGTGACGTTGCCACGCATTGCGTAAGACTCGCCAGACTGGATGGCGCCGATTGCTTCATCGGGCTGCTATCGGGCCCGTGGGCTGAAAGAGCTCGTCTTGCGTTGCGTAAGACAGACCGGCGTCACCGCTTGATGACGTCGTTGAGCTGATAGCGTCAGGCGGGCTCGCTCACTGGCCTTGACACAGATTGCCTTTGCAAAGGCAATGACGTTCGGTCTGAACTCTCTGACGTAACAGGGCTCAAAGCGCAACCCTATGTTTCTTGCAGAGGATCCACACCCACAGAAACTGGTCTTTCGACCTTGTGGAATGGTTCACCTGCAAAGGCCGTGTTGCGTGGTACAAATTAACATTGGGGACATCTTTTCGCTAAGCCATCATACTTGCACGCCACTGTCGAGTTTTTTTCATACCTTCGTTGCTCGACGCGACAAGTGTATGGAACCGAAATTTTAGGTTTACTACGTGACAAGTGATATGAATCTCCGTCACGAGTTTCCACATTTTCAGAGCAATAAATTGCCAAGCTTTCAAATTATACAAACGAACAGTTCCTGTCACATGAGACATGGAAAAAAAAAGACTCGTAATGTCCCTTTGGGATCAAGTGATAGAAAATAGGGCCGGGAGTGGATTGTCACACTAAATAACTTGCGCATTGATTAGACGTTGTTTCACTCTGAAAAGTAAGATAAAAAAATTCACAGCATATCGACGAGGTGAATGATGACGAGGGGTGAAGCTCTCCGCAGCCCGTCCTTGTGGTAATACGAGTGCGCGTGCGTAACACCAGCGAGGCATTGGCAAACGTCACTGCCTCGTCCTCGGATGTCTGGAAGCTCAACACCGTTCAGAAGTACGAGGCCAAACTGCCCGAAATAGACGGGCAGACGGACGGACGCACGCACGGACGGGCGGGCAGACGCATGGAAGCGCGGACGGACTGACGGATGCTTCACCCCACTCATCATCCTTCACTCCGCGGATGTGCTGTGACACCGTATTTATTGACATGCAATGCAATGCAACTGCCAACTACGACGACACGGGACGTACGACTCACGGCGTAAGGAGCTTCGCCCTTATAGAACAACCTGCAACATACCTCGCCAAGTAGAAGCGCCTCGTAATCGATCTCGCAACTGTTGAATCGTCAGACTCTTGACCCAACTGCTTGCAATATAATTATATGCCTCGGACGACTAGAACGCCTTCATTTCCTCAAAGGTCAAATGATTAGCAAAAAAAAGAGAGATATTTGGTGATTTCTCCTTAGCCGACCTCCGGAATTGTGTTTACGTCAATTGAAGCGTCTGTTCCCGGTCTCAGCGTGAAGGGGTGGACTCTATCGCCCATTTCCACCTTTTCGGCATAGCGGCTAGTATACCCTCCTACGTATTGTACTCCAAACGTGATCAGACTGTGCGAAAAGCGTGTCCCTTCCTGGAGCAGCCATATATAGGCAGTATGCTGTAAGCTTTGATCGCGAGGCGGCCACAGCTTCGTTGCACCATATTCGAGGTCTATTCATATACGCACCGTTAGTGGGATGCATGTACATCGTCGTGCAAGAGCAAGAGCTGTTCAGGGGATCTCACCTTACCCAAGTCACCGTATACGGAACGCAGTGCGTGCAGCCAACATTCTGCGCGTGCGGCGAGTGTGCGTGCTTTTTAAATGGCAACCCACCACTGGTGCTCTTTGCAGATGGACGTCAAGCCTTACTTGTTATAACAATACCATTTTTTGGTATCACGTTCATTGCTCAGAGCTTAAGGGAACTAACGAATTGCATCTTTTGGACCTGATATCGCGTAACTCAACAGAACCATGATTAAAGAACTAAGAGCACTTTAAGGTGCCGAAACAATTTTTGTGCTGTCAGTTATCTAAGCGCAAAGCAGACGTTAATATCACAGAATATTTACGAGCAGTCTCATGATGCCTCGAGCACAGCCGCTGAGTACATTTAATGGCCGTGCCTCGAGATAGCATGTGCCGACGACTGCACTCGATTGCCTCTCACCCCCTAAAACGAAGAAATGACTGTGACACCGTGATTTTTTAACGTCAACTATCGCCCCTTGAAAGCTATGGGCGGACATTGCAGGGCCGTCCGCGATGAGCTCACTACTGAAAGCTGCGCGTATTAAAACATTATTCCGGCTGATGTTACCAGGAGGCATGCTTTTATTAATAGCGTGGCATTCTCTTAAATCACGCAGAAACTGACTTCGGACCCTAGCGCCCACGAGCTCGAAATGACAGGGTCCTTTAGGGGCATTTGCCACAACAGCGATTACAAACGCGAATGAGCAAAACGCCGCTCTACACGCGCTTTCGAGCAGCCAAGGTGCCGAGCGCAGCGTGGCAAGTACACAGTATACTGTTCTCAAACGAGCCGCGTCATTTTATTGCCTCGGCAACCCCCAAAACGCAGTACAGTGTCCGTTGCAAAAGGGGGTGGGAAAACCAACGAGGCTTATCCACGTTACGGGCGAAGAGTACAACGCAAAAGGTGCCACGAGCACGTCTCCGTGGGCAAAAGGGTTCACGGTGACACGCCGCTGAGGTGGTGGTCGTAGTGGTTAGAAGATGAGAAAAGGCACCTACTTTCTGCACCCCGGCCGGGAGCACGACGCAGTGCTTACGCCACTGAGGGAACCAGGCCCTCGTGACTATGCTGCGCACTTTCACGACCAGTGACAACAGGGCCCCATCACTTGAGCGAGGGCTAATTCCGCTCGCATTGGCTTCGAAACGTACGGGTCGCCGTAGTACAACTATGCACGAACATACCGCACCGTTATTCGGCCTTGCGTTTGGAAGAGGGCAACGAAAAATAAACGTTCACCGCGGGCGCAAGGCCCCGTTGGCGAGTCCGAGCGAGCTCCAAGAAGAAAGGTAGCTGACGGACGGAAAGAAAAGGCGTGCCCATCCTTCGACGTCTAGGGAGGATCTCTCTTCTCACTCCCGCCTGGCGCGCGCGCGAAACGTCTTGGTTGAGTGGATGGATTCATATGGCTGTACAGGTGTTATGTGGCTGTACCTGTGGCTGTACCCTTTAGATCGCGTGAAGGCTAACGCCACCTAGCCTACTTCGTGAACACAAACTAGAATTTTCCCCCTTTAAATATTGAAGCTAAGGACTGCCATTTGCAGTGAAGGATTTCATTTTCACTCGTACCTCGATTGTAGCCACCAATCAGATAACTTCCTTCTATTTATTTCTACCTACTTAAAGGCGGGATACTCGAGCAAAGCGCCACTATCGACATCCCGTACGAACCGGTGTTGGGTGAGAGGGGTCGACGTCACTTCCGCTCTCTCCGAGCCGATGGACCATGGACGAGGAGAGAGTCATGTTAGGACATGAGAACGACAAAAATATGGGGGCTAGCCTCAATTTCCACAGGATCAAACCGCAATTTTCCAACTAAAACACCTTTGTATCATCGGGCCTGACCCACGATGTGGCCTGGCCTACACGCGACTGCATGTAGACTTTGCCGGCCCAATAAGCAGAGTGATGTACCTAGTAGTGGTGGAGGCTCAGTTAAAATGGCCAGAAGTGTTTCCGATGCGCACAACCACCATAGAAGCAACATGAACTACTTTGCGGATTCGTATTCTCCGAAACTTTGGTGTCGAACAACGGCACTCAGTTTACTTCTGCAGATTTCCAGGGGTACCTGCAGCGAGCAGGAAACCGGCACGTGCGAACAGCCGCCTACCATGCGAACAGCGAAGGTCTGGCACAACATTTCATAGAGATGCTCAAGGCCGCCCCGCCGCAAGTCCAGCCATTCCACGTCACCATCGGATCTCACGTACCGCAACACTCCAATCTGGCGTACCAATCTGGCGCACCACAGCACTCCGCAAGCAACTATGCCAGAGGCACCCTCTGTTTTGCCCTTGGGGAAACGCCCTAGAGCAAAGCTGGACCTCGTGAGGCCTTCGGTCACAGACACAGTAGCCCACAAGCAGTACCTGGAAGCCAGTCGCCATAGTCGTCGCGAGAGCACGTTCCGTGAAGGTGTCCTCGAGCGCATCCGCAACTTCCGCCGGGTGCCGGGGTGATTCAGTGCAACCGTAGTTGCTTGCACCGGCCCGGCGTCCTATCGTGTGAGTGTCGTGACTCCTCGTGGTGCGTGCGAGTGGGTGCTTCACCGGAATCATATAGTGCGAGGTGAATACCAACACAGACTTTCGTGTGAGGCCCCCGTGACGGTGAATACAAGCCCTACAGGCACGACTGAACTGGTAGAGCAGCCCAATAAGAAGTGAACTTTTTTGGCGCCAACAATACGGAAAAATAAATGTATGTGGTTTTGGCAAATATATGGGATGCTGTGAGAAGAATAAAGCAGTTGTTAGTTTGGCGTCAATCTGTTTCTTTCCTCACCTTCTTTTTCTTTTTTTCATTTTTCCATATTGTTTGCGACCGAGAAGTTCACTTATTGTGCTATGTACCCACTAGACCCAATGGAAGTTTTACTGGTATAACAGCCATTGACTGCAAACAAGGCCACTTGTATCCGCAGCGTCAAAGCCGAGCTCCCTACTGCTACGGCACATAGCCCCCCCCCCAACCCCCCCTCCCCCAAGAGTCAAAGCTATTGGAGGCAAGATATGTCGTGCGGCTGCGTAATAAGGCTTGGTCACATCTCGCGCCGCGGCACCTATTGCATCATCGGCATTGCTCTGTGCTTAAATAGCGCCGGCATTGTAGCTGACATGGGCATTGTCGCGGGCGCATATGCAGTTCGCCCTTCGTTTTGAGTTGCTGGCATAATAAAACCCCAGTTTCCGCTCGTCGCTCGATTGGCTGCTCTCCGCCAGACACGACATGATGCCTTAAGCATTGCTCACACCCACTAAGGGGGATTGGCCGAGAATTGGTAATATTAATTTTCAGGGCTTTCAAGTATTAAAATATTCTAAGAAAAAGAGGAAAAAACGTACTTGAAAACAGACAGAGCTCAATAATTGTTTTTTGCCATTCCGACCAGACAGTATAGTCTGTATGTTGAATATAAATTAGTACAGTAATCTCAGCGACAGCCGTCTTCTTCTAGCAGAGGCACGTGCTCCTATTGCACGCGGCGGCGCGTTCCGAACGTGACGAAAGATCGTAACCGTGGAAGGCGGCCTAGAACCGATGCGGCTCTGACCGAAGGACGCCAGTTCCGGCAGCGAAGCGGCATCTCTGCCCTGCGGGCCTGGTCCGGGCAGCTTGGAGAGCAACTGGAAGGGTGAGCCTGTTTTTGGTTCAAGAGCAGAAAGCGTGCTTTATGAGTCCGAGGGGCGGAAAGTCCCGTGCCCGGCCTGGTCCGTCCAAGGCTGTCTCGAAATCCTCAGGGATCTTGAACAAGAAACTTGGAGCCGCGAGCAAAGCCAGAACTAAAGCTTCTCACAGACGGTCTGCGGTTAGACCGCGGACACCGAAGACTTCGTCTGACGAAGAGTCCACCGAATCAGAATGCGAGTCCAACACCACAGACGATGCTGGGTTGGGAGAAACGGATGACTCTCCGCGAAGGACCGCGAAGATGATGAGAAATACGTCCGCGGAGGTGAAGAGGACGCACCAACCGGGAAAGGATTCGGTGTTCGCTGTTGGTTCGCACATGAAACCAGCAACACCGTCTCGTTACAGCATGGAGACTTCCTCCACGACCAGCTCAAAATATTACAGACGTCGGTTCAGGTCTCAAAGCAACTTTAGCTCGGTTGGTTCATCGGACAGCACCTGCAGCCTGAGTGACAGCGATGATGAGCACCCGGGTTCGCCCAGGGTGCAGTTGAGTAGCACAACCATGCACAATGACGCAGCACCTCGGCATTCTGTAGATAGCAACAGCGGCAGCACCTACTACAAGGCTAAGATGTCGCGCCTCTCGCTGACCACTTCGCCAGAAAGCAGCCACGACAGAAGCGATGGCAGCCATGAAAGCACTGGGAGTGAATATGTGTCGCATGGCAGCACAAGCAGTACGGCAAGCGAGATTGCCGGAATGTTGAGTGCGTCGACAATCTACATCCCGAGCAGGTGCAGCGAAGGTGATGCACGAGGCCGCAAGAGGTACCGGTCGCCTATGGTCATTCCGTCTAGTAGCAGCGAGAGATACGACAGGCCTGACAGGAAGCGAAGGTACAAGAACGCATCGACGTCCAGCGACGAAGGTCCCGTTGAGAAGAGGCAACGCCGCCCAAGGGGCAGGCCGCGGAACACTTTCGACAACGAGAGGCGACGTGGGTTCCGACGTCACCGCCATTCAACGGTCAGTTCAGTGAGCGACAGTGACGAGCCGTTAACCAAAAGAACGCGACCACCAAGGCGCAGGTCTTCGAGTTACGAAAAGGTCCTCACCTGGCTGGAGGGTGTGAACCCTGGAATGTAATGCACTTTGCGTTGTCGTTGCCTTTTACGGTGGCGCTATACTGAAGGGATTCTTCACTGCGCCTTACCGCATACCAAATGCAAACGTACTAGGGATTTTATCAATGCGGCTGCCAACAGGTGCATGTCACAAGAACAGTGAATGTGGTGGCAACGTTCAACGCTTAGATCGTGAGAAGACCGAATGGATTCGCATGCACAGAAGACCGACATTCCGACGACCGACTGCTGGTGGCGTTGCACCCCGTGTAAATAAAGATAACAAAGGGCATGGTCCTTCGTTAAACGTCTCAACGGTTGCCCTTCCAGTGCTTTTAACTCGAGTGACCTCTGATATCTGTCCAGTCCAGCGTGGACAATCATGAACAGGAAATACAGAATGCATCATAAGCATTGGGCTCACTCCAAAGGCACAAAAAAAGAAATTGTCCGATGCGGAGGAAAAAAGTGTTGCTTAATCTTGTCACTTCATTCACGCCACCTTAGGGTGCTCGTGCAAACATTTAAATTAAGCTTTCGCGTCTCTATTTCTTTCTCTGCTCTTCTCCACTGATCGCGTCGAACCATTCTTATAGAAACTAGCCCCTTCGCTTTGTATTTAACTATGCCTAGCTGGCCATTGTGATAGTCACAGCCAAGATGAGTACTGGAGCGCTCGGCACACATTGTCACGATAGCCGTTCTGTGAAATAGGTGAAACGCATACTTCAACTTGTAGAGCTGTGAAGTGCTTCCACGAGGCCGAAGCGCACCGAGATTACAACCCTAGCATGTATATCAAATCTCTGTTAGCGATGTCTCCGATAGGCTTCCATTGTGTGGATTATAAGGTACTTAGACTTTGTTTTGCAGTTTATAAAGCTAATTAGGTTTTTGTATACGCTTGTATGCGCTTGAACTGCAGCTAAGCCGCCCACAGTTCGTGAGCAGAGACTTATCAGGTGCACGGGAGAATATTATCGTGCAATCCACCAGGACTGATGAGTGTCACTGAGATAAATGCGGGTATGAACAAGCAAAAAAAAAGTAACAATGGGACATCAAGAAAGTGAGAATGTCTGTTATTGTGGGGTGAAAAATGGCACCGTCAAAAGCAACTGAGCGTCAAGAAAGATGTTCATAGACATGAAAAAAGTTTTGTTTTTGTACATTTGAGTGATCACCTAATTTCATAGGAAGTCTGTGATGTGTTTTTTTAAATCTTCGTTATTTTAAAATTCTATTTCTCGGTCAGTGCGGGTGTGAGCCACAGTGGAAGGTTAACAAGAACATTCAGCACCGGTGTAGGGACTAAAAGTGTTTGCCTTGTACAACTTGCTGAAAAATCGCCTACTGCTCGGCCAATTCCTACTATGGTTATGAGCCATCAGTATAGGTGAAGTAGAAAAAGAAGAAAAAGACCTCAGAATCTCGGCAGCAGAAAAAAACTTTTCAGTATAATATATACATTAGATCAAGCACCATAAAGTTTTATGTAACCTGTAGTCTTTCTATACCTTTATTATTATAAATCTTCATACTGTTTTATAAACCACTCAATTCTTGGCCCCAGCAGTGGGCATGAGCCACAGTTAAGTAAACTAGAACCACAAAAACATGAAGTAAGTCTCACGGAAGTGAACGAGTTTGTTACGCCATGTTTGTTACATTGATTTAATTAAGAAAAACACATTGAAACGAAATGAGACCAGCATGCATCATAACATGGCTCTTTTTTTATTAGCAGCTGTATTTTTAATAGCAGCTTTTTTTGTTAGCAGCTTTTTGTCCATGCGCATCTGCGAATACAAAACAAGGCCTATCAGCGCATGAAACGCATTGATTTTGAAAAAAAAATGAAGATACATATTGAGAGATTCTGCAGCACGTATTCTTGTCTGCGCTAAGGCGATTTGTAATGCTTCGACGCATATATACATGGAGTTCTCACTGAAAACAACCAGGCGCCCGCATGGACAGCGGTCGGTATAGACCCGTTTATTGTCGAACCACTGATAAAACTACAAACGAAACAAATCACGTGCGCCATATTCGAAGAGGTGTCGCGGAGGTGGTAATAAACCCTCTCCACAGGGCGCTGTCTGACTGGCCTCGGTCCCCCCGCTTGTCGGCTTCCCCTCGATGCGCCGATGCGATGCCGTGCTGAAGCGCGGCTCCCTGGTTTCCTGATGGATGGGCGTCGGGAACGGCGGCGGTCGATCGTAGGCGGTGCTTAATCCGGGATTAAGCCTTACTCCGGCTGCCTAATCGTCCGGGGATCAGCCGCGCCGCGGCCACGCGCCGCGTAGGAATGTTGCCACTGACACCTACCGGGCATGGACGGCGTGGTGCGCGCATATTGAGTCCGTAATTCTTGCTGTAACAGTGAAGGCAGTCGGGCAGGCTCGCTTTGTGGCAGGCCTTGTTTCGCCGTCACTAAAGCACGATCAGATTCCATAACCTAAACAGTTGTGTCGTTCTTCATATGAACTGTAGAAGGAGTCATACATTATATTTTTGTGGACCCTTTAAGTGTGTGTGTGTGTGGGCTGCGGTTATAACTATCGCTTTTTCTCAGGGTATATAGGTGGAGTTGTCGATTGTCGCCGTTGTCCTTAGTGTTGCGACCGGCTTTGCAGGCACCGGAGGTCCAGGAGGAAGAGGGACTTGAAGAGGGTTTATTTACATTATGTACATGGTGAGCTCTCGTACACTATGAGCTCTTTCTTACATGGCGAGCTCTCGAATCTGGCGTTCCTGTACATGGCGCTCCTTCAAATGAGCCGGGTGGCTCAATATAAAGAGTATGTTCTCCCCAGATCCCTAGATCAGGGAACACGTGCAGATGGTACTGTCCATTCCCAGATCACACACAACTGGCGAGCGGGACGAGCATGCACGGCCCACGTGAACGTCCAATATTGAGGCGTGATCACTGTTTTCCAAGGTGGCGCCAGCGGGGCTCTTCCTCATCGTGTATGTGTGCCGCTGGTCGAGGGGTCCCAAGCTCATGACAGCATACTTCAAAGGGTCCGCCGAACTGCTCGCCTAATTAGCGGGGTGATTTGTGGCGGCTGCCGCGGTCTCTTCCAAGGAAGATACTGTACTTGTTGTCCACTCTCGAACGGCTTGCGGCGTCGTGGCGACACGACGTCTCACCCTCCGGCTAGCAGGGACAATGCCTGGCAAGCATAGACAGCCGGCCGGTTGGCTACTTGTTTTTAGGATCCAAAGAGCGCCGCTTCCTCGTCAACTCTGGCACCAGTCACAACATTAGGCGCGAATTTGGCTCAATGAAGTGGTTATCCCGCCAGTATTGCACAGTAATGCGTCATCGAAGGGCGAAGTGCATGGTCTTAATTGAATTCGAAAATGTCGTATTTCTATCATCGCGTACGCAGTCGCATGGCAAACGCAAAAGCTGTCGGTCATGTTTTGTGTAATCTATCTAGCGACAGAAGGGTGCTTTTCTCACTGTTAGCCCCACAACTTTATCGCTACTTTTTTCCCCTCTCTACGCGTGTAAGTTGAGAGAGAAGTGTCTTTCTGAGAAAGTCTTGGTATAGATGACTCGTGAAATCCCCGACACATGTGTGCTCAAAACGCTTTGTCTGAAGTATATTGACAATATGCACCAATATGCACAAGGTAGAAAGCTGTTCGTACCTCTAAACGCTACTTCATGTCTCGTTGTCATTCTGTTGCCGTTTCAAGCACTGTTTGCGAAAACACTGAATAGAAGCGATATTATTGGTGCCGCAGTACGTAGTCGTTAACTATGCACATGCGAAACAAAATACATAATATTAGTGCACGTTTTTCAGTTCTTAGAGTTAAGACCGATTTATCATGCATAGTATAACTTATACACCGCAGAGTAGTGGTGAATGAGACCGCGGAGAGGAAGGGGTCTTTTATCCCGCCGTCATTCAGCATAAACACACCGGTAGAGCCACCACGAGCTATAGCGGCAACAGTCAACCTGACTTTGTAGTCTTTGATGATTTTTCGCGTCTTGCTTGAATTTTTCACATATATTTGTCTCCACATTTCCGGTGCCTGCATTGCCACTCCTTTCTCGTTTGTCAGCTTTTAGCGTATGCGCTTACGTTTCGCGTCAATACCGAAACCTGCCAAGAGACAAAAAAAGAGTAATAGTACTAAGGAAAGACGGATTTCACGTGCGAGCACGTGCAGCCGAGAGTATTTTTCCAGTCTCCTGCTTGGATAGCCCGGTTCGCACGCAGACACAGAAGCGTGCGCGTCAATTCAGCGCCGGGCACGACGAGAGAACTAAAAAAAAAAAAGAACGAGTAACAAGGACAAGAAAGGACCGTGTGGTTCGCAACCACTCGATGGCAAAGTCTGGCGCGGAAGGCACCTGTCAAAAGTTTGCGGAGTCGACGTCGAAACCTGGATTTATGAGAGGTGCAGCGAGATAGATGGTCCCATCTGCCGAAGGGGAGCCTTCTCGTGCCTGAAACCGCTTTTGATATACATTCCACCTTTTATACTTACTTTTGTTCACTGCGGTGGACTCGGGGAGGCAGGTAGAAACCGCTAGTGTCGTCCGCGCTCGCTCCTAAGGCTGCGCTGAGATCGGCATATTCAAGAAGGCGAAGCATGAAATCACCCTTCCACAACGCCTGTGGGCTTGGCTGCTCTTTTCACTGGAACCATGTGCTCTTGCACTTCGCGTGGGACGTGCGAATAAAAGAAGAAGAAGAATAAGAGTCGGGAGAAGTGGCTACATTAGACCAGCGCAGGTTCGAGACTGCGCACCGCGTCATCGTTCTTGATCTAGCGCGCCGCGTCCATACGTGGTGGTGTGTATAGAAGGACGTCGTCGAAGGAAGCAGACATGTGCGGCTGAGGCCGAAGAGAAGCGTGACTTCAGTCTTTGAGCGAACGTAAAAGCGCAGCTAGGGTATAGTATAAGAAGATGCAGGTGCTTTATACGAAACGCGGATACGCCGCTAAGCAACCTCCGAGGATTTGAGCTGAGCATTGTGGTTCCATGCGTGTATATACTTAAACAATCCTGTAAAAACGCACCATCTTGAGGCCGCGTATACAGCAGGTGCGTACGAACACCTATTAAAGCTCCAAAAATATCTTGCCCGACACCACCCACATTTTTAACGACCACACTGCTCACTAAATTTCAAGCAACTAACCTGATTGCCTATTTTGGGTCAATCGAATGTGAATATGAGAAATGATGTTGGGGAGAGGAGGCGTTGTCCTGACTACTCATTTGTCGTCTGCTTCATCGTCGTTTCCGGAACAGTTATGAATAAATTAAATGTAATTGGATCTGTTGCCCTCGGCTTTGTTACTATCAACAGCGTTTTGGATGAACGAAGCACTGTTTAGTATGTTGTTACATCACGATTGAGTGATTATGACTAGGATATTGTGGGATGCCGGAGGATCTAGCGTGGCGAAATTGGCATGCAACTGGTCCGACCTGGGTTTTTTTTTATCATGTAGAATATAATGTCATTCGTAACTATTGATGACTGACACTCATTTTGATGATTGATTCATATGTGGGGTTTAACATCCGAAAACCACCATATGATTATGAGAGACGCCGTAGTGGAGGGCTCCGGAAATTTGGACAACCTAGGGTTCTTTAACGTGCACCCAAATCTGAGCACACGGACCTACAACATTTCCGCCTCCATCGTGACACTTATTTTGGGGTGTGATGTTGTCATATGGGGCTCCGGCATGACACTCTATGCAGAATAGCAAAACCACGCCACTGCCTTGGGCATTTCTGCGTGGTAGCATGCTCGTGCTTTAAACGAGCGAAGCTTAATTCATCATGCTCTGTTGACTGTTGTGGTCGCCGGCGTCATTGCTGTGTTAATTAAATTAATTAGGTTGTCGTTGTCGTCAACGTCAGTAACTGTTTATGTCCTGTGTCATATTCGTAAACTTTTCTTGAAAACTGTATACACGTACTTCAGCTTGTCAAGGGTCGCAGGGGCACGTTGTCAAGATAATATACAGGTACTATAGAGGAAAATCTTCGCGGTATTATTCTGTGCTTGATAGAAATATCTCTGTGTTCAAGAAAAAAAAATGCGCTTGAGGATACCATACGAGTAGCTGTCAGGATGCCAGGTCAGGAGAAGATGCACAGTCATGCGACACCCAAAAAAAGTCCACGACAATAACATGAGAGCACGCCTTGTTGGAGAGTGTATAGAAAATCAGCGTTATCTACCTCCACATTCCCCAGCCGAAAATGAGCGAAACAACACTTCATCGTGAACGTGGTAACGGCTAATCCGGTGAGCGTTGCATCCACACAACACGAGTAGTACACCAGAAAAAGCAACGATTAATTTCATACGCTCAAGCACCACTGGGCTCACCCTGATGCTAATGTTGACACGGGTGTGATTCTAGAGCGGATAGGACTTGTAAAAATGAGCTGTCGGTTTCAATTCATATTAAAGAACACCAACACTCTGATTTATGAGCTGCGCCCGTCGCGCTGACATTATGAATGCATAGCGCAGACGACCGGTTAGGTTGATTTAGTGCCGCCTATCGTAGAGTCGAGCTAGACCGCGTAGATACCACGGTGGGCCTTAGGTTCGATGTTTCTTTCGTACACAGCGTAATGTTTGTTGGTTTCTATTTTACTTGATGGACATTTTCTATCCTCTAGTTGCATGTTGTCTTGCACCGCCATTGCTATGTCTCTGGTCTCTGACATTTGTTTTGCTATTTCACCCATTTCAGTCATGCCCGTTCGCTGCTGTTCCAGCAGCGCACTCTTTTACTACGCTGCTGCCTTGACTATCGCGTCGAGATGAAACTTTGTTGGGCCGCATGTGGCTGGGTGTTGTGGCACTTAAGAATGCATAATCTCGTCTCATAGGAATGGCCAACTGTGTGGCATGCAAATTAGGTGGTTTTGAGGAGAGCGCAATTTACGCTTACCAGGCACAACAGCGTGTTTTAGGAGACGAGCTCGACCGTCTCGATGCATGATTTTAGCCAGAAAATAGGGTCCTGAAACCTTGGCTACGGTGTCGCGTATGCACAAGGCCACGAAACCACTACTCAGGTACGTACCTAACGGCGAACAGACTTCACGAGCGTCTGTGAACTACAAGCGCGAATTAGTATTCTGTGTGTTCTCCTTCATCTTGTTCTTCCTTTTTTATCTATCTATCTATCTATCTATCTATCTATCTATCTATCTATCTATCTATCTATCTATCTATCTATCTATCTATCTATCTATCTATCTATCTATCTATCTATCTAGCCACCTACGACTTTTAGCTCTCCTGGCGGTTTCGATAATTGTATCAATACCAAACTTAGTATGGCATAACATGACTGTAGAACATATTTGACTAGTCATAACACAAAAATCATGACATGTATGTCATGAATGTCATGATTTACATTTAATGGTCATGCAGCTCTTGCGCTTCCTTCACATGGAATGTTTCAGAACTGGTATGGTACGACATGATTGCATGGCGAACACAAGCGACAGATCCTAACATGAAAATCAGGACATGCATGTCATGCAAGAACATGACTACATGCCATGCTCATGATGCACTCGCGGCCGTTTCGCCAACGTCACATATACCAAATTTGGTATTACAGTACTTGAATGGATGACGAAGGTATGTGACTGGTGCAAATATGATAATCATGAGATGCGTGTCATGTAAGAACATGACTACATGCCACGCTCATGATGCGCTGGCAGCCGTTTCGCTAGCTTCGCATATGCCAAATTCGGTATTGCGTGGCGCCAATGGATGACGAAGGTATATGACTAGTGCAAACGTGATAATCATGAGATGCGTGTCATGTGAGAACACGCCTACATGCCACAGTCAAGGTGCCAATACATTTCGACATGACGCGGTGCGCGTGCTCGCCGGCGTTGATTTCGTCGCGTCACGCCAGCGTTGCCACGCCAGGCGCCGGTCCCTTCATATACTCGCAGGCGCGCGCGCCGCGCTGCGTTGCTTTGACGCAAGCGCGTTTCAGCGCGTCCGGCGTCCCTCCGTCACGAAAAAAGGGAGACGCAGTGTTGTCTGGGTAACGCAACGGCGCGAAATGCAGCATGTCGCGTTTCGCGCCCGTTGTCGTCGGGCCGCGCCGACGGACGCTGGTCGCGCGTGGTGTCAGACTATACAGTGCTCGCATTTTGCTAACGTAGCGTCCCTGTGCCCAGCGTGCGCGCGCGTCAACGCTACATAGGAGTACATTGGGCCCTTCATGATGCGCTCGCGGCCGTTTTACTAGCTCCACATATACCAAACTAGTTGTTACGTGACGTCAATGGATGAAGAAACATATGACTGGTACAAACATGATAATCCTGGCACCCGTGTCATGTAAGAACATGGCAACATATCACGCTCATAGCGTGTTCACGGCCGTTTCGCTAGCTTGATGCACATATACTAAATTTGGTATCACGTGACGTGAATAGATGACAAAGGTAAACGACGCATCGAAACGTGATAATCATGGCACGCAAGTCTTGTACGGCATCATTTGCCTCCACCTCGTAACGTTGTGCTGATTTTAAAGTGACATATCAACATTTCTCATTCGTGCTTCGCATATCATCTATTCCCACCGTACGTGGGATCTGCCAATATTTTAGGATGCGAATCTGCTTATGACAGAGTTCAATCCCGTGTGTGGCGTGACCACCCTCTCTGCGCATGCGCAACAGCTGGCGCAAGCACTGCCAGAACGCGCTCGCGCCTTATAGCACGTTCCGGCCTATGTAAGAAGGAGATAAGGCGCTGTCACAGAGTTTCATACAACTATTTTATGAAACTGTATGGCCGCTGTGGCCTCTCCCCCTTACACTCTTTCAGCAATCATGCGATGGCGTCGGGGAACGAGATTGTGCAAAAGCACGATAAACGCACTTGCTCCCGCGTGGCATGGCGATGAACCCGCGGGGAGCGCTCCAACATGAATTCGGGAAGAGTAACAGCAACAGAAACTACAGTGATTTCATGGTGCGCTCAACTTGCAAGGGCGCGTTAACATCGGGCGAGGTGCCCGGTATGACTAGAACATTAAGTCGACCCATGCGTTGCTTCGCATGCTACTCATGGTTCTCTTTAGTGGGAGATGACGTAATTTTTTTTTTTCCATACACCGCAAGCTTTCCTGTCAGCCATGTGGGCGGAAAGTATTGTCAGCTTTCCGAATGTTTATGAGTGTCAGTGTTTTCGTAAATGTGTCTCAACAACCTAATAGTACTTTACAAATGGGAAACTCATGATTGGTTTATATCGCAAGAATAAATTTGGAAAAAATGAATACAGAAATTAAATGTGTAAAGATATGATAATGATGACGTTTATTTTATTGGGTGTGCCGGGATACAGACTCAAAGGCTTTATGTATAAAACGGGCTTGAATTTGACCACCCCTCACAACTATTTCACTGCAGCAAACTATCTTCCGAAGTCTAGCGAATTAGTCAGCGGAAAGCAAAAAGAAAAGTTGAAGGATCCGTAAGCTTAAACGATATCCTGTCCCTAGTGCCTAGTTCAAATACTCAGTGCCTGAAATCTTTTCGAACTTGATAAGCACCCATGCACTACGTGGCCTTAAGGAAATAGGCGCACTAACGTGTGTGCCTTTTGTAGCGCGTGATCGGCTTTAAACCATGAATTCATTAAGATAATCACATGTTCTGACACCCGATGTCAATATACGCTTGTACCACGGATTATTACTGCAATATTTCATGCTGCGTTGTGAATAATCTATGCGGGACGCATATGTTTTTAACACATGAAAATTACTTTCTCTGCACTTGCAAGCAGAGGAAGATATTTTCATTCTATGCGCAAGCATAAAGCATATCGGCGTTTCTTGAGGTAGTAAGAACAATTGAATTAGAGCGTTCCGTCCTGTTTAAAAAAAGGGTAAACGCCCTGATTGCTATGAATTTTAAGGTGGTATGTGGCTTAGCAGTGCTTGACAGTGGTATAGTAATTGTTGTGCCATGTGTGTGTTGTGTACTGAAATATATTTACCTCATCATCACGCGTATGAAGTTTAACGGGATATAAAGAAATGAAAAAAGACGCCTCCAGCTGCGTGGTAGAACACCCGTTTGCCACGCAGATGACCCGCGTTTGATTCCCACTCGGACCAAGCATTTTTTTACAATTTATTTTATTTGCATCCGAGTTTCTCGATTTTTCAGTGGCTGTGGTGGCTGCATTTTGGGTGAAAGGGAAGTGCTGTAGGCCAGTGTGCTCAGATATGAGTGCACGTTAAAGAAACCCAGCTGGTCATGATTTCCGGAGCCCTCCAATATGGTATCACCTATAATCATGAGGTGGTTTTGGGACGCTAAACCCCACATACCAATCAATTGGTTTTTTCTGTTGTCACACACAAGACGATGATTTTTCGCTCACAACCAACGACGTCGACACATATGCCGACACTGGAATTTCTGCGAAACGAGCTGTTTAACGCTATCGCGTTAATAAAAGCTTATAAAGGGACGAAAATCTGGGTCCTTATTATACACTAAAGAAGTCACTACAACCATGGCGTATTGAACCGTTCCTGGTGGTTCGTACATTCAGGCACTGCAAGTAAAAGTCCACATCAAGCTAACGTGAAGCTGTATTTTAATGTGGCTACCACTGGAAATGATCACAATTGTTGGCATTTTACGTTCCATAACCCCGATATGATTACGAGTGTTGCCGTAGAAGATAGCGCTGGAAAAATTGACCATGTGTTCTTTAACATGCACCTAAATCTAAATACACGGGATTCAACATTTCGTCTCCACAGTAAAGCGGCCGCCACATCCTTGATTCGATACCGTGACATTTGGGTCAGCAGTTCAACATCATAACTACGAGAACGCCATGACAGGTGTTTTGGAAATTGATAGATTGTGAGAAAGAATAGAGAGAAAATACAAAGGAACACTTGTAAACCACCAAAAACCTGGAGTTTCTTTACGTTATAAATTTCTTTTCATTTCTTTCTTTCCTTCTTTCTTTCTTTCTTTATTTTTTGTTTCTTTATCTTAATGATTACTACCAAGAAGTAACATATCTTGCACTGTTACGCAATCTGTAACAGGGTTTCATTCCAAATTGTCATTTTTCAAGCACTTTTTCATTCTCCACTGACAGTGGGTGTGCCGTTCCACAGACGTCAGGGGGTGTGAAGCGCACAGGTTCCCTCCGCTTACGTAGCTTACGCCTTTATATTCACCAAGACAGCTACCAAGACAGCATACAGCTCCACCACTAAACAGCAAGGACAGTTAATAGAGTAATTTATGGGTTGAATAGGAAAGTAAAAAAAAATGCACCAAGGCTGTTCGTTATCATGCACCGAATACGTAAGTTAGCAAGAATTGTGTAACTCACTCAGACTCCCTCGTGAAATATATTTTGCGCTAACGGCTCACTCGAACTCAGACTTACCCTCACTGAGACTGACTTAATTCTCCTCGGCCGGGCTCACTCAGACTCAAACTCACCAGAAAATTACTCACTCGGAGTCACTCAGACTCATCCGAGACTCAGTGAGTCCGAGCGAGCTAGTCTCGGGAGGCAGTTGACCGACCAATGACCGGAGAGGGTAAAATGAAATAAATGAAGGTAATGCAGGAAGAAAAGAGCAAATCACTTTAGGGAAATAGCTTGGTAATTACACGCAGCGCACATGAAATTGAACAATGTTCACTTAACAAAAATGCTCTCGTTACACTCGGAAAAGAATATGGTGTCCTTAATGTTACAAGGCAGGCTGCATCTCGCTTCCACAATATGGCACTGGCTTTGACCATATAATTTCCTAATATACACTAGAGGGAACTCTGGCGCTAGTGTTTATGGGAGCTGCAACGCGCGGCGCTTCAGCGAGCATGGGAATGATGGGTAGTGCGCACATTTGTCTAATATTCGAACTTCTGGCTTGGTTTTGGCTCCGTGCGTGTTCGTGTGGCTTGGAGCTGTTTTATTACGAAACAAATATTAGCAAATGTTCAGCGGTTGCGCTCACCATCTTATTCTTTTAGACTTACCTTTTCAAATCGGGTCACGAAGTTCAAAAGGGTTGATTCTTTCTTTCAAAACAAAACCGAAACACAGCAATAAACGAAGCCGCAAGTACTATTCGCCACCCACAAGTACGAAAACTAGGCAAATGTGTGTACTATACCATCATTCCCATGGTCGCTGAGCCATCGTAGCGCCAGAGTCCCCTCTAGTCAATTTTAGGAAACTCTTTGGCATTGACCAGCAATGATTTATCTTATCGTCCTTTTATCTTCATACACATAAACTCTCGTTTATAGAGACTAACTGCTCGAAAGTATACCTCTGTCTAACCTCTGTGACTTCACAACAGGTACCCCATTCGTGCTACACTAGCGTACTTGCAGGGAAACACAAAAGTACGATCGACAGCCACGTCAGACCGCGTACGCTCAATGAGCTGCGACTACTCTTATCAGACGATCTCGTCTTTCCCGTCTCTATTCGGTTTGCCGTGTGTGCTTAACGCTAGCGCTCGTATATATGCACTGCTTGCCGCTTAGTTACTATATATACACAGCGTGAACCGGCTCGCTTCTCCTCCGCGGAGTCTCTCTCCCTCACTCTTCACCAGCACCGGCGCCCCAAGGGGAACTCGCCGGGGTTCTCCTGGGGATCCGACGTCGGCTACAGTAGCAGTCCCCGTCCGCGACCAAAGCGGCCACCACCGCTACAGTGGGCTCGGCGAAAGAGCGCCCGCTTCAGCTCGCGGATGCAGCCTAGTGGGGCGCGCGTGCGTAGCGGCGAAGACACCCCTCTGCCTCATCATTCATGATTCCCCCGTCTCGTGATTTGTCACCTTCGCTATACCGGCTCTGCGTCCACACTAACGGCGGGCCCCGCCGCTTGCTCGGGCCAGCCGTCCGCACTTCTCGTGTTCCGTGTGACTTCTTTTATTTCTATTTATTATTTATTTATGCGTGCTTCCTTTTTGTCGTTGCTTACTCTTGATTTTATTACATTTTCAGCGCGTCCGTTTAAAAGTTTTAGAGGCTCTCTGTAACGGTAGCGCGGATAGGAGAGGGCGTAAGCGACCTCGCTTTCCGAAACGGTGGCTAGAATTCTCGCGCGTCCGACTTTGTCGTCCATTACGGTGGGTCACTTCGCTAGTATTTTTTGTTTGTTTTTGTTTTTCAATTTTGCTGGCCTATGTGACTGTTTTTCAAGCCGTGCCATGCTCTGGCATGGATTTCATGAAATTTTGAGCAGCGAGCGTCTCCACCGCCTCCGTGTTATGGACATAAAGTATGATGTGTCCTTGAAAAAAAAAGAAAAAAAAGACAAGTATGCCCTAGACGGTGTTTTCACCATCTTACTGACAGGTATCTGACTCGGCACGTTTGCACTGCTCTCCCAAAGACTTGACTGAACTCTCTACTTGACGTGGTGGACTAACTCAAGTGAAAATGTCAAGAGACCGGTGCAGTTTACGCCTCATACGAGAAGCTTTTCATATACAGGTTAGAACGTTGGCGCAAGAACAGGTTTATTGTAATTATTTTCATCTCTAAGCTTACTTTATTTAACGATGGCATAGCTCACAAATTCATGTGAATTACGCTTCAGTAAAGTGCGTGCGACATATTCATGCACGCTCATGGAAGGCGTCATCACACGTGTCATTGCCGTGACTTTGCTTTGTAGAACAGCTGCAAACTCCCTCCTCCTCTTGCATTATTTCGCACCCCATTTCTCCTTACAGGATAGCCAGCCAGCGCTCTGTCCTCTTGTGTCGGTCTGCTCGGCCGTTTCTCCTTCCCCGTAATGCGCTATACCAGTTCAAGTACGACGAACCAACTCGCCCAATCTTCAACAGTCAGACATTTCTTCTAGTTAACGTCGCTGTGTTTTCTTTACATTTATCTTTCTCTATCTCTGTCTGCTAAGGATGGCGCTCTCTAATTTATTTTTGGTCTCACACAAATCACGCGTTCCTGTATCCATCCATACTGTGTAAGCCAGCAGCACATGCTTGTACACTGATCAGTACAAACAACTTGAACAACTGCATGGTGTGTGGTGCGCAACTAACATTTAGACAAAACGTGCCTTAGAATCGGCAAAGCTTACCATTAGTCGCAAACACGGCGTTACAATTAAAACAAACGCATACGCACAGCGAATATTCGCTGTTGCTCGAAACGGTCTTTTGGTTGTTGGAGTGCCCAAATCGGGTAGAAAACATTGGTTTCATTGTTTTTCTCGCAAGCGCTAACGAGCAGCGAAAATAATCGTGAGTCGTTAATTAATTAATTACCTCCACCTCTAGGCGGTTGTGCGCAAGATAAATGAAGTCGGTGAACACAACGGCAGCCGGTGATTAATTGCACCCACCCGACGAGCTGATTGTTTACCTGCCTCTTGGACTCATTAGCGTGGTCCCCCCGGTTACCGGCGGCTGGCCTGAGAAATGCACGCGCCGCCATAGTAAGGAAGCAAGCTCCCGGGTTAAGACGAACAGCAACACGCGACGTGTGGGTCTTACGCTGTTCTTCAGGAGCGAGCCATTCACTTTTTGAATACTTTTATTTCAACGATAAACGTCATCATTCGTACCGCTATGAAAGGAAAGATGTTTGTAAGTTAAAAAAAATGAATGGTCACGGTAACTCAACATAATTAGCTTCGAGTTCTGTTACTTTGAATAAGCAAAAGCCCCGCCGCGGTGGTCTAGTGGCTAAGGTACTCGGCTGCTGACCCGCAGGTCACGGGATCAAATCTTGGCGGCGGCGGCTGCATTTCCGATGTAGGTGGAAATGTTGTAGGCCCGTATGCTCAGATTTGGGCGCACGTTGAAGAACCCCAGGTGGTCGAAATTTCCGAAGCCCTCCACTAGGGTGTCTCTTATAATCATATGGTGGTTTTGGGACGTTAAGCCCTACATATCAATTATCAATGGAGTAAGCAAACGAACCTTCTTAATCCTGTTACCTCTATGCTTTGTGTCTTTCCCACTATCTGTCAACAAAGCCAAACAAACGTAGAAGATCGCTCCGCCCCATTTTATTATCGTGCGCGTGTTGATATGTGTTCGCGTATATATGCGCGCACAAAATCTAAAAAAACAAGCCGGGGTGAGGGGGCTGGAACATATTCAACAACCCCGCTGACTACACCACGCGTATGAATCAAGACTTTCATACCGTTTGCTGCTATCGTGTTATCTGGCTAACATGCGTGGCGCCATGCAGAGAAAGAATGAGTGGGCAGTAGACAACAGGTGGACTGATATTTGTTTCGCGAAACAAACAAACAAACAAACAAGCAAACAAACAAACTCACTGACTGCCGTACAGGGCATAAGGTTCCTTTTATAGCTACGACCACTTCTACGAAAGGCAGACGAACTGCGTTGTTAACCGGAAACTAAATGAGTTTAAGATATCGTTAAACACAGGCTCACCAGCTCATACATCTTCACATTGTAGAAAGTGTAAACGCACGACGGCATTCAGTGAGGCGCAGTTTTATAAGGGCACATAAATGAAGGGAAACGTTTAAGATTTTCGACAGCAATGAAACCGCATGTGTGACTCAGTCGTTGATTAACTTGCGTAAAGATGACATCGGATTTCTGAGCAGTTATCTTGCACGTAGTTTCCCACGCGAGCTGTATTGGCAGGTGGCGCTGTGTACTTGCGCATGCGCAAGTAAGCTTTTGCGCCTACTTTTCTTTTCGCCACTGTTCGTCTTTCCAGTTTACTGAGTTAGCATTTGTGTCGCCCTGATTCACACCCGTGTTTTAATTCTTAGTCTTAATGGGTACTCTTTTACACGTAGACGGCAACCTAACAGAGAGAAAGCATTGCTGAAGCTGTTACGCTATGCAGATGACCATAAAGCTTACAAGTGCGAGTCGGAAGTTCCTTCGACAATTATGGCAACGTCCCTGAAGCCAGCTATCGGACGCATCACCGCTGAGCGAATATGTAGCTTTCTTCGCTCAAACGCTTGGCCAACTACGTCGAAAGCGCAAGTTTTCACTTTATTTTTTCAAACATTTACTTTAGCGTAACTCTGCGTTTACCTACTGTCGCTTAAAATGAAAATAGCCATTTATACTGCTGAATGGTTGTGTTATACTTGAAAACATATTGTTCATCGGGACATAGCGTGCATAACAGGATTTATGACGGCACCAGGCTCGACTTTTCCAAAGACTTACGTTGTCCCAATCTTTCAAAAGTGCAACTGGTGTGTCTTAGTGAGACGTGATGAAGTTCCAGGTCAGTATTCTATCTTGCAGCAAGGCTATTTCATGGGCACCTTGATTAAGGTGCAGAGTTACTAGAGACTCTAAGTCTCCTCGAGTGTTTTGGTGTTTGGCGCATTTTTAAAATTATATTCTTCTGAAAAACTTGTAGCTGGGTAAGAAGCTACTACACACGTACACTTTGCTCTTCCGGAGTGCAACACTAACGTGAATTTTTATATTCCGTGTATGCAAAACAAGGTAGTTTCTTGATGTAAGAAGGGAAAGTAACCATGATTCGTCGAAATTCATGGAAGTAGAGGAAAACTACCTTTATAGGTTTATCTCCTCTCATCAAGTTAGTCATTTCCTCATCTGACCTTTAGTCTCAAGTATGTTTCCTGATTTTAAATGTCTGATGAGGACGTGCGGACTTATTGCAGTGTCTTTGATTCCGGCACTCTGTACCTACACTTTTCAATCTCGCCCCACCGCAGTGGTCTAGCGGCCAAGGTACTCGGCTGCTGACCCCCAGGTCGCGGGTTAAAATCCCGGCTGCGGCGGCTGCATTTCCGATGGAGGCGGAAATGTCGTAGGCCCGTGTGCTCAGATTTCGGTGCACGTTAAAGAACCCCAGGTGGTCGAAATTTCCGGAGCCCTCCACTACGGCGTCTCTCATAATCATATGGTGGTTTTGGGACGTTAAACCCTACAAATCAATCATCAACTTTTCAATCTCAAAATTAAGAAATACAAACTCAGATGAGATAAGGTTTCAAAAGCGATAAAAATTTACCCCTTTTTCTTCCCCAGCAATAACGTCGTCCCTCACTGCAGCTACAGGATTCACTGCATCTTACCAAACTAACATTCATTAACACGTAAATTATGGAACGCATCAAAATTCAGCCCACCTAGCTACTATTCGAGATGAGATGAATCCCCGCAGAGACTATATAGGAAGCTGTGGAATAGGCGAAAGCTGTTTGAAAACGGCGTTAACATTCCACGTGCGTTCCAATCACAATCATATCTGCAGCATCCCAAGTGAGAGTGCCTACTGAGCACGTTATCACGTCACGTACTGCAGTGCCAGTTCCGCGGGCATTGGTTGGACGGGACATCGAATAGGCGCTACACTGTTTCACCCTCGATCCGGTCACCGCACCCGCTCGCTTCATTGCGCTCAAAGTGGACGTCCACACCGTTGGAGCAGGGAACGCGCTGGACGCATTACGAGGCAGTTAGTTCCCTTAATAGCGGCCATAAAAAGGAGCTGCTGGAAAGGAGAATTGAAGATCCCGCCATGTTACTGGCGCCTCGGCAACGAACGCCCGCGAAATACAAACTGCTCATGAAATGAATATTGCTCCGACACCTTATAGTTCTTGCTCAACTTTTGTGCGCTGTACTGGTTTTTGCTATGCCGTGGTGTCCGGTCAAAAAAAAAAAAAAACCGGCAGTGCGCATGAAGTCCTGACAACGTTTATTTTTTTTATTATTGCGGAGGGGATTAAAGATTGAGAGCCACGTTGGTGATCGTGTGCCTTTGGCGGTCACACGTGATCTGTACAGAAGTACAACGAAGGGGGCAAATTTTCGAATGTGAATGAATTGTTAAGCGAGCGTCAGCATATTACTAATGCTAGATTCATGCACCTGCACTTAGTAAGAGCTTTGTCGTTTGAAGATGCGCAATAGCTGCGTGCGGATACGTAAGAAAAGTTCGAAAGCCCTTGCCCTATAGCGATGGGGCCAAGCGCAGCTTGTCGTGCACGCATCTGATGCACTACTTTCTTTCTTTCTTTCTTTCTTTCTTTCTTTCTTTCTTTCTTTCTTTCTTTCTTTCTTTCTTTTCTTCTTTCTTTTCTTCTTTCTTTTTTGTTTCTTTCTTCTTTCTTTATTTCTTTTTTGTTTCTTTGTTTTTGTTTTTTTTGTTTGTTTTTTGTTTCTTCGTTTCTTTCTTTCTTTCAGATTGTGCACAATGCTGTCGTCTAACGTGAGCCCCATTCAGCTTGATCATAATTCGCCATCACTTCCACAACCATCGCCGTCTTCGCATGTCATTCAAAAGAGCTTCTCTTGAAAATACCAATAGAGATCCAAGAAACGGATACAAACGTCGCAGTAAATATTGCTCGGGTCGCACAGAATTTTAAGGGCGGCACGTAAAAAATGTCAGGCTCATAGTAACTCGACACCTACAACAAATTACATGTACTTGAAAGCTACTCAACTATGAATAACCATATTCAGAGCTTTATATGTATCGCGCGAATTGAACTCAGACGTTTGGGGGGCTGCGTGGGTACATTGTGGGGTGTAAACCAGACCCTTACAGCTCCCCACGTTATAACGCTTTTACATCTTCCAGAACAAAAAAAAATAGTTAGTTTGCATTAGTGTCTGACTAGAACAATTAATGACACCTTGAGTTACTGCTAAATTGTGTGGTTTAGTTACAACGTTTTGGCTCTGTTTATTTCTGGCTTTACATGAACACTTTACCGAATGTGAGCAGATGAAATGCCCGCACGGCAACTTTCCAGTAAAGTTCACGGTGCGCAAAGTCATGTTTCAAGAGCGTCCATTCACTGTCGTATACATAGAGACTCAAGTCGTCGACTGTGAGAGCCACATTCACCCAAACACTGCGACCCGCTTGGCTCGGTCTGCGTGCTCAGAAGCAGCAGAAAAGTGGTCGACGTGCACCAGAGAAGCGTTCGTGTCTACGCCCTCCCCGTTTGCTTCTTTATGGGACACGCGGAAAAGAGAAGCTCCACGTTAGCCGAGGGTTCTTATAGAACCGTACGAGGCGGGGATCGGGGGAGGGACCCTTAGTATAGCCATTTACGGTGGCGTTTATTGCCCTCTATTGCGTTTACTGCCGCGGCGAAGGTGGTTCTTTCCTCCGGACGACTTCGATCATCTCGTCCCTCGCAATCGTGGGAGAACGTTTGGTCGAGTCGCGGCAGGAGTGGGGATCGGAGGCAAGGGAGAAGGCGTGGGGAAGTGTGATGCGCCCGGTGGACGGAGTGTCCACGATGTCGATGACCGCGAAACTTCGGCCAAGGTAGGAGACCAAGAGGGGTGTATTTATGCGAAGAGGAAGTAAACGGCCATCAAATTAATAGTGCTGACGAGCACTGAGCAAGTCAAGCTTCTTCTTGCACGGCAGTCAGTGATGGTGTCGAGTAACACTGTACCAACTATCTTTATGCTATAGCTGCTCAAATTACTATAGGCGTGTTAATAGCGTAATTCTATATTGAAATCAAATAAAAGAACATTTGTAGGGGCTCTGAAAAATGCAAAACGATTTCCGTTGGCTTAAATATAGTGCGATTCGTGACATGGACAACGTGATTCGGTGCGTGACGTTCCTCATCCGGCGGTGTTCTAATATGCACATTAGCTGCCAGCATACTGTCTCCGCTGTGCACATGTGCTCTTTTGCCTGCTATATATGGCCGTCACGTCACGTTTATTGGTAACATACCGACCACATATACAGATTTATAGAACACCTAGCTTACATTCTTATCGCGCTTCAATCTTCAAGAGTAAGCGCCTATTCCTGAAGCGTGAACTTCTTTGCATGGCATACCGGACTGCGCGGACCACGGCTGTCCTGCTGAGTAGTTGAAGAACGGAGGGAACGTGCAAAACAAAGCAGTTTCTTGTAACCACCATTACTAGCACTGTATTTGTGTCGGCTACCGGCTCTGTTTAATACCGAATTATGTGAAGATCAACGAATGCAACCTAAAAAGCTTCAATGCGATAAAGCATGCTCTCTTTAGTGTACAGTGTCGCCAACAAAACAAACCTTTCTTCAATTTTTTTTTGTCTCGGATTCCTTAGCGTATAAATTGTCTGCTTCGCGCTAGGGTTAAGGGTTAGTGATGACAAATACGTTGTTATAGTAGCAAAGTGGACTGATTATGTAGAAACAGTGTTTGAAAATTCACATTTTGCCGTACATAGAAAAAGACACCACATAGGATCAAGCACGCTTTTGCTTAATTTCTCGACACAGCACTTCTGCGGTGAGACAACAGCGTACACGAAATAATTGTATATTATTGTGAGACCTGCACCGTGTTTGTGGTGTGCATTGCGCATATCCTTCTCTCTCTCTTTTACTCCCTTGTTTCCCTCTCCCCACGTGTAGAGTATAGCAAACTGGACGTAGTATAGTTAACCTCTTTCTTATATTCCTTCTCTCTCCCTCTTGAGAATCACTTCACTCAGTGGTTCATACGTGACTTAAGCGCGCCTCGCCGCGGTGGTCTAGGGGCTAAGGTACTCGGCTGCAGACTCGCAGGTCGTGGGATCAAATCCCGGCAGCGGCGACTGCATTTTCGATGAAGGCGAAAGTGCTGTAGGCTGGTATGCTCAGATTTAGGTGCACGTTAAAAAACCCCAGGTGGTCGAAATTTCCAGAGCCCTCCATCACGGCATCTCTCATAGTCACACGGTGGTTTCGGGACGTTAAACCTCACGTATCAATCATTTACTATAGTGCATCTACGAAGATTTTTTGCTACCGCTTATTCACAAAGCGGATAAAACGTTTCAGCGATACTGACCAAGCATACTTTGCCTAGTGCGTAAAAAAAGAAAAAAAAGCGATATGAAGTGTTTGTGACGTCACTGCTTGATTCAACTGTACAGCAGTACAGTGCACTATAGCCCCAGGGTAGGGATAGCGTGGTCTGTATATCTGAAAGATCTCGCTTTTTGACTACGTGCTGTGCTGCTCAAACGTATGCATGAGCAGTTTTTTTCCTAGTGCAACCCCAGAACCGGAAACACAAATATAAAGAAGTCAGAACTCAGAAGTATGCAAACATGCGAGTAATGCATGGCTGTGGTCACATAAGAATAAATTCATTATCAGCACAACACACAGTAATCAACATAGTCTTGGCGTTACGAAAATTAAACAAAATAAGGAAAAATTCTGCCAGTTACACGAAGAGAAATTCTTCGAACAGCGTAGCTGTAAGCGAGCGAGTGTGTGTGATTGGCTAGCAAGATCACGTAATGCCGTTAAATCTGCCATTAGATTTGAAATGCGCGCACTTACACGCTTTCGCATTGCGAGCATCATCGTCATCATGTCGTTAACTTTTGTTTTTTAGGCTGCGTTATGAATCTGGAGTGTGTCGTAGACAGTCTACGCTAACAGCTTAGAAGGCAGCATCGAGCCCTGCAGTACCCCAGGAAATGTAAACCGTCTCAATGGGTGTGTTCCAATACTCACCGTAGACGGCTAAATAGACAGCTAAATGGACAGCGGCCATCTTAAGTCCAACTCCATTTTTCACGTAGCCGGCAAATTATACAGCTTCGAGAAGACCGCGTCGTAGACAAATGCGATGCAGGCTACTTTGCTGTCTAAACAAGATGGCGGCTCAGTGAATCACTAAAATAGATCAAATCTCGCTGAATCGGTCGTCTGCACACAAGCAGACGCTTCCCCAGACGCTCAATGTGGGTAACGTTTATTTGTTTTTGCTTTCAACACGAAATAAGCCAGGAAATGCAACTTTTACGTTTGTTTACTTTAGCTTTTTCTTCTCGGCGCGTGGTGGCGCATCGTCGCGTAAAAGCCATCCAGACGTGCTACAATTCTCGGACAGCATGAGCTCGGTGCTTTCTTCTAAGCAGTCTGCGTAGACTGTCTACGTGCTGTCTAAGAATTGGAACACAGCCATTGATGCCAGCACGACGTGGCACCACCTTGCATCGACAACATAAAGCTAAGGCAAAACAGACATACTTGTAATTTATTTAACTTCTTTCGGGTTAAAATGAGGGAGAAACTAAACCTAGCTTACATTTGGTGCGTGCAAAGGCGTCTGTTTGCGTGCAGACGACAATACCGGCGAGATCCGAGCATTTACCTGAGCCGCCATCTTGTTTGGGCAACAATGAAGCCTGAATCGTAGTGGTCTTTGATGCAGTCTTCACGTAGCTGTCTATTTTGCCGACTGAGTGAAAACTGACTGATTGTACTTATTTGCATGCACACTGCTGAACTTCTTTCCTCTTTTTTTCTGTTTTTTAATTCTTATTCGATTATCCACAGTGCAGGACATCAAACCGGACACTCGTTTAGTCAACGTCTGTGCCTTCCTTCTTGTCGTTTTCTCCAAGTGAAAACTAGAATGGGACTTAAGATGACTGCTGTCCACATGGCTGTCTTTTTGGCCGTCTACATTGAGTATTGAAACATACGCTTTTCTGGAATTTTTAAACTCTTACTTTGGTCACGTGATGTGCGTGATGCCTAGTACATTAGCATTAACAGTATTACACCCACGATTACGGGGGACAATTTTGACTAAGGTTTGCCGTAACAGTAAATATTCAAGCTGAGACGCACACACATCAGGAGAACTCCAAGTAAAAAAAAACTGTACGCTGGTTCATACAGAATAAAGCATAAATATATAAAAAACGTGGGGGGGGGGGGCTTTTACGTATGGTATGAATATGTATGAACTGTTGCCAAAAATTGGTTGCGATATTTGTGGCCGCCCAAATATCAGAATGAACATCTAGGCATGACTTAGGATTAGGCCTTGTGTTTTGCACACCCCAGGCGCGCAGGATTTTGTTTTAGCAATCAAATAAAGATAAAATTTAATTTCAGCGGTAGATGTTCTAAAAGACATGAACTACGGAATAGTGTATATACCACTACTGGTATAGGAATAAATCCAGAGGATTCAAAAAGAAAGTATGCCATCTATATGCCTCTCTTTTCTCTATAAGTTAATCATTTCGCTTTCTGTATCACGCATGCGTAAAATACCGCTTTTTTTTTCTCCGGAGGCAAACATTTACCAAACAAGGCGTACAGCCTTTTTTTTTTTTTTGCATCTCAAATTTAACACGTCACGTTGTCAATGCGTTAGTAGCCCCGCCGTGGTGGTCTAGTGGCTAAGGTACTCGGCTACTGACCCGCAGGTCGCGGGTGCGATTCCCGGCTGCGGCGGCTGCATTTCCGATGGAGGCGGAAATGTTGTAGGCTCGTTTGCTCAGATTTGGGTGCACGTTAAAGAACCCCAGGTGGTCGAAATTTCCGGAGCCCTCCACTACGGCGTCTCTCATAATCATATGGTGGTTTTGGGACGTTAAACCCCACATATCAATCAATCAATGAGTTAGTATATTTCAATGTTCATCGGCAGAACTTCTCAGAAGATAGGTTGCAGCCGGAAAACTTTTCCACTCTCAGCGTGAAGAATAACTTCACGTACTTTACTTTCTGGCATCGCTCTGGCACATTTCACAGCGATCGCTCGATTCGGAGGGCGTGTGCTTCCCGGCTAACCCAGCCTGCCTCGACATGCCTCGATGCCCATGCAGCGCCATAGAAACTCTCACCGTATAAGGGTTGTATCCACTTCATACGTTCTCATTTACTCCACATCCTAGCTCCCGTTTTCTTTTTTTTTTTAATACGGACACACGCGGGCTCGAGCTGTTCAACCTCTCATTAGAGTTTGCCACCTATATCTTGTTCCTTTCATTTCTCGTCAGATATTCCTTGGATGTGACTCAATCTGGGCGCTCGACCTCACCAACTTTTATTTTTAAACTTTTTTCGACTTCGAAATATCTTCTCCGAACTAATCAACGAGTGGCATCGTATGTATCTAATCTCTCCTATATGTTAACCCTGATGGACTCGGCACATCAGCAGTGCAGGGGAGAAGAATGAGTGATGCGGCACCTTTAGTTTTGAAACATATACAAGTTAGTTGAAAATGTTAGTCTTATTGAAGATTTAGCTATTATTCGTTTGCAGTTATACGTCTAGCATAAACAAAACAAAAATCACAGCTCGTTTTTTTTTGTTTCTGAACGTCCCAGGCATTCGGGGACTACAATAAATAAAACAATTTTAAATTCATTTAACAAGTCAACGAACATTGACCTAAAAGGTTATGAACTCGTTTGTTAATTACCGGTCGACTAAGCTTCTATTTCGCTCACTGAAGAGCTGGCGTAACATACAACGGACTTCAACTTTTTCAAAGAGAGGAATGAAAACATTCGTTGTCAAGTTGCTGAAGCTTATCAACTCAATTGACGGGGATGATGCGTTTATTTTTTTGGGCGGTGTATTATCGCTCCCAATTTTGCGCGCGTAAGTAGGTCGTCTCCAAACAGAAAGGAAGCGCAGATAAAAACAAATAGGGCAGTGGCAGAAGTTGCGAAAGAGGGCGCCACTTAATGACAGCCTCTGTCGGTCGTGTGCTGTTTAGATTCCTCCGTGCAGGGGGTGACTTAATTAAAGTAACAAACGTTGTCAGCGCCCCCCAGTGGTTTTCTATTAAAACACGAGGTCCGGACAAATGACCGCAGAGTGCGCAGCGTCGTTCGAACCGCGCCTGGCGCGGCTGTTAACTCCCGAACCGAACGCAGCCGCCCCGCCGGCGCTTCCGCCCACTTCCGGTGTCGTCATCCACCCGTTTCCTGTCCTGACTTCCGACGGCGCTGGCCCCAATTTCCGCGCGGAATCCGCATTCTGTCCTGAAATTTTGCCTCCTGGGGGCGTGCGCTGTTTTTGGAGCAGTCGGCTACAACGCCTCGCATGCGCCACGCCACGCAAACCCCGAGACCACGATGGGCCAAGTGGGCTCGTTCGAGTTATCATTCATTGATACGATTCACTCTAAGAAGCCTATCAAGGTGCACTTGCAGCTCTATTTCCTATAGCGCTCGACACCACTTGATTTTTTTTATATATGTTCACGTGCTCGCTAACATAAACACCACTGGCTTGCTGCCTGTAAAGCGTGCTTTTTTACAAGTACGGTAGTACTAAGGTGTAGCATCTAAACGTATGAAGAAAGATGAAGGAAGGGGAGGGGGGGGGGTATTTCGAGGGCTTGTTTTTTTTTTTTTTTTTTTGACGCAATATGAAAAAAAAATACAAGCATTTATTGAAGCCAAGAAAGGTGTATGGCACGTTAATTTTACTGTTTATGTGTACCGTAATTATTACTGTGATACAGATCTTAGGAATGCAAAGTGTACGACAAGACAACCTGCCCGTGTCAGGGGCCGAACGTGCAACATTCAGATAATATACAAGTAGAACATTTATTCTACGTCACAAAGAAAATTGCACTATTATACCTAATAGCGAACTCGATAAACACATGAGTAGTGTGACTACACTATTCCTGTAGTTGGTGCACTTAATTTCGACAGCGTGTCGTTAGTAACCATGGTGTAAGAATAAGTTTTAGTAAGAGAGACTGCCTGCTGTGTGGCCTTGGATGTCTTTAGCAACTTCAGCAGACAGTGTTACGGTAGCTTAGTTGGCGCGAACACCATTTAAATCTGTGAGAGTGGTAATTGCCAGTAGACAAGTTATGTTAGCGTGCCCCGAAAACTAATACCACTGCGACGTTATAGCTTCCAATTTCTTTGAATGAAGTCGAAAAACACTGCCACGTAAAATCGGGATAAGGTATGATTTCGTGACGTATCCGCTCACTATAAATAACTTGATCATGATATTAGGGGGGGGGGCATTTTGGGGGTGCTGGCGGTCGTATGCAGTTGTTGTTTGGCGTAACGTAGGCAAAGCGACGTATTAAAAAAAGCTGGGGGCAAGGAAGCAAGAATCAGAAAGAGAGAGAGAAAAGCAGAAAGCGATAGGAATAAAAATTTTAAAAATGAAAAAAAAAATGAATGGGATAACTGTAATAAACTAGAAAAAAATAAACGAGAAGTAAAATAGGAGGAGTGACAGAGAGAAACGAGGAGAAATAAAGAAGGCTGCTCAGTTTCACGCTTGGTTCAGGCTTGGCACCACTAATGCGAACCGCCTTGGTCAAAAAAAAAAAATCTTGATTTTCAGTTACGGCTGTTTGAATTAGTTTGGTTTGTTGCACTCAAGCCCGAAATCTAATGAAATGTGGAATGTTAAGAATTCTTCAGTATATTAAACCGGAAGGCAATCAAGATTCGCGTACAAGTATGCATTTCATTTAAGCTCCTGGGATATGGTACGTTGTGGAGCTTGCGGATTCGCAACCTTCGTTTCAATGTGGAAGCTATTTTTGTCACAACAAGATTCGCGAGCGACACCATAGTTGTCCACCGCCACCGCTACCCGTGTCCATAACCAGTATTAGCAAAAAAATACAAAAACGCTCGTCAAATAAAACACACCAATGACACAATGAGATTCGAACCCGGGTCCGCCGCGTGGCAACCCAGTATTCAACCACTGAGCCACGCAGGTGCATGAAAGTAGTCTATAAGCTGGCCTTAGGCAGGCTTCATGTCGGGAAAGGAATCGCGGTAGTATGAGTAATAAAGCGTTTTAGAACAGAAAAAAAAAACAAGCAGGCGTCACACGATGCGAATTGCGTAACGAGTGGGTCTTCTCATGCTTCAGCACATTACAAAAGCTTGTTCTTCATCATCTATCAACTGAGGTGCATACCCACTTCAGGCATAACTGTTCATCGTCGTCAGCCACTGCATAAAAAAAATTTACACAAAATTTCTTGCAAGTGTGTTGCGGATACAACGCCCTCCGAAGAATGACGAGGTATAGCATAGTGAATGCCAGCTTACTACAAAAAAAGATGATGATTATCTATGGCGTAGTGGGTACCCAGCAAGTGCGCTTGTATCAGTTACGGGAAGAGTGTTTAGAAAGGGCTCTGAAAGGCTGATATTCCATCTTTCGTTGTGACCGTGTGCTGCACGTTCTGCGCAAGTCTGGCGTTTGTTTGTCTGTTTTTTTTTTAATTCAGCACTGGTGCTTAGATTATGAACCAAAGGCTAATCGAGCACTTCCTTCAGGAACCATAGTCACTACGGCTTCCACCTGTAATTTGTACATTTCGTACTCTTACTTGTGTATTCGAGTCATTCCTCCACTCCAAGATAAATCCGCATTGCTCTCGTGAGCCATCATCATCATCATCATCAGCCTGACTACGTACACTGCAGGACAAAGGCCTCTCCCATGTTCCGCCAGTTAACCCGGTCCTGTGCTTGCTCACCGCAGGTGCGGCGATGGCGTAGTGGTTAGAGCATCCGCCTCGCATGCAAGAGGTCTGTGGTTCAAATCCCGGTGCCGCGCAGTTCCCAACCGGATAAAAAAAAAAATCCGCGTGGTGATGGGACTGCATTACGAGGCCTGGGGTGCGGCCTCACCGGTAACCACCGCCGGGAACGCACTCCCTCACCAGAGAAGGATTGGCCACCCTGGTGCAGTATCTGGTCACTACCTCCCACATGCACACGTCCAACTCGTGAGCCAACTCAGCTGAAATCAAGATCTCTTCGCGGTTTCGCGGAAAACATGTGATCGGGCCGGAGAGCGAACGAAATACGATCGGCGTTAATCGAAGCGACGAAACCGCAGCTAAGCGAGCGTGCAACGCTCTCGCCCGTCCGTGAGGGTCTGGAATGTCGGCTCGACTGATCGTGTAGGCCGGTGTCGGACAAAATCACGCGAAATGCGCTGGTGGCGCCAAACACGTGCGCCACACGTGCCACCTTCCTATAGACGGTGCAACCCCAACGCCTATACTAATAACGGCACGCGGGACATGCCACGTTTCGGCATTACGCCCGGCACCCATACTGCGGGGGCAGGGAGGCTGCATATTCGGTCATTCCAGCGACTATAGGCGGCGCAGCGGAAGGTCGAAATGGCGGACGAGACGGTGATTTCGCGAGCGTTTACGTCAGCGTCGCAGAGCGTGAAGACGCGTTCATCGGTTCATGACTACTGAGAGACCGAACTGCGTCGCAGTTTTATCACCGCGTGACAGCTTCGGAGCACGGCTACATGGCGACGCCTGCGTCGCTGGAATGAACGAATGATGTCGGTACTGACTGTGTGATTATGCTTGCAGCAAGCGCACTCTTTTACGTATCCTCGATTTTCTTGGTGAACTTTTTGTTTAGTGATCACACATTTATTAAGCGCGCAATATGAGATAAAAGAAATTATTCGTCTTCCCACGACTGTCCAAAAGTTGAAAGCCCCGATACAGTTCATGCTTTGGTGGCACTCACTGAACAAAATGTTATGACCAGACAACCAGGAAAGACCTGCTAAAGCTATTAGACAAGGGTGTCTTAAAGGCCTAGTTGGTAGGAGAACAGCGCAAAAACTGGGCAGAGAATTCATTCTTTCTCTGTCCCGTTTTTTGCGCTGTTCCCCTGAGCACTATTGGAAAAATATACTTTAAAACTGGCGAGCCATTTACGTTAGAAACTAATAATACTCTCCTGGGTTTTACGTTTGAAAATTATGACATGTGTATGGGAGACACCGTAGTGAAAGGGTCCGGCAAATTTTGATCATCTAGTGTTCTTCAATGGACCTTGACATTATGCAGCACACGGGCCTCTCGCCTATTGCCTCCACCGAAATGTGACCGCCACGACCGGCGTCGAACCCGCGACATGCGAGTCAGGATCCTGGCACCATGACCACTGACCCGCCGCCATGCCAGATTTCGTGAAAGGCAGCTGGCCAGCTGACACATATCGATGGTTCATTTTAAGTGATGCGTCTGTGTTCATAAAAAAAAAACAAAAGTTGGACATTCTTAGTGATGGCGGAGTGTCGAACAAATAATTACGACGTAAATGGATGGAACGTGGGTGGAGACTAAACAGATAATAAATTGTTATCCTGTAGTTCTACAGAAAGGCTAGAGCTGTAGTTCTACAGAGCTGTACAGAAGCTGAAACAAAACCAGAATGGTATCGTAAGAAGCAATAATACTTCAAAGGAATTTGACATTCTACTGGTAATGTCAGGGGAAGTAATGAAAGCCCTGAAAAATGCAAAGAGGCAAATTTGCTGGTGAGGATAAGGTAACGACGGACCTGGTGTTACAAAAACTGACCTCCTTATATATATACGAAGTGTCTCTGAACGACAAGGGCACCAGAATCTTGGAAGAACGCCTGCATCATCTTAATTCATAGGAAAGGAGACGTCAAGGACTTGAAAAATTACAGGTTGATCAGCTTACTGTCTGTTCTCTACAAACTATTTACAAAAATATTAGCTAACAGAACTAGGACGACATGGCAGTTCAATCAACCAAAAGACCAAGCAGGATTTCGTAGAGGCTACTCCACAATAGACTATATTCATGCCATCAATCAGGTGATAGAGAAATGTGCGGAATACAACCAACCCCTATTCTCAACCTTCATAGATTACGAGAAAGCATTTGACTCAGCCGAGACATTAGCAGAGATACCGGCACTACGGAATCAGGGCATCGATTAACCCTACATACAGATAGTGGAAGAAATCTACAGTGGATCCACAGCCGCCATAGTTCTCCATAAAGAAAGCTTAAGAATCCCAATAATTAAGGGTGTAAAGCAGGGATACGTGATCTCTCCTATGCTATTCACCGCGTGTTTACATAAGGTATTCAGGCCCCTAGATTGGGAAGAGTTGGGGATAAGGGTTAATGGAGAGTACCTTAGTAACCTGCGGTTCACTGATGACATTGCCTTGATAAGTAACTCAAGGGTGAATTACAGCTCATGATTACTGAACTGTACACGCGGAAAGCAGACGAGCATGTCTGAAAATTAACATGCATACACCATTGTAATGTGCAAGTCTCAGCAGAAAACAGTGGTCTAGTGGCTAAGGTACTCGGCTGCTGACCCGCAGGTCGCGGGTTCAAATCCCGGCTGTGGCGGCTGCATTTCCGATGGAGGCGGAAATGTTGTAGGCTCGTGTGCTCAGATTTGGGTGCACGTTAAAGAACCCCAGGTGGTCGAAATTTCCCGAGCCCTCCACTGCGGCGTCTCTCATAATCATATGGTGATTTTGGGACGTTAAACCCCACAAATCAATCAATCAGCAGAAAACAGCGCTTTGTGACAGGGAACCATGCCAAAAGAAACGAGACAAAAAAAGAAAAAAATCATCTTTTAAACGAGGATGAGCCTGGTAGGCTGTGCACAGTTGGGAAGAGAAAAAGAGAATATAACAAGTATATGCTACGTAAAAAAATCATTTTGGCAGCTTTGCACTAGTGGTGCCTAGCCTGACGGAAGGGCGGAGCTTGGCGTTTACTTTTGTCTCTTTCTTCGCTTTATCGCTATTTTTTGTATTGCTTTCTCTGCCTTCCTAATTGTGCACTCTACACAAGGATAGACTTCGTACTACAGTGGATGCAACCACGCGCAGGCCAAGGCCTCGGGATCTTTTCCTCTGATAGGGTGCTCGCCCTCATCCAAGCGACTGAATAAGCATCCAGGGAAAACACAATGCTGTGTTCTAGCCTCCTGGGCACGCACTGATCACTTGAATATCAACTCTTTCTTCACTGCCTTCCCCGACGGCTGGACGCACATCATTTTCGGGTAGCGCCCTCTGCCTGGCGTATTTCGTCGACATGCAGGCGCCGCAGCAGCTTATAGACCACACGAGTGCGGGGCACGGCCGAGCGAAACCGTTTTTGGGGGAAAAACGTGGTGTCCCGCGATGCGTACGCAATAGGTCACGTGTCGTGATACGCGACGACCTTTGCCGTGCGCGTTGCCGGCGGAAGCGTGACAGGCGTGCAACGGGGGTTCCCGTTTAATTGAGCCGCCAGCCGCTGCGGGGCGCCCCTGACGCAAGCGCGGCGCTTCCTTTTCGGGCGCAGGGAAGCCAAGCCAGCGCTACGGGTAGTCTAATAAAGTCGTCTCCATTTGAGTGACTCAGCAATATCGGATGCAACCCGGATGTAACCCGGCCCACCCGTGAGTCGGCGTCTCCGCGGAAAGCGCTGACCGAAAAGCCGAGGCCCAGCGTTCTTTTTTTCTCCCTTTTTTCTTGCGTTATTTATTACCGCTATTCGCTGTTGATGGATGCTTCCCGCTCTGCCCACGCCTATATAGTGCAGGTGGGGCACGCGCGGTTGGTTGTGCTTCATCCTAACGGTGCGCGAAAAAGCGGGCTGAGCAAGGACGGAGGGGCGGAAGATACTTGCTCTTGTTCGCTGTGTTTGACATACCGTTGTCACTGCATTGGCGGGGGGAGGGGGGACATCGGTTTGTGTCTGCATTCAGTTTGCGCAGGTGGTATGCGTGTAGTTCAGTCAAAAATGCTATCCTCTATGTTTTAGTGCTATTAAAGTTAATACACTGGAATCAACGTGATTGTTTTCTTTTCTTAAGACTACTACGCGCCGTTCAATGCTGGAGCATAAGTGAGCGGTTGCAGATGTAATTAATTTTTTTAATCGGAAACCTCACACTATGGCGAGTTGGTTTTAGTTACATCAGCTGAGAACGCGATAAAACAGAAGAATCTTTGCCGCCCTACTTGACGCGTCGTATGTATCGTAAAAAACTCCGTATGATGTCGTTTTACAGCAAGCAATTAACACGATGCGCACGCTTGCCACACGCCCGTATATTGGACGACAACCGTAACCACACGAATCATAAGGAACACACACTTGTGGGATTGTGACTTGGTACTTCACGTATGCATCGCACGTCTTGGAAAGCGTCTTTGTCGTGATTGGCTCACGAAAGTTGATGAATTCACAAACGAATATGTAATAAACCGCCAACTAAACCTACTTTTGGTGAAACTAGTCGACCGTTGAATAGCCATGAGTTGTGCAATGGGTTAAAACGCATTCACTTCAATTACCTACCCGACTATGCATTTCTCCACCTGCACTTAGTTCCACCAGTATAATCCGCTTACCATTATTAGTCATGGACGCTATACGTCGCATTTGCAGCGTTCGTTGTCTATTTTATTTCACAGTCTCAATTAGAGACTGAGAAATAAAATAGAGTATTACCTAATAGCATTCAAACCGATCACAAATAGGTATGTTGTCACTGGTATTATTTCTTCTTTATTTCCATGACGCTCCATCCCGCATGCGGGCCCCGCTGCGGTGCTCTAGTGGCTAACGTAATCGGCTGCTGAGCCGCAGGATCAAATCCCGGCTGCGGCGGCTGCATTTTCGATGAAGGCGAAAATGCTGTAGGCCCGTGTGCTCTGATTTGGGGACACGTTAAAGAACCTCATGGGGTCTGAATTTCCGGAGCCGTCCTCTACGGCGTCTCTCATTAATCATACGGTGGTTTTCGGACGTTGAACTCCACATACCAACCAACCAACCAACCAACCAACCAACCAACCAACCAACCGACCGACCGACCGACCGACCGACCGACCGACCACAACCACAACCAACCAACCACAACCAACCAACCAATCCCCCTGCGAACGCTTGCAGATTCTACGCAGTAGCCTTGTTTTAAATGTGATTTTTTTAAGAATGCTCCCCTCCAAACATCGTGAAAACAAAATACTCGATTTAATGAAATTCTTACGAAACCACGCACTTCCATCACAGCGTGCGTGTTTCCCGACGGGGACCTTCCATGACATTTGACGCGCATTATGAATACCCACTCGCGTCGACATCGCTCACGCATTTTTCGATCTTTATATTTCCATACTGTGTCCGGTGCATGCGGGCGGGCCCAGTAAGAAAATGTGGCGGCACGTTCACTGTGGTCGTTCACGTGTACGTTTTCTATACGAGGAAGCTGCTTTGTACTGAAATGCCAAGAATGTGAGATACACATTCACAAGAGACACAGCTATAGTGAACTTCGGATGCGGCTATGCGAGGGCACCAGGGCGTGCAGGAAATTTGATTCACTACGCGCGTTTATTAGATATGCCTCTCACCCCTCTACCGCATTATAGACAGAGATCGAAATTGGAACGGGACAATGAAATCATACGCTTAGGTAGTCATATTGATAGACGCTTGAATGAACGAGCTCTTTTTGTCAAACGAACGTATGATTACGACACAAGCTCATTCTTACCCTTGTCTTCTTTCAGCGGCAATGAAGCGAGTCGTTTTGAAGAGGTCAGCTAGGTTGACTTGCATTAGAATAAACAAAATCGGCTACTCGGTCACATCTAATCGACTGGCTCGAGAAAAAGTGCCACCATACCGAAGCTGGTGTTGATTGCTTGCGACTGCTTTATTGGGTTCAAACAATTAAAACAAAGCACTAGTGCAGTGTCTGTGAAATTTCAGAAGCCAGGAGAATGAAGCAACGCACCTGAAAAGCAAAAAAAGGAGGGGGGAGGGGGGGCGTTGGTACGCAACACTTCTTTGAAAATCAACAATAAATATCATCTGCGCATCACTTTGGAAATTGAGGAGCACTACAAAACTAAATGAACACCTGTTTCTTTTAAAACCGTGTATGTAGAAGCAGCACTGGTTTATAAAACTGAACAGCAGTCTCGACAAATGGTGTAATGGCGGATT
Organism: Rhipicephalus microplus; assembly: GCF_043290135.1. Classification (NCBI taxonomy): domain Eukaryota; kingdom Metazoa; phylum Arthropoda; class Arachnida; order Ixodida; family Ixodidae; genus Rhipicephalus; species Rhipicephalus microplus. The sequence goes on along the minus strand of NC_134700.1, from coordinate 264,600,182 downwards.
CAGCCTAAGTGAAGAGACAACGAAACGTCATCCTCTCTGTATGAATCGTACCCGCTGCCTTTTCGAGCAACATTCATCTTCTTCACTACATTTTTATTGTTATTATTCCCTGCTTAACTTTTTGTTGTCATCTGTAACTGCCACTAATGCTCTTACGGATATTAGTCTTATTGTTTATTTTTTGTCACACACAGAGAGAAAGAGGCGGGCAATTTAGCAAGTTTCCTATTTTCTGCAAAGAAGATGGTGCCTATTGACCAAACAGCGTTCGGAGAGTCACAGCGTAATTGAAAAAAAAAGATACAATAATCTTGTTTTCTTTACACAGTCCTACTGTCAAGTATCGGCGTAAACCATCCTCTTTTTTTCGTTATTCCTCTCCTCTAAACTTGTAACGGCGCAATTTCATCTCGATCTTCAAAGACCTACTTCATGTTTGTAAACAAGGGTAGGTGCCGTTGACATGCTGACGCGCATGGCGACATCGCGGTGTGTAGACTCAACGCCACCTAGTCTAGGTGGTGTTGGTGGACTCCGCCCAACCCAAATCTCGCCACCGCCCTCTGTGATCATGTGACAAGGGACACAGAAGCTGCAAAGTTGCCTCCGAGCACAGCGCATCGGGGGAACCCACGGGCCATGACAAGCGCCATAATAGTTCGATGGTGCCTACCCCTGTTTACAAACATAAAATACGTCTATAGATTTCCTGTTCCCTGCCCCATGCTATTTCAAGTGCGAAAACACTCGAATGGCTTGAATTTCACGTCATTTCCTTCTCGATTGAAGACCAGTCGCCTGTCCAGAATGACTTTTAAAAAAACGTAAAAACAGCGCGATACAATTTTACGAGAAAGCGGAACAAACATGTACCCCAACTTTAGTACCTCGTGATCCGCCATGGTGCTACAGCGGTTATATAGGCTGATCAACTGCTGACCTGAGAGTTACGGCCCAGAACCCGGCTGTGGCAGTCACATTTCCATGGAGGCAAAGTGCCCGAGTATTGTACGATGTTAGCACGCGTTAAGGAACACCTGTGGTTGAAATTTCCTGAGCCGTCCATAACCGTGTGCCCCATCATTATAAACGTGGTTCTGGTACGTAAAACACAAGATATCACTATCAGTGCTAGCGTGCCTGCTGCGTTATAGTGGTCTTCTTGTTGGACTTACAATTAATTTTCGTATACCCCTTTTTTAAACGCACCGCGTTAAATAAAAAAGCACCAGTACCTCCCCCTTCTCCAACAACCTCCTACACACTTCCCGAAAAGCCATGACGAAGTTTGTTTGCGTTGCGAAGATTCCCCAAAATTCTGTCGCACATCCCCGATCGGCTTCCAAAGTAACAGTCCAAAACTGCGGACCACGCGTGAGGTTCCTACCTTCAACCGGCTAGATTACGAAACGAAATAATTATGAATTTCATTTTTGCGTTTCGAAAGTAGAAACGCATTCTTCACAAAAAAAAAAAGTAGATCACTTACTCCAAGGTGCGCCGCAACTCGCTGAATTCCGTACCGGGTAATATTGCCACGTCTCTCAGTTTGTATCGTATTCTTTAAAGGTTCACTCTCCCTCTCACCACATTCTAACCCCACCAGCGCGAGCTGCGGGGCACGCTGTCATTTGTTTTTAAAAGAGAGACAGAAAATAAGTCAATCTAAAGAACGAAGTGAAATGGTGGCAAGGAGGTCATTCCGTTCCCTTCGCTTCTTCTTTCTTAGTCGCGCTAAGCGTACACAACGAACGACTGCTAGAACCTGGATACGACAGTTACCGTGTCCAGCGCTGGGCGGCATGCGGGGCTACTCTCTTTGCAGAGTGAACTGGCGAGTTGGAAGCGATACGAGAGGGCCGAAGCGAGGAATATCTCGAACTGGGAGGGTGAAGCGAGGAGCAAAGGGCAGCAACAGTTTCGGAACCGTCTGTGGGTGCTCGGCTCGCTGATATGGCGGGCGCAAGTGAAGCTTCCCGCAACAGATCGGGATCGTCGTCGGAACTCCTGCGAGCGAGGCAGCGCCGCATGCCGAGCGTGCGCGGCGGGCGAAGCGCATTCCAGGCTCGTAATAAACTCGCGCGCACGCCGAGAACAGGAGAGGGAACCGAGCCGGTCGCCTTTCTCTCGTCGGACTTCCCGCGCACTCGAAACCTCTCGATCCGCTCTCCTCGCGACAGCTAGGTAACCTTTATTGAATAAATTCCACGAGTTCGTGTCGCGCAGCCCCGGTGACGAGGGGCGGAGGCGGACGATAGTACCGAAGAAAGATATGAACGTAACGTACAAAACAGCGCGGCAACTATATTGCCGAGTGTGCTTGGCGGTGCGGGCCAACCTGCGCGCCGAGAACAACACGTGTAGCAGGGAAAGGGGGGCGGGAGGCTGTGCAGATGCTACGGTAGCGTAGCACGTGGATTACCCGGACGAAGTCTCTTTTCCTTCGTTACTTTTTTTTTTTGCGTTGCTTTGTCATGGCCTCGTGGCGCAGTTTAAGCTGGGATAGCGTAGTAGCCCTGTGCTTAGAACCAGATTGGTGGAGCGCGGAACGATTGGAATTTTATTGTGACGGCTCATCGAGAACGGATTGACATGGAATCCGTGATGGTCAACCGAAGACAGCTGACCCAGCCTATAGCGTCCTATTCCAAGCTAACAAAGCGTGCACAGTGTGAATCACTGGCTGAGTCGACTTAGTCCGGAATATTGTGTCTCTTCGTTCGAGCTTACCGGCCATTTCGACGACAGTACCGTGTAGATACACACCCCCGATTAGATTTATCTGGGGTTTCTCGTTTATGGAAAAAATGAATACCGATGAGAAAATAGCACCTGCAGGAAGAGTACTGAAGGCGGCAAAGAAACTACTCTCCTTTGAAATCTGAGTGGTTTAGGTGGTTAGGGGCCCTTAATATTGCCCATTGTACTCTGTTGTAGTACGGCTAACAACAATGAATCATTCATTGTGTTATTTTATCTGTCATGCTTACCGAATTGCTTATAACTATATACTGAGCAAGTGTTAAAAAAGTGTTGGACGAATTCGTTTATGTGGAGTTTAACAGAGAGGTCTGGAACTTGTCTTCGTCTCGCAAGTGTTTAAGGCGGGTGCGTTAACGCTGTGTAGTGGGCTGACTTCCGGACTGACTGAAGCTTTGTGACATTTCAGTAGCACAGAGATAAGAATAAACACGACACTCTATCGACAACGTACTTCTGTTATTACTTTCTTCCGCGAACAAAAGAAGTTCGAGCGGAGAGCACTGATCGTTGAAATACACACCGAGAAGGAAACGTGCCGAGCTGTCGAGTGAACCACGCGAAATCGCTGCTCCGCCGAGGCTTATAAGGAAAGGCAGTAAGACTCGCGCCAAATCAAGTGGGACCCATTATTTCTCTGATGGCCGAAAAAAAACTGGAACCGTGTACTAACGGACGGCAGCAAAGCGCCGGTTCTTGACAGCGCAAAGGCAATCGACGATGCGAACGCCTCAATTGCCGTGAAAGAAAAAAATAAAAGCGAGCAGGCAGAAGCGACAGCTACAGAACTGTCTGCAGTGACAGCTCCATCACCGCGCTCCAAAAACAGGCGGCGGCTCTTAACAAAAGCTTTCACCCACGAGGAAGCCGAGAAAGTAATTTGTCAGTATAGATGCCCGTTTTCTTTGTCACTCGTTCGTATCTTACCGCGCGAAGCGCCCTCTATCTCGCTCCGCTCAAAAAGCCAACAAAAGACGGAGCCGAAGCGCGAGGCCCGCTCTCGGCAGATCCCGTTTTTTACAAACTTTGCGGAGTTTTAAGCCGCGTTTATCGAAATTAATCGTTCCGCAAAAGTAAAGCGAGCGGCACGCGTGTAAACCCGGCCGCCCCCAACTTGGATTCCCTTGCCAGCGTGTCTTTTCGTTTCGCGATATGTCTTTAGCTGCGTTTGCGTTCGTCGTTTCGCGAGTCGAGTTTCGTGAGAAACGATCCCAGACGCACAGAGCCTAGCCCTAACCGACAGCGCCAACGTCCAGACAGCCATCGGCCGTGCGCGCTACAGCAAGCGCCGCTGCTCGCCCAAAGTGTCACTCGGTCTGGCAGCTATTATTTACCGCGCGAGCGCGCGTCGACGACTTTATCGAGTTGATTAGTGCACTTCTCGGGAGGATTTAGCCGTCTCTTGATACTTCAACCTTCTCGCCGTCCCGCGTGGAGTTGGCCCTCGCTTTTTAAGCTTTATTTACGTTCTTTTTGAACGGAAAGACGGCTGGTGAAAATCCCGCTTTGCTGCCGGCTCCTGCCACGCAATTCGGGAACTGCTGAGATGTATTCCAGTCCACGACGATTTCCCGCGCTTGCTTTTCTCGTGATGATCGTTCGCCGGGTCCACGTGATCGGTCACGTGATGTGCTTAGGTGAACGACTGACTGCACGTCGTTCTCCTTCTTTTTTTGTTCTTGCCTACTTCCGCTTTCTCTTGTTTCTTAATATTAATTTTTTTAGTTATTGCTCGACTTTCGTCTATGGTGCGTGTCCTCAATTATAAGGCTTTATTATGACTGCTTTGATGGAGGCGGAAATGTTGTAGGCCCGCGTGCTCAGTATTTGGGTGCACGTTAAAGAACCCCAGGTGGTCGAAATTTCCGGAGCCCTCCACTATACGGCGTCTCTCATAATCATATGGTGGTTTTGGGACGTTAAACACCACATATCAATAAATCTATTATTATGACTGCTTTCACGATGAACTGCCATTAGGCGCATTTTTTGTGGTTAAAATAATCCAGCAGCGTGAATTTCTTGGCTGTGCTTTGTACACGTCCTGGCCACCTTAATTTTAGCGCCCATACAAAGACCTTTTAATGTTTCTGCTACTTGGAAAATAAATTAAGTTCGAGTTATTTGGTTCACATATTCTAGATGTCACTCACTCTGACGTTCATCCCCGCAGGCAATGTACGCACAAACAACTTTCTTCCTTCACATCTCAGTAGCATAAAACGTAAGGCCTTACGTAAGGTCTCGGTAATTTACGAGTCACAGAAGCCGTGCTACAGTAAAAGAGAACGTACAGTACCGTCCTTTGTTAAAGGAAACACTCTGATGAGCACCTCTCATATTGCGGGCCTCACAACTGAAAGTAGACATAAAAAACATTGTTTGTGCATGCCACTAGTCTATCGAAAGTACTCAGAACAGTGATCGAGCAGTAGCCTTGTGCAGATCTAAGCCACTGTGATTTTGCCAGGGAGCGAAATCTGGACATGGTGCACATGAAGGTGTCCCCTTTAACTGTGTACCCGTTTGTACAAACATATATGTATCTCTATGAAGGACAGTGAAGAAAGCGCAGGTCGGAATTTGTGGACGAACTAAGAGTACAGTTCAGGTGATGCCGTATATGGCGCAATATAAAACATTAGAGAACAGGATTGTTCATGGTGTACTATTTCTTTTCATACCGATTCCCCGCCATGGTGGCTAAGGTACTCGACTGGTGACCCCCAGGTTGCGGGATCGAATCCCGGCTATGACGGCTGCATTTTCGATGAGGAAAAGATGCCATAGGCACGTGTGCTCAGATTTAAGTGCACGTTAAAGAACCCCAGGTGGTCCAAACTACCTGAGCCCTCCCCTATACGGCGTCTCTCGTAATCATATATATATGATTACGAGAGAGATTACGAGAGGTTTAACGTCCCAAAACCACTATAGTGGTTTTGGGACGTTAAACCCCACATACGAGTCAATATTGTAGCGATGCTGAGGCAGACAGGTTAAAAAACAAGCGTATTTATTAGGGCGAACTTGTGCCCACGATTCTAAAGACTATGGTCGTCAAGTCCGAGTAGCCGAGTGGCACAGATCCAACTATCTTCCTCTTCCTCGTTGCCGGAGCGCACGAACGCGTGGCGCATGCCAGCCGGGTCTTGCTTGTGCTCTTGCCACGATGATTGCGGTGGGCTATTCGAACGTGGCCAACCTGTCGCGGCAATATCTTCAAACAAATTGTACTGATTATGATTGCACTAAAAGTGCTATACAAATTAAGCGAGTTGTAAGTCGGGAAGATACAATCTTCCCAAAGCCACTCACCACGTGTCTATTGAAGGCCTCCAAGGCTATATTGGGAAGAATTAGGAATAAGAGTTAATGAAGTTTATCTTAGTAACCTGCGATTGGCTGATGACATTCCCCTTGATGAGTAACTCAGGGGACAGCTCCTTATTACTGAACTGGACGCGGACAGCAGCAATGTAGGTCAGAAAATTAATATTCACAGAACTAATGTTCAACGGTATCGGCAGAAAACAGCACTTTGCGACAAGTTGAAACAAGCTAGAAGTTATAAAGGAATCTGTTCGTTATAACCGTGGAGCCGAGCCATGAGAGTGAAGTAACTGGAAGAATAAGGATGGGGTGGAGCACATTCGGGAAGCCTTCTCAAATCACAAATTGTAGTCTATACCAGAGTGCCACATTCCTTCAACTTTTCTCATCACCCATTTTACGCTGTACGCAATCCTCAGCGCGAACCGCGCCTATAGACTGTTCGAGAAGCTTGGGGACGGCAGTAGACCATTTTGTTAATATTACGCCCACATCGTGACCAGCACAGTTTTTTTCCGTAACCTACGTCGCCGCTAGCGATAACGCTAGAATGTTCGATGGCATGTGTATAAATGCCGACGCGCTTCGCCGCTTGTCAGTTGATCGACGGCCGACGCTCCGTTCGCTGCTATCAGTGCAAGTCTGCTACTGTAACCTGACTTTCCGTTTACCGCGCCACAGGTTCGCCCAAATAAACGATTTGATCTGACCATCCAGTCTTCTGCCTTCAGCCACGTCAAGGCCAAGAGGAAGGTATAAAACAGCTGCATCATACCGGTGCTAACCTACGCAGCAGAAACCTGGAGGCTCACAAAGAAGGCCCAACCTAAATTGACGACGCAGTGAACAACGGAAAGGAAAATTATATCTATAACATTACATACAAATTTTACGTATAACTTTAAGAGAGCTAAGTGGGTGACGGAACAAGCGGGTTTTAAGGATTTCATAGTTGAAATCAAGAAGACGAAACGGCATAGACCTGGCATGCATGTAGGGCGTAGGCAGGATAACCGCTGGTCATTAAGGGTAACCGTGACTGACGGCGAGGGGAAGACAAAAAGTTAGGTGGGCCGATGGCATTACAGGGTTCGCAGGTATAACGTAGTGGGCGTAGTAATGATGATGATGATGATGATGTATGCATTCGCATTTGAAGAGGGAAACGCCACTGACTTTGAAAGCTGTATTCGACTATAATAGGTCAAGTTGTTTAGAAGGGGACAGGAAAATTATTCTTACAATATGGAGATTTGCATAGCGAGATGTAACGCAGTTCCTTCCCTCTTTTTTTTTCATGCAGACAAAGGCACCGTTCCTCCCCCCTCTTTTTTTTTCTTTCTATATAACAAAATTGCTTGGTCACGTTGGTCCATGCCAGAAAATGTTGGGAAGTGAGAATTCATGAAAGCCAGAATTTTGTGTGAGTTGTTTTTACTACAACAGCAATGCACAAGAGATAGGAGGTTGGGTGGGCCGATGAGATTGAGAAATTTGCTGGTATAACGTGGCAGACAACCACATGTACCCGGTCGATTTGCGGAACATGGGAGAGGCACTTGCCCAGCCCTTGGCGCACTCGGGATGAAGATGCATGCATGATAAAAGCTGCCAGTGTTGGTGACTTTCAACTCGTGTTAGACGTACACGTTCACACATTGGGGTTGAACAGAAACGAGTGGCTAGAGCTTACAGAAATACTCGACAATTTTGCCGACAAACATGGCGCTCAGTAATGTTCAGCTACATGAATTCCATATAGCTGAGAAGGTGTTCTACGACATCACTGAGGAAGTCACTGATTTTCTAGGCATCTTAACGACTCCACTGCGTTTTGACGCCTTAGTGACCATTTAGTTACTTAATTTGCGATGTACAAACAAGTAGTCATGATAAGATTTCTCAACAGGTTGGTTAAGTTTACTGCTTCTCCGCTATAGAATGTCGCTATCAAACAACACGGGCCTTCATTTGTAGTCATTTTAAAGACATAACGACTAGTTTATCAGTGAACGATCAGCATTTAACGAAGTTCTATATAGTTTCGTGCGAAAACATTCAACGATGCTTAAGCTTATCATTTGATAGTGGAACGTAATAGCGTTTCTGACTGCACTCGCATCGTTTTCTCATTTGAATGGCACGATTATGCTTCGCAGTGGGTATAACTCATTCTTGATATCAGGAAAGAAACAATTACTATTGTGAGCATTCCTGGTGCACTAGCTACCCGTACACTACACTAATACCCACTACAAGATAACCATCCAGTATACCCCACACCTCATGCGCCATTTTGCGAAGTAATAAAGTACCCGCTCCACGTCCTTGAGGAAATACGCGCACGCGTACCTAAGTGTCTGTATACACTTTGTTGCTTCTGTGGGTGGTTGCGAAGAAGAATTGCGGTTGACCACTTTGCAGTGGGTTAAGCCTTTAGGCCACCCGTTCGTCACGCAATTCCCACGGTATGACACCTGGTGCGATTGTAGTGCGCTTCTGCCACGTGATATTGCGTATGTTAACGTGCTTCCTCGCACAAAGTGACACGTGTACAGTGCGCTTTTTTTTCTGTAGTAACCCGCTGTGACAAGCAGCGTAAACAACATGCTAGCTGGTGGTGGAACATCATTTATTTATAGCAGCGATGCACTATATATAGCGCAGCAATGGAAAGGTTTCGACAAGGTAAACCTCGATGATATCTCTGATAGGAGAAGTGGTAAGTAAAGAGGGGGTAAGAACGAGCGCGCGATCAGCTGGCTTAGCTAGTCAACGGCAGTTGACAGCAATAAATAAATAAATAAATAAATAAATAAATTTGAAGGCAGTTTCGAGCACTGGCACGGCTGTGTGGTGGAGCACTTGACTGGCACGCAGAATGTCTATAGGTTAGATTCCTGCTCGAACCCCCCCGATTTCTATTATTTGCATCCATCGAGTTTCTTCACCCACGGACAACGCCAATCCTTATAGCAGATCTGTTACACGGTCAAAGTTTCCGTTACAAGCTGCAAAGTTCATTACGTTTAACCAACTTGCCATGCTTAACCAAATTATTGAGCCCGCATCACGCGATTTTAAGCACTGGAAACTTGAAAGATTATTCGGGCTGCAGCTATAATATGCACACTTGATAAAGTGCGACAATCGCCCCGGTTATCTATAGTAGTTATGGTGTATGACGGCTGACTGGAAGGTCGAGGGATCGAATTCCCGCGGTGGTGGGCGCATTTCCGATGGAGGCGAGAAGGCTCGAGGCCCGGATTTAGGCACGCGTTAAAAAAAACCTCCAGGTGGTCGATATTTTCGGAGTCTTTGACCACGGCGTTTCTCATAATCACACCAAGGTTTTGGGACGTTTAACTCCGAAAGTTGTTATTATTATAACACTCAGCTCCGCAGCAGTGCATATTTTTGTTAATTAGAAAGTTTCGTGGCATAGCGATTCTATTATACAGTGAAACCCTCTCTACAGGTGAGTTACCTGCAGCTATAGATATGTGAATTCTTTAGTTTCGAATAGTTCGAAATTTTTGAAAATTTAAATTCACGTCGAAGCGAATTCCAAGACTATTCAAGCCGTTCGACTATTTTTAGGAACTCGGATATTCGCGCAGGCCACGAATATCCTTTTGGTAGCAGAGTAATCTTGGGCTGTTTTTGTCATTGGTAACTTCTATTGTTGACTCGCCACCACTGGTTGGCTCGTTGTAAAACGCTTATTATATCTATTGATGAATTACCTGAGTCCGTAGTCTGGGGCCCCATTGACTTCAGCTCTGGTCTTTGCTCGGGCCGCCCGGGCCTCTTGAACCTCTCAGTCCGGGCAGGACAGTGTCACCATGCACCCACCCATACCAACTGAAATAATCGAAGACATCTGTTTTGGATGTAGTGCTCTGGTACACCGATGACATGCGGTAGATTGTAGCTAGGTTAGCGTTGTATAGTCTGCATGTTGGTGAGGGGCACTTGGCAGGGTCTGTTTTCGAGGGTACGTGTGACGTGGGGTATGGATAACGCTTTGTAAGTGGTGCCAGGCTATACCTGTGCGGTCTTACTGAGTTGGTAATGGGAAAAAGGATATTTCTTCCGCGCAAGTCATCAGTTTTGTAATATATCACTACACGCGGTTAGGTGGGTCAACCGCCCTATACAATGATTGATTGATATGTGGGGTTTAACGTCCCAAAACCACCATATGATTATGAGAGACGCCGTAGTAGAGGGCTCCGGAAATTTCGACCACCTAGGGTTCTTTAGCGTGCACCCAAATCTGAGCACACGGGCCTACAACATTTCCGCCTCCATCGGAAATGCAGCCGCCGCAGCCGGGATTTGAACCCGCGACCTGCGGGTCAGCAGCCGAGTACCTTAGCCATTAGACCACCGCGGCGGGGCCGCCCTATACAATGAAGTTATAGGTTCCGGTGTAAGAGAACTCGGGCGGAGGTATGAGCTCATTGCCTCAGACTTCACAGTGGTCGAGTACCGGGTTGTTTCCAGTCTCCCGGAATTCAGCCCTGTGAAGCTTGTGTGCAAAAGTACTGATTTTACACTCGATGTAATTACGATCGGCCGTCATGGCGTCCTTACTCGCGACCGCTGAAGGTAAATTACAAGTTATATATATAAATAAATAATAAGGATGGCGTTTAAGGCCAACTAAGGCATCACAATTATCTTAACTACGGTTTTTCAGTGGCACCTGAATAAACTGAGCGTTTTCCGCTTTTGCAAGGCGACTTTACCAAACACCCCCTCCTCTGCTTTTATCACAAGGAAAAAAAATGTTGCCAACATTATGCAAAACTTTATATTCATTAATTTGTACAATATTGATCTCATTATAGATTCAGCACTGAAAAACAAGGGGAAAACCAACAAGAAAGCTAAGGCAGAAATAGTTTACTGATGCTAATTGAACACGACGAAAAAGTACATCACAAACAAGCTGTATACCCCACGACAGAAAAACACATGAAGGCGCACGTTGATTTTACGTTGGCATAAGCAAGTGTTTCATAAAACACTCGAAGAGCATTCAAAATATAAAAACAAGGAAATCCAAGGGAAGCATCATTTTAAATTTTATTTTGGCTATATAAAGATGTAAATTTGAAATGCTTTGTAACGGCATTGTGAAGCACATATGCTTGACGAACTTCCACGGAGTGATGAGACGTGCAAAGACGATGTATGTAAAATTAGCATGAAAATATTTTTCTCCTCCCTCTCCCTCTCTGCCCCTCTCTAGAGCTGATTCTAGCGTGAACGCCCGGAGAAAAGGAACTTTTATTTTTTTCAAAGCTGGCGGTAACAATCACGAACAAAAAGAAATCTGAATTAAAACTCACACGTGAGAAACAAAAGAATAAAAAAGAAAAGTTACCCCAGTATCATTTTAAAAGAGCAGTGAAGGAATAGAAATAAAAACACAATTAAAAGTTCACACCTAAATCCAGAAGGCCAAACTTTTTTTCACGCCCATTTATCTTCGTTAAGGAATTATATCGTGTCAAGGTATACCTCTCCATTTTTTTTTTCACTCCCTTTCCTCATACAGCTTTCTCTTTCTGCGCTTTCGTGCAAGTTAAAGAAGACCAAATAAAACGAAGGAAGAGTCTGTAATGCGTTGAAAAAGATAACTTTTCACGCAAACCACCAAAGCCTCCGCAGCAGCGAAGCTTGACACTTTTTCTGCGCGTTTCGTTCCCGTTCGGCGTACGTTGGAGCCATCTTTACTCTCTCGCGACACGAATTCCTTTTGAATTACCTTTCTTTTTTTTTTTTCAAGATCTGTCTCTCTTTATACGTCCTTTCAATCTCACTTCGATCGCGCACTCTAATCGTTTGCTTTTTAAGAAAAGCTCTCCGCGACTCACAAGTCGAGGCAAAATGGGAAGAGTGTTGGCCAGGAGTGTCTGAGAAGAGTGCTGCTACCGTGTCAACCTTTCTTTTTTTTTTCTTTTGATTCCCATGGTTTTATTTTTGTTCTGAATCTCGGTAACGATGACTGTATAGACCTATCCCCCGTTTGCTCTTATCATTATTTTTTTCGAATATTTTTTTGCTCGTGCCCCGCGATGAGGCTGCATGAGCTTGAAGCTTGACTCCTCATGTTTTCTTTGTTCTGTACGTTTCTCTTTTCTAAGGTATTGCTTAGCGCTTCTGAGTCGAAGCTTCTTGCTCTCTTGGTCTTTTGTTTTTTTTTCTTTTTTTCGTAGCACACAACGCTTTTGGGACGCACAGTACTTTTTTTTTATTTTTGAGAAGCTAGTTAACAGGCAAATGATACTGCTTAATTGCGTAAGACGACACACTCTCTGCCTGGTGCGTCTTTGTTCTGCAGTCGCGCTCATCTCAGTGCATCCGCAGCAAAAAAAAAAATAATCTCGATAATTAAATACACTTTCGTGAAGTTAATTGTGCCTGGATTAACGCGAGCGTGAACATTTTTGTGTGTGTGTGCATGAACGAGGTCATTTGAGCATTGAGAAAGTTTCGATCACTGGCCAGGATGTTTCAGAAATGAGTGTACCATGACGAAACGCCGAGTTTAAATACCGATCTGCACTATTATTGGTTGCGTTTATTCGGGTTCGCTTATTGCTTCCGCTCACACGTGCAGATAAATGACGTCATACGTATGTTCATTTCAGCATTTCTAATTTCGTGCATCTTTTTACTGTTGTGAAACCTTTCACATCATATCAACCTTTCACATCAACCTTTCACATCCCGTGTAAGCCGCCGATGGGTGGCTGGGGCTTTGTCAAGCTGTCATTGGACAGCTTTTTTCCCGGCCACCTTTTTTCACCATAAATGTTTTGTTTTTGGTGAAAAGAAAGTTCTTTGATTGATTGATTTGATTGATATGTGTAGATACATTTTTTTCATGATCTCACAAATTGTTCGCACGTGTATCTGGCTCGTTAGCTCCGTTTACTCATATCTTCCTACGTAATGTAAGACGCCTAGGCGGGCTATCAATGACCTGAGAAGCTTTGAGGCTGATTCACGTAGTTTTAGTGAGAGCGTGCAGTAAACAAGGCCCATTACTGTAAACGTTTCTTTCCACACAAAATCCTGAAAAGAACAGGACAGAACTGCGATATTTGTAACGAAACGTGTACGTTTACTTTTAAGTCTTTTTGAAATTTAAGTCAGTTCTGAAATTAAGATAAATCAGGAGGAGATAACAGCATACCGAAAGAAGTTTCGCTCTGTCACTCATCTAGTGAAAACTCTTGATTAGGCTTCTTAATTGATGGGTGAGGTCGCGCAATACCTGTGAAGAAAACACTGAGTTTTCGTACAGTGCTGGCAGAATCGCGGCCGAGTGCTGAGTTAATAAGTCATCAGTTACTGCAAAGTTAATACCATAATATGCAAATGACCCCTACCTAATGGATGCTTCACACATGAGCTAAACAAAATTTTTTCTTACAAAATCGCTCTCACTATTCAGTTCCATGTGATCAAGAAGTTTATTGGAGACGAACTAAATCAATGAAAAAGCAGAATAAATATGAAGAATTTGTATGGTTAAGAAAATCGCTCACAAAAACAAAATTTATCAGACATATAGTTCACGCAATCTAACGCAGGCAAAAAGAAACTACAGTTGTAGAACGAAACAAGGAAGAAATAAGAAAGGCGACAAATGTTATAGCTTAAAATTCAAAAGAGTAGTTTAGTCTAAAGCACCAAGATTCGCTCTTGCCAAGTACGCACGGCGAAAGCGGAACGCAGTGCAGTTACTGAGCATGAAACAACAAAAGTCTTGAAAATACTAGTGCACGGTTTGAAAGAAAAAGAGCAAGTGTAGAAGACAGCGCCGAGACGGTGAAAGAAAGAAGCTCGACGAGCGGCGTGCTGAGATGCATTAAAACGTCAACCGACAGAATTGACATTCTGTCTCGAAGCGCCGAGTGACTCCCGAACCTTTGCTACGCAACTTCCCACTTTGCCGCAACTTCCCACTTTGCTATATACGCACTTTCAAGACAAGACTCAAATCGTCTCCTCTCTCGGCCTGCTTCTTTTTTTTAAATCTTATTTTATACTCACACGCACATAAGCGCCCTTGCTTCCTTCCTACCACAAATTTTCTTTTTTGTTCCTTCCTGAAAGAAAGCTTAGGCTTTTTTTCGTTTTTTTTAAGTAAATATGAGAAGGAGCCATCGTTTTGTGCAGATCGATGCGTTTATTGCCCTTCATTCTTTAGCACAGCGACCAATGCCGTACTTTGTAAGAAAAAAAGAAAGGACATTTAACTCTTTTTTTTTTTTTAGAGTTCGGGCTTGCGACGTATATACTCCCTTTAAAGAGAAATGTCAACTCCTTTTGGGGGTCATTATGCGATCTTCTGAGAGACGTGTTACCCACGAGAGAGTTAACGTGTTTTTTTTTTTAAGCCATATACATGACAAGCTGTAACTTTCAAAATCGAGTCAAGTATCTCTTCTTTTTTTTTTATTAGAGTGTACAAACTTCCAAGTTCAGTGCCCTTTCACCTAAAGCCAAAGACATAAATGTAGTGAACAACACATACTACGCTACAATACTTTATTTTCGTTTATTTGCAAGCTATGTAGGTTTTGTTCATCGAAATTCAAGTCGTAGTGTTTCAGACTGTACACTTCGGAAAAAACAGCAACACCTTCACATTATTTTAAGCATAGATCAACTGAAACATCGCAGATGAGAGAACGCAGCGGCATTGTGCCAATTGAGGCGTGATCAGGAGATTGCATGAGTAGGGCGCCCACCAAAATATTTGTTTCTTGAACACACTGGTAAGTTTCCAAGCAGACGCCAATACGAAATTTCTACACAGCCTTTAATTGACAGCCGATGTTTTGCCCACGCGTGTATGGGAGACAAAGAGCAATAGCGAAATTTCGCGCTCACTCGTGGAAGTAGCTATATATGATGGGGTTAGGTTCAAAGTTTATAAAAAAAATACGAGGACTAACAGCTTTAAAAAAACAACACAAAATAGCAGCCTGATTGATTGCTTTGCGAACTCCCCCGCCCCTTTCTTGTCAGTTATTGACTTGCATTTTCTTCCCGATGCAAGTGCCTCCATTGTCCAGTTGCGAACAGGCAGGCGTACTAACTGCTGTCCCGAAACACGCAGGAGGAAAGCAGCGACCCGGGAAGAAGCGCCTACACGCTGTCCGAGGTCCGCGCTGGAGCTAACAAGCGCCAACAATGCTCCTGCACCACCTCGTGCCAAAGGAGAGAGACCGCGGCGAGTACAGCAGTCGACGCCATATTGAAACGTTCTCCCTTCGGCGTCTGGATGTCTCCCGCGCATTCCTCGCCCGCGCTCAAATCCTCGCAGGCGCCTCCGTCAGATTGCGAGGGTGTCCCGAGATGGAGAGGACCGCGCGATGTCTGCCGAAAAGGAAACGAGCCAGGTGGCGAGGGCAACCGTGGGCGGAGCGAGGCGGCAAGCTGCTTTCGATTGGTCCTGGCCAGGAGGACGAAGGAGGGCGCGCGCTCGTTCTCCCCTTTCCTCCTCCTCCTCCATCAACACCAGCCATCGGGACTGGTATGGAAGGAAGAGCTTGAGCAGCTCGATCCCTAAAACGCTAACAGTTTCCCCTTTACGTGCAATCGCCCGGATAGCGAACCTGACCGATCGCTGGCACTCCCGCACACCGGCGGCCACCAGCGCGACACCAAGCGTCTGGAGTGGTGTTTGTTTTTACGCCTCGCCACGCAGCATCACCCCGTCGGTCGTGGCTGCCGCCAGCCGGTCTCGAGAAGAGGCGTCCGGGAGTCCAGCCATCACGTGAAACATCCGAACGCCTTCACGATGCAACGTGACGCGGATCGCCTCTGCGGTCAGCAACGCTGGAAATCAGGTGAGCGATGAAAGTGATCTCGTTTTTGTGAATCTCCCCGAGTCGGAGGGAGAAGCTCACACTCTTGCAACAGGGGCGAACGGGGAAGCGGGGAGGAGATGGGAAAGAAGGCGGTCGGGGGTGCTCCGCTAATTGCTGATTAGGTTTGATAGCTGGGGGAAAGGGGGGAACTGATTAAATTTGTTGGATTAACGCATTCGCGCGCCGTAAATGCGCCTGTTTGCTCCGCTTCCGTTGCTGCATCCCATCGTAAATGGGCATCCTCGTCTTTTTCTTTTTTTTTTCTCTCGCTTTCTTTCGAAGTGCTGCTTCTGACGATGTTCTTCCCTTAAAAGGGTATATACTTTTCTCCGCCCCTTGGCACGCTCATCTTCATTTCGAAGCAGTTGGCGTCAAGGGTGAAATCGGAAGCGAATTTAAGACGCACGTTTTATTTAAAGTGTAAGTGAAACAGTGTTATTCGCAATGTATTCGCAGTGGTCTGTCAATAATCATGATTTGTGCCCCGGACACGTTTTCAATCAGCATATACAGTGTGCCTATTTCACCACCTAATTGACGAGTGTTTCTCGCCCATTGAGCAAACATTAACAGGTCGGAATATGTGGGTAACTTCGTGATCTCATCTTGAAGCATGATGAAGATATACTTTTAGATGTTTCTTCGTAATGTGCTTTTATTTCAAGTAGTGTCTCTAAAATGGTGAACGACTATGCAAAAATCAATCTTTTTTTTTACCTTAGATTACCCTAATCGGGGAGATGATTTACACTCCAACAAAAAGTTTTTGAAGAACCCTAATCGCATTTGAGAAATCAATTGTGTTGTGTACTACGCGTCTTTATTAAGAGCACTTTCTTGCCGTTGGTTCTGTTCACTGGTTATATTTCACGATAGAGGTTTCAATAAGTTTCACGTTTGAAGTTTCGACTGTCGTTCTGTCTGCTATTCAGCGAATACTGCCGTTTACTGAGATTTAGGTGGAAGTAATGATGGTGTGTGCTCGCATGTTATTAGCGCACGTAGCTATTCTGGTTGTTCTAAAGGGTTGTTCTCTGTTTCGAGGAATTAACACCGCCGTATTCATAAAACACCCGTTTCTTGCCAACAATTCAGCATTCTGCTTTGTTTTTGATACTTTAATCAAAACGAATGCGTTTTGAGAAAGTAAATCTGAATGCACCATTATATACTTCCCTATTTTAGGTCTTGAGCATTACTAACAGATGTATGAATACAGATATAATATTTCTTACTCATGCTGCCATGCGGTATTCACCTTTTTTAAATCTTATCAATAGTTTTTAGGTGGTGCATTAGGGTTATGCATATCATAAGATGTAATGAAGAAAAGTAATGTAGAATAAACCTTGCCTTGGATTAATCATCCCGTGCAAACCTTGCCATAAAAAAATAACACGAGCTGTGAGTGCATGTTGCTAAGTTGCTGCAGCCCTCCTTCATGTTAGTTATATCCACAATAAGTAGCAACAAAAACACCACCAACACCATGCATGGCGCGAGCGAAGAGTGATGCATAGTAATGTAACACTAAAGAATATGTAAAGAAACACCTGAACGGCAGTAATAGATTGTTCATTTAACACATATACGCGTAGACCTTTTGACGTCAGTCTACATAAATATTTAGATAGATATATGTTATATATCCCAAATATGGTATACCATGTGTGGAATTACCTGAATTTCTTCCTATTTATCTGTGCAAATGCATACCTGTTGGTGCAGTTAGTAATTTTCCATGCATTATTTTTTTGTACATTCACATAACAATCGAATGTCGTAGAAGAGTAAGGAACGAGAGTTCTGCACATTGATTAAGTGATCAATTTTTTTATAATGGAGAGTTACATCTGTCAGCCGTGAGAATGCAATATACGTATATACCATTATTTAGCTTTGCGTAGATTTATTTTCTTTTTGGATGCGTAGTAACGAATGTAAGCGTAACATTAAAAATACCCGTATATACAAATATAAAATGAGTTGCAAAGCAAGATGATTTATGTATTTATCTTTTGTTTCAATTTGCCGGTGATTTTTGTAATAAGACCAATTGAAATGCTTTCTTTGCTTCTATATCGTCCACCAGTTTCCGCGTGTTCTCATTTCATGAGAATTCACCTTCCTCGGTTCCACCCGTTACCTTAATGCTGTCGTATATACGTCGACAGCTTTTTCTTTGAACTCTTCAATATCGGTGGTGCCGATCATCCTCCTTTCTACCCCTCTCTTGGTGTTAAGATTTTCTACGAGATGTGTCTTGCCAGAATTCTTGACAACGCCTTCATTTCCTGTTTCAAGAATATCCAGAAGTTATCATGTCGCCCAGACCAAACAATCCTCGACTTGGCTCTTGAACGATGGCTTCGATAACCGGAATCAGCAGATGGTGCTCAATGGCTCCATTTGTTCAAAAAGGCCCCAATTTGGAACGAGGGCATTAAGGGGGGGGGGGAGGCAGATCACGTCGGTTGTTTGTATGCACGTGTTTGGAAGATCAATTGCATATATCTATACATATTTATTCATTGGTGGCGCCCCTTTATATCTGTATATTAGTGGAGCCCCCCTTGCATTTAAGCGTTGCACGCAATGTTAATCGGACGTAATCGTTCAGAATACGGTACTCCGCGCAACCATGTATCTAGTGAAGCGGCAGTGTAGGACGATGTGTCAATTAACCCTTCTATGAACGGGGATAGCGCGACGACAGCAGCCAACGATGACAATGATATTACGTGTGACTTGCATGATTGTGCTCCTAAATAAAGCAGGTCAGGGTGATCTTTTTGCTCCACGTTCACGAAGACAGTTCGCGAACACAATATTTCGAATGAAAAGGTCGTCTTTATCTCCATTTTAAGCATGCATGCAACACGATGTCACGAATGATTTACATCACAGGCAATGTGATTCCTGCAATGTATTTGCAGATAGCTATAATGGCCACCACATTACCTATATATTACGAATTACAGCCGTAGCGGCAATTAAAGAAGCAACCACAGCACGACACATCTTTCTTTATTTCACGTTCGTAAGGTTCTTGTGGCGTGGCTGCAAGAGAGGGAGGTACATAGCAGGACAAAGGAAGGTGTTTGAACATAAAAATAGACTGAGGCGCACGTTTTCTTTCAATGGCTCGCTTTCACCTATCCGGAAATGCCGATGAAACACGTCGAAGAAGCATGCGCATTTTGGCAATAGAAATCACAGAACTTAATCAGGTTGCTTCAACAAATGGCCATCTTATAACTTTCCAGTGGATTCCCGCTCATTGCGGCGTGATGAGAAACGAAGAGGCAGACGCTGAAGCTAAAAATGCTTAAGCAGTGCCCCTGAAGTACGCATTGCGTTTTCACGAGCTGACACGAACGCCCTGCTTCGCTGCGTGATGCGCAGCTACACACTTCAGCACTGGACCAAACCGGAACGGTGACACCAGCGACTTCACAAATGGGACCCGGAAATGAGGTTCCGCATGCCCCCTAAATTGAAACGGCAACTCACAAGTATGATCCACCGCATTCGTCTTGGTGTAGCGTACACCAGACGTTACGCACATATCATCGGTCGCAGTGACACCGGTCCTAATTGTGAACACTGTGATGTGCCAGAAACACTTGAGCACATATTTTGTGTCTGCCCAGCATACGCACGTGAACGACAAACACTGATTTATTCTACTGAACTATATCGCAGTAGGTCATTAACTGATGAGACCATGTTGGGCCCTTGGCCAGACACCAACAGTGCAACTGCGGTCACAAGAGCAGTTATTACCTTTTTAGAAACAACTGGACTATGTGCGCGGCTATAAGATGTGTCTCAGCTAGAAAAAACACTACATACTCACCTCTCTATCTCACCATCGTCATCCATTAATCTTTCTTTTCCCCTTTCCCTTCCCCCAGTGTAAAATAGCAGGCTAGAGCAAGCTATCGCCCAGGCCGACCTCTCTGCCTTTCTGTAAATAAACTTACCTCCTGCCTCAATGTATAGAGCATATTCCGGTTAGTCTCCTCTGAAGAGAAGTCAATTGTAAGAAGTTGTTGGGAAGGGGAGGGGCTAGCTTCTAATTTCTAAGAACGTTACACACCTTAAGAGCATTTTGTTCTATACAAAATTGAGTTTAATATTATACATGTTATAGTGAATAGGATAAAAACGTGTCTTCAGAAAAGAAACATTGCAAAGTTTCATTGCAATTGCATTTTTAATTGTGGGCCTCACTATCAATTCACAGTTGGACAGCCCGGCTCCCCCCGTTCGCGGTGGCTAACGCCCGAGTGTAACCCCGTCCTCCTTTCCGCGAGCAAACGGGAGAGACATACGCTCGGCACCACGAAAGGGCTTTTCAAATGCAGCACCTTTCGGCACCACTGCTTGCAGCCGTCTCCCAAGATAGACGGCGGTGCAGCCAAACGTTGCCGTATGCCGCCGGCCGACACGCACGTCTTCTTCGCGAAGCCATCGGAGAAAGCCGGCTTCGTTCTTTCCGGTCTCTCTCTATTCTCACCCTTGAGGAAACCCTTTTCCGCGGGCAATCGAGGCGCCGATTCCGCGAACCACTGGCCGGCACTTCTTGTCGGGAGGTTCAATAACGACGACGCGCTCGTTTCCTGTCGATGCTGCCCTTGCACTTCTTTCCACGCGGCGTGACACGTTTCTTCGCGGGAAGAGATATATATTTTGGGATTGGCGTTCATGTCATGCGACCATATGCGCGCGCAGGTTTCTCCCCTGCAGGAACGGGGGCGCGATGGTCCCTTTCAAGTCAGTGCGTGGGGCAGACATGGCGCCGCCCCCCCCCCCCCCCTCCTTTTTAAGTAACTACAGGAGGCAGCCACCAACCTGAACTCCGCACCCCCCTTCCCCCTTAATCATGCACACGTCTGTGCATTCGCGATGCGACACACTTGGCGTTCGCGTTTAATTTTTTTGTACGTACAGCTTGAGGTTTCGAGATGATAGTTATAGCGCGAGAACAGAACGGCGACAAAGAGACAAGAAGGACACGAAGGACACGAGTGCTAACGTGTCCTTCCTGTCTCTTTGTCGTCGTTTTGTTCTCGCGCTATAACTATCGTAATGTCATACCAACTAGCCCAAGCTGCCACACTTCGAGGTTTCAATCGTGCAACTGCCGGCTTTTTCCCGATTTCGCATGGAGCCCAAAAAGGTAACGAAGCTTATGTGGCATTATTTGTAGTTTTTCGTTGACGTTTGGCAATTATAGCAAAGGAAACGTCAATTAAAAGTGCACAAATATAAACACTTGCCACCCGTGGTGACGGAAGCCGCAACCTTCGAACAAAGAAACAGTCCCCTCGATTTGCGTTCCCCCGCCCCTCTTTTTTCTTTAACATTGAAACCAAAATAAATGAAGCAGTTGCCATTTCTTGGCGATCGCTACGTTTTTTCACTCGCTTATTAGGAATAATATAATGTTTACGAAAAATACAATCTTTCCATCTGTCAGTCGACAAGTTCTCATTTGAGCACTGTCCCCTAACGGTGAGCACACACAACCATTGAAAGTGCGCGATTTAGTAAAGTTCGAAAAAGCGTTGAAGGACTTTCGTAATTTTATTGTAGTTCTTGGTGACCCTTACTTCGCTGCTTTAAACAAGTAACTTTTATCCGCCTGTTGTACCACATTGACCCCGTGTGTATCGAAGTGCCCAATACTTGAGATTACGGTGGCGCTTGAGCCAGTGTTGTTGTCACTCGCGAAGGTTGAAACGAATGAGGAATTAGTTATATATTATTAGAGATGCGGTTACGCTTAGCTTTTGACCTTATTTGACCACGAATGTAAAGCCTTCACAGGCGTTGCGTCACAGACGGTCCTTGCAAAGCCTTGTCTTATATACGTGTCTGTTGCTACGCTTTGAATAACAATGCTTTGTCGTATACCTTTGATTTGAACCTTACAACACTGTGGAGACAAGATGCAGTGGTAATAGTCC
Organism: Rhipicephalus microplus; assembly: GCF_043290135.1. Lineage (NCBI taxonomy): Eukaryota > Metazoa > Arthropoda > Arachnida > Ixodida > Ixodidae > Rhipicephalus > Rhipicephalus microplus. The sequence continues at coordinate 264,578,212 of NC_134700.1, read as the reverse complement.
GAAGCAGCAGTAAATAAGCCATATATTAAAGCTTGTTGGCATACATGTGACACACACACACACACACACACACACACACACACACACACACACACACACACACACACACACACACACACACACACACACACACACACACACACACACACACACACACACATACACACACACACAAGCAAATAAACGAGAAAAAGATACGCAACACCGAACAAGAAAAAGATAAGGAAGGATTCCCGATCTTTTGATTTGTATGTTTCTTGGAATCAAGGAGTTGTATGTTCTCTGGGCCATTATTGCTTCTTACGATATCACCTTGGTTGTTTCGGCTTCCTGGAGCTCTCTGTAAAACTCAACCGCCACCTCAATTATCCTATCCGGTTATGACATTGCCTTCCTTGTCCCTTGATGCATAAATTCGATTTTGCCCTATGCACAAGCTTGCTTTCGCAGCTTTTAGGCTTCTGTCGCTTTTTACAGCCTGCTCAATTCTCTCCATGTTGAACCTTCTGATGTCGGCTACCTCACTTCTATCGTTTTAACTTCGAAAGCTCCACTAGCTATATTTTGTCCTTTGCATTTGAGGCTTTCATGGTTTGTCATTTCTTAATGATATTTTGGTCTCCTGAGATAGTTTGCTGGTGTCCTGTCTAGTGACTGTGTACCTCCGACTTTCATTGCGCACTCTTTGATGATACTGGTAAGATTATCGCTCATTGTGTCTACGCTAAAGTCGGGTATACCTCGTTTAAATCTCGAGCCTCGAATCTATTCTGAAGCGAAACTCTAAATTTCTGTATACTTTCACTCTCACCGCTAGCTCGTTATTTGGCTTCTTGCGCATCAGTTTGTCATTGCTTTTTTTAAATCTATGAGAATGCGAGCTCTTACCATTCTATGGTCACTGCATCGGATCTTGCCAAATAATTCTCTACAATACTTAGGTGTGCACACGGAATGAAGTCTATTTCATTTTTGATTTAGTCTTTAGGACTTTGCCACGTCCACTCACGGTTAGCCCGTTTTCTGAAGAAGGTATTCAAGATCCGTAAATTATTACGATCTGTGAATTCTACTAATAACTCCACTCTGAAATTTTTAGAGCCGATGCCATATTCCCCCAAAGCGTGGTCTCCGGCCTGTTTTTTGCCTACTTTGGCATTAAAGTCACCCATCAGAATAGTATACTGTGTCTTTATTTTATTAATGGCTGACTCTACATCTTCATAGAAGCGTTCAACCAAAGTATACCATCATGGCTCGATATAGGCGTGTATAAATGCCTGTACCACCTTCATTTTGTACATTGTTAAACTTAATTGCGATACTTGCCACCCGCTCATTGATGCTATAGTATTCCTCTATGTTGCAATATTCTTGTGTATAAGAATCAAACCCCACCCTATAGTTCTTTTCCGTCAACTAATCCACAGAAGCATATATGACGTGTTCGTTCTTCAACACTGTATAAGCCTCACGTGTTTTTGTAACCTCACTGAGCCCCATTAGTCTCCATTTAACATCCTCTAATTCCTCTAATAGCACATTTATAGATGAGCTCTACCAGATGGCGTTCTAGCATCTAACGTAGCCAAGTTCACAATCCAATGGTGGCCTTTTCGGACCCAGATATTTTTATACAGCACCTTCCACTGCGTCGCAGATCTTACCGCCTCCTTAGACGGTTGCTTCGCAGGTGCATCTCTACAAACTATTTACAAAAATAATAGCTAATAGAATCAAGCCAACATTAGTGTTCAATCAACCAAAGGACCAAGCAGAATTTTATACGGGCTACTGCACAATATACCGTATTCACACTATCAACAACGTAATATAAAAATGCGTGGAATAAAACTAACCCCTGTAATTAGCCTTCATAGATTACAATAAGGCGTTTGACTAAGTCGAGGCATCGGCAGTGATGCAGGTACTACAGAATAAGGGCATCGACGAACCCTACATAAACATATTGGAAAAAATCTACGGTGGAGCAACATCCGCCTTGGTCCTCCATAATGTAAACGACATAATCCCAAAAAAATAAGGGTGTAGGGCAGGGGGACATGATCTCTCTAATATTATTCATCGCGTGCTTACAGGTTTCACGGCCCTATAGATTGCGAAGAGTTAGAGATAAAAATTAATGGAGAGTATCTTAGTAATCTACAATTCGCCGATGACATTGCCTTGATGAGTAACTCAGGGGACGAATTACAGCTCATGATTACTGAACTGGACACGCGGAAAACAAACTAGTGTGTCTGAAAATTAATACGCATAAAACTAAAGTAATATGAAACAGTGTCGGTAGAAAACAGCACTTTGCGATAGGTGGACACGTGTTGGAAGTTGTAAAGGAATATGTCGATGTACTTAGGACAGATAGTAACCACGGTGCCCAACCATGAGAGGGAAATAACTAGAAGAATAAGGATTGGGTGTATCACATCCGACAAACATTCTCGTATCGTGACTGGTCGATAGCCACTATCCCTCAAGAGAAATGTATATAACAGCTGCGTCTTTCCACTTACCTACTCACGGAGCGGAAACCTGGAGGATTACAAAGATGGTTCAGTTTAAATTGAGAATTAAGCAGCGAGCGATGGAAATAAAAATGACAGGCGTAGCCTTAAAAGACGAGAAGAGAGCAGAGTGGGTCAGAGAACAAGCCGGGATTAGGTATACCATAGTTGAAATCAAGGAGAAGAAATGGACATGGGCCGGGTACGTAGTACGTAGGCAAGACACGTGCAGACTTAAATGTAAGTATCTTTGGCGAAGATCTGTCTGCAGCTGCACAGATGGGTAAAAGAATTTTACAAGTTTGTATAGAAGCTATTTCAGAAGCTCGATGCATGGAGACAGTTCGGCATCTAGAACACACACGAACACTTATAAAGTCATCAGACAACGAAAACCAATCTCGAAGCATAAAGGAAAGTACTTCATTTTTTTAGAGAAATGAAAGTGATCCTCAAGTGAAACTACGGTCGACAAAAAAGCAAGAGAGAAAAATGTGAAAGGGAAAAGGCCGAGAGGTTAGACTGGTACGAGTGACTAGTTTATTACACGGCACAAGGGGGAGAAAGTAGGAGTCGAAAAGAGCACAGAGAGAGAGAGAGAAATGAAAAAAAAATAAAACTACCACGTGCCCAAATGCGTGTAGACGTCCCAATAAGAACTGTTATGAAAACCATTTGAGCGCCAAAAGCGCAGTATAGTGACCTGCACAGCCTTCTTGTTTCTCGTCAAGTCCTTTCTTCTTCTCTGTCCTTCTTCTCTGTCGTCAAGTCTCTGTCGCAAAGAAAGAGCTCAGTCGTCCGATTTATCGAGCGCGTTTCAAAGTGACTGTCCTTGTGAACAGTATAGTGCGAACCGTAGCACAAAATATGTTGAACCATTTGATCAATGCCGCAGTTGTTACAAGTTACGGTGCCGCGGACCCATTCATACGCAGACGCAATGCCCTTATTACGGGATCCAGGTCCATGTATTCGCGCACTCGTGAGATCACCTTCCGAGTGTGGCGGTTTGGGCGAGTCGGTATGACATGACGGTATATATAGCACGAGAATAGAACTACGACGAAAGGACAACAAGGATACGAGCGCTATATCTCGTGGTCTCTTCGTCGTCGTTCTGTTCTCACGCTATACCTACCGTCATATCACCTTCCGATTGAGTTGAAAACCACGAAACCATACTTACATCTATTTTGCTAACTATATATTTGTTTTTGCCGCGTGATTTTACCACGTGCACACTATACAATATTTCGGTAACTGTCATTTTCTGCGTGTTAATCCTTTAGTCTTTTCTTTTAGACCGTTTTTAAATTTATGTTTTCAGTTTTCTGTTGATCTTATAGGTTGAACACACACCCTATGTGTATCTGTTTTCTTCTACGATATGTTAACGTATTAGAGAATGCTGCATAGGGTATATGGGGCATCTTGCGCAATAAGTTTGCGCTAAAACAAAACGATCCTTATGTGTACGAAATCTGTATGTCGGCTTTAAATGTCATTCCAGGAGGGGTACTTATTTAGCCATAACGATAAGTTTTACCCAGGCCTTTTTAAGAAGTGCTCTACTTTTCAGATATAATCGCTGTCACAAGGCATGTATATTGCTTATGCTGTTTCTTGTTATTGATTAGCAGAGCCCATGAGAGCCCGTGAAATATTTAAAATATATAAAAATACATATTATAACTCCGCTCTCTTTTGTAAATAATATACTCTCTTGTACAGTGCAGGTTGAGATTGTAACAGAAAACTTAGAATACAAGTTCGGACAACGTGTCATGGTGGAGTCCGTCATGTGATACAAAGAGTGCACTGCCGATGACCCTATACAATATGAAAGGAATATACCGTATCTAGCGGCTGTGTGGGTTCAAGCATTAACCCAGCATAGGGCTACGAAGCAGCACGTCATTAGCAGCAAACGCTTTAAACTAAACTCCCAGATGAGCAGCGGTATCTCGGGCTAGTTGGTATGACAGGAGGATAGTTATAGCGCGAGAACAGAACGACGATACAGAGGCAAGAAGGACGCGAAGGACACGAGCGCCAACTTCCAACTCGTTCTGTTCTCGCGCTATAACTATCGTCCCGGAGGAGATTTCGTGCTGGTGGTTGCTATTTTTTTTCTTCAGCTCACAAATGACCAAGAAAATTATCTTTTTCCTCAGCTCTAGCTCCGCCGACAATTTAAAAAGTAAGAGAAAGACGGTGCCACAGCCCGCAGTCTGTATAGAAGGTAACCCATATGTGTACTCTGCGTGGGGGGGCGCGATTCCGAAAATCCTGTCATATACGAACATATGTGCGTGTAAAAGCCGGCCACCTACATGGTGTCGGTGCCTTTTTTCTCCTGCGTGACTTATGTCGGAAGACGCCGGCGTCGCCTTTTCCTCAAGGTTGGTTTCAAGTCCTGCCAGCGACTGGCGCCAGTTTGGAGCCGCCGTTCTAAGGATCTGACCATTTCGGCCATTGTCCACTCTCGTTTGTGCCAGCCATCGGTGGGCACCGCGGCACGTGATGGTCAGACAGACAGCTCGTCTGGCTCTCGTCTTCTTCGCCGGGAAGAAGAGAGGGTGACGTCAGCGTGAACGGAAGTCCACGGTACTTCAAACGGTGAAAGCGGTTGCTGCCACCCCGTCTGTCCTCCGAAAAAGACCCAAAGCCCATCGAGTCGTGCCTAAAGGACTAGGAAGGAAGCTGCAACGACGCTCTGACGACCATGAAATTCCGGTAATTAAAGCACAATAGTCCCTCGCTGTGCGCCAGCTTGGGCTAGTTGGTTGTGCGCGTTGGGAACCTCTTTGAATGGCCACGCGCCGACTTGTTCCTTCAGTCGGGTGCAAGAAAGAATGAAGGCCGATCTATCCGTTGACAGGACCAACGGAGGATTTTATATATATGGTGATTTTGCCGGCATATCAGGACCGCCGCTGTTGGGGCGCTTGAAATGATCGAGTTTTCAGGTTTAGCTGCATTAAAAATGTTAAGCTCGCTATAATTCTGAGCTGAGCAGAACTGTATGCAGTCTGCATCCTTATACTGTTGAATTTATTATTACGACTTTTCTTTCCCTGTTTCTTTTATCACGCTCATCAATATTGCGCGTCTTCAATGTGTTTGCGTGTGTGTGTATGTACGTGTGGAACACAAATTGCGGCCATTTGCCTTATGAGGTATTCTTAACAGCTGGAGCGAGAAAGAAAAAAGAGCAACTGCGGACTTGTCGTGCGAAGACTGAATTCGCAGGGCCATTTTGGTAGGAACGAATGGACGAAAGAACTATAAATTCACATATAACCCCCCCCCCCCCCCCAAAAAAAAAGGTGATGGAGGGAAGGCCGCTGTGGTAGCTCAGTGGTTAGAGCATCGAACGCGTTATTAAAAGGTCGTAGGTTCGATTCCTGCTCACGGCTGGTTATTGTTTCATCCACTTTTCTTTCTTCTTATTTACATTCAATTGGTTCTAATATCTTCCCTTGTACATTCCTTGGCATTACTGTCTGTTAGATCTCATTAATATTGTGTTAAAACGTGGAAAAACGAGGCCTTAGGTATACACTTCTTTCCCATATATATATATATATATATATATATATATATATATATATATATATATATATATATATATATATATATATATATATATATATAATGGAGACTGAGTCTTTCTTTCTTTATTCAATATATCTTCACCGGAAGTTATATTCTGTTGCGAAGCTCTATCAACAACAGGCTAGCTTGCGACTCATCGAACAAAAAGAGGAACACTTTATATTCTGTCGAAAGCTTCAGCCGTCGAATGTTTCAGCCGCTTGCGTTATCGTAAGCATGTTCTGAAGCCATTGCTTGCTTTCAAATTATGTGTACAGACTATTAGGTGCGTTATTGTTCACTACAGTGTCCCTTCGCTTTGTTCGCATTGGGGATCAAGATGTTACAGTGCTCCGGTGCTGACCAGAAACTCCTGGTTCGATTTCGGCAGCGCTGCATGGTCGTTTTCTGTTGGACACGAAATGATATAGTTCCGTGTACCGTGCTACGTCAGTGCACATTAAAAAACACACCTGATGGTCGATAATTTTTTTATTTACAGATAGTGCAGCCCCTTCTCGGGCCCATGCAGGAGTGAAAACAAAGAAATATATTGACAGAAATTCGACATACAACTTGACAATACATCATTGTTGTTTGACGTAATTTTAAAACGTACAACACACATAAGGGGAGGCGTAAATGTGCTTACAGAATCGCGTGTAAGCATGCGATACGGTATGCATACGGTAAAAGAATACAATGATAATGTCTTCCCATTTTTAAACGACACTTTAACCAAAGCTTATATTACAAATACGCGGAGCCTTCCACCACAACGTGCCTTATGTTATACAGTGGTGGTTTTAGCTCGCGAAACTGTATACTATAGAAATTATCATCATTTGCCTGCATATCTAGCTTTTTTTTTCGTTCAAACATACGTGTGTCAAGTTAGCGACATATCGAGGAAATAAGTGGATTACTTATTGTTATCTGGGCTTAGCTATCTTGTTGCCGCACCAGTTGTGTGTTTTCTCATTTCGATACTGAGCGATAGAAGTGGCAACCAGTACTTGTTTCCCAAACAAGGTAGCCGAGCACCCGCTGGCATTCTTACGGCTTTTCTTTTAAAACTATGTCCAATTTGCATGTTTATATTCATCTTGACCCATCGAAGCAATTACACTCTAAACCTTCGCTTCGTTTTGGCGTTCATTCTTTTTTTTTATATTTTTGATTGATTGATATGTGGGGTTTAACGTCCCAAAACCACCATTTTGATTATGAGACACGCCGTGGAGGAGGACTCCGGAAATTTCGACCACCTGGGGTTTTTTAACGTGCACCCAAATCTGAGTACACGGGCCTACAACATTTCCGCCTCCATCGGAAATGCAGCCGCCGCAGCCGGGAATCGAACCCGCGACCTGCGGGTCAGCAGCCGAGTACCTTAGCCACTAGACCACCGCGGCGGGGCTTTTTTCATATTTTTTTTATTTATTTTTTAAACCATCGTCACAGGTAGCGAGGTAGTTAATCCCTGCACACTTACAAACGGGAAGCTTCTTTCTGGACATGGGAGACGTCGTTGTCGAATGAAAGAGCGACGTTGTTCGCGGGTTCTTTGAAGGGGCCCCGCGCGTACGTGCGTCCATTATCCGCCGAAGGACGGGAAATGACAGAACTTGTTGGCATGGCAACCCGAAGACGCCTGGCGCCGGCTAAGTGGAGCCACCCGCGCATGTCTGGCAGGCACGAGCTCTGCATTGCCACACCACACTGCAACTCTACTTTATTTATTTTTCCTTTTTGTTCCCTATTGTTTTGTTTTTTTCAAGAAACGTTCCCGCTTTCTCAGTAGCCACGAAGGAGTGAGGCTTTAGAAAGGCGGCTTTTCTCTCTGCTTGGCTTTGCTTGTGAGCGTGTAGGGGGTGTGGGTAAAATTATGTTGCACTTGGTGAAATTGATCCATTTGATGCATGTTTTGTATAAAAAACTACAATGTTCTTTCTTGGGTTCTAACTTTTCTGTACTCGTGTGTTTAAGCGTGTTTGCGAAACGTGCTAAGCTTGGTGGCCAAGTTGCGGCACTGCTCGAATTCGAACACATGGCTTTGACCCTGAGCCACCGTGGGCGCACTTAGTGTTTGTTGTTGTTGTTGTTGTTAAACTCAGTGTAAACCGGAAACGGCTTTTATGTAACTTGGTGCTATCGTCTTAGGACTGGTAAACATTTTGTTAATCTAAGCCAAAGTCATTTATATTATTCAATTTAAAAAAAAACCCCTCCCTCGAGAGAGTTGGCGTCGAGTCCTTGTATTACGAATAATTCAAACATAAAGGTAATTATGGTTTTGAATAAAACTTACGCACATTCCAATAAAAAATCAATTAGAAATACAAATACTTGCCTCGGTAATGAATCTGATTACATTTGCCGTTTGCCGGTCACTGCCTCGAGCCAAGCAATCAATTAAGCAGCTGATAAAGAGCAAATTTTAATTCTTAGGCTATACGTTCCTCCAGAGTTACATTTAGATTGTAAACATAGACTAATACTTACTGAATACCACTGCTTCCTCCGCAACTTTTCACACGTGTTCTCCAGCATGCTCAAATTCTTCATTGGCCATTTCCCATTGTTTTCTTGTGATAACATCAGCGGTGACGCTAAAGAGAGAAAGAAAGCAATGGATTAAAGAGAAAATGCAGGAGGTTGACCTGGCGGAAGTGACGGTAAAATGTTACCGTTGAGAAAGAGTGTGACGTAATCATCCACGCACTCCATTGGGGCTACAGTGGTCCGGACGATCGTACGAATACTACGTCAGCCTGGCTATTTGAATGTATAAATAGGTTCTTTAGTTTTAAAAACTATGACAGCAGAGCGGTCTTTTACTGCAGCCTTTGAATTAAATAGGTCGTTAATTGGCTTATTTTTATTAGTGAAGGGCCGTAATCGTTGCGAGAGGTTGAACATTAGAGGCGTTCATCTTGAAGATATAGGTTTAATGCTTGTCGGAGGATTGTGTCCCGATATATAAACCACATATTTTCACATCATGTTTAGGTATTTAAAAACTTACTGGAAATATTGGCAGACACCATAGTTAACAGAGAATATCTCAGCAACTCGCAATTTTCCATTGCCATTGTGCTGTGAAGTGTAAAGAGAGCAGCAATTCGAAAAATGAATTGAGGAATTAAACTTGGAAAGTATCAAGCTAGGCGTAAAATAATAAAATGTACTTTTGAATAATCTGGCGAACGAGAAAAAATGCGCGTTTAGAAATAAAACAACTATTCAAGAAAGTGTAACCGGAAGGCCTATTATAAGCAGAATTCCTTATAACAAAAAGGAAGGTGGCCCTGGAATAAGAAGGGGATGGCGCACAATTGACTGGCACTCCCAAATAATGACAGAAAATCTGCCACTGTCACTGAAGCGAAAAGTGTACGATCACTACATAATGCCTGTTCAGCGTATGGAGCTGAAACATGGATAATGAGGAACTAGAAGAAGTTAAGGACCGTGCTGCGTGCAATGAAACTGAAAATGGTAGGGGTAACATGAAGAGGTCGAAAGAGGGAAGAATAGGTGAGGAAACAAACAGGGGCATCGAATATCGTTTAGTTGACATAATTCAAAATAAATGGGTACGGGTTGGCCACGTCATACGTAGGACATACAACTGGTTGATAGTATACGAAACAACAGAATATATTCACCAAGGGATGCGAAACGCTTACGAGGTAAGCAGTGAGGTATAGGCGGAATGCAGAAGTTTACAAAGATAAGATGGAACTGTGCAGTTCGTACATGATAAAAGGTGAACTGGAGATCATTGAGAGAGGTGTTGGTCATTCTGTGGACGTAAACAGGCTGAAAATGACGACGCTGATGATTTTTCAGACAAAGCGCTCGTTAATTTTCATGGGAGTCTGCACAGATGAGTGTCCGGTGGCTACAGCTAGACGTCATCGCATACAGAGAAAAACTATTTCATTACCAACCAAAGGGAAGACGTAAAAACACGTGAAAGCCCGACGTTTCGGAGCCGACTTGGCTCCTTTCTTCAGGGGGGACTGTGGCGACGTTGCAGCAGCGTCTTGAAGGCACTCGCTTGGTGGCTGGCGACCTCGCGTTGTGCCGTGGAGCGCAGTACGCGCGCATGTATACACTGGAAGAGCGAGATAGTTCCGAGGTAACGTTTAAGCCGTTCGCCGCGACTCGAGTATAGTAATCTTTTCTTCTGGCTCGTCGCACTTCCTGGGATGTTCGTTTCGCTGAAGTTTTATCTTGTGGTCAGACGTCTCAGAATGTTCGGCGACGCCGCTGCGTTCTTTTTACAGCTTTCGGACGTCGTCGACGGCGTTAACGCGTTGCTTTCGGACGTCTTTCGCGGGAGATAGAATAGTTTTTTCTCAGTTTACTTACCCAACTAGACAGACCTCTCTGTAATGTTTACCCAAGTCATGGTATGTGACAAGTTTACCACCGATATTTTTGCGGCTCCGTAATACATGGCGAAAGGCGTTCTCCTACATGCGACTAATTTGTTTGTTTGTTTATTTATTTATTTATTTATTTATTTATTTATTTATTTATTTATTGCATTTCCTACCTATTCTTTCTTCCTCTGGGTGCCGACTTCCTGAATGCCGCCTTTTCAAGCTCTTCCAACGATTAATTCCTTCATAGTTAAGCTTTTTTTTTTTGTAATCGTAAATGTTCTAACGTAACACGCGGTTAATGCCAGTGCCGGTGAACATGATAATTCATCGCGTCACTTCGAAATGCCTGTCCAAAATCGCCAAGAGACGAGTGCTGCACTACGGTGGAGTTTTACAAGAGTTTTGGGGGATTGTGGCCCTTGGTGGAGGAAAGATGGTGGTAGCGGTTAGAAGATGAGAAAAGGCACCTAATTTCTGCAACCCGGTCGGGAGCACGGCGCAGTGCCTGGAGGGAAAGATGGAGACGTGGGTAAGCACGTCGGCAGGAACGACTTTCCAGCTTAAATTCCTCTCTTCGATGGAAGGGGCCGGGCCCCCTTCTGGTACTGTTGTAGGGAAGTACAAAGGCAGGCGCCTGTACGGAGGACCTTTTTTATGTTTTTTTTTTGTTTGTTTGTCTGTTTGGAGGAGAGCAGTAAAGAGGTAGTGCATACGGCGACACGGTGGCGCCAAATGAACACTAGCAACACAATCGGCCTCCCGGATGCCACTTCACCGTCAGAGAAGTCACTCATCAGACAAAAAGCAAACAAACTAAAAAGAACGGATTCTCGCTACGCTATACTTGAGACGAAGAAACCATAACCACCTTAGAAGAATGCCCGACGAAAGTGCCGAGGAGGCAACGGACGAAAGCCCCCGTCGTACAACTTCAAAAGGCAGCGGCATCTTCGCCGCAGCAGCGTATGCAAACAAGCGGGCAGTCCCCGAGTCCCCTCCCCCAGACTTGCCTGTCGGCGGCGTCGGGCGATGCATGCGCTCCCTACCGGGCTGCCTGTCGGCGGCGTCGGGCGATGCATGCGCTCCCTACCGGGCTGCAGAGGTTTGGTGCCTTCCTCCTCTTCTAACCACCACCACGCAAAATGCGTCGTATGCCAACAGATATTGCGAATTCAGGTATGCTCTCGCAATTACTGTAAAATCGCATTGAATCATGCCACCTACGGCTATGTTCACCAAATACGTGATCACGAAGTTTGACACACTTCTCTCAATCGTTCTTCTCTTACTTATTAGTAGAACAAATATTCACACGATAATTGTTAAGCAGTTATCGCCACTACTTAATTTCATTTCCGGCTTCGAGGACTTTAATAATTGAGCTATAGATATTCGTGTTTTATCATCCTCCAAACATTGTAAAGAGAGAGAAACATAGCGCGCTGCTTCAGTGGACAATCGCCCTTGACGCTACTTAGATAAAGCGTCTATATATTTATGAAACCTGTCAATCTCGATAATCTCATAGTAGTGGGAGTACGCATCTTCAATTATAGTCTATGTCATAAGCATATATATATATATATATATATATATATATATATATATATATATATATATATATGTATGTATGTATATATGTATGTATGTATATATGTATGTATGTATATATATATGTATGTATATATATATGTATGTATATATATATGTATGTATATATATATGTATGTATATATATGTATGTATATATATATATGTATGTATATATATATATGTATGTATATATATATGTATATATATATATATGTATGTATATATATGTGTATGTATATATATATATATATATATATATATGTGTATGTATATATATATATATATATATATATGTGTATGTATATATATATATATATATGTATGTATATATATGTGTATATATATATATGTGTATGTATATATATGTGTATATGTATATATATGTATGTATATATATGTGTATATGTATATATATGTATATATATGTGTATATATATATATGTATATATGTATATATGTATATATATATATATATATATATATATATATATATATATATATATATATATATATATATATATATATATATATATATATATATATATATATATATGTATTGTCGCTGTTCTCTCCATAGTTTTCATCTTCGGTGTTGGGCAAAAGAAGTGGACAAGTCGGTGCTCTCTAGTATGCCTGTTTTTGTGTACTTGGGACCATAGCCGTGCGCGTAAACATGCGCAAGATAAAAAAAAACAAGGTGTTTGAAGCCGCTGTTCTAGCATGTCAAACAAAACATATTTCAACACGTAACGCAGTCCTGTGATCGGCTTATTGACGCTTTATTTTTAACTATTTCAAATGACGACTTGGAGATATACGTTGTTCACTAGCCAAGACACTGCAATCCAATTCGTTGCCACACACGCGCACATGCACACACGCACACGCACACACGGTCAAAGTTGATTGATATGTGAGGTTTAACGTCCGAAAACCACCATATGATTATGAGAGACGCCGTAGTGGAGGGCTCCGGAAATTTAGACCACCTGGGATTCTTTAACGTGCACCCAAACCTGAGCACACGGACCTACAACATTTCCGGCTCCATCGGAAATGCAGCCCACATGGTTAAAGTCCTTCAACGGTTCTTCGAAGGCACTGCTACAGGTGATGAGCACTGACTGAACTCAATCATGTGCGTAATTTTGTTTCTTTTCACCAAGTGATAAGCGGTAGCCGTTGCCATTAAATGACAATTAACTGCTTCATTGATTTTTACTTTGGTATTTACGAACAAAAACAGGAACGCTAAACATAACGGCAAGCGCATATAGTTCTGTATGCATACTTTAAATGCATACAGTCGTTCTAATGCGTCCACGCATTAGAACGACCACTTTTTCCATGTCCTTTTTTTGTACGGACTGCAAACGACTGGAATGATCGTCCCCACAACGCCTTGGCCATTTCCTGTCCATCAACATTTTCGACCAACTATCTGCACGTCTTTCGCGATGAAAACCCGTGTCAATAAAAAAAAAATAACAACTTTATTTGTTAACCCACCCCTTATGTTATACACCCTCGGGGGTCTTTAAGGAAATAAAGTGAAGTGAAGTGAAGTAAATCTCAGTCCTTATTTTGCATTTATCCACATTGTTTCAACATTGCTGATGTAAATAAGTATGTTATAGCGCACTATCACTCCACAGGTGCGCCACTTCTCCGCGCTTTTTTTTAAAGTAATAATAATACCTGGGCTCTTACGTCTCAAAGCCACGAAATGATTACGAGGGACGTTGTAGTAGAGGGCTCCGGAAATTTCGACCATCTGGTGCTCTGCATAACGTGCACTGACCACGCGCAGTACAGAGACCCCCACCATTTCGCTTCCATCGAAATGCAACCTCCGCTGCCGGGGTCGAACCTGCGACCTTCGGGTCAACAGCCGCGCTCCGTGACCTCAGTTGCACCGAGGCGGACCTTTTCAATAGTACAAAGCTGCAGACCAGTTTGTTCATTTCGACGGGTTAGCAACGTTGAAAGAGAGAAACGAAAAAAAAAAGGAAGGCAGGGAGGTTAACCAGATGCTAGTATCCGGTATGCTACCCTACACTGGGGTTGGGGAATAGGGGGTTGAAAGAGAAAGGGAGAGTTAAAAATACGCGTTTACCCGTGCGTACGTGTTCCGCATAGGTATGGCCGACACCGCCGACTGTGCACACTGCGGAGATGAAGAAACAATTCGACATATCCTGTGTGACTGCCCGACATACAACCTCGAAAGACAACACCTTTCTAATAAACTAAACAGGTTAGATGACCAGCCGCTGTCAGAAGAAAGTATACTGCGCCATCGTCATGACTCATCGTAACGGAAGAAAGCCGTGCAAGCGCTACTGGGCTTCTTACGAACTACTGGCCTGTCGGAACGCCTCTGAGTGGACTGATTTTGTTTGTGCGTGTGTGTCGGTGTTTTTAGCAACGTTAAAAAAACAACAGGCGGATAGGTAACGCGATGCATCCATCGTAAGTATACCACCCATGCTATAACACCACTTATTTATTTATTTATTCTTCTATTCTTCTATTCTATTCGATCTCGGCGTAGAGGTGGTGTGTGTAATCATGCGTGAAAGTTATCATCATCATAAGCGGGTACATGGCACAGAATTTCAGGAAATCCCGCAGTACTCGCCACTACTGCGTGACCTTTGTGATAACACATGAGAACTTGATCAGAGAAAAAGAGAAACGTAGACTGAAAATAAGATACAGATGAAAAGTTACCGAAGAAAAATTGTTCACGAGGTGGGATTCGAACCCGCATACCCTCGATCCAAAGGCACGAGTCGGCTATCCAGGCACGCTATAGCAGATCATAGCATAGTCTTGAATAGTTTATGGGTGGGAAAAAAAAGTCACAGCTTCGCCACAAAGGCGAAGCAATGAACGCGATAGCAACAAATTGGAAGGTCACGTGCAGAATGGCAAGCAGATCGAAACGTGTCCCGCGTTTCTCACGCACGAAACGTACTCACCGGTACAGATTAACGCGAATAAGCGTCTTGGTTGTTACTTCGCTGTGTCCGAAAATCGCGCCCTTTTCGCAAACGGAGGTGGTGCAATGATTGCAGTGACCTTTGTGCGCCCCGCAACTACAACAGAATCGTTCCAGTGCAAGCCCAACGCCAGCCAAGGCGCATATATGATCCTCCCCACCGGGAGGTGAAGGCGCACGAGAAATCATCCACTTTGCTCCTCCTTGCGGGCCAAAGTACGCGTGAGATATGAGAGCCGCCGCGCGCTCATTGCGCCAGCTTGCTGATGGTGTTGAAAGCACGACAGTTACCCCCCTCCTCGGAAACGCCCACCAACCGCGGTAAGTGGTAGATATAAATAGAGCGCCGTTTGAACGTCGAAGGATGTACTCCTCGGTGGCTCAGTGGTTATTGCCTTGTATTGACGTTCGATACTGCGCGCTAGAGTTTTTTTCTCCGGATTTCTTTTTTATTTCTTCTGCTTTCATATATATAGATACGTATACATATACGATGCATGACATCGACGCCAATGCCGGCGACGAAATCCAGTCGAGAGTGTCCACATAGATGCTATCGCAATAAAAAAAAAAGGGGGGGGGGGGGGCGGGGATGGGAGCGAGTAAAGACCGAGGAAGAAGTCGCGCATCTCGAAGCTAGACTTGTGCGAGCAGCAACGAGCTTCTGCTTCACTGTAGTGACTTAGCGCAAACTGCCCGCATATCTCTTAATTCTTTTCTTTCTCTCTCTCTTCTTTCTTTAAGATCTGTCGGGTTTCGGAACGATAGTTTTACTCCTCTGGTATGTAACGTTGCGCATACAATCGGACGAACACAGAAAGTAAAGATGCGCAAACGGAAAGAGCGTAAACTATCAACGTTACATTCCACAGACATGCACCAACATGCCCAGCAAGATGTTATTTCAAGATTTTACTCCTCCAGGTGGCGAGAATCCGAAAAACGCTCGCTTCCGTAAATGTGACCTTGAAGCGTGCACGACAGATGCGATGCGGGCTTGTTGGTAGCTCATCTTCAGTAAGTTTCTTTGTATAGCGTCACGTAAAACAACTGGAGGAAATGAAGGCACATGTAGACAGATAGCGCTATCGCGGCGTTCTGTCGGTCTGCATGTGCCTTCATTTCTTCCTGCTGTTTACGTGCCGCTACAAGGAAACTTACTTGAAGTCTTTCGTGTCCTTCTTGTCTCTCTGTCGTCGTTTTGTTCTCGCGCTATAACTATCGTCATCCCAGCCAAGGTCGCAAAGCTGCGTGAGCGGGGCGGAAAATTGTGTACTCTGTGCCCACCAGATGGCGCAAAGTTTGCGTCCACGTTGCTCCAGCGTATCACAGCTCGTTGACCACGTCTCACACTGTGAAACTTCAGGAACTTTGAAACTCGAGCATATGCGTAACACGGGCACCAAACGATTCCACTTGCGTATTTAGCAATATTAGGTTAATTATTGATTTCATGTCTTGATTATTTCTGTTGATTAAGTTACTATAGACCTTGTTCGTTTCTTCATCTGGTTTTGAGCCAAGATGTTTTAGAAAGTGCGAACACGCCACACGAGATCTACAGATCGCCGACGATTCGGTCCCTTGAAGTGCACAGCTGAGCGCGATATAGGCTACAGCTCACCGTCAATAACTTGTCCAAGTGATCTCGCAGTTCGAGAACGGAAAGCGGAAACACGTCACCCCTGTATACAGCTACTATACTCGATTACAAGCTAATAAAAAAAAATCAGCACTTCCAGCCATCACTGTTCCTCCCAATGGGAACTTCGATAACTGATCCACCCTGTAATACGTATTTATGTGACGTCAAGCACTCCTCAATTATTCCAGATTGTTTAATTCCCAACTTGCAGAAAGCCTATTTGTCGCTCATTAAGGGCCGAAAATTGAACGTCCTCGGAAATTTTGATGGGGCCCTGACGTCGTCGTTCAGTAAACGACTTTTTCGGTAGTAACGGTGAAACTTTAAATCTCAATATGCATAGTGTTCACATTGGCTTTGAAAGTACTTATGCTTCGAGTTGAAACCAGCGATCTCCCACAGGGGAAGGCCAGGCGCGCAGTGGTTTTCTGGCCGGAACGGGCATGTCTTTTTACGTTGCAAACGAGCACATATTTTTATATCGTGTAGCAGTCGTACTTCGCGTAGTATTTCAGTGTGTCAATTTTCAATAATTGCATCAATCATTCGATTAATCATTAGTTAAGAATTTGCATTACGAATTTATGGCATTAATTATTAATTACTGATTTGAAAGACCATAGTCTTTTTCGGGATAATTGTGTGCAGAACTTTATGAAACCTGTCTGTCTGTCTGTCTGTCTGTCTGTCTGTCTGTCTGTCTGTCTGTCTGTCTGTCTGTCTGTCTGTCTGTCTGTCTGTCTGTCTGTCTGTCTGTCTGTCTGTCTGTCACACGATTCAGCCACTCCGCCAAAGTTTAAGCACTTGCTGACACCCAGACATCTTGAACTAGTGTCTGTGTTCCTACTTGTAAGCATTGTCGATCAAAAAGCAAATATTATGCCTATCTTAGGCGCTACATCAATGCGCAAGTATTAGGTGGTGTGTTCCTTTACTAGAATATACATAGGTATGCGTAATTATCAAAACCCTATAGTGTTTTTTACGCTGTGCAAAATGTGCGACGCTATGCATGAAAAGACTGCATTTGCAGCCAAGCACGCAGCATGGGACCAATCTTTTTTAACGCCTGCTCTATTTAAAGCATGCGAGTAACTTGTCCATGTCAGTGCATGAATGCGAATCTTACGCCCTTGCTCTGAGACGTATACATATGTCCTACGCACGACAGCGGCGTTCGTCCGATGGACGTGAGGAGAGCCGTGCATCATCACCACCATCAGCAGCCGGCCGCCATAGCAGCAGCGGAGCCGCTGCAGATGCGCAGCCCCATGGCCGACCTCCACGGGGGCCGACAACGGGCCCTCGAGCAGCTCAGCTTGCACCTGCTCAAGTACTCCTACAACGCCGGCTTGCAGCAGCAGCCACACGAAGGTAGACATCTCTTGCACGAGACTCTTCTGTCGTCACGATACTATCCGTTTTGTGTACATGTCGTAAGAAAAATGAATTTACTTAAATAATATGCAATGATGGACTAGTTAGTGAGCCATTATATTTGAGAAGAATACTTTTGAGATGTGATGTATCTTATGGTCGAGCTCAATCCGGTGTGCGGCGTGACCACCCGTACTGTGCATGTCCTTCCCCTCTCTCATCACCTACGCTCGCCCCTCTCTCTCACCTCGCAACGACGACGCAGGCAGCGTCTGCTAAGTGATGCTCACTCCCTCTCTCTGTCCTCTGGCATCCCTCCCAGTGGCGTTCACACCCCCATTGCGCATGCGCGACCCCCCCATCCTTTCCCTCTCCTGCGCTACCTCTCTTGCCTCGAAACGCAAGCAGCGTCTGCTAGCGAGCTTCTTGATTGAAAAAAATACCTACTGCTCACGCTGAACAACCGTTCACTGGACACCCCGTATATATCTTGACCTCCATGGTAGTGCTGGTGGGAGTGCTCTTGTGCGTTGTTGAACAATAAATATTGTCAGCGTGCGCGTTCACTAAAAGCGGACTCTGTGCCCAAACGGAGTCTTTTGTCTATCATTGCCCATCAGCAGTGATTCGCGTGTTCAGTAGGAAACACCGGTCCTTCAATACGTGCTTTGCGCCTCCCCAGGTTTCTTTCCAGCGTAACGCCACGATGAGCGCCAGCGTCAACACTGGCGCCAGTGTAAGCGTTAGCTCCCACTACTTTGCATCTACACATCGCTCCCTTTAGCGGAAGATGGGGTAATTTTTTTTCTTTAAATTGGCATACAAATAAACAGAATATGCTTCTATAGCTAATATGGCTATGGATGCAGACAACACTGGACGACAGAGAATATAAGCTAGTTGAGGATCTATTACAAACAAGACATGATGTTTACGTAAAGCAATAATTAGCGAGTACAAATTCGGCATAAAGAATACATCGCAAACCGCATTTTCCAACACGCTCATGTGCCATAAAAACGTAGTAGCGTCAATATTGCATCTATGCATTGTTAGCAGTATTTTGCACGTAGAATATTCATAGATTTTTCAATACTCTACAAACTAATTTGAGTTGGATATTAATTTCATAAAAACTTCGTTGCTCGTTTGCTGTATATGCATGTATACTACAATAGATGGTGCGTAAACGTTCCAATAGAAAAAGAAACATTCCTGACTTGCCGTGTTGCTGAGTAGCCACAGCGTCTGCCTAACACGACAGACATAATTTATTTGAGGTCATGTTTCCTAAGCTTGCTCTCTCAAACCAGTATATTTCACACGTACAATGAAAAGACTTATTATTAAGAAACACAGTTTTGTCTTTAATTATTCAGTGAAAGTTCTGCTCTTCGCATTCGCTTATGCAATAGGCACTCCATTTGTGATTTCCTGCGGCTTTACCAAGGCAACTCAATCTGCGTTAACCTACTTGGCCAAGAAGTTTTCTGAAAAACCGAGCGATCGCGCGAAAACCACCAGGCGACGCATCTCGCAAACGCCCTGTTTCGTCGTAACTCGTCGCTGTCGCGTGCATTTTCGAGTGCGGGCGCCTTCGCCTGGTGACGAGCCCCCACCGCGACACCACTGCTCCCGTTTACCTCTGCAACGCGGCTTAGTGGGTGGAGCCTTCATCGGTGACGTCAGCGTTTTCCTTTCCCTACCTCTCTCCCTTGCCAGGGCAACGTTGGAACCGTTGCCAGGGCAACGTTGGCAACAGAGCCAACGTTGCCCTGGCAACGGTTCCCTCTCCGGGCACGATTGGTCGCTGGAAGGCCCCTTCCCGACTCTCGGCTCGCTTTCCTCCCAGCTTCGGGAAGAAGAAAAAAATCGACCTAGCAAGAAAAGGAAGTGCTCGGCAAAGCTCATTATGTCCCGCGTCGGAAGACGCCCGGCATCGTATCAGGCATAATACTGTTTCAGGGCTTGCGAGAGTGGCAGCGGGGTTTTCGTTGAGCGCCTTGGAATGTGAGACAGTTAGTGTCGATTGCCAAGGAACGAACGCTTCCAGCTGGTCACGTGGGACACGTTTATGTGTGTTTCATCGAGGAGCTCGCAAAAAGCAGGTCTGCTTAAGTAGATGAGAATACTTTTGAAAAACTAATTCATGCTTCATGGAAAATCGCTAGTGGTTTTGGTATGGCCTTGGTCTATATAAAGCGTACAAGTGTTATACATTTGAAGCGTTTTTTTTATTTAACCTGTATTGTATAAAGTTCTTACAGTGAGAAACACAGATATTGAATCCCCGCACGTGTCATGGACGTTTAGTGTTTTGATTTTGATTGTCCTAGTGTAGGCCACACCCGCTGGGGTTTTCCATCTTTTTTTTTTCTCCTCTTCTCCTGCTTCGTCGCTTTTTCAGTCAAGGATCACTAAAACAAATTTTTTGAGTACACTAAGGGTACATATATATATATATATATATATATATATATATATATATATATATATATATATATATATATATATATATAATAACATCCTCATACGTAAAATTCAGTACGTCAGGCAGTATACGTAATGTGTGCACTTAATTTCGCAAATATGGCCACCTATTAAGGCGCACCTTATAGTGCACCCTAAAATCTCAAAAAGCAGTGTCATCGTTTTCCGATTATTTGCCGTCCCTTCATAATAACAAAATTTATTGAAAAGTTGATTAATGTCAATTTGCAGAGCTACGTACCTTTGGATTTCACCACTCGAATAAGTATCACATAACGACGTGCAATAACAGATGCTTCGGCACACGGTTGAATGTAAAGTGCAACTTGGTCATCTTCTCTGAAGATTTAGTGCATGAATCCAAGGCATACTTGATCTGTGAAGAAGAGTGTTCTGCGCATACCGCGAAATTCTGAGCAAGTCCCCTTACCCCAGCAAGCAACCCCTTCTTTTCGGAAGCCAATGTTCGAGCATGCCACCCCCTCCCCCTCCCCCCCCCCCACTGCCATCGCGCTTCATTTTTTTTTCACCCATCCTTCTATACAGTATCCTGCAGCAGCGGGGAGCAGGAACCAAAGTTCTGAGTGTCTTTAGCTATGTGGACAGTTTCTTGAAGTTCTTACAGTTAAATGTCTTAGGATATTCTTTTTAATTGTCACAAATTGTTGACACAGTTTAATAATGTATATTCCCATTGTCATAACGCATAAAATTTTACACGAGGACTCTCGCCGGTTCAGTAAAAACAGTACATTAATGCGCGTTCCATAAAACATTTTTATTGAAGCACAGGTGTGCATTCTTTATTCTTATTGGCTATTACGGTGCCATCTTGAATGTTGGTCCGAGCAAGGGCCCGCTCTAAATCTTGTCCGACTATCTTTCACCGTTAGGAAGGGGGGGGGGGGTGCTTGTGAATTAGCCTGTAGTCACATTGGACGTTACCACCAGCAAATAGAATGATAGACAAAGCTTGCTCAAATGTGGGGGGGGGGGGGACACGTTTTTACAGCGAAAGCTGTTATGCAATCAAAACTCAGTTCTCGTGCTGCCGTAGTTGTCCGCCACCGCCGGTGTCCACAACCACGATGCACGAAATTAGAAAAAAAAAACTCGCACCAATGACAGGCCTGGATTTGTTACATCCCCCCATCCTTCTCACCACCAATTTATCTTCTGTAATGAAGCAGAAACCATCGAGCACTCCTTCATGGAGTGTCAAAGATATCAGGACCTAAGGCACAGATTTATAAAACTACCTTTTCAAAAAAAAAAGGGGGGGGGGGTGACCTTGAGCTTTCTACATCTACATTGCTCTTCCTGGGGCCGTTGGCAGTAGGGCACTGTGACAGGGCAATTCACGAGGCCATATTTAATTATTTAAAAGAATCAAGGACGATGCCATGTTAAATGTATCGGGACATCTAAAACAATATTTCATATATCCTTTCACTTTAATGTATATCAACTAATTAGTTGCTATTATTAGGTAGCATTGCATTGAAGGACACCAAAGCTATCACGAATATTTTTGTCCTTGTTTAGATTATCTTTTTCGCATATACTCGCTCTTTTCTTTTTCTCTTTTTTTTCCTTGTTTTAATTTTTATTTTGCTTTATTACGTTTCACAAGCTCCACTGCTGCACGTCTCGGGGCCGATCCTCCGTGTTGGGTAGTGCCATTCTTCCGGGAATTATCATCATCACCACCAGAAATCTGCCACTGAGCTGCGCCGATGCTTGGGACTTGTTGGCAAACTTGCCTTAGGCAGGCTTGACGTCGGGAAAGCAATAGCGTTAATACGATTTATAAAGCGTTTTAAAACAGCGAAAGAACAACCAGTCGTCGCGCAATGCGAATAGCGTAACGAGTGGGTTGTCCAATGCTCCGACCCGTTACAAAACCTTGTTCTTGCTTACCTATTAACTGTGGCGCGTACCCACTTCAGGCACAATTTCTCATCATCAGTTATTGCATGAACAATTGGCACAAAATTCCTTGCTAGGATTTAGCGAATACAATTCTCCTCAGAAGAATGACGATAAATAGCATAACGAATGCCAGTTTACTACACACAATTGTCTTATTATTAATGCCTAGTGGGTATCAAGCAAGTGTGCTTGCAGCAGTTATCCAATGAGTGTACGGTGTCTAGAAATAATGAGTGTTCCGAAAAGGTTCTGCAAAGCCACTCTTCTAGCTTTCGCTATGATTGTGCTGCGTCTTCGGCGCAGGTCTGGCGTTTTTTTTTTACTTTTTTTGTTTCGCGCGCGCGTGTGGGGGGGGGGGGTGTGATATGTGTGTGTGTGGCTGTGTGTGTGGGGGGGCTGTGTGTCTGTGTGTGTGTCTGTGTGTGTGTGTGTGTGTGTGTGTGTGTGTGTGTGTGTGTGTGTGTGTGTGTGTGTGTGTGGCTGTGTGTGTGTGTGGCTGTGTGTGTGGCTGTGTGTGTGTGTGGCTGTGTGGGGGGGGCTGTGTGTGTGTGTGTGTGTGTGTGTGTGTGTGTGTGTGTGTGTGTGTGTGTGGCTGTGTGTGTGGCTGTGTGTGTGTGTGGCTGTGTGGGGGGGGCTGTGTGTGTGTGTGTGTGTGTGTGTGTGCGTGTGTGCGTGTGTGTGTGTGTGTGTGTGTGTGTGTACACACGCAGCTCACGTAGAGACTTTGCTCGGGTGGCGCAGCCGTCAAGGCAGCCGATCTGGAGCCCCTGAGGCCCTCGGTGGAGCCACCTTCGCAGGGCCACACCACCCTGCAGGTTCTGGAGGCCGCCTCTAGACCCCTGGGATCGGCCGTGGCTCCCGTGCAAGCGAACGCGCACTCCATAGGACTGCCGGGACAACTGCAGCCGCAGCCACACCACCACCAGCAACCGCAGCAGCACTCGGTAAGCGGAAGCGCGGTATTTTAAGAGCGGAGTTATAGAAGCTCGAGGTAAAACTCCGAGTGTCCGCAGAAGACCCTTCGCGCAGCTGCTTATCGCGCGCCGTTGCTTTTCAGCCTCGCTCACCAGCGAAGATAGTCCGCGAAGATAAGCTGGGTACAATAGACGAAAGGTACATGTTTTAATGGATCAAAAACAAACAAGCAATCCAGATATAGGTTCCCAAGAAGCCATCTGCCATATTTTGATTGATTGATTGATTGATTGATTGATTGATAGATATGTGGGGTTTAACGTCCCAAAACCACCATATGATTATGAGAGACGCCGTAGTGGAGGGCTCCGGGAATTTCGACCACCTGGGGTTCTTTAACGTGCACTCAAATCTGAGCACACGGGCTTACAACATTTCCGCCTCCATCGGAAATGCAGCCGCCGCAGCCGGGATTCGAACCCGCGACCTGCGGATCAGAAGCCGAGTACCTTAGCCACTAGACCACCGCGGCGGGGCTGCCATATTTTGAGCAGCAAGCCCAACAGCAGAACATGGTACAGACCACGGTGTAAGAAGTAGCTTAGGTGAGCGAGCGCGCTCGCTGGGCGCGCCGCGGTAAGGTTCTGCTTCCAGATAGCGCCAACAGATGGCGCGCGAAACTAATGCCCTTTAGGGTGCCTTGATGCCCGCGCGCTCGCGCGCATCGAGGCACTCTAATGCCCTTTGGCTCTGCCTCCCGCATGCCGTGCGCTTGCGTCCCGTTCGCGGTGTAGGACCGCTCTGCCGAGGGCAACCGAAGCGCTGTCAAGGACCTACGAGCGGTTTTTACGTATTATGAGGCCTAGTCGTTGACTTATTGTTCACAATGGGTTGCCCAGGAACGATTGGCGATGTGCGGTTCACTTTGGCTGGAGACTGCATATAACTGATTAATTTTTCTTAATAACGTAAACCGAGGCCTGAGCAGTACGTTGGAATCGACATTAAGCTATGGCATCATGGAACAGGTTCTGGTGCGACCACGCTTTGTCGCAATCGCATGATTACACAACTTAACGTTTTTTTTTTGTTTTTTTTTAGTGACGTATGTGCTGTTTTTTCATCAGCTGTACCTGGCGCCACTGGTTCAAAAGCCAGGGGCATCTCTCCTTGCTATTCCGCTTATATTGCCGCGAAAGCTTTGTACTGTTTGTTTTGTACGTGTTCCTCTGACCTATGGTGCAACGCACCTCGGGGGATAGGCCATGGATCGTTCGCGTTGAAAGTTACCGCCACAAGACTTTATCACTTTTGTGCGCGATACGAGATGTCCTAAAAGTAACTACAAGAAACTGGAACAGTGTCTTCGACATTGTTCCACATTCTTGTCGTTACTTGCGGGCGCTTATCTCGAAAGTTTTTTACGGCTTTTAAATTGAGCACGGCCTAAAGCACCAAGCACTCTGTTCTTCGACGACCGCCGTGCACGTTTGTTGCTGTCGCCGGCCCCGAGTTGTACGGTTCTTAGTTGGCGCTAGTCCGCCTAATGAACACTTTCTTTTAGAAGCGTTTTGGTTCTCTTCCTGACCGTCGGACTGCCGTCATCACTACGTGACAATACGTAGCATAACTTCACATCAGGACACATATACCATTTATTTACTGACTTTTAGAATTTTCAGACATGAAATCGATCACACAAGAGGACACACAATATGTCCGATAAAAGAAGTTCATGAAACGCATATAAGCAAAGAAAGTCGCATTGAGTCCGTGTAGCGGTCGTGCTCACACAAGCTTTGCCATTTTTCGCAAGTCGTGGCTCTTTTTTTCATGTCTATTCTTCAATTGCCTACAGTACTGACGCATACGTAGGCAGATATAGTAGTGTAGCAACTTCGCAAGCATTTCTTCTTTGTGCGTACCGCAAGGAAATGTGAAGTGGAAATTCTCCAACACGGCATCAGTAGTTTTGTCGTATGCATCCCTGTCCCCTGCATACTTGGCAAACTGTTCCTCGGTGTACTTGAAAAAGTCAAAGAGGTGCATATTTGGATGCGTGAGCCAGCCCCGGGTTTTACAGTTCACGAGATCAGCTTCGGGCACGCTTGCGAGACCTTGTTTTCCTTGAAGAGCGTTCTTGCAAATGGAACAGGTTGTTCCATTGCGAAGTTTTCTGGACACAAAACCTGTAACGTAGTAGACAATGCACTCAACTACTGTTGCGTCTGTGTCAGGGTCGTCGAAATCGAAGACATCATCGCACTCCCAGCTTCCTTCGTCGATGAGCCCGTCAAGCTTTCGCTTTAGTTCATCCAACTTTCCTGTGCGTTGCGCGGCAGAACCTTTATATATTTCCCTGATATCAGACAAAGTCACAACGGCTGCTTGTCTTTTATCAGGCAGCGTGCAATTCCCAAACTTTGGTGGTTTTACCAAAGAATATAAGCTGAGCATACGGTACAGCTGTAGGAACGTGGGAAACGTCGGGTGCTCATTTTGCCCACCAGCTTGCCTGATTATTCCAAAGAAGCGCTCCAGCGGGTCTTGGTTCATCTTCGCCGTCAATACATACTTGAAGTCACAGTCCTTCAGCAGGTAAATTGACAGCTCCCGCACTGATTTCAGGGTTACGCGTAGGCCTTCTGCAGTCGACTGCGTCAGAAAAAGGTCCTTATGAATTTCCCCGCTCACGACCTGTTGCTCCCATGAGTCCAGCCACGCGGATGCAGATTCTAAAACACAAAAATCTCTGCCTTCTAGTTTTAAGCCTTCTGCTGGAAAACGTCGGTTTAAAGCGTCAAACAGGTCATTTAAAAAAAGTGTGAACTCGACCGTCGGCTCAACATTGGTCAGACGAGACGCGCCTCTCTTTGCATAGAAAAGAATACCTTTGGCTACGGAGTTGCTAAATATCTGCGTGGCAAGCTTCACCCTCATCCTCAGCATTTTGGAAGGGTTGATGTGGTTGAATGTTATTTTAGGGCACACCTTTAGCTCTG
The DNA here is from genome assembly GCF_043290135.1 of Rhipicephalus microplus. Lineage (NCBI taxonomy): Eukaryota > Metazoa > Arthropoda > Arachnida > Ixodida > Ixodidae > Rhipicephalus > Rhipicephalus microplus. Next base: position 264,551,735 of record NC_134700.1, on the reverse strand, counting down.
CTTTGTTCTCGTTGTCTGCAACGTACAGGGCATCGTAGCACGACCATTTTATCAGTTTGCCGTCTTTTTTAAGAACCTTCTTGTCCAGTAGCCTGTTTCTGATGCACTTGAAAATGTGAGGCGTATCAGACAGCACATAAACATTTCTAGAGCTGTCCATTGGGTGCTCAAAGGAATTACGGACGTGGCCAAGTGCACCAGTAATGCCGAGCTGCTTCCACATCGCGCGATTGGTGGATGCACCATCACACACTACTCCGTCTACGAACAAGCCGGCTTTTTCTAGGTGCACGATGCACTGGATCAGGAGTTGCGAAAGCAGCGTCCCCTTAGTTGGTCCTTTTGACGCAAACACGGCTACTGGCTGTAGGTAGGTTTCACCAAACGGAGCAAATGCAAAGACGAGGCCATGATCTGCGAGTTCCTTGCTCTGATTATTTTTCTCTCCTTGATCAACAAGGCCAGTGTACGTCATTGTCTGCGAGTTGACAGCCATTTCCTTTCTTACTTGAATTTCGTCCAAGATCAGGATTCCCCGCCGCTGGAATGCGGTCTTTCCGGCAACTTTTATCTTGAGGGCTTTGAAGAAGTTGTCGTCGAAACCGCACTTCGGACCAACCATGCTTATGTACTTTCGCACTGTGGTAACGCACGGCAAAGGCAGTATATCGTTGTTTCTCAAGAAAGAGTAGGTGGCCGGGCTCCGTATGTGCAGCAAGAGGCACAACAAGATCCAATCGTCTGTGTATCGCCTGCTTGTTTTTGATGCGCACCTTGCGACTGATACACATTCTTCTATCAAAAGAAGCTGTGCTGGCGGTATATCAAATCCCTTTAGCTTCTCCTTGATATCTTGCTCCTGCAAATCTGTTAGCTCTTTCATCGCTGCTTGCAACTGCTCCAATAACAGCTTGTTGCGCTTGGCCAGTCGTGCTCGTGACCGCTGAACAGCTGATCGTGCATGCCGCAAAGCAGAAAGCTTCTGTTGTTGGGTGGGCACCACCGATAACCTGAAACGCTTGAGAGGTATTCCCTGCTTGGCTCGCGCAGCTCGGCGATCAGCATGTATTCTAAGGGTGTCAACGAGGCCCGAACACAGGCGACAGATAGCACCTCCAGGTGTCACCAAGAGACATTTGTTGTGTCTCCAGCTTTTTTGACAGTCCACAAAGGCACATTCAGGGGACACATCAGGGAAGTCCTTTAAACTAGGCCCTCCCCTACACACATCTATGCCGTCAACAACTTTGAGCATGGATTCAACTTCAAGGGCAGATGTGGCGAAGGGACTTACCCCTATTGCAGCAGAGTCGATCAACTTGTCTAAGATGTAGACTTGGACTTCCATGTTGCTTTTGACATGCAGAGCCTTCCTGTTAAACAGCACCGACGATCCGTCGCTTGTCCTATGCGCAACCGCAGCGTCAATAAACACGACGTCCCTCACTCCAGCTAAGTTGATGAGATGCGCCGCCCATGATGGCTGTGGCAGGCTAACGCAAGATACTGCACTGAAAAGCCGTTCGAACACTGAGTCACATGAGTTACTCTCACCAGTCTTAGTCACACAACAGCTGTCGTCAGACGACGTTTCCATATTGTCCGCTGGGGAGACTTCTATGTGGCTAGCTGTCGTTGGCAAGTTGCTGCTATTGTTGTTACAGCTACTCACCGAAGCAGCCACAGGAAGCGCTAGCCGTTTCACTTGCTTTCGAGGGCTTTTAATCTTTCTGGACAGGTAGCTTGGCGCCCCTTCGAAAATTGACGGCACAGCGTCTTTTGAAAGGCCCGCTCTTCTTGTTCCAGACATCAGCACATGGCCGTCAATTCCCGCAGACCACGTCTTCAGGATAAAACGGGAAGCGAAATGCTTCTCACAAACGCGATCCGTTCTTTGGAGCACGCGGTCCTTACGAGGAATGGCTCGTCTCCATGCTTCCAGTCTTGCTTCATCGTTCGGCGGCTTGAAAAGCGAGAACTTTTCTTTGCAAGACTTGTAACCGGTGTTACAAAACGGTACGAAGCACTTTCCCATTATGCAGGCTCATGAAAAAGTTCGAAGGTTGGGAGCTACCTGGCAGACAAATGAACAATGCTTTGACAACACCCGGCGAGCAGCAACAACGTGCCGTGAACAAAGCTGCAAACGGCTAGTGCTGTCTGAGAGCGCGAAGCGAGTGAGCGGGCACAAGTTTCTAGCGCCCTCTCTTGACGAGCGGAGAAAGGAGAACTCTAAGCGTGCCGCAGTGGCCCTCGCCCAGCGCGCGCCGTTCAATCACCTAAGCTACTACTTCTTACACCGTGGTACAGACCCAACAAACTGTAAGGAATACCAAAACGTCGAGCTGGTAAGCACGAAAATTCATTTCTAGTCTCGGAAAGAGAATGTAAACCTCAGTTAAAACTTCAAAGGTCCGCCAAGAGTCCAGGAAAAGTACTAGCTCGGAGGTCAGCGGTACACAAGAAATTAAAAAAAAACACAGCTTATCAACATACCTATGCCTTGATTGCGTGTTTGTTTTGGCCCATCAAAGTGTTTGCTTTTCAATTGCGTGGTACACCGAGAAACTCTTGCGCTATGTTGATGCACTTCTGTCAGTGTGCATCAGACAGCTCTGAACATTAGTTCTGGCGCCGGTGTTCCGGAATTCTTGCATGGTCTGTAAGACCAGAGTGGTTTGACTCTACTTTATATATGCCAAGGAAAGACTTGTATATAGCATCTTCCAAGAATGCCAAATTTAGCTGAGAACAACCAGCTTCGTTGTTCCTTAAGCTTTACAGGCTAGTGTAAATTACTGCCCCCACTTTTTTTTAATTGGGGACGCGTGTGATTTGAACGCAGTAGAATAAATAATTTATTATTTACCTCCTTGTTTACTTTTATTTGTCTCAGCAGTCCATTTTTGTTATAGTTCCTGCAGGACTGACTGTGTCAATAATAATAATAATAATAATAATAATAATAATAATAATAATAATAATAATAATAATAATAATAATAATACAGTCTACTTTTTTTACAGCATTAGTAGCTTTGACAATGACGACACATTTTCATTGTGTGCGGCGCCTTCGCAGACTGTTTTGAAAATAGAGCGCACTGCTTAGACGTGGACCTGCAGAAAGACAAGGACAAGCGCTTGTCCCTGTCTTTCCGTCCGCGTATAAGCAGTGCGCCCTCCTTTGAAAACGGTCGTGTATCCCCGACTCGCCCGATCAACCACATTGCATTCGCAGAGTTCGTCGGGACCCCTGGCCGGCCAGCAACCGCCGCCTCAGCAGCAGCACCCTCCGCACGGTGGGTCGCAGCACGGAGGCGACAAGCCCGCCAAGCAGAAGCGCCACCGGACCCGCTTCACGCCGGCACAGCTGCAGGAACTGGAGCGCTCCTTCTCCAAGACCCACTATCCGGACATATTCATGCGCGAGGAACTGGCCATGAGGATCGGACTGACCGAATCCCGCGTTCAGGTCAGTCTATACGCTGCCGCAAATGTTCGCCAAGAGACCGTATACATCCCTCCTGTTAATCTGCACCCGCACAATTGAATGATGTGCCAATAATAATAATAATAATAATAATAATAATAATAATAATAATAATAATAATAATAATAATAATAATAATAATAATAATAATTCGCCGAGGTATTGTCGTATTCGAGATGAGGGGTATGCATGCAAACCCCGACTGCAAACGAAACAGGTCAAGTATCTTAGATGTATGCTCAAGGCGAACTGGCCCCCCAAATTCTGCTACTTTTGCTGTGCACAGGAATGACAGAGATAATCACTTCACTGGATAGCACAAAGGGGCAATACTTGTTTTATTCTCTATCTATCTATCTATCTATCTATCTATCTATCTATCTATCTATCTATCTATCTATCTATCTATCATCTCTTTCTGCGTGTAGCAATGTTGCAACACATTCTTTGAGCTATAATTCTTTATTTGTTTAGTCCAGGTATTGAAGCCTGCTTATGCGCTACCATCCACGACAGATGCATTGTGAATTTCTCGGTGAAAAGCAGCCTCAATTTAATTACCTTCAGCCTAAACAATGTGTTGTATTTAAGCTTAGCCGAGACCTTAGAATGCTCGCCTTAGGATCGTTGGCGCGTGGGTTTGAATCCCGCCTCGCAAAGAAATATTTTCACTAAGGGTTTTTTTTTTTTCTTCCTTTCTGTCGCGGTACCCGCTTACTCGCCCGTTGGTCTGATCAGTGCTCGTGTCCGTGGTAGCGAAGCCGGGGATGAAGAAGAGGATGAAAAGGGAAAATATTATGAACATAGCGTGTGTCGGTTAATGATGACGACAGGTTTTCTGTTCGCGGATGATTAGAACCAATGGCTGGCACAAATAACTTCACAATTAAAAAAAGGCCTTTGCAAAGGTTGCTTCTCTGCAATTTGGGTCTTAATGTGGAAAAGTACCATATGTCACCCGCGAGAAGTATTTCAGATATATTTCTCGCACATATACTTTGCGCACATTCGAAATTGCGCACATGATTTCGTAGTTCGTGTGTATGTGTATGCATACGTCTTCAGTTTAGTTGCTGACGTATGATTGTCACAAACATTAGTAAACAGGACCAACCTTTCATTTTCAGACCCAACATGCTTTGCAACATGACACATGGAAAGTTCCGGTGTTTTTATACTTTCCGTTATATATATCGCGTACTATGCAAGTGGAGGCGAGCATAATTAATGCTGAGCAATGAAATTAATGATCGTTCTATAGTCGCAGATGCTTTATTGCGCTGATGTCGCAAACCGGCGGGTCGCGAGTCGTTTGCGACATCAGCAGTTATTTTGATTTTTTAGTCGCTCGCTGTGCGACTTTGCACTTGCACGACTGCAACTTTTATAGCATCAAGCACATAAGCTGTATTCGTACCTGTTTGATACATAATCCCGAGGTTTAAAGACACGGCACCAGCACACAAGACACCGGACAAATATGTCAGTCGTGTCTTTCACTTCGTGAAGTCTCTTGTGCGTTTGCGCGCTTTGTCTTTAACTTGGGGAGCACATAGAGTCATTTTCATACCGTAAGCGACCATTGACGAGTGTCTCCTGCCGGTCACTTTTTGATATCAATGCAGCGAACCATTTTCAGAATGCAAAGTGGCTCAGCCGAGAGTCACCATCGTGGTGTGAATGATGCCTTAAGTGGAAAGAACATTCGGCGTTTTCACACGCGAATAGGTGCAAGTCGATGCAGCGAATACTATACTCTCGGTTTACACGGGCGCGCGAGTCGTTCCAAATGAAGCGCAGAGGCAAGCGGCGTGTAATCGAGGCGCCTTGCGAGGGCAAGTAAACGAAGCACAACCCAGATCATGCAGGGCCCTACGCAGCCTGGTCTTCCCGCTGCAGAGCGCGAAAGGGCGGCCTCTATCGATCGGGGAGCAGGGGCGTGGCCTCCTCCTCTTCTTATCGACCGCTGCACGTGATTGACAGTTGTCGCCGAGCTGCCAGGCTTCGTGTGCGTCCGCCACGCGAACGTCGCAGCTCCAGCATCTATAAGTTACGCCGATTTCTCCTCTCTGGTTCCCCTCCTCTTGAAACATGTTGCTTCTTTGCCACGCAGTCGTGAGCAGCGTCATATTATTCAAAGAAATGCCAGACCCGCAAAAGTGTTCGGGATATAAGACGCGACTACTGGCGGACTCTCGCGATCTTATGCTGTATAGTCTCAGATATAGCACGCGTGCTCGTATGAGCCAGTACAACGTAAGGACAAACACTATACAGGAATCGCGAACAAATGAAATTATTTTTCAGGTAGTCATTATCCAAGTAAATCCAGAACTTGGCACTGCATGGACTAAGGGCGCTCTTCAGTTTCAGGTTGGGTGTTGGCCAGAAATTCAGTATTTTGCTATGTTAAAGGAAATCAACCAACGCAACCGAGTGTCAAGATAAAGATTGTATTCCAGAGTTTCTGATAAAGTTTCTTGTGTCTAGTACGCGGGAACAGCCGAGCTGTTGCGTTTCAAAATCAAGAGCATGTGATATGCGGGGTTTTAACGTCCCAAAACCACCATGTGATTATGAGAGACGCCGTAGTGGAGGGCTCCGGGAATTTCGACCACCTGGGGTTCTTTAACGTGCACCCAAATCTGAGCCCCCGGGCCTACAACGTTTCCGCCTCCATCGGAAATGCAGCCGCCGCAGCCGGGATTCGAACCCGCGACCTGCGGGTCAGGAAAATCAAGGGCAGAGCCAGAGCGCAGTGTAATTTACACTGCAGGTTCCACGCACTGCGGGAATAGACTTCATGCGAAGCAGTCGGGGAGTAGCTGTGCATGCAGCATTTTTTAGGAGCGAATATCCGTATGTTCGCACGATGTTCGTTGGCACAGTTGTAGCTTCCCGTCGGAGCGAAACAGCTGAATGTTACATACACATAAGCGTTTAAAGCATGCATATGGTTTTAAAATAAACCGTGCTCTTTCCATCCAACCATGCGTGCACATGTCTGTCTATCTGTGTCTGCCTGTCTGTGTCCGTCCGTTCGTTCGTCCGCCTGTCCTTTATACTAGACGGCGACTTCAATATGGACATCATGGGCTTTAGAACCTAGCTTCGCTCCATCATCAACATTCACTTCGTGGATAAGCTGTTTTTTTTTTTTAGATGCGAAGCAGCTCTTTGACAGGCATATGTAATACGGTTTCTCCGTCTGCGCCACTCTTTCTCGCCGCAGGTGTTGGAGCAGTGCCAAGTAGCTCACGCCCTCCTAGCAGTGCGCAGTGACAACTCTCTCCCTCGCCTTCGCGCGCTCGCCACGTGTCAGCTCTCTTGCGCTTCACCCTATCTGCCACTCGCAGCGCTCGAGCCCACTCCTCACGTGGGCATCATATTACCCGAGCCACCTCTCTCTATCTGTCGGCGAGAAGAAGCCGTGAGCCAGCGAGTGTTCCAATACGTAGTGGGTTGACTGGGCGCCGCGCTCGAGCTGATGTGGCTGAGCTGCGTCGTAGTTCTGGCCGATTCAGATGCCTCTCGTTTGGCAGGAGACTTCGTTTTAATGCGTGCAACATGCCGGCGTTGGCAGTCGCTTGAAGGGTGCGTGGGTGCATTGAGGCATGATGAGCGTTTTTCGACGCGCTCCTAGGAAGAATGAGGTAGGGCCAAAGCCGCGAGCCGCGTACCTTTCACGGCTGTCGCCGGCGTTGTGAGGGTTAGCGAAGCCGATCACGTGTGCTGTGCGTTAGATGCTGCAACCATGCTCTACCCATTTCCCAACTATTTCTTTCTTTCTTTTCTTTCTTTCTTTCTTTCTTTCTACCGCATGTACGAAATGCGCAGTGATCTGAAGAATTCTCAAATGCGACCAAAGCGAAAGGGTTGCGTAGAAAGAGAGTGAGCGAGTCGAGGTTGTGCGGTGAAGCAGCGAGTTGCTTCGCGTAGGGGGGGAAGCTCGAGCGGGAGGGGCGACGTGCTCCATTAAGCGCGCGCTGGAGCCGAACGAAAACGCGCGCGCGCCTCATATCCCCCGGAGGTGTTTTCAAGTGCAGCCCGTTGAAGGGCGCCGAAATGGGCCGGAGAAAAGGAAGTCGCGTTCGTGCGTCAACGACCACACACACAACCCTCAACCACATCGGCGCGCTTCTCGCTGTTCACTTTGTGTGTAGTCCGCCGGCCCGGTTTTTTATTCCCAACGCCGTTTCGCCTAGATGCACCGAGAGCGCGAAAAGCCCAGATCGGAGAAATTGCGTCGACGAACGTGTTATGCCGTATCTTTCGTTTCTATCTGCTGCTGTTTTCGCCATCTTCTTTGGCTAGAAAAATGCGGCGGGAGTGCGTGCCGAATGCATTTTTAAACGCCGACGCATCCAATCTCTCGAGAACTCTGCTTCAGTTGACAGAGTGTGGCGTTTCTGGCGAGAACATGCAGTCAGTTATTATGTGTCACTGTATCGCGTGCGATTCTGTTGCGAGCGGGAATCCGTGTGGGGTACGACAAAATTAGCGGGAATTGGCAGCCTAAGGCCTTACTGGTTAATTCTATTAAAAAGAGTAGATTGATTATGAACATGCCTAGGTCTTTTGCTTTCTTTTCAATAGTTTTGTCGTGCTAGAACGAGCCGAAACTAGACTCTATTAAATGCTCGTGAGACTACCGAGTATTTATTTTGATAACATCATTACTGTAATCCAGGACCCCTCAAGTTAGTCAACAAAATGTATACACAGCATAAGCGTAAAAACGGATAAAGATCATCCCCCAATATATTGATATCATTCTAGAGGGATATTTCATTTAAATCGGTGAAACATGAAGCCTCGAGAGACATTCACAAAATATAACGCATTTCTCTCGTATATATGTCAGTCAGGCACAACCATTTCGATTTACGCCTAATTAAGACCACCTAAGTTTTGTTCATACACCTATTTAGTTAACTAGATTCCTGAACGCTTCCATTTAAGTAACGGAAGTGTCCATTATCAGGCAGCACAACGTTGCCTGTCACCTTTGGTTAGTGCTTTCCGTGCATGTATAGGCGTATCTCATGATGTCCAAACTTTGAAGCTTTCTGTGTGATGACTGAAAAAAAAAAGAAGAGAATGCTGACAATTTGAAACTTTTTATTGTGATGCTACTCTTGGAGCACGTACCTTTTATTTTGCAGTGTGTGTGTGACCTACAGGTATGCATCTCTTCAAATACGCGGTCAGCTCAGAGTAATAGCAGTGAAGGTATAGGCGTTTACGATCACGTAAGTTCGTAACCATTACGCCACTTGACATTCTTCGGAGCGTGATTGCTTCTGCAACGACACGTCGATGCTTACGTGTTACTGATAGCTTCATCCCAGGTGCATATCGATCTTTCATCACCGCCAAAAGACAGAAACAACAAGTGTGCAGAAGACCGCTCATCAGGCGATGCCCTCAGCTTGAGTCACACACGTACAGACACACGCATCGGAGGCGAGCAAAGTGCTGCAGAAGAGGAGCTTCGTGGCGTTGGTTGGCAGCGCGCACTCCTCGGAGCCGACCGCCTTCAGCGACAAAAAAAAAGGGGGGGGGGGGAGGTGCAGCGTGGCAGTAAGAGCGAGAGGAGCAGAGATTACTTTTTAATGGAACAGCAAAACCACATTAATTTCAAATGCAGGTTCCCTGTCGCGGGCCCGACCCACGCTCCGCGCCGCGTCCCCAGAGGACGCGGCAGGCTTCGGACTCGGATTCGACTCGGCTCGGTCGGGAGAGAGACTTGGCCGCGATGCGCCCCCTAACGGTTCTCCCGGGCATACTTGGAGGAGCGCGGCCAGGGGAGGACAAGTCTGGGCGAAAGGCCGTGGGTGGTGGTGGCAGGCTTCTCTCCCGCCGTCTGCCTCCTCCGCTTTCCTGCTGACGGTTGTCACCGTCATTCCGGCCTGCCCTTTTTGGTAATTTATACTAGGTGGCCGCCGCGGCTCTGGATACGACTTTGGCTTCTGCCCGGTCTGCTGCTTTGCGGTCGCCAGGAGCTGCTAGAATCAGAGGGCGTTAGAGAGCCAAGAAAAAAATGTGGAGCAAAAGGTAGAAAGGGGAGGCAGTGCGAAAAAGAGAGAGGGGAGCAGAAAAAAAAAAGATAAGCAGTCGTATCTTCTTGCCGAGTGTCACCGTTGGTGAGAGTTGCGGTGGCCGAGATAGCGGTGTGTGGTTCTTTCTCGCCACCGTCAAGAACGCTAGCCGGTGTTCGTTTGCTGGCGTCTCTTGAGAACGCTGCGTGGAGCGTTCTTCCCTTGCCTTGGTCGTGTTGGTCACTGTTGCTTCCTCTCCATCGTTGCCCTTTTCTCTCTTACCTCGGTATTTGGCAGCCGCGGTTATCGGTTCCTTCCTTCGATTTCTCCTCAGACCGGTGCTCCAATGCCACTCTCCTCTGGTCGGGCATCGTGCTCGATCGTATATATCCCGCGGCGCTCCAGTTTCGCCGTTTTCACCCTCTCCCTTGAGCCAGCGTTTTCGTGTGTCCCCTGTCTTTTCCTCGCTGTCCTGCGGAGGGCTTGCCGAGGATTGCTTAGACTGTTTATTGGGCGGGTTCCCTTCGGCTATCGTGCTAGGGGTTTAGGTTGCCGTCGCGCAGAGAAAGAGTGTGTGGTCGCCGGCCCGATGTCGTTCTCATCCTCTGGCAACGTTTTTTTTTTTTCTTCCGCCCACGCACTCCCCGCTGAGCTGTCTCGGCCGCGCTTCTTTGCTGCGTCCTTTGTCGTGGTCGCAAGTTTCATTTATTTGGGGTGTATACGCCGCGGCGCTGCCTTATAGACGGGAGCAAGCCACTGGCCTGTATTGCGGAACGGAAGGAATTTGTAGGCGCCGGACAGGCAACAGCCATCTCATTAAGTACGGCGACAGGGCACTGAACTTGCCGCAAAAGAGTTCTCTCCTTGATCTGTTCTGGCTCGAACTTCGGTATCGTGTCGAGCGGAGGCTTAAGCCCACAGTCTTATCACATTGGGCATCGCGACTATCTTTTAGCCGATAACACCGTTTTCTTGTCCAATGTCATCTCTCTTCTCGGCAAAAACAAATTATGAAGTAATAGAAACAGAATGATTGAAGACGATCCCAGACTAATCCATCTGTCTTTTATATCGAGCTCTGCACTGTGTGATTGCGTACCAGACATTTTTTTTGTTTACGTGGCTTTTTGCGTTAGTAGAAGTGCCTATTCAGGGTAGATGCACTTGATGCTAGCACTCACTTTGTTAACTTGCCTGATCACTCTCACGTTCCAAACTCTTCCGGTATTTTCAATTAATCTGCTTTTAGAGGTTCGGTCATTCACACATTCTTTGAATTCGGTGGCAGCATCTATGATGTCCACGCACATGGTTGCCTATTTTAGTGTACAGGAGTGCGTGTGTCCGCTCATGATCGAACGTTGGTATCATGGAAGATACACTTGTTTACATACAGTTTTTTTTATTAACTTCTTATTTGTCGGTGGAGATGCTCGCCTATGTGCTGTGCTCTCTGGGTAATAAATTCTAAGGAACTAGACGGCGTCCAGAATGACCACAATTCGCGTTGCCAAGGCTTTCATCTTCTTCTGCATGGAAATAAAGTAACCTTGCATAAAAAAACAATAACACTAAAGTAGGGTTTGTCAGCTGCATGTCTTGCTTGCAGTGTGCTGAGATCTCTGGGTCCACAAAATAGCCGATGCTAAAATGGACGCGTTTTAGTTTTGGAACCAGCCCGCAGCTTGGGTTTGTTATAACGGTTCAGTTTGTTTTAAACAATGCAATATTTTGGGCGAGAACAACCGTTCGTCTAATCTTAGCATTATATGCACTAAAAAAACGTGGCATCAAACACCGTAGTATAGCCCAATGCTGCTGTATACTTATGTCGTTTTCATGGTGAGCTCGAGGTCGCAGTTTAGATCTGTGGTTTTGAGGTCGTGGTGGTATACGAATGCTGGCACGATTTTATTTTAGGATTAGGTCAAATGACCCAGGCGATTATAAATTACACCCGGAATGTCAACTATGGCGTGCATCCGAAGCAGTGGTTTGGATGCGGAAATGATGAGCGTTTCGTAATCACCGCGCGAAACGCCTGCTTGCGCTCCGTGATTTCGGTGCTCCCTTACGTTCCGCGTAAAATGTATGCGCTTCCCTCGCGGTGTTCATGACACAGATAACCAGGCGAAGCGCTTAGCGCCGTCGTTTCCATGTTCAACCACGTCTCCAAGTGGGCATGTCACATGATGTGCGTGCGGGCCGTGCGGTGCGCGCGCGCGCGCGTGTGTGTTGTGTATGTGTTCTTTTTTTTTATTTCGTCGGCATCTTCATGTAACCAGAAAAACACCAATTATGAATAGAGAAAAAGTAGTGACTATAATCGGGTGTTTTTCAAAGCAACCTATAAATTTTAACTTCAATTTCTCGCCCAGCCTCTTTGCTTGAATGGTCAGTTAATCATACATTCAAGTTCATCAATTAAGCAAAGCACAAAAAATATTTACATACTCCATGATAGTCTAGTCAACAAAGTGAATTAGGTCACGTCGTCTTGTGTTGGCAAATTTTTGAACTCGTGACTGAAGTTAACTGCAGCGCCCCACCGCGGTGGTCTAGTAACTAAGGTACTCGGCTGCTGACCCGCAGGTCGCGGGTTCGATTCCCGGCTGCGGCGGCTGCATTTTCGATGGAAGCGGAAATGTTGTAGGCCCGTGTGCTCAGATTTGGTTGCGCGTTAAAGAACCCCAGGTGGTCGAAATTTCCGGAGCCCTCTACTACGGCGTCTCTCATAATCATATGGTGGTTTTGGGACGTTAAACCCCACAAATCAATCAATCAAGTTAACTGGGCACCCTGTATTGTCATGACGTGTAGTGCACATCAGGCGATCCATGTGCGTATGTTGAACGGCCTCCTTTATAATGGCCTCTCTCTCTGCGCGCACAGGTGTGGTTCCAAAACCGTCGTGCCAAGTGGAAGAAGCGCAAGAAGACGAGCAGCGTGTTCCGCAACCCAGGGGCTCTACTTCCTTCGCACAGCCTGCCACCCTTCGGCTCGGTGGGCGATGCCACGGCGGGGCTCACCTTCGGCTCGGCCTCGGACCCCGGCGGACCCCCGCGCTGGGCTCCGCACGCCAGCATGCCTCAGATGGGACACCTGGGGCCGGCGCTTGCCAGACAGCCACCCCTCGGTCCACCCACCTCCGTGCCGACCATCGCGCAGGTAAGTTTGTCACTTATGTCAAACCTTTGCGTACAAAGTGGAGCAAGGAGTCGCATGAAAACACACACGCGTCAATCAGGCGAGGGAGCCAGAGTGGAGCAAAAACAAAAAGCCAGCGATAGCGAAGGGCCCGTAAAACACTCCTAATTCAAGGACGAGATTGTGGTTTCTTTCCCATCTTCACAAGTATTTTTTTTTTTACTGGTGCCATCTCCTCCTCGTCACATCACGAAACGAGTAGACAGTGTCAGCACTAAGTGTTGCCTGTATAGTATATCAGGATTTCGTTGTTTTTTTTTTTTTTTTGGTCACATGCTATCATTTTTACTTCTGCAGACAAAAACGCAAAAAAAAAATGAAGTTAGATCAGTTTACCGTACACAATAGACAAGTGGGACAAGGTGTGTGACAAGACGTGGTGTGAGACCACATGACAAAGCAGGGTAAGTGGGTTCACAGCTGATATCACAACTTTACACTGAGACTATTGAAATTTACTCTCATTCGAATTGATGTATCACTTGGCATCTGTCACCGCTATTGGAATTTCATTGTCTCGACAGAAGTGTGGTGCATGTTGAACACATGCCTGTAGTGATGTAAAATGGTGCGTTACAAGGTTGCATAAAAACCGATCGCAAAAATATCCATGGCCAAATAAACTATTATCAAGTGCATAGTCATATACGATGTGTCATTCATGGAATTTTGGCCCAATGGTTTCCCGACACGCGCAAACACATATTCTGCGAATGTTTTCTGTAGATGATTTGATTCTGAAGCCAAAACACCTTTTTTTTTTCACTTAGTCTGAGCTGTAGCAACTTACAAATGGTGTTTAAAAATAAAGAATACTTTACATTAACTGCAGAGTCGTTGATCCTTTTTGAAAGCACACTTGAAGGAATGCTTTTAAGCTTAAAGCGCTAGGCTTATCATCATCATTGGTGCAAATTTCTTCTCTGTATACATCATCATCATCAGTGTGTATCAGCTCAAGTTTGACTGTTTTGAAGCAGTTCCCCCGAAATGGTAGAGGTTTGATGTCGATATAGTCTGTCGTCGCAAATATGCTTGTTCAAAAGCATGAAACTTTTTTTGATTGCAGGCTGCGAATTCATGCAGTCCACCAGACTTCGGAAACTGCTACAACTCATTACAATCTTGGAGCATGCTCGACTCCAACATGCTATGGAATTAGGACATGCCGAACTACATTGATAAGTGAGTACGCCATGTCATTTTTTTTTCAAGTGAAGAATATTTATTTTGGGTTTTTCACATTGCTGCGATGCCCAACTAGAAGTGACACACTTAAAATTGATTTTTCACCACCAAAAGTGGATGAAGAACAGTAAAAGCAGCAGCAACACGTTTTTCGCTTTCTTTTTTCTGAGCTAGGATTCCAAAACAGGCTATATATTCTCTGGGCTACATTTAGCTAAATAATAAACATGTGTTTTCGGTCTTTTCTAATATAACGGTTTTTATTTTGAACACATGCGTAAATGGACAAACTTAAAATGTTTGATCAGAAACGTCGAGTGCGAGATGGAGCCACTAAGTGATCTCTATAGTGACCCCGCAAGTTCAAACTATATGACTGCAAAAGTATTAAACCCAGTCTTCTCCCTCGCAAGAAAGAAGTTAATACAAAAAAAAATAAACATTCGTGTTTAGGTTTTTTAGGTTGGCTTCACCTTAATGTGACTATGTTTGCGGCAAAGTACGCTTTACAAGCAGCTGCATTTTTTAAAGGGTCACTCACCAGGTTTGACCCTTTTGAGCTGACAATGCGTAGACGAAGCGTTCATGATCACGTCTGCCAAAATTTGCAACGCTACGCGCCGCGGAAATGGGTCAAATTTCAAGTAGAACGCTGCTCCCCCTCCCCTCTGCCGGCGCGCGCGCATAGAATGAGGGCATGACGTGCGCGTATGAATGGCTCTATGTACCCGGCAATGCAGTGACGTTGGTCCTCCACGTAGACGACTCTGCTCTGACGTTGCAAACAGTAGCACGTGACATGGCGAAAATTATTTAACACGGCATGCGTAGTTTATGTAATTTGTTGCTTGAAGAGATCAATAACGCTCTGTATAAATAATGAGATTCAATAAGGGAACGTGAGCGTGTTTTTTTCTTTTTCCTTTTCCTTCGGTGAATTGCAACAATCTTGGATGAGGGGCTAATGTGTCGGCGTTTCGCATGCATTCGTGTACCCGCGGTCAGCGCATAGAGCAGACGACCGGCGTGGAACGCTCATACGCGTTCGCGCGCTCATTGTGCTCATCTATTCTACCGCGTGTAAGCCGGCGTTTCCAAACCATCCCACAGAAACAGGCAGAAGACCACAAAATAAACGCTGGTCAACAAAGCAACGCCGCTCGCGTGCTCGGGGGTTGGACTTGTTTGGGCGCGTCATGCGCACGTGACCTCTTGGTCCGATGCCTGAGAGGGTGGGGAAGAGATTTGGCTTGCGAAAGCTATGGGGAGGAGCAGCAAGGGTTTCGAGCTCGCCTCTCATCCGTGTTTTGCGCCGCTACAAAAAAAAAAACCGTTTTCTCCGCTTGTGATGAACCGATTCAAAAAAAAATTGTGG
Organism: Rhipicephalus microplus; assembly: GCF_043290135.1. Taxonomy (NCBI): domain Eukaryota; kingdom Metazoa; phylum Arthropoda; class Arachnida; order Ixodida; family Ixodidae; genus Rhipicephalus; species Rhipicephalus microplus. The sequence continues at coordinate 264,536,432 of NC_134700.1, read as the reverse complement.
CAAAATGTTCCTCATCGGACACCCAACAACTTCCACTGTCTAACTAAAGATTGGTATGGGGCCTAGTGAGTGGCCCTTTACTGGCCGATGTCATTTTCATTATAACACGTATTTTACATACTCCGGGTCTTGCCTATGACACATGAAAATCATCGACGAGTAAAGCGGCAAGAAAGAGGGGTTCAAGTTCTTGTGGGTGTTTTTTTCTATGCAGTGCTCTGATTTTGAGCGTCACAGAAGGAAGCGTTGGAGAAAGGGAAGGCGATTCTGTAGAGGACGAGACGCTGTACTCTGCTCGGGTTGTCTTTTCCGAGCATTTACACACTCAAACTTAAGGCACTGTGTCCCTACGGGCTTGCTATTCTCCCCCCCCCCCCTCTCCTGTCATAAAACATTGCATCGGATGTGATACTGATGTACATACGCTTGTATACTTGGACGACAGTGAACTTGGAACGTTCTTTACGCACCCGCACAGTCGTATAAAAGTTCGTTGTGCTCTGTAAAGACATAAATATGCCGCTGAAGAAGCTTACCTGCTTTTTTAACAGCATTCGTTCAAGGGCTGCATTGAAATCAGGCGCAACTGTTTTTGTGTTGATTCCGTTACATAGAGGGACTGAGAAGTGTCACGTAGTTTTTCACGCCTCGTCGTGTCATGCTATATTTACACTTCCCTCCTTACTTGCCTTGTCAGGGTTCCTGCAGGCAAGCGAGCTACAACTTGGAAACTGTCGTACCTCACATAAAGCCTGTCATCGGTGTGCCATTTTTTTTTTTTTCGTTCACGGGGAGTCGGGAACGGAGACGCAGATGTACGGACAAGAAACTCCCGAGCCTGACGTCATCGTGTGTGCGTGTGTGTGAGCCTGCGTGAGTGTGGTGTGACCGTGTTGCTCTCACGTGTGAAGAAAAAAAAAAGACCACAGAGGGAAGTCGTGAGACGAAGAAAACAGGGCTAGAAGTGACTTCTTTCTCGACAGTCGGCAGACTAACAAGTTGTGCGTGCATCGTGTGCCAGACAACCTTACATTTTGTTTTTCAGTGCGGAAGAGATATCATCGATTGTGATAGGATTGTCCTGGCACAGCTATCGCAAACGCCGATGGAACACGATGATACCAATCTGACAGCAATGTGTATACACTGCACAACACACACACAGTTTTTTTCTTTCTTATTTATCGCGCCACTGTCGTTTCCTTCCCTCTTCCTCCACGTCTTGTGCTGCTCCCGGGTGCCACGGGCCTGTTGTCATGGCAACCTAAGAGGCCGTAGCCAGTCAGCGCGTGGTCTTTCGTTCTTTTTTTTTTTATCCCCAGCTCTGCTGCGTCGTTCGGGCTAGAGTTGCGCATTTGTTTCATTACCATGTTTCTTTATTGTTTGCTTGCTTGTTTTCGCGTTGTTGCCACTAGGCAGTGTCACCTCGCAATTCACAGCGACAAACGGGAAACGCGGAAAAAAGACTAAAAAAAAAACCAACAGAAATCTGGGTGCACAGAAGAGGAAAGAGAGGACAAGCTGTTAGCTTCAGGCGCATGCGTAGCAAACATCTGAAGTGACTGTGTTGTCGTGGTGCGCCTTTTTTTTTTGTCTTCTTTTTCTTCTTTGCGCGCTTCCTGCAATCTTGCAATTCCATCTCGCTTCTATCTTTGCTTAGTTTCTGCTCAACGTCGTTCTCAGGAACTTGCGCGAAACGAGTGCCCTTGTGCAGTCCTTCTTTCTTTCTTTCTTTCTTTCTTTCTTTCTTTCTTTCTTTCTTTCTTTTTCTATTTGGTCCTTTCATTGCCAAAAAGTTGAGATTACATGCTCATTTGTTTCTACTCATATGCAGAGTTGTAAAAACAGCATGAAGTAATTTAGTTCTGTTACTTCGAAGTGGCAATGCCAGTAGTGACCGTCCCGTGCACCAAACGTCCAGCGATAGTGCGTACGACAGTTACGGGATTGGGTGTCGTAAGTGTCACGTGTGCATGGTGACTCGTTCGATAGCGCGAAAAGGAAGAGACACTCGCCAATCCGCTCGATTATCCACCACATACGTGTGCGTAAAACAACATTGGTTGAGAAACATAAAAATAATAAGTTGAAGATGAAAGTTTTAGGTGACTCGTAAACGAATGTGTATTCCGATTGTGGAAATGTTCTGCACTCACACTTCTTTTAAAGAAAGAATCTTGCTGACAAAAATAAATCAGTTGAGACAAATGTCTAAATTAAAGTTATTATGTAGCCCTAAACCTCTAAGATAGCTGATTTTCAATATAATAATTCTGTCTGATCTGCAGAGCAATTAGCACTCATGATGTGTTCTCAACAATAGATGATTTATGAACAGACTCTGGAATACATCCACATCAAACACTCAAAAAGACATGTTATTTTTTATTATTATGAAGGCATCGTGCGAGTATCTTTTCCATGATGTTGCTTTAGATTACACCTTCATTACGTGATTACGTGGCACTTGATCATCAGAGTCCAACCTTTGGGGTAATTTTTATTTCCTACTGTACGTATACAGGTTTGCATTTCTGCGAAACATTTCTGTTTGTATGTTAGTTTATTTGTTTGTGTGTTTGATTCATTGTTTGTTTGTTTCTGTCTTCATTTGTTTGTTATTGGTGACTATTTTCAAGAGTCCCCATCATACATATAGCGACAATGTCCTGGTGGAAAGATGGTTTTCAACAGGCTCATACTCACATGGTTTTCTATGGTATGGGCCTGCACCAATACAAAGCAAGGTTCACACATTTTGAGTTAATGTTTTTGCTAACTCTTAGTTTTGAAAGCACTAAGCGTAAAGTGACTTAATTTTGCACACATGGCCATGCCGGTAATGAAAGTTTATGTAAGCATATTACAAAATCTGTGTTTTCTCACTGTTACGTGAGGTTGAAAAGAAAAAAAAACGTTAGGCAGCAAAAACAATGAAATGAAAATTAGGAACCGCTGCAAATAAACATGCCACACTAGGACTATGTCTGTCGAAACGTCAAACAACTGATGCTGCACAACATAAGCTGTGTACTATCACTGTGGCATGTGTTTCCTGTCCAAGTTCTCACTTAGCTTGTTCTCGTACGTTTATTTGAACTGTCTCTTTTTGTTATTGCTTTATAACTATTATTTCCGCCTCGTTGATTATTGTCTTTATTGATCCTTCATGAACCAGCTTTAGCTTGTTTACATCGATGACATACTTTGCAAAGCATGCTTTCTTACACTGCTCGCGAGGACAATGATCAGCGAACGGACAAACAGGGTTTCTTTGCATGCATTTAATACTCCATGCTCCTTGGGTCGTTGTTGAAAAGACGGGGGTCAGGTTGTTGATGTCTGTCCTTTTGTTTACCCATTTCATTATGTATAATTTTATGTTGATCAACCAGCCTTGTCTTTTTATCTCACATTGCAATGTTCAACTGATGTATATAGCAATAAGTGCATTGTAAACGTGTCGCTGTGCTTATATGAAATGTTTTTCGGTGTTTCTTTCTTTATTTTGATATGTCATGTTCAACTTTTATGTTTGCAAGCTTTTTTTTTTACAAGATACAAAATTGTTGTGTGGAAAAGTCGTCCTCAAGCTTTACAGTGTTATGCCTGAGTTGATGTCTTTTTTCTCTTTATCTTCTTAAGCCATCATATTGGTCCCTGGCGTACCTAGAAACAAGAGCGTTGTTCAAGCTCTTTTACGATTGTTTTGAAAACCCGTCTTTGAAGCAGGGTTTTCTTTTTTTGTTTTTCACTTCAATTTAACAACTAGTTAGTACTTATGATCTTGCACAAGCTGTTGTTGTATTGTATACTCAGTTCTCTTAAACTAATTCTGGTAGGAATATTCACAGCAAACGGTGTCGTAAGATTCAAGAAAGGGATATTAAAGGGGTTTTAAAATATCTATAATAAAGCATAGTTTACAGCTAATTTAATTTGTTTGCTATGATTACCAGTGCCAATAAAGAGCCTATTATTAGAGCAATGCACTGATATCACCAAAGGTTTTTTTTTTATTCGCCTTGCCACATTAGAGCATGCTTAATCATTATGCCTTTTGTCATATATTTCATTTTGTTGACAGCGTTCTTGTAAAGTTTCAAATGCATTATTTTCTATGCGTTTCTGTTTTCAAGTGTTTGCTGTACTGTTATTACGTACAGCTGGCCGGAAGTGTGCAATGTTACTTCTTATTTCATCCCTGCGGGGTTTGAAGCTTATCTTGATATATTACTCCGCCTGGGTTACACTCTAAAGCACGATGTCACAATGTACTCGATGCGTGTTACTATACTTTCTCCATTTGTCTTCAAGCTCGGGAACCTAGTGGGGAAACATGGCCATGTAAAAACTGCTCTAAATGCGTACTGTTTTTTGCCTTGGTGAATATTGGTGAGAAACAGTTAAACCTTTGTATGTCTTTGTGCTTGTTATTTGTATCTTGTTCTTTGTCCGCTAGGTATTTGTTAATCTCACACAGAGAACAACTTTATTCAGTTTGCTTCCTTAACAGTTTCTTTCACGCTGAGTTCGCGATTGCCCTTTTTTCTGTTCGTTGGCAGATGAGGTGTACGACTTGCAATCACGTGGGGGGATGTGGGAGTGAATGTATAGCCTTCATGAATGTACATAACGACCAGCTTGAAAGCAAAGTGACGTCACTGTGCACTTTTTCTTGCTCTTCGCTCCCGCGGACCTGCGTCAAACGAAGCGGCAAAGACAGCGTGCGGTGACTCTACGCGGAGCGACACTCCGCCACTGGTTTAAGCCGGCGTCAGGCAAGAGACTGTGACATTCCTCGGAATTCGAGGCGTACGTGCACTGTGACGCGAGAAAAAGAAGCGTGCCCTGGACGTCTTTCTTAGGGTGAAAAGTTCCTCGCCACGAGCCGACAATAAAACCGAAGGTGTGACCCGAAAAAGAAAACGTGCGAGAAACAGAAGTGTTTGCTTTCGTCCCGACTGCCGAGGTTGTACCAACTCTCTCGGTCGCCGTGGTGTACAAACCATGCTTCGTCGACTTTATTTTATTCCCACCACGCAGCACTCCTGTCATCCGTAAAGTTTCGTTATTCAATGGTGATGGAGAAGCAAGGCTGCTGCCAGGAGCGTAAGCAGAATTTTTTTTCTGAATGGGGGGGGGGGGGGGGGGCACCATATTTAAATGTGGTAATTCTGAGCTCTCTGTCATGGCGAAAAATTTGTTGGAGGGGCCACAGGCCCAGTGTACTACGCCACTGGCTTCTGCACGGCTTTCGTATAGTTTTTTTTTTTTTCATTATATGCTGCTGCTTTAGCCCAGTGGCCATGACGCTGTATACGGCTGGGCCCGAAGTATGGTGGGTTTGATTCTCAATGAAGGCGTAATGCAAGAAAACTCGCGCTTCTTGACTGAAAAAAAAAACAAAAAAAAAACCGGGCGATTGTCGCCTTCAAGTTGTCATGCAAATGCATGAAGGACACCGTGAATACTTTATTTTGCCTTTCTAAGTTTGGCTTCGAACATGATATATGACGGCTTATGGTCGCTCTCATGTGCTGTAAAGATTTATAATTTGAATAGTGACGCAACGTAGAAAAGTAAAAGTGATATGTTCGTAGATTTCTTGTTTGATATGTGGGGTTTAACGTCCCAAAACCACCATATGATTATGAGAGACGCCGTAGTGGAGGGCTCCGGAAATTTCGACCACCTGGGGTTCTTTAACGGGCACCCAAATCTGAGCACATGGGCCTACAACATTTCCGCCTCCATCGGAAGTTCGTAGATTTCTTCAAACAACAACAAAAAAGATTATCGGATCACATTGCTACCGCCGTGCATGCACTGAGCACGGCCACAAGTTATAAAGGAATTTCTAGCATATATATATAAGGGAAAGAAGTGTATACCTAAGGGCTCGTTTTTCCGTGTTTTAACACAATATTAATGAGATATTAATGAGAACAGACAATATTAATGAGAACAGACAATGTCAAGGAAGGTATAGGGGAAGTTATTAGGCCAATTGTAATGTACATGAGAAGAAAGAAAAGTGGGTGAAAAGATAACTTGCCGTGGGCAGGATACGAATCTGCGACCTTCGAATAACGCGTTCGATGCTCTACCACTGAGCTACCACGACAGCTATCCCCCCAGCCACTTTATTGGGTATCTATGTCAATTTAAACGTGGGAGTGTCAGTCAGCGCCACTAGTAGTCAGTCAGCGCCACTAGGCGGCGAGTGTGGTACACTCTTTATGAGCCTGTTTGGCGTCACGTAGCACGTGAACTTATTACTAACTGGCAGCTGACCAATAGTCCCCCGTAAACAACCTAGAGGCACCAAGTCTGCCAGTACGAGACCCTCGTTAATGAATAAGGGAATCAAGTGTATACTTAAGGGCTCGCTTTTCGTGTTTTACACAATATTAATGAGATCTAACAGACAATAATGTCAAGGAAGGTATAGGGGAAGTTATTAGGCCAATATATATATATATATATATATATATATATATATATATATATATATATATATATATATAGTGCTAGTATAGCGACAGCAGAAATTGAGCACAAATATCGCTAGTGCTGGTCAAATATATACGGCTACGGTCACTGTATAAAAAACAAGCTGCGGCCTGCAGCGTCGCGTCGCCATCAATGGACGAGCGCGTCTGGGTAGAGTTGATAATTTCGGCCGCTGTATTTTTTTGGGCGGTGGGGGGGGGCGTTGATGCTTCATTCGTCAAAGTGGATGGCACTTCGTGTTTCAATGTGGTTGCGTGAGGATTTTTGCGTGTCCGTGTGCTTTCTCGTGCTTATCTTGTGTGCGATAATGCGTGGTGGGAAGTTTGCCTCATTTTTCTTGTCATCGAGTACGATTTTTTGGTGCGCGTGTGTGTGGTAGACGGTTTTTCAGTGGTGTGACGCCGCGAAGCTGTTGTGTGCCGCTGAGCAGCTCGAACGCAAAAAAAAGGCGCTACATTGAAGCCCAACCTACTCCCCTGCAATATACAGCTTCAAGAAGCGTATCAGAATGCGTAATATTCGTAACAAAGCACTTATGTTTGTCACAAGCGAGCTCTGAAGCAGACGTTGCGCCGCCACCTCCAGACGACAACATCAAATCGCCGTACCAAGCGTCTCCGGTGTTTTCGCGGTGCTTTTCGGTGGGCCGATTCGTCAGCCCTGGTAATCTGCCCGACGATTGCCTCCCCATGAACGGAATCAGTGGTCCTTTTCATTTCAGGTGAGCCAAACGGGCAGCATTCGTGGATAGTATCGAAACCTATATACCACGAATGATTGGACCTCCTAGGGGCAAACTATGCACATACAGAATCGAACATGTGAAGTGCAGCTACGAAACGCGTTATTTACAGCCTCTTGTGCCACGTAGAAATGCGTGTGAAAGTGTTTCTGTTGGGAGAAGTGGTGGCGCCACAGCGGGTGCGAGGTGAACTAGGCCTGTCCCGCTGCTTCGTTGGCACACAGCAGGCCGCACCTTGTTTCTTATCTAGCGGCCGTGATATGGGGAACCTATATTACATGTCGTCAATCTTTCGAGACAAGCCGCAGCGGGCATGTTTCTGACAGAAGTGGAAGTGTTTGAGGCCTGTGTGCTTAGATGTACGTTGACGTTAAAAACAAACCCCGGGCGTTTGAAATTTCCGGAGCCCTCCACTGCGGCATCTCTCATAATCATATGGTTGACATGGGTCGTTAAATTCCAGCAATTATTATTTTTCAATGCATAAATGTGAGCGATATTAGTGTCACACAGTCACTGTAACGCTCCTACGTATTCTGTTCTCGACCAAGAAGATTCAGACCATCGAGAGCCACCTAGAGGTAACAAACAGTTTAAACAAAATGACTAAGCACGCAGCAAACTTAAAATTCACAGCTCAACGAGCGACACACCACTCTGGTCTTGCGTACCGAATCAATTCGTAAATATTCATGCAACCATATGTGAGCTGCGCAGTTGCAGCAAATACCACAGCGTAACCTTTCCCTCGCGCTTTGAAGACACGCTCACTAAATGTCGGAATAATTCCGTGTGCATGTTTACTTTTCGCAAATCCTGGCACCTCGAGCATTGCAAGAAGATAAGTTTCAGCGCATGAATAAAACAGACGCGAGCTGTGAATCCGGAAGACGCATTGGCACCGGGGAATACGCGCGGGGCAGGCGACAGATAGCTGACGTCACAGGCCAGCCTGGTTTTACGCTACGTTAAGCTTCCCCCGCAGTCACGCCCGACCGAAACCATTGTGGGGCGGCCAGGACGCGTCGCGCCGAGAGTGCAAGCACATCATGAATGAAACGGGGCTCATAAATAATGATTTCGTTGACCGGGCTTTTGGCACCTAGACGCAGCAGCGGAGATTTCTTTTCTCTACTGGAGCCGGCTGGGGAATACCCGCTCCGATATGGCCGGCGGGACTGAACGACCCGGTGAAAAACAATGACTGCTGGCGTTCCCCTACCGGGCGCTGTAGGTGACGAAGGGAAAAAGAAACGAAAGCAAAGAAATGGCTGGTGCGTAAAATGGGTGAAAGAGGAACTTGCACCGTCAAGGGAGCTTGGTGTACAGAAAAAAAAAAATCGCAGCACATCCCTAGAGTGAATGATGAGTGGGGTGAAGCGTCCATACGTGCTTCCGTCCGTCCTTTCGGTCTTGCTTTCGTCCGTCCGCGCGAACATCCGTGCGTCCATACATGCGTCCGTCCGTTCGTGCGTGCATCCGTCCGTCTGCTAGTCTGTCCGTCCGTCAATCTAGTGAACACTCCAAGTACCGCAATCTCGCATCCCCTGTGGCACATGCCCGCTCTGTGACCTACTTAGCACTGCGCCAACACCTGCGGCACGTTCGTACGGAGGGGCAGCGTTACACAGGCTAGTCAAAGAGATGCTTTGCCTCTAAATGAAATTGCTGAAACAATTACAAGCTGGGTATTTTACTGCGGTGCATCAGCGAACTGGCGTAATCGAAAGGATACGAGCTCCGCGCGGCACCATTCGTGGAACGCCAGGTTCTAGCGTGGTAGTACAAAAGCAGTCACATTGACTTAAATGGTGAATGATACTTGTTTTATGTGCAACCCTAAGCTTACTGCTCTGATGAATTTTCACTTCGAGAACTGAAGAGAATGCTTCTGATTGTTTCGGATGGTGGGTTGCCTAATCTCGGTCTTAGAAAATAAACGTATCACGTGTTCTATCTGTCCAGAAGCTAGTTTAGGTAGCCTATGCTTCATACCGAAAAAACAAAAATATGAAAATTCGCTACAGATTACGCACTTCTCAGTAGTCCACACTTTGTAGTAATATAAACTTTCAGGTTCCGCCAATTTTAATGAGAAGAGACAATCTCACGAGGAAACGTTTTTGTAGCAGCTAATGTCTATTCGAACACGGCGTTAAGAAAAAAAAAACTATGTAAGATCGAAACAGGGTCCCGTGTAGAAGAAATTAACTCAAAGAGCTTGTGCGCGTGTTTGGGAGGGCGAGGGATCTAGAATGAAAAAGCGTGGGACCCCGCTTCATGTTCCTTCATTCGTGCTACCTCGTTCTACAGTGTGTCTAGTGCCCAGCGAATTTTATGTTCTCCTAATAGTGTCTTACCAACTAGCCCCCCAACACATGCTTCTTGATGTCGATAGGCTTTTACACAATATGTAGTATGTTACCATGGTCCTAGCTAAAAAGTGACCCCTCCCCCCCCCCCCACCGATATTTTCAGATACGCACAAACTTACAAACCCGCACACGAACATACACAAAGTATGGCTGGCCCCGCCGCGGTGGTCTAGTGGTTAAGGCACTCGGCTGCTAACCCACAGGTCGCGGGATCAAATCTCGGCTGCGGTGGCTGCATTTCCGATGGAGGCGGAAATGTTGTAGGCACGTGTGCTCAGATTTGGGTGTATGTTGAAGAACCCCAGGTGGTCGAAATTGCCGGAGCCCTCCACTACGGCGTCTCTCATAATCATATGGTAGTTTTGGGACGTTAAACCCCACATATCAATCAAATCAATCAACAAAGTATGGTTAGACCCCACTGGAAAAAATTTCTCACACGGCCCTGTCTGTTACAACTTACAATAGAAGTCTGAAGCATGTTCCTTGATAGAAACCCTCGTAGAACATCCGTATCTCTCTTTTTTTTTCGTATTGTTGCTTACCAACGACAATACATCGTATGCAAAAATTTCCCGCTAAATATTCCACTTTTAAGATATTGTTTGTCAGTTGGAGAAATCAAGCGCAAGAAATGTGATATGGCTTTCTGTCAAAGGTGCTTATTTATTTTATGTGGCCTATATATCACAAAAAGCCTACATACACTTTTTCTAAAGACACTTGAAGCCAAAAGTTGCGATTGCGCTGAAAGCGTGCGTTATGATATGACAGTTACTATTTATAAGAGAAAGAGATTGCGCCTTTGCGCATCAGTTCAGGTGTGAGGACAAAGTTATTATGTGTGACATTGTTTTTGCGGTTCGGGGGGCCATGCGAGGACAAGCGTCACTCGAGATTACACGAAACAGATAAGAAACCTTTTGCGACACCGAAGTATGACGATGCTTCTCGGCAATGTGTAAATAGAGTAAAAAAAGCCTTGAAACGGTACTTAACGATAGTCTTAGAGTGTGCTCAGATTTGGGTGCACGTTAAAGAACCCCAGCTGGTGAAAATTTCCGGAGCCCTCCAATACGGCGTCTCTCATAATCATATGGTGGTTTTGGGACGTTAAACCCCACATATCAATTAATGATACTCTAGAGCCACATGACGATTATTTTGAGTGCACTAGATAATTCTTTGTCGCTAAAAATAAATTACGTCTGCTTATAAGCGAGCTTCAAATCTTCATAATTTAGTTGTATGGTCAAAATGCGAAAGGAGAACCTAATATCTATTAAGTCACCCTGACATTCGGGTTCTGTATTTTCGGTGCAAAACTTTTTCCTTCACTTTGTTTTATTCTATCAAGAAACCTATGGTCGCAGAACCACAGTGAAGTTTTATATATAGTTCTGGGCACCGTTGAATATTGGTCTATTGTAAGATCCGGCAAAGCCGGTGTTTTTAGTGTATCGTAGACGTATCAGCTGCACTCAGGGTTAATCATACGAAGTGAGAAAATGACGTATTCATCATCATTACGAAATTCGACAGCGTACAAAATATTATACACCGCAAACCATGACCGCATGTGTTCGAATGTGGTTGCTGAATTCTTCAGTAACTTTGGAGCCTTCAAATGCCCTAAAATATTGCATGACAGTCTTCCAGTACAAGGACATACAAAATACGAGAACATACGCTACATTCTTTCATCTTATGGTATATGTGGAGTTCTACAACAGTTGCTACAGTGAATGTTAAAAAAAGAAAGCAAGTTTGGCTTTCGCGTTATCCCCTTCTGCAGCTATCCGTCTTCTCAGTGAACGATTAAATTATTTTGTGTTTTTTTTTGTGTTCATTTCAGAGGAGAAGAGAAATGTGGCTTCCAACGGTAGCGACGAGCGCATGCGAGTTTTCGTGTTCGCTAACATGGTCCAACACTGCCCAGTCGCAATATATTGCAACAAACAGTTTCTGTAATGTCCACGAAATCGGCTGTCCACTCACGGTCAGTTGCGTGCAGCGCGTTCGTTCCGACCAACCTCTTTGGTTGTGACACAGTTAGTTTCTAGCTTAAAAGTGTGGCAGCTTGGGCTAGTTGGTATGTTATGACGATAGTTATAGCGCGAGAACAAAACGACGACACAAAGACCTTCGTGTCCTTCGTGTAATTCTTGTCTCTGTGTCGTCGTGTCCTTCGTGTCCTTCTTGTCTCTGTGTCGTCGTTTTGTTCTCGCGCTATAACCATCGTCATAGTTTCTAGCGATACGATCTATAGTCGCGTTCACACAACCTTGCAGGGACGAAGTATACCGCTTACTTCGCGTACGAAGGGGCCATCACAATACCGTCCCAGACCACTGCCACCAAGACTGTCGTACTGGCCAAGCAGTGTACTCAGCCCATGAAAAGAAGGCGCGCGAGCTCTAGGCGCGCTGCGCGACGGGGCAGTCACCGATTCTCCTGGGATGAAAGAATGGTGGGCTCGAGGGGTAAGGGATCGGTGAGTGCGAGTGCACGGTGGGCAGAATGATACATAAAATATACACAATATACGCTCTACTTTCAGAATCGAGAACGTGCCCTTCACTCTTTTTTCCCTCGCTTTTCGCACTGTGGAACAAGCGAACGCGCCTCGTAAACGCGACAACAGCTGAAGTGGAACCGTGGTGCCAGGAACGTAGTCGTAGATGGTGCGGACGGAACTAGGCCGACGCACAGGACACTGTGTACCTATTTCGCTTACAATGAGAGGGAACCGTGAGCGGGCTTCGTCTAAGCTTCGTAGAGGTTCCCGGCTCGTGCTGGTCGCGAAAGGGGGGAGTGTGCTCTGCTTTCAGTGTAGCGGTCTCACTGGGGCTACACGGCAGTGTCCTGGTGCCAGTGGCAGATGAGATACGAGAGTCCATCTGGGTGTACGTACGCATACGCGGCTACACACGGAAGGGAGGAGAAGCGAGTCGGTATGAATCTCATCTCCCGGGGGAACTGACGCCACCTACACACACACGGCGCCCTGTGCGGAAGCTTGGCGGATGGCAGGGAGCGAGGGGGTGTATATAGTGTAGATGAGTGGCGGCAAAAGGTATACCGCGTGAATCCCTCGCGGCGAAGGGTCCTAAGCGCCCGCCTCCGCTCTGCCGCTTCTCCGGGAGTGCGTACCCGTATGGCTAATGGAGCATGATACGGCAATTTGCGACCGATGTACGCGGGCTTTATATTTTTAGCGCCTCGCCTGCCACGATGCGCCGGCTGAGTAACGCGCGCGCGTACTCTTGTATTTATGCACCTACATGAGGGAACAGAAAAAGAAAGAAAGAAAGAATGGGGATGATGTAAAGCTTTGTGCGGGTATACGATGCAGTACGGAGTGAAATGCCGCTGCTATGCCGGGAACAAAACGGAAAACAGCAAATATGCCAACAAAACAGGCACTGCTCAGGACTTATGCAGAACACCTCTCCGTATATGCAGCTCCGAATGTATACCAGTATACAGTGTACCTGTGTGGGTAAACTTAAGGCGCACGTAAGCGAACAGATTTGTCATCCACCGAAATTTCACACCGCATAGGAGAATAGAGCCATGCATAAAGGTGTGCTCTTATTTATTAGCATACAGACACGCGAAATCTAATTCCTTCTTGTATTTTTTTTTCTTTTTCTGGCAGGTGATTCAAATCCACTGGTACGGAATTAGAAAGGCAACAAAGTGGAGGGGATTTGTATTGATACTGTGTCATTAACGAAATGCTGTATTGTTGTTACACAGTATTTCTATAGGTCAACGAGACCGTAACACTACAAGCCTGTTCGGACATGATCGGGAAAGAGGATAACGCGGCGAAAGGTGAGAGGTGAAGGTAGATAAACACCATTTGTTTATGGGACATGAATTGACGCAAGCCTATTTTTTTGTGCCTGCCGCATGCATGGCAGCCATAATTCAAGAATATATTTGTTCATCGAGTAGCCATATGATGCCTACTGAAGGCATGCAAGTACTGGGTACCAGGGCATATCCGCAAAAAGCTTTTTTTCTTGGGCTGGAGTGGCGTACTGTGCTTGTCTACCCTTTATACTGTTCGTGCATAGTTCGTATGTGTGTATACGCGTATACGCATCATCATCATCATCATCATCATCATGAGCCTGACTACGTCCACCGCAGGACAAAGGCCTCTCCCATGTTCCGCCAGTCAACTCGGTCCTGTGCTTGCTGCTGCCAATTTGTATACCCGCAAACTTCTTAATCTCATCTGCCCACCTAACCTTCTGTCTCCCCCTAACCCACTTGCCTTCTCTAGGAATCCAGTTAGTTATTCTTAATGACCAGCGGTTATCCTGTCTACGTGCTACATGCCCGGTCCATGTCCATTCCCTCTTCTCGATTTCAACTATGATTTCCTTCACCCCGGTTTGTTCCCTACTCTGCTCTCTTCTTGTCTCTCAAGGTTCCACCTACCATTTTCCTTTCCATTGCTCGCTGCGTCGTCCTCAACTTAAGCTGAACCCTCTTTGTAAGTCTCCAGGTTTCTGCACCGTAGCTAAGTACCGGCAAGATTCAGCTGTTATATACCTTCCTCTTGAGGCATAGTGGCAATCTGCCTGTCATAATTTGAGAGTGCTTGCCAAATGTGCTGCACCCCATCCTTATTCTTCTAGTTACTACAGTCTCGTGGTTCGGCTCCGCGGTTATTACCTGTCCTAAGTAGACATAGTATTTTACAACTTCAAGTGCACTATTACCTATCTCGAAGCGCTGTTCTCTTCCGAGGTTGTTGTACATTACCTTCGTCTTCTGTAGATTAATTTTAAGACGTACTTTTCTGCTCTCCTTGTCTAAGTCCGTAATCTTGAGTTGCAATTCGTCCCTTGAGTTACTCAGCAACGCAATGTCATCGGCGAAGTGCAGGTTACTAAAGTACTCTCCATCATCTCATCCCTAACCATGTGTCCCTAACTGTTCCCATTCGAGGCCTCGGAAATCCTCCTGTATGCACACCGTAAATAGCATTGGGGAGATTGTATACCCCTGCCTTACACCCTTCTTGATTGGTATTCTGTTGCTTTCTTTATAAAGCACTATGGTAGCAGTTGATCCCCTGTAGATTTCTTCCAGGATGTTTATCTATGCTTCGTCAACGCCCCGATTCCGCAGTGTCTGCATGACTGCTGATATTTCTGATTTGTGGTGTTTAACGTCCCAAAACCACCATATGATTATGAGAGACGCCGTAGTGGAGGGCTCTGGAAATTTCGACCACCTGGGGTTCTTTAACGTGCGCCCGAATCTGAGCACATGGGCCTACAACATTTCCGCCTCCATCGGAAATGCAGCCGCCGCAGCCGGGATTTGAACCCGCGACCTGCGGGTCAGCAGCCGAGTACCTTAGCCACTAGACCACCGCGGCGGGGCATAGTATCTACCAAGGAACGACGAGAACACACATGGTCAGTTTTAACGCGTTTTAACATAGGTATCGTCGACCCAACGAAAGCATAGAATAAATGTCAATGTTAAGAAGAACCGGACATAGGCAGCGTTAGGGCCCCAATGAATGCAAATAATAAATTTCAAGGTCCCAGCAGGAATCGAACCCAAGCATTCTGCGTGGCAGTCAAGCATTCTACCACAGAGCTACGCCAGGTCTCGGAACTACTTTTCAAATATAGACGCAAATATTCGTGAAGCGTCTATGGTGGTTGCAGCGCTGCCTACCCAATTTTATAAACATTGCATATAAACTCCTTTGATACAGCTGTCACCAACGTTCTAGAAACGTTGGCTGTCACGTCGGGTTAGCGTCAATTATGGCTAGTTGCCATGCGCTGAAGTTGATTTGTGTAACAGTGTCCAGGGCCAGCATCTTCGCGAGCATCAGCGCTTCGTATCAGCTTCTGGTGTTTCTAATACGCATGTTCCAGTTGGCATCGTTGCGCAAGTGCGACCATCTGGTTATATAAGCATTTGTAGTAACACTTGTACTTATATTTAGCATCATTTCATGATGTGTCGCTCAATAAAAAAATGCAACACGGTAACCTTCCCTCCGCATGCTTCGCATAACGTCGATTCCCAGGTACATGGGATCTGCCGATTTTTCAATCTGATCTGCCCGCACCTAATATTCTGTCTCCCCCTCGCGCATTTGCTCTTGGAATCGCAATAAAACGAATGCTACGGAGACACAATTTTAAACTTCATTACAGAATACAATTTCAACACAAACGCAGAAAACACACAAATGGGGCATAGGTTAAATTTCTCTAAACGAGCGTGATGCTCATGTTTAGGTGTAAGAACCTATATGCAACCTTAGTATATTTGAGACGTCGTCAGTAGTAAAACATGCTGACGTGCATACAGTTTCGAATTGTTTACCGTGATCAGTGCCGTAGCCAGGGGGTAACACACAGGGACCATGGCCACCCCAAAGAGGTTTAACCACCTTGGGCCGCCCCTCTTTCTTGATTTTTTTTTTTTTGGGGGGGGGGGGGAGGGGCATGGCATACAGAGCGAGAAATAACCGTTTGGGGAAGTGCTCTCACACCCAACTTTCAAATCAAGAAAGTGCCCCCCTACCCTAAAAAAATTCCGCCTATGCCCCCGACAATGATCATAAAACAAAATGACGAAATTTGAGAAATGCCTTTGAGAAACTTCCTTTGCACTGCCCCTTTGTAACCTATGCGAAATTTAGATTTTAAAGGGCATATGGACTACAAAAAAAAAAGGGGGGGGGGGGGGTATCGCAGCTAATCTCTTATAACGGCAGCCGCCTTTTCTGCGGTGCTTTTTGTTGTTGTTGTTGTTGTTGTTGTTGTTGTTGTTCTACCCCTACAAACATGGCCGCTATTGTTATCGAACTTTACGTCAAACTTTAAACACCATAAAACTTGAGCGTTTAAATATTATTCCAACAAGCTTTCAGGAAATCTGTGTGACATTTAAAAGCAGAAAAAAGCACTACGTATATACTTTGTATAATGCTTTTTTTTTTTTTTGCCGTTGCGCTTACTTTGCATGCAAAACCACAACGAGCCAAAGCAAGTCAAGCCTAATGTTGCGTCGTCGTTACCTTTGCAATTGTCCGTCGCCGCGAAGCTAGCGAAGTGTTTGTCGTCGCTTTATCCACCCTTATGACCATTGCTGGCGCTCTGTGATAAAATAAAGAACTTCACTAAAGCGTGTGCTTGTAGTTCGCCAATGTTGTGAAAGCCAGCTGCAAAGCAATGAATGGAAGACTGGACGGATGTCTAATCGTTAGCTGCTGTGATGACAGCACGGATGGTCTTGTAAAAGGTTAGTTTTGCCAATAGTTTTCGTGGGCAATTGTTAGTAGGCCTCTGAGATAGTGCTGGAATGCATGTATAATGTTCTACTTCCTTGATTTCAGAAATCGTTGACTCTCCATCTGTTTCACCTGTCGATGTTTCTGAGGGCGTCAAAGCTTTCCCATGGGCAGTTGAAACCAAGTACTACACTGCAACCATCTACCTCCACACAACGTCAGCGTCAGTAGTTGACTACGACGACAGTGCCGAAAACATTCATGGTCTTATAGTACTTTTCAACCCAAACCAGGTAGGCGTCTTCGCATTTAGCTTGGCCGCAGACTGACTCCACTATTTGTAATTCGGCCGACAAGCTTGTAGTTCGGCGTACTGCGTTAAGATAGTGCTCATAGAAAGTAGTATTATCGTGTTTTTGTAGAAACTACCGTAGAAAATACAAGAACCGGTATATTTTCACTCGCAAATGGCAAAAACAAGTGACGGCGCGTTGCGAACATTGCCAGAGCACCCAACAGCAGATGCGAATGAGAAGCTCAACCCCGTATTAGGTTGCGGCGCAGCAAAGCGTGTCCGAACGCTGCCAGGATTTAAATAAGGGGGTGGGGGGGGGGGGGTGTTTAATTACACAGAGTGCTTAGTTACAGCTGCAAAAAGTAGAGTGCCTAATTACAGCAGCATCATTTTTTTAATTAACACAACCGCACTGGCGCACATATGTGGCTTGTAACATACATATTGGCCTAGAACCACACCAGCTTCTGTATGTTGGTGGGTACTTAGCTAAACTCTGCACACCTTTAAATGAGACCATCAAAGACGAAAGTGCTTGCACAAGGCATTAAAAGGGTCAGTTTAATGCAAACTCATTGTATTTGCTCGTTGCTGCTCATTTGGCTTCTGTGAATGTAAAATATATAAAGACAGTCACCCCCTGAGGAAGGGACCGAGTCGGTCTCGAAACGTCGGGCTCTTTTTGAACTGTGGCTGGAGAAATTTCAATTTTCCAAAATATAGATGCATGAGGTAAGGTAGTCTAACGCAATTTTTTTGCAAGGTAGTGTGGTCGGCTTTGTATTTTTCTTTTGTGCTTTAGTATGCACTCATAAGTCACATTAATTGCTCATTGAAAGGACACTAAAGAGCAAAACGATTTTATGCGTATTTGTAAGGTACTGCTCCACAATCCCGAAAACACCACTCTTGCCACGACAAGATGCTTGGTAAGCGAGAAAACGCACGATGCCACCTTCAGATTCCTGCAACAAGCACCGTGATATCATAAATTTCAAAGGTGTCTACTGGGTCTCACATAGCTTCTAATCGATAAGATTGGAGCAGATTGTATGCTAGGCCTATGGCACATTGGTGCCATAGGCCTAGCATACAATGTTTGTGAAAAATGCATCTAGCCAATGACGCAAAAATACGAATACATTTTGAGATATTCCACGGCATGCATGTATATTTTGACGCGAAATTCAGAAATGATACTTTAACCTTGATTTTCTCTGCTAATAACGAACTTACGATAGTGAAACATATGGCATTAGAGTTCTCAGAGTGCAAGTTATTGATATAAACCTAGCCTTTGTTACTGTTTAGTGTCCTTTTAACATCGTGAAGGTTGTTAATCTGTCCCATATGGGACAGGGAACATTTTTCAACTTGGTGCTAAACAAAAACAACTAAATATCGAGATTGAGTGAGAGCTTTGTGCTTGGGAGTTGTAAGATGGTGTATATGAGTATTTTAGTATTAATTACAAAACCTGCAACCTCATATAAAGGCCCACTTTGTTTCTGCACCTTCTGTATGGTTTGGTTACTTGTTTTAGCAAGACTGTTGTGGTACCTGTGCGACCCTGCTTTCGTTTTGAACTAGCTGCATAATATATTTGTGGTGGCAACTGCAGTAGCCGAGTTCCATTCATTTGCGAATATATGGTGTGATTACTTCTTGTTGCAAAACTATGGTAGCCTATATGTACAGCGCTGTCTATGTGTGTTTATTTCCATATAGTGGCCTACGCTTTTTCTGCACTGTCTCTCTGTTATGGGTACTTGTTGTGGCAGCTGTACTGCCATGTTTTGTCATCATGCTGCCTAGTTTGGCAACTGTAGGTGTTTTATACGGTTTTATAGATAAATTAAATTAAACCCTTTATTTGGATTGGGCAGACATCTTGTTTTATGTCACACTGCAGGTCGCGGGATCAAATCCTGGCGGCTGCAGCTGCATTTTTGATGAAGACTCTTGTACTCAGATTTGGGTACACGTTAAAGAACCTCGGGTGGTCCTAATTTTTGGAGCCCTCCACTATGACGCCCCTCATAATCATATGGTGGTTTTGGGACGTTAAACCTCACATATCAGTCATGTTTTATTTCACACTATTGCGCACACGTACTCACATACTTCTATCTGGGAATATAACCGTGTAATGTGTACACATTAAGACATTACAAATGTTGTATGTGTTAGCATACTGATGACTAGAACAAGCACTACTGGTTGCCCTTGTGTGCCATGGAGGTTCATACTTTTATAGCTAAATATGATGTAAGCTTTATGAAGAGGGTCTAGCGATGCGCCTGTGCATCATTTTTTATTATGTGTATTGTTCATACTGGTGGTATGTTTCACAAATGAATGCAGAAACACTTCTAGACAGCAAGAAAGGTGAATAATTGTACCAGGAAAATCAACTTTTTTTTTTTGTGACTTAGAAAGACACCTTGGAGCAGGCAGACAAGTGGATAGACAAATGTCGTTGTGACGTTGTGCTTCTGGTTTGTGGCCGCTGCCCATCTGCTGCAGAACCTCAAGGCAAGCAGTGATAACAGCTTTGATTGTGATTCTCTTTAATTTATAGACATTTGTTTCATTGTAATGGACATCAAGATATCAAAACTAATATTTATTTTCTAACCCAACATGTGAGGTTATGCATTTTGAATGCTTTTCATGCTAGCGAAATCTCTTTCGGTAGTCATAATGCTGTTTCATGTTAACTGTATAATCTATTTTTGCTGGTATAGGGACAATGAATATTTGAGTTCGCTATAGTACCGGCATCAAATTTTTCAAAGCATTGCAGCATGCTTTAATGAACTATATTGTTTTAAATGTCGAACATCTTAAAGTGATGGGAAGCGATTTTTTATTTTGAGATATACAAATCTATTTCAGGGCTCTCAAGACAACAAGTGTTGGAGTGGTGTGTCGAACGGAGCTGTGAGTTGATTGAAACTCAGCCAAATGATGAGGACGATGAGGAAGGTAACTCAAGTTTTGAAGTATACTTAAAAAAGTACTGACACCGAATTTAGAAGGAGAGAGGGATTGCGAGATATTGTGTTGGCACACTTATATTATGTACAAAATATCATATATGTGTGCTTAATAGGAGTTCCCACACACATTAACCACATAAATGTAGGAACTCCTATGCAGTCAATAATGTATCAATATCCAAAACTCTGACAAATCTCCACAGGATTTTTTGTATTGTGCCACTCCTGTTTCATCTGCTATAAAGAAACTAGCTTTTGAACATGTCTGCACATCCCTCACAATATTTTCGCGGGGTTGTGACGCTGACGAAGGAAGAGGCGGCTTGTGTAAAGTGAATCTGTTTAGCAGGGAACCGAGCGTCCGCTGTCAATCAACTGAAAAGTGGTGAAGTGCTTCTGCATTTATACATGTGCCGTCAAATGTTCTGGCCTTATAACTAGTCGTCGCGCAAGCTCTGCAATAATCTCGAGTGCTCGGGTCTTGCGCCCACTCTTAACAGAACGGCCTACAACAATCGCAGACCTTCTCGAACAATGAAGCGCAGCTCGCGGGGAACATTCCTGACAGGCTTTTTGGGCGAAAATCGAATGAAACGAAAGTTAAAATTAAAAAATTCACATTGCAATATTGTTCATTTGAAGGGGTGTTCACATGTTTGCCTCACATTGGCATACTTTCAACTCTCTCGATTTCTGACTCGTCTTCTCGATTGTATGATCGCAGCCATTAATTTCTCAATAAGCTGCCTCAACCAAATTTTGAAGAAAAGAAAACGTGCCGCAGTACTGATATAATTGCAAGTAATCATAGGACCTATTGATCGGATGTGCGACTCTCGGGTCTTACCAAATCATCCAAGTGGTGGCATGGCTCAACCTGGCTGTGTGACAAAATCAAGTCCTACAAAGGTATAGACGTCAACGAATCGTCAACAAAAAAATACTGTTCTCTGAACCGCAGCAATCGAAGAATGATTGAGTATTTTTCGCAGAAATTACATTCGTTTGTTCATCCACCATTAATGTTCGCCCCTGAAAAACTACAGCTCTTTAGCAAGACTACTAAGAGAGCATGGATCCAGCATTTCAGCCGCCGCGTAAAGACACTTCCCATCAGCGTATGGTCCTCTGACAGCAGAAGAATTATTTCAAGCTGAGCATTATTGATTTCATATAATGCAAGAAGACTCGTTCCCAATCAAGATCCAAGTGCTGCAGAAAGGTCTGCCGTTATCTTCCACATCCCCTGTACTTCGTTTGTGCCCATTTATGGATGAGGACGGCCTCCTTCGCGTCAGTGGGTGACTGCAAGAGCTTCACTCTGAACAAGACATTCGTCACACCATCTTACTATCAAGTGACCATAAGCTCACAGCTTGCTTGTTTCGGCAGCACATATGCGTACGATTCACAACGGTGCTGAAGCAACCCTCACTGAGATTCGAGAGCGTTTCTGGTTATTGAGAGAGCGTCAAACCGTGAAGAGGATCATTTTTCAATGTAGAATGTGCAAACGCTGGAAAATTACAGTGGAGGCAGCACTCATGGCCCAACTTCCTCGTGAAAGAATTGCGGCAATCAGCCCCTTCACGATCGTTGGGCTCAATTACTGCGGACTGCTGTACGCGAAGTCAGCAAGCGGTCCAAGAAGGACCTTACTTTTGTTTTCGTGCGCCGCCACACGTGCCATTTACCTTGAGCTAAAATCAGACATGACCAGCGCTACAACTTTGCTCGCCTTTGGTCGTTTCATCGCACGCCACGGTGTACCCTCAGTTGTGTACTCTGACAACGCCCAGACGTTTCGGAGTTGTGCTAGATGGTTTGCATCTGCGCTAACTGCTCTTCACGAGTACGCCACGGAGATCAAGATACAATGGAAGTTCATCGCAGAACGCGCTCCGTGGTGGGGTGGATGGTGGGAGCGCCTCATTCGTACGACAAAAACCGCGCTCAAGAAGTCACTCGGACAGTAGCCTTAAAATGGAAGGCCCCACAACAGTGCTGTGCGAGGTTGAAGCTGCGATCAACAGCAGACCGCTCACCTATCTTGGAAGTAAGCCTAACGAGCTACAACCATTAACTCCATTGTATTTCTGGCTGGGTAAACGCAGCATATCAATGCCACAACAGGTCTGCCCATCAGAGCCTCACGTATCTGTCGATCTGCAACAAAAGGCTCGTCATCCCCAGCTTCTAACAGCAGAACTTTTGAAGAGATAGAAACGAGCGTACCTGCTATTGCTAGGGTCGGCACACAATTGCTCGACATTCCCAACAACAAAGCTCCGAGTTGGTGATGTAGGGCTCTTGCAAGAAGATACGGCACCAGTGACGTAGTGGAAACTGGGCGGAGTGCTTGAGCTATTGCCATAGAGAGATAACATTGTGCACGCTTGCTACATCCGTCTCGCCAACGGTTCAGTTGTGAATCGCCTTGTGCAAAATATTTGCTTGCTCGAAGCCTCTGATTCACCTTGGCCTGCCCCGGATGATGTTGAAAAATGAAACGGAATGAAGCAACTAGAATGTGCGACGCCAGGAGGGAAGAGGAGAAAGCCGAGGGCACAGAGCTCGCGAGGGACAGCAGGACAGATAGTTCGCCATGACCGCAAAATAAAGCGGCGTTCTCTCTTACGGTTTGGGAGCCACTCATTTCGTAACAAGACCATCACTGTGGTGGCCCATTGTGCTCGCAATAACTATGCAGCGCACAAGCCCTGCTGGTGCTACTGCACTACAGTTTTGATCTGCGAGTGCCTTGTGCTCACGTGTAGTATTGAATCTGGTTGAGTAATGGATATCAGCATAACTTAGGAAGCGCATTTCGAAGCAGTTTCAATTATCTAAGCACCAAGTAATGTCTTTCAAGGTGTCTAGTTTGCGAGGCACGTGGAAGCAAGTGTGCATTGGCCAGCACGCTGGTAAATTAGAAACTGACAATATCGATCGGTAGGTACTGCAAACAGTGTGTTTGGTGCGAGGCAAGCGATCCACTGAAGTTTGTAGTGTTTGAAATAGCAACAACTTTACTATGCTGTGTGCCACTACATACGAACTTTTTTTTTCTGCAATTTCACTTCAAAGTATTAAAAAAATATTCTAGAAATGTTGGAGTAACTGTTTGGAGTGACTATATGAGATTACATTGATACTGTTGACTAATCTCAGGGTTCTCTAGAAACAATTTTTTTTCTGCCTCCTCCCTCTGCCACGGTGTGCCCCAATATTTTAGGACTCACTAAGTTGGCAAAAGTCCATTTGCAGTTTGTTCATTTTTTGCATTAATATAATGCTTTCATGCCACAAAATTGACCACAGTTTCAGAAAGATTTTTTACAGCGAAAACTGTTATGAAATCAAAACTCGAGTCACGCGTAGCGCTGTGGTTGTCCGCTGCCCCCGCCGGTGTCTGTAACTACTTCCGCATGAAATTAGAAAAAAAAACCTAGTACCAACGACACAGTGGGGCTTGAACTTGGGTTCGTTGGGTGCCAGCCCAGTATTCTACCACTGAGCCACACCGATGCTTGGGACTTGTTGGCAAGCTTGCCTTGGGTTGATGGTATAGTAACTGCATCAGTGCAAAGGATCAACGCTCTTCGTCGCATGGCAGGGGTCCGTTGGGGCAACAATCCTATGTCCATGCTTAAATTGAATGATGCGCTTATAACAAGCCGCATTCTTTATCAGCTGCCCCTGATATCACCATCACCAAGCCAGTTCGAACGCCTGGAGGCAGTGCACAGAAAGGGTCTTCGCTTGGCGATGGGAGTCCCTCAGGCGGCTTCAAACACGAAGGTCACCAATGAAGCCGAGTCTCTTCCGCTCCGCCTTTTGGCGTCTCAGGCCTTATTGACGCAGCTGTCAAGACTGGGCGAGTCCTTCGCAGGCACGGCGCTTCTCCGGCGGCTAAGAGCAAGAACTGGCTCACATTTCAACGCGGCACTAAACACATTTCAATATTTAGGCTTGAAACTGCCTAAACGGCGCCCTATGGACCCGCCATGGTCTTTTGTGGATGTTGCGTGCAACTTCAGCGTACCCAATCTACCAGCGAAGCGCACCATTCCAGCCGCGGAAGCGAAATTTCTTGCGCTGGACCACTTGAGCACCATGTACCGTTGCCACCTACAAGTGTACACCGACGGATCAGTGTGCACACAGACTGATAGCTGCGCAGCGGCTTTCTGCATACCCAGCCTGGGCGTGTCATGGTCGGGCCGCCTGGATCGCGTGGTTTCGTCCACAACGGTAGAAAGCGCTGCAATTACGGCGGCTTTGCGAAAACAGCGATCCTTTTCTGCACGAGATGTTGTAGTGCTGACGGACTCCAAATCGGCGCTACAAAGACTGCATCGTGGCCTACCTCAAGAAAAGTTCACCAGGCAATCTCTGGCACTAATCAAACACCTAAATGGCAAGAGTTTTAATATAAAGTTCCAGTGGATCCCATCCCACGTTGGCATTGAGGGCAATGAAAAGGCTGATGCCCTTGCATGCGAAGCACGTACATCGTTGCCAAAAGTAAGAACTCCCAAGACGTACCAGAACAACAAAGATGTGATACGCAATCATTTCAAGGCGATCTACAGGTTTCCACACCAAGCATGTGTAATTCATGGACTTTCTCGTGAAGAAGCGACGCTGTTGTACCGCATTAGAACCGGCTCCGCATACACCCCGGCCTGGTCATTCAAGACTGGGAGATACGCTTCCCCGTTCTGTGCCTTCTGTGGTGACATCGGGGATATTGAACATTTCATTTGGCTTTGCCCACAGTTTGATGCGCAAAGAGCAGCGATGATCCGCACCTTGCGAAAAGGCTGTCATAGGCACCGGACAGTTGATGACATCATCTTTCCTGAAGGACCCGCGGCAACTAGGAGGAACGTGCAACGAACTTTGTTGGTCTTCCTGCGAGACACTGGGCTGTCTGACACGTGGTGACATTTTCCAAATTAAGGAGATGCTCAGGCGGAACAATTGCCGGCCATGCAGGCCAGGCTAACCCCGCCTGCTGCAACACCACCACCACCACCACCACCAAGCTTGCCTTGGGCAGGCTTGATGTCGGAAAAGCAATTGCGTTTTAAAACAGTAAAAGAACAACTAGTCGTTGCACAATGCGAATAGCGTAATGAGTGGTTCGTCCAATGTTCCAACCCATTACAAAAGCTTGTTTTTGTTCAGCTATTAACTGTGGCACATACCTACTTCAGGTATAATTCCTAGTCGCGTCAGCCGCTGCATGAACAATTGGCACAAAATTCCTTGCAAGTGTTTAGCGGATACCGCGCTTCTCAGAAAAATGACGAAAAAAAGCACAGCAAATGTCCGCCTACTACCCTAAAATTTTTATTAATACCGTAGTGGGTATCTACCCAATGTGCTTGCAGCAGTTACCCAATGTGTGTTTGTTTAGAAAAGGCTCTGAAAGGTCGCTGTGCTAGCTTTCGCTGTGACTGTGCTGCGACTTCCGTGCAAGCCTGGTGTTTTTTTTTTGCTTGTATTCTCTTTAGTAAACAATTTGTAGTTTTGCTCAGCCTGTAGTTTTGTTAAACAAGAACAATAAGAATATTTTTCGTCCCAATTTCAGATGCAACAGGGGTCAGAAGGATTGTTGAAGCGCTCCATGCACATCCATGGCCTCAGCTTGAAATGAAAGGCAAGGAGAACCATGTGTAATTGTCTTTTGCGTGCTGCTGGCATCTGCTGTAGCACGCAACACTGCAGCACTCTTGAAGTTGCACCCCATAGCATGTTTTTTAAAGTGTAACTGTACCATATTGTGATTTCTTTTGCAGCAACACTTTTGATTGATGCTAAAGTTTTAAGTTTACATATAACTTTTATAATGTGTTATATACAAGTAAATGCAGGAAGACTGTATCTACATGAAACTTACTGTGCTCTAACATTTGCATGCATGTGCTACAGTGTTGGTAAAATGTATTGGTGAAGACCGTGTTGGTAAAGACCGACAAGCTGAAGCCATGCATGGGAACTGTAAGAATACTCATTTAGTAATAATACTTTTTCCTATTCGTTCTTCCCGCACGTAATCCGAGAATGGAACAAACTGAATCCAGTCATTACACAACAGCCAACATTAGAGAACTTTACGAAACTAATTGAAGGCACTGATCTATTCTAACCTAGTTAGCATGTACAGTGATCACTTATTTTTCTTCACGCAGTCCTTCCTGTTTCCAATTGTCATACCAAAACACTTCTCTGCATATATTTGTTGTTTAATACGGTTCCTTGGTAACAATACTAGATCTGTGTTTTCTTCTTTCTGTGCTTCGTTTCTTCTCGACTCCTGTTTTTTTGTTGGTGTACCACTGGTGTACTTCATACTTGGTTATCGTTCAAATAACTATGTATGATTGTTCCATGCCGTACTGCTGTGTTCAGTGATTATGTGTTCTTTATTATTCAGCTTTTTCGGGATTCAAACGTCAAAAGTTGTGACAGTGATGCTCACCCCTGTAATTATCCCCATGGGGGGATTGACAGTATTCTGTAAATAAAAATAATAAATTGAAACAATGCATATAAAAGAGCCAACAAATTTGAAGATAAGCACACTTATGCTTATTTGGTTTGATGACAAAGTGTCGGCTTTATCTCTTGTTCTTCGTGTTCCCAGTCTGTCGCTATCTTGCTGCATTCTCAACATCGAACTACGTATATTGCTTGAACAAGAGTCATTACTTTTTTAAAAGTTATAGGCTCCAACATTTCATTACTTGTTAGAAGATTGATGAAGGTCACCAGAGAGTTCGTTGGGGTGTTTGTTCCTATTGGCTTTAGATTATAACTAATAATTGTTTATCTGCTGTTTGGGTTTGTAACTTTTTTGTAGCTCCTCAGAGAAAATTCTCCTGCGTGATTTTTCCTTGTTGCCTTGTTGCTTAGCGACTTATTTTTTTTGCTCAGGTGAAGTTCCAGGACCAAGCAGAGCAGTGAACCAGCATTCGAGATTACCTTCAGGGGACAGTGGAGAAGGTGTGTCTTTTTCTTTATCGAAATACAGACACAAGATTTTGAAGGTGTTATAACTAAGCATATTGGTGTGGACATACATACATACATCGTCCACAAAATATGAATGGGTAATATAGCTTACAACAAATTTGAAATCGACGTTGAAGAAAGTGCCGCCTACCTGCATGCACAACAGAGTATGTTGCCACACTTACATCAACTTGGTTTTAGTGCAAACGTCGACGAACCAGCTGCATCACGAGCTCGCGTTGGCAGCCATGCTTCTTGTGTGCCCTCTCTCAGTTGTCACACGAGTGCGATGCCACGCACGGTTAGTGTGTCACTGTCCCATGTGCTCACTTGGACAGCCGTGTTTGCCAATGAACTCTACTATGTTCTGCCTCTCTCTGCACTCTCTGAAACTGAAACTGGGCAATACAAAAATTTGTCCTCATAATTACTCATTGCACATTCGAGCAAACAAGGTTTCCAGCCATTATGAGTGGGTCGTTAGCTACTTTTGCAGCTGAAAAAAACTAGACAAACTTTTTGTGTCAGTGTTCCTCAAATTCTTTAGAAACATTTGTCCGTAAACCTGACTAAGAAATTTTTCATTGCAGCCAGCACAGATCTCAAACTGTTTTCCGAAGCCATGGCAACAGACGGCGATGATGTGAGCTTTGAGGAGCTGTTCGCCAAATTTAAGGATATGAAAGGTAAAGTAACTTTTCATCAATATGTGCGAGTATGAATATGAGCCATTGTGCCATTGAGAGAGGTTGCCTTGCAATTTTAATTTTTAATTGCTTGTGCCACACTTGCTATTAGAAAGTCAGTGTCTCAGCACATCTTGAGGAAATAAGCAAGAGTACACACACAAGGTGCAGCGCTCTAGATTCGAGAAAATCATTACTGTCAATAGTTAACAGAGATAATTTTTCTTCTGTATGGCACACTGTTGTTTAACACGTCGCGGAGTGTCTGGTGTTGCTACAAAGCAAAACTGAACCAGGAATCTTGATAACAATGTTGTGTACATCACAACAGGATCCTATCTTTTTTAACTATCTCAGTGGTTTGAATTATCAAATCTGGAAGTTCTGGTTGCTGCCTGTGTTTTCTACTTCTCAATCCCTCTTTTAGAGTGTATAGTATGTGCGAGAGGGGGGTTACTGAGGTCCCGACCGTAATCCAGCAGGTTCTCCCATAATCCGACCGCCGTTTCCAATCAGCTAATCCCCTCCGCTGCTAAATTTCTGGGTCAGCCCCTGTCGCAGTATCACGCACACGAATTAAACCACAGTGTAAACACAGAATAATGCTATCAAGCCAAAATAGCACGAGCGCTTCAGGAATCACATACACTTCCATCAACATACCAATCATTAACATTCGCTGTCGGTCATATTGCTGGGAAAAAAAGCAGTATATGATTGGATATAGTATCTATGAAAAGTGTTGGCTAGTAGCTTAAGCTTTACTTGGACTGTCCAAAAAGATTAGCCACAAAAACTCAGTAACACACCCTGTGAGTGTCTTGCTTACCTCGGCATTCCTCAGTAAGATTTCATGTTAGACAGCTGCATTAGCATTGTTGCTTTCTTGTGCAGTCACTTAAACGAAAGAGCAAGAAAGCTGTAATGTCATTATATGTCAGCTGAAGCATGTTGCATTGAAGTCTAATTTCATCAAGCTCAACAGCCCAAACCAACATTAAAACTATAGCTGCTGCATTTGTGCCTTGTGAAGTGTCAATTTGCAATATCTAAGCAGCACAGTGCCAATTCCACGCCTCTTAAATCTATGTATCGTGCGTAAAAAAAGACGCTGTTAGAGAGCTTTTCATTTTGGAAACCATTTTTTTCCCCACAGTCCAAGCTGACAAGCTTTCGGGGGAGGAGCGGAAGAAGTTTGCAGAGAAAGTAAGAATTAGTTGCTTTTGTACAGCTAATTTTTTCCTCAGTAATCGTGCTTATAGTGCTTGTTAAAATGTTATACCTCCCATTAAAGAAGCAGCAGCCCTTGCAGATAGACTTTCCTTACAAGGTTGTCTGTGAAGTGGCCCATTGCAGTTGCCGTCTCGCATGACTGCTTGAATTAAACTTCTCAAGCGACCTTGAATTAGCGGTAGCCCAGCACTGTACAAAAGCTTGCTTAAATGTCTCCACAAACTGGTCTTGTAGCCAGCTTGATAGAGCATAGTTTTGATAAAGTAGGATAGAGCAGGTTTACTGCTCCCACTTTATTGGCTTTGTGGTTGGACATGTATTCATTCATATCCGATTGCTTTAACATCACCTTAGTGCTGAGCAGCCTTGCATAATGCCTGAATAGCCTCCATTACCACCAACACATGTAGATACCCGTGTTTTGCAGCAACCTATCTCGGACTAAATGCCAGTATTTATTGATTAATCATTTAATGGCAGGAGCTATGCTGGTGTACTCAACTTGTTTATGCTAGTTGTGTCAACTTATGGTGTAAAAATAAGCAGTATACATTGCTCGCTGGATGGATTGAATCTTCTCCATAGTCAGTATCTCTTGACTTAAACATCAGCATGCTGCGTACTGCTGTAATCGATCACTTTGATAAAGGTACTGAGGTGTTCGACGTGCTGCGCTTCAGGACCAAGGTAAAAAGTACTAGTAGTACGTTTCTTTTTTCCAAACATGTGCAACCAAAAGCTACTTGTGCACACATTTGGTGCTTATGATTTCATTTTTTCGTGACCAAATAGACTGTGACTGACTGCAAGAAAATAAAATATTTGATTTCACATTATGATTAACTACAGTTAATGACTAAAAATCGCTCAAAACCACACATCGCTTCATTTTATTTCTCGTAACGTAATACTGAGTGCCCTGAAATTATGCTATGTGAACTTGACACATTTATAGACAGTGAATCATAATTCGCACCTGAAGAAGATACAAGAGTTCCTGCAATAAAGGAATTGAATATTAGGGAGACATTTACTAAAATGGAATATGCTTATGCAGGTAGTCTCTTATTGGCATTCAAAATTGATACAGTTTGTCATAATAATGTCAACACTACTTACACTTAATAGAAATTTTAAGACCTAATAAAGAACAGCCAGCAAAAATTCCGTGCTGCATAAATGATAGACATTTTTTTCAGTGCTTATAAAGTTGCCTGCAAACTTCAGGCACCTTCAAAAAGATATGGCAGATTGTTGAAAAAGTTCTCACTATCTAGCAATGAGAGCATTCATCGTGGTAACTACATATTTTTTCATTCGATTCTTTATCCAAAATAAGTGTAGTAAATACGGTAATATCGTAGCAAGTGACAATCGTTCCTTTGATATGTCTATAGTATTACATATGCAGGCCCGAACAACACGAAACAAAACTTTTGGTAAATTTAATATGCCAGCGACAAGAAATTGGTGTTTACAGATTAGATAGTTGAATTTATTGGTATAAAATTGTGAAACAGATAATTTTATCTAAAATGATGTATTTAATCTTAAATGTGTAAATATTTGATTCCATGCAAAATATTATTCTCAGGAACTGCCTGCCATATCTATATGCTTTCTTGCATGTTGATGTCTGTTTTCGTGTAACTTGGCACTGTGACTTGCCTATTACACATTTGTATATATTTTTACATATTTGTAAGCGGCCCCACAACTAGTAGCCTTTGGCTAAGGGGCCATAATGTGTTCACTCGTGTTTTGAATTTACCTACCTATGGAAATAAACTTGAAACTTTTAAATCGCAGGTTGCCATCCAGTTCTGGAGAGCATTTGGCGGTGAAGAAGATGAAGTATGTGGCCTCAGCTCTGAAGATGAAGCAGAGAAGTAGCAAGCTAGCGATGTATATAAATAGGCAAAGCTTAGAGGAAAAAATAAGCATTTTTCTTGTGTGTGAACTGGTAACTGGGCCAAGTTGGAACATGTTCATGATGTTCATGATGAGCAGTGCAATGACAGCAAACAGTTAACATGGGAATACACTTTTGTTTGGCATTTTGGTGGTTTTTTTTTTGCTTGTTATAGCTCATTTCTTTTTTTTTTTGTAGTTGTGTATATCTATGTTAGACATGCTGTCAAAGTTTCAATTAAAAGACAGCAGAACTTCGTATTTGTTTTTTAATCCTCTGTGTCTCAAGCATCCTCTATGTAAAGCTAGGCTTTTGTGATAAATTATTCAATGAGCCTGTATACTTGTCCTGGCCACTAAAATACAGCACTGTTGTGTGGCACAGTTTGTATGATCCTTAAACTGAACGATATTTCTGCTGCTGAGATATTCAGTCTAGTTGAAAGCTTGGACACCCTAAGTGGCAAGTTCAACCTTGTTCTCAGGCAGAAATTAACTAAAAGAAATACTGAATATAACTAGTTTTCAAAAACTGCCACATTGAGCATTAAGCCATAAACCAGATGAGGTGACTAACTCTCTGGAAACTGGCATGCCAATCATGCACCCTATTCGTGCTACCCAGTGGCTTCACCAGCCAATAGCAGTGGTGGGAATGCCTTCCAGCATTTTGAAGCAGCCATTGGAGCTAGCGAAATCTGCTTTTGGGGCAGCTACCTCTGTGTCTGGAGCACACATGGGCCGTTTTACGATACACACAGAGAAAGAAAACTTGGCTTAAATTTAGTTTATTGTTCTCTAAGTTTACATATTCATTTATGCAGAAGCAGCAAGCCCACAAAATAATCGCAATAAATAAACAAAAGCAGGAGCCTATACAGAAGTAGAAACATAAAACATTGAAGGATGTTGAACCAACTAGCCAGCATGAAGTTCTAGCGGCGTGCACGCGAACTCACTGACATAGGCGTGCGTTCAAGAGGGGAGGTGGGGTAGTGTTAGAGTTTCTGTACTATAAGCATATACACTAACTCTAGGTGGTGCAAAGGTAACGCCATACATTGTCATAATAGGGAGGGGGCACTGCAACTAAGCTTTGCCCCCCCTCCCCCTGAAGAGGAACGCTTGTGTACACCACCCACGCACACGTTGAAAGCTTGTTACAGTAAAACATCGCTATTGCGCACATACGCGCCGAGAACGTGGTTAACTGCACACTAAACGTAGTAGGCATTATTCACCATGCAAGTACCAATTTTTTACGTGCGCCATCGCCGCTGAAGAAGGAAGACATTCAGTGCTACAGCAAATAGTGCCTGAAGCATGGAGCTCCATGCTTCAGACACTTCCTCCATGGCTTGAAGTGCCTACCAGAAAGCAATTTTTTCCTCTTTGCCAATTTTCAGAAATGATTGGCACTCTCGCGCGGTTGTCCGATGTCAAAAAAGCAGCCGAAAAAGTTCAGGCCATTATCACCCTTGATAAGGCTCAACTTTTGTCTGACGTCACACTATGCAACAAAGGTTATACTGTACGCTTATATTAGTCTCTCCCTAGCTGAAGCTTCTCCTGAAGCGTTCTTTCCCGCAATGCATGTCAAGAAGGTAGCCGAAAAAGTTGAGTCCCTTATCACGCAGTGGCGACATCAAGAAGTATTTCGAAACTACTGCGGAGTTCGGGATACGCAGCGACTGACATAGCGACGGAACGAACATAAGTGGCTGTCCGCGATAAATGTGTACCGCGGTCTGCTGCTAAGCAAAAACGAACACAGCTTTTTTGAGGCGCGGTCAGCCGCAGGGGAGCGGATCGTCTACTGGTTAGTTGCGTGCAGCGCTTCGCCTACTTAGCGCAGTACATATATAGCTGTTCTGTGCTTGGAACACACACCGTGCCGAGCCGCTTGCGCCCTCTCCGCTTCTGGCGGCGCACAGATGCAACGGGAAGGGTGATGCGTTAACTCGATGATGCGAGCTCTCGGCAAGCGATGCTCTAGCGGTCCTGGCAGCGCACGGAGGCGCTTTAGGGTTGTCGCCTTATAAAAGCGTGCAGTATGCTTGCTGTCTCGGTGCCCGCTATCCACAACGCTACAGCGAGCATGAAGTGGCACGTTTTCGCACGCTTCGCACAGGCCATCTCTGAGGCCATGCACAGGCGGCCCGCTTTCGCATGGATGACGCGAGATGGTGCCACTGCAAATGTTCATACTAGAGTTACTGGATATGCTTCCTACGGGAGCAACCTAAAGGTAGCATATACAGTATCCCTAGGCGACACCCGCTCGTTGCGCCATCTCGCTGGTAACGCTGAAAACACGATAGTTCCCCCAAGGTGGCCATCGCCAGCGGTAAGTGGTCGATATAAATAGCTTGCTGTTTTGACGCTGGAGGAGGTGCTCCTTCGTGGCTCAGTGGCTAACGCCTCGCACTCACATTTCTAAGGTCCGATATGATTCCGCGCGCTTAAGTCTTTTTTTTTTCTGGATTACTTTTCTTGCGTTTTCATATATACATACGTATACATATACGAAGAATGACGGTGACACCAGCGGCAAAACCCAGCCGATAGTGTCCATATAATTGCTATCGCAATAAAATAAATTTTCGCAAAGCCAGAATTTACCTGGTGTCTTCGAATGATAATGTTCCTGCAAGGGGATTTTATACCCACATTACGAAATACTTCACCAATGTCTTGACAGAAAGTGTTCTGTTTTGTTTTCGTTTTATCTCTGGCACAGAGTACTCATATGGTTAAAACACACTTTCCACTGGCCAACGTTGACGCTTAGCTGAATGGTCAAGACACTCGCCTTTGAACCGTTACGCCCCAGGTGTGAAACCCGACCCTACTAATGTATCTTTCTTTTACTATTTCCTTACAAGAGTCTTAAGACGTTTTTAAACCCCATAGTACACATATTCCCACTTCGAGATGATCTCCAAGATGTGCTAGTTGCTCGTGCTGTAGACGGACAACTACGTAGTGACGCGACAAACCTTACTGGAATGTTCTCAAGGTAACGAATATGTGTGATAATGAGCGCACTTAGACGCCAAAGGCATTTACTTTGATGAAGAAAACGGTCTCAATTCCTTCTTTCTTTTTGTTTCTGATTTGGTGAGCCTGCTTCCCTTGCCCTCTTCCCCGGCACAGGGTAGCCAGCCGGTTTAAGGTAACCTCCCTGTTCTTCCGCTTCTTCCTTTTTCCCTTCCTTTCTCCCGGCTGAAGCTTTCCCTGACGCGCTGGCTTTCCTGCAATGTATGTCGAAAAGCAGTCGAAAAATTTGAGGCCCTTATCATCTCTGATAAGGCTGAACTTTTTGTAACATCACGCCGTGCAACCAAGGATATACTGTACGTTTATATAAGAGTCTCCCGAGCTGAAGCTTCCCTGATACGTTGGCTTTTCTGCAAAGCATGTCAAAAAGCAGCTGAAAAAGTTCAGGCCCTTATCATCCCCGATAAGGCGCAACTTTTGTCTGACGTCACACTGTGCAACGAAGGATGTTTGTACGTTTATAGTCTCCCGAGCTGAGCTTCCCTGGTACGTTAACGCGGCTTTCCCTCGATGCATGTAAAAAAAGCAGCGTAAAATCTTGAGGCCCTTATAACCGCTGATAAGGCTCAACGTTTGTCTGACGTCACACCGTCCAACGAATGATATACTGTATGTTTATATTAGAACCTCCTGAGTAGAAGCTTCGCCTGGTGTGTTGGCTTTCTCGCAATGCATGTCAAAAATCAGCTGAAAAAATTGAGGCCCTTATCACCGCTGATAAGGTTCAACTTTTGCCTGACGTCACACCGTGCAACAAATATATACTATATGTTTATATTAGAGCCTCCCGAGTAGGAGCTTCCCCTGGTGCGTTGGCTTTTCCGCAACGTATGTCAAAAAAGCAGCCGAAAAAATGAGGCCCTTATCATATCTGATAAGGCTCAACTTTTGTCTGATGTCACACTGTGAAAACGAAGGATGTAGTGTACGTTTTTAATAATCTCTCGAGCGGAAGCTTCCCCTGATGCGCTGGCTTTCCCACAATGCATGTAAAAAAAAGCAGCTGAAAATTTTGAGACCCTTATCACCCCTGATAATGGTCAAGTTTTGTCTGACGTCACACCATGCAACGAAGGATGCAGTGTTCTTTTATATTGGGAGCTGAAGCTTCGCCTGATGCACTGGTTTTCCCGCAATGCATGGCGAAAAGCAGTCGAAAAAGTTGGGGCTCTTATCGCTCCTGATAAGGTTCAACTTTTGTCTGACGTCACACCGTGCAACGAATTATATACTATATGTTTATATTAGAGCCTCCCGAGTAGAAGCTTCCCCTGGTGCGTTGGCTTTCCCGCAATGCATGTCAAAAAAAAAAGGAGCCGAAAATTTTGAGGCTTTTATCACCCATGATAAGGCTGAACTTCTTTCTGACGTCACACCTTGAAGCGGTGGACCTAATATTTCAACTTTTCGTTTCGCATATGTCGAAAACTGTTAAAAAAATCTGATGACGTCAGACAAAAGTTGAGCCTTATCAGGGTTGATAAGAGCCTCAACTTTTTCGGCAGCTTTTTTTTTTTTTTGACATGCATTGCGAGAAAGCCAGCGCATCAGGGGAAGTTTCATTTCTGTAGGCTTTAATAGAAACGCACAGTATATCATTCGCCGCAAGTTGTGACGTCAGACAAAAGTTGAGCCTTATCGGGTGCGATAAGAGCCCCAACTTTTTCGACTGCTTTTCGGCATGCATTGCAGGAAAGCAAACGCATCAGAAGAAGCTTCAGCTCGGGATGTTTCATTATAAACGCACAGTATATCCTTCGTTGCAAGTTGTGACGTCAGACAAAACTTCAGCCTTATCAGGGGTGATAATAGCCCCAACTTTTTCGACTGCTTTTCGACATGAACTGCGGGAAAGCCAAAGCATCATAGCAAGTTTCTGCTCGGGAGGCTCCTCACAGGAGGTCCGTCTTTGCATGGTGTGACGTCACACTAAAGTTGAGCCGCTATCACAGAGTTTCTTACAATGAATTTCACGCCTATTAATCACCTCCAGCCTGCACTTTGTAGCCTTGGGACATCTGCATATTTACCTGCACTCTATTACCAGTTTTCTTACACGACTAATAAATATTTATTGATGACTTGATTTACTTACACTACTCGAAAAGGAGACTGTAAGCGGAGCTTCTATGTGCGTCGATGCCATAGAAGCCACCTACATGATTAAAGATGCCTGTCCATCCATCCATCTGTCTGTCACGTAATACAAATTGCACAGAAGGAACATATATAGAGAACAAAATAAAAATTGTAGACTGCGTTGAGTTTCGAAACTACTGGCTCACACTCTAGAGGCGAGTGCCCTAACCACTGGACTAAGCGCCCAGGCATGAACATCATCACTATCCCTGAACCTTGTGAATGCGCCATAAAGAAATTCCCGTATCAAAAAAAAAAAATTGCAAGGCTTCATTGAGTTTCAAACCTAAGGCTCCACGCTTCAAAGGCGAGTGTCTTACTCACTGGACTAAAAACCCAGGCTTGCAGGACGTGTATCTCTCAACCTTATTTCCGCACTAAAGATAAATAGGCGTATAAAACAAAGGAAAACTTCAAGGCTGCGCTGAGTTTCGAACCCACTGTGCCACACTCCAATGTCAAGTGTCTCAGCCACTGGGCTATAAAAGCACACTTGCAGGAGTTAGGCTGACTTTTTTTAGTGAAGATATTTTACAGTGTGAGCCATTTTTCCGCCATGGATTTCGTGTTCAGTAGGGTAGCCCAGTGACCGAAGTCCTTGTTTGATTAACCTGCATGTCTCTCTCCTTGGTTCATCTATTTCTCTCCCACATTGAGAAAAGAATGAGGCTACGTAAACGAAATTGCTCTAGTTGAAGAAAAATTAGTCCTTGTCTGGAAAACCAGGAGGAATTTTCCTTCATAGAAGATCTTTGTTCCGAAAAATCATTGCGGATTTCCTCATGGGTTCATGCTAAGAATGTGTGGCTGTCATTTCTCTCTTAAAGTCATAAGCCTTGACTACTTTGCGGGATTCCGCAGAACTCACTCGCTGTAACAAGGCTCACCGATAACAACACCGATTAAGAAAGTAGCGCCCTTGGGTAGCTTCGCAGCACACTGTTCCACGCAAACATTTTGCAATGAAGTTTCAAATGCCCAAGGCATCGCTAAATGGAATGCTTCGAATCGGAGTCGTGTACGTGTTACCCGTGTGGTGAGCACCCAGAGTTAGGCTCATTAAAAATATCTTCATTTTCTGCCACAGATTTGCTCGTCTCAGAGCTCGCGCAAACACAAACAACCCTCCAATCGCACAAGGGTACAAGAATAACGACAACAGCAACAAACATGTCATAATCCTTCAGACATATGTATTTTAAACAGGAGAAAGTGAATAACTTTATTACAATAGGCCATGGGACAATAACATCGTGACCTCATGATGACCTTGACACAAATATTCGCATATTCGGCTCTTCATTTTACGAGCACACTTGCCGTGGGTTTTCCTCATATACACCATGAGATATCATTGCGCTATTTCTTTTATTATAAAACCGTCGACACGGACACCTTATGACGAACACAGAATCATCGCTCAGTTTAGTTGCCTGCATATCTCCATTTGCTTGTGGAGTTTGTGACACGAACAAAGCCTTCACATTTATCGTTAAGATCATCGTGATTAAAACACAACGTGATTCAAGCACACCGCTCAAGCTTACACAACGTGGCTCGGACTGTTGCTCAGTTTTAACTTTATTTACATTTGCCGCAAGTATATCTATAGAGTGGTGTTTCGGTATATTCCGTGATATCACAGCTCACATCCTGTCGCCAACACTGCTGCGACGACTAGATTTATCGAATATGACATGATGCATCTATAGAATCGTACTTCTATCACTTCCAACTGCGTGTCAGCCAAAGCCCGCATCAGATCGCGTGCCTTCGAGGGCTCACAGTATGGGCATCGGCTGACGCTTCGCAAAGGAGGCGACGCAGAAACGAGGTAGATCGGGCACTTCTTTTGCCTGTTTTACGAGTACTGTACCAGCAGCTTTTAACAACTTCCAGTACGATTTCAAGTGATCTCTACCACTGTGAGTACAGTGCTTCGTCACAGTGCTCCTTAGATAATCTCTTTCTGAGGCCTGCGATTCCAAATGTGTGCGTTTACGCATTGAGGGAACGCGCAGCAAGGGTATAGAGTTTATCTTCACGATGCAATTGCGAAGCGGCTGCATGACGTGGTCCCACGTCAACCTGTGGACGGGAAAATAGTGGAGCACAAGCGACGTCGCTGTATAGAAGCAGAACTCTCTGTTAAAAGACAGGAAGCCTAAATAATAAATCCAGCACTCTACGACAAGTACGCCAGGTGGTTTACCGCGAACCACGCTCGAAGAGATGGACGATTGTTCCTTGAAACGTTTCCTGATGGGCTCGGTCTTTACCGAAGCGTGACTTGGAGTTCTGTGCGGTAGCGTACATACAATTCAGAGTGAATACAGACCAGATGCAATGTCTTCGCATGAGTGTCCATAAATGCCGTATTCTTCTCTGTTCGACGCGAGAAATGGTTTGCGAGAGGTACACGTAAACAGGAGTGCGAAGGGTGTCTCAAGGCAAGGGGCACAGCATGCCACTGAAGTCCACCAGTCCAACAAATCCTATGTCCGCTTCCAGCAAGCTCGTGATGACCGCCATGGCCGCCTCGTCGTTTTCTTCCCTGTTGCCCTGACTTTCGGAAGTCAGGATGTCCCGACTCACGAAACTGTTGACCAGTTCCAGATCTATAGGATGAAGAAGCAGAACGTAAAACTACAGGCAAGATCTCTTACTGAGGTAAAATACGCGAGTGTATCACAGTCTTATTTGAGTGAGAAATCGTTGATACACTTACTACACGTATTTGCTATTGCCTATATAAGTTTTAGAAGTATACGTGCTTTACTGTTCATTATTTATCATCTTGTGCGTGGCGCAGCATAGTCATCGTCCCTTTTCAGCCATAACACTTGTTGAGTTACACTATACACTACATCATAACTGCATTCGCTACAAAGTTTCACTCTTTGCCGCTGAAGATGTCGGATTCGCGCAGGAGATGGGCACCGGGACAGCCCCTGGGTGGTGAAGCCGGGGGGGGGGGGGGGGGGGGTCAAGATAGCGTCGATCGTCAGGCATGACAGACGGCAGCTTTCGGCTACGCAATTCCAGTGTCGGGGAAAATATGCAAGGCGAAAAGCGGTAGCAGCGTCAGGACAGAAGCAGCAAGAGCTGGCCGGTTAGCCGGTATACGGGCGTCATCGCAGCAGCAACCATGCAGGCAGTCCTAGCTCGCGCCTTGCGCCAACGTGTCGATGTCGCTGCGGTTGTGGGCATTCCTCTTCACTACAGTGTATATATTTTCAAGGCATTCCTTTCCACGGATAATGTTTTATCTACCCCCCCCCCCCCCAACTTAATGCCTCCATGGTGATGTAAGTAATTTGTAAATAAACAAATAAATAAATACAAGAAAATTGGCAGATCCTGCGTACAGTGGAAATCGATGAAATTCAAAGCACGAATGAGGAAGCTTTGATATGTCACTTTAAAATCAGCACAAAGAGGCGGACGTAAATTATGCCGTACATGACTTCCATGTCATGATTATCATGTTTGGACGTTTCATTTACCTTCGTCGTCTATTCACGTTTCGTCATACCGAACTTGGTATATGTGGAGCTAGCGAAACTACTGCGAGAGCGTATGAGCATAGTATGTAGTCATGTTTTACATGACACGCATGTCATGGTTATCATGTTAGGACGTGCCATTTACCTTCGTCGTCCATTCACGTCACGTAACACCAAATTTAGTACACATGAAGCTAGCGAAACGGGCGCGAGCGCATCATGAACATCACGTGCTGTCATGCATCGTATATGACACGCATCTCATGATTATCATGTTTGCACCAATCGTATACCTTCGTCATCCATTCACGCCCCGTAATACCAAATTTAGTATATGTGACGGTAGTGAAACGGCCGAGAGCGCATCATGAGCGTGGCATGTAGTCATGTTCTTACACACACATCTCACGATTATCATGTTTCCACCAGACATATGCCTTCGTCATCCATTCATGTCCCGTAATACCAAATTTGGTATATGTGAAGCTAGAGAAACGACTGCGAGCGAACGATAAGAGTGGCATGTAGTCATGACTTACATGCATATCATGAGATCCACGTTAGGGCCTGTCACTTATGTTCGCCATGCAGTCATGTCATACGATACCATTTTTGCAACATGTCATGGGAGCTAAACCACCGCAAGAGCAGCAAGACCATGACATGTAAATCACGACATGCATGTCATTATTTTCATGTTATGATTAGTCACTTACGCTCGTCATACAGCCATGTTATGCCATACCAATTTCGGTATACATCCCATTATCTAAACGGCCAGGGTAGACAAAAGTCGTAGGCGGCTAGACGGACGGACGAAGGACGGATAGATAGATAGATAGATAGATAGATAGATAGATAGATAGATAGATAGATAGATAGATAGATAGATAGATAGATAGATAGATAGATAGATAGATAGATAGATAGATAGATAGATAGATAGATAGATAGATAGATAGATAGATAGATAGATAGATAGATAGATAGATAGATAGATAGATAGATAGATAGATAGATAGATAGATAGATAGATAGATAGATAGATACGCTTATAAGTTCGCTAGGAAATGTTTCGCATATAAAAGGTAATGAAAGAGGCAGTATTTTCTGCAACCAATGCTGGAGTTAATCTTCGTCAGGAAGAGTGTTCGCATTAATGCGAGGGTGATGTTATCTATTGAAAAGATCGAGTGGCACTCAC
Source organism: Rhipicephalus microplus (assembly GCF_043290135.1). Taxonomy (NCBI): domain Eukaryota; kingdom Metazoa; phylum Arthropoda; class Arachnida; order Ixodida; family Ixodidae; genus Rhipicephalus; species Rhipicephalus microplus. The sequence continues at coordinate 264,495,455 of NC_134700.1, read as the reverse complement.
TTTTTTTCTATGAAAAGAAACTTCCCGTCAGCCACGTGCCTAGAGATCAACGGTACCACCTGGGCATCGAATGCGGTCCTTATTGTCGCGGGGCTACTGGCATGATCTCCGTGCACCCTGTCCACAGTCACTAAGCAGCTAAGGTTGCGCCTGGGAAACAACGTGTACAGTTTATTTCATGACGCCCTGAATAAGAGATCCCTGAGGTGTCAACGTAGCGTATATATTACGCAGGAAGAGCTCGCGCACAGAAGGTTCAAAGGAAATTGAAGTACTGATATCTAGTTACACGTTAACAAACCATCGCGCGAGAAATGTTATGCAGTGCAGACCCCACTTTCGCTCACTACCCGCAAACTGTGCTTTGTAAATTGCAGATTCGGAACTTAGAGGCAAATACAACACCGTTGCTTAGCTCTGCACAGTGTAAACTTGTTGTAAATTGAGTGGGAAACGCCGCAAGTAAGCCTAATTTTATTTCTTCGACGCCGCAAAAAGCGACATAAGCAGGTGCAGTCTGCGATAGCGACGCCATGGTGTCCTGGACATTATGATGAACAAATTTGTTTCTCAAAGATGAACGGGTGGTTCGTTAGGAAATGTCCGTGAATACTTTCAACTTATCTGCCAAAGACTAGTCCAAGTGAAACTCGTAAGTACCGGTGAAGTATAATACGTGAAAAGAGACACTGAGGAGGAGAGATTACCGGCCAGATCTGCAACAACGCCACCACAGTCACCATCAGCGCTTTTGGCTTATTCTAGTGCAAGTCTGGCGAATGCGATTTCCTTATTATCCTTGCCCGATCTCTGAAAACTTATCCAGACAGGGCTATTATACGAACAGGCTCAGTCCAGTTCCACATGATGTCGTCTCTTGCTCGCTGCGTACTTCCCCAAAATACCTTTCTCAACTTTCTGGAGTGGGGTGGGGGGAGGTGGGTGACCCGAGCGATGTCATCCATATCTGCCATCCAACGATTTGTCACACCCTCTAAGCACTTCGTTATCAGCAAGCGCATAGAAAGCTACGCAGGAGGGAGAGAAGGGGATGACAAGGAGACCAGAAGTTACGTCTGTTTGTCAGCGCACGCTATAACCTTGAGCAGTAATACGAACAGACGTACGGGCTAATTTCGGTATTAAACCTCGAGCATTTTGCTTTTCTTTAATAACGACGCACTTACCTTCGGCGTTGAACTTAATTCGACACACGGATTACCTTCAGCGGCTTACCTTTGGCCATGCATCAACGTTCGCCTTCGGGAACACGAACGCTTATTATCAGAGTCAAAAACGCTGCTTTCTCGCCACTCATTGTCACGAATGCGGCTGCGTACTCTTCTTCAACGACACAATGATACTGCCGCATCATGAAAAAGCAATTAGCAAGAGAAGTGATTGGAGCCTTCCGCATCCGAAGCAAAAACGATAAATGATCATGCTGTAAATTGCGCAGAGCGATGCAGAATTTAGCTATCTTTCCAGCACCTGCAGAAGATGATGCAGTGATGCAATGTATATATTTTTCCCCTTGCTTGCGGCTTGTTTGGATGTGTTGCTGTTTGTTTATTTTTTTCGCATTTTCTGCTAAGCTGTACTTCACTTGTATATCAGCTGTTCTGTCACAAATAAACGTTACTTGCGAGTCAGCGCCTGTCTGTGTCCTTTTACTTTGTCGTCGTCTCGTGTGCGCTGTTCAACCAAGATGAGCCCGTAATGGCGCTCACGATGAGACTGAAGTCGGCGCGAGCAGGGAATAAAGGCGGCTTCGCCGCGTGAATTTGAACATTCGACGTAACTTTGCACCACGTGACAGCGCTCGCCGAATAGCGGCGTGAGCGGCTGAAGGAAAAGGTATGCGCAACTCTGCTACCTAAAGGTAGCATGTACAGTAACTCTACTTTAGTACATAGTAGTATGGCGCGCCAGCTAACGGATGCCCCGGATTTTAGTCACGCAATAATGTAGATTTTGATATTATCGGTGCTGCTATCTACACACACCAATCTTAAACATGCAATTACTGATTATTTTCACATTTCTGGTAGGGAATGTGCTGCCAAATGAATAACACCCAAACTTTGTGTAACGTAAAATGACTTTTTGGGGCATCGGATTATCGCGAAACTTGCATCTGCGCCCTTTTCGCGACGCGGATTGAAAGGAATCCGTTCGCGTCATGAACGGCCACGAAGTGCCGCAGGAATTCGCACTTCGTTGCCGTTTCTTACGGGAACATAGTTACGCAGAACGAAGTGCGGTTCAATGTGGTGCTCGCATACTAGCGAATAAATGCTGAAAGCTTTATCTTTCCTTTGGAGGTTCCGCTCCTATACTTCTTTCGGGGGTCGTCGTCCTTCGGTGCGGCGAACAGCGTCGCTTTTGGCCCATTCGGGTAGCCCGTGCGGCCGCCCGGAGAGAAGCACTGGTGCAAGTCAGTCCGCCTCTTTGTCCTGCAGGCCGCGGGCTGCACGCGACGCTCGCGATCCACGCGAGAAGGCGCTAAAGCGCAACGGGTGCTCCCAACACTAAACGACACGCAAGGCCAGCACGTTGTGCCAGAAAACACTTTGGGCGCAGCCGTCCGCACCAAACCACCACCACATACACTATGAAAATAGGGAGCCCTCAGATGTGCGCATAATAATACATAATATCTCAGCTTGCACCCAGAGACACAGGCGAAGAAGAGACACACGAAGACAAGCGCTGACTAACAACTGAATTTTATTTCGTATGAACATGCTGAATTGCCCATGCGCGAGTGCATGCTGTCTAAAGCGTCCTTTGGTCATGATAACACGTCACCATTTGCACAAAGTCAAGATCAGCGTGCAAGGGAGTTGGCTAGGCGCAAGAATGATAACACCTTTGTAAATAGCGTTATAGAAGGTTTGCCAATCGCCTTTTTTTTTTTCACATGACGTTTTAGTGATTACAGTATAGTGCCACGCTAGCCGCGAGAATGACAACTCCTTTGTGGATAGCGTTATAAAAGGTTTGCCAATCACCTTTTCTTCTTCAATTGCCACTGCTTAAATAATGAACCATTTTTTCTCACATGACGTGGTAGCGATTACAGTAGTGCCACCAAAGATATGAGTGCATCCACACTCGCGGCAAAAAAAAAAACCATCTCCGCTTTCTTCCGTTTTCAACGATGCTCTAGCAGACGCACGTTGAGACACCCGTTTGTCCCACGTATGCTGCTCCTCAGGAAAAGGGTATGCCATATACCACGTGTTTAGCACACTCTGTGACTATGCTTAATAATGCAGCCTTCATCCTTATTCACGGGACGAGTTCGCTTGCATAGCTTCGACGGTTTATTGGGAGCAGAAGAAAGAACCGTCACCTCGATTTCCCGCTGATTTTCTTTAAACGGTGTGATATCCGATACACATATGTGATGCGCGGTAGCTGATGCGCATGGTTAATTCTGCGCATTTATACCTTCATGTTCCTTCCAAAAAAACTATGAACCATATCCCCTGATATGTGGGGTTTAACGTCCCAAAACCACCATATGATTATGAGAGACGCCGTAGTGAAGGGCTCCGGAAATTTCGACCACCTGGGGTTCTTTAACGTGCACCCAAATCTGAGCACACGGGCCTACAACATTTCCGCCTCCATCGGAAATGCAGCAGCGGTGCGCACGGCGTTGACCCGGTTGAAACGGCCGTCGACGCGGGTGCTGAAAGAACGGTTTGCAGCGAATCTCGGCGTACCATTTACTCGAGTAAACCTTTGTTGAAAACGCAAAGACACAAGAGGCGGAACGCGTTGAAGACGCTTGTGCTCAACTTCCTTGGCTCGCGTCTCGTCGGTGTTACCCGCGCGCCGTCTGTATTTTCGAACGCGATCGGTTTTCTTTACTCGCACTTCGTCGGTGTCCCTGGTCTACCACTGCCGACGCTTTCGTTCGACTTCCCTGGCTCGCGCCTCGTCGGTGTTGACGTCGCGATCGGCTTCGCTAACCCTCGCAGCGCTGGTGACAGCCGGAAAAGATACGCACACACTAGCGGGAAGCATGCGGCGACCGCGCGCCCCGCCCGTCGACGCGATCGCGTGGCAAGTAGCGGTGCGAGATTCTCAGGCACGCGCACCCGCCGGCTCGCGGCTTATTATGGCCGACAGATAGAGAGAGGTGGCGCGGGTGCGATGATGCCCACGTGAGGAGAGGGCTCGAGCGTTGCGAGCAGTGGAGATGGTGAAGCGAGTGAGCTGACACGCGGCGAGCGCGCGGCAGGCGAGAGAGAGACTCACCACACACTGCTAGGAGGGCATGAGCTACTTGGCACCACTCCAACACCTGCGTCGAGGGGAGTGGTGCGGACGGAGAGACAGCGTCACACAGGCCACAGCCGGACTAAACTGCACATGCACGCGCTTCTTTCCTTACGGCCTTCTCACCCGTCGCGAATACAATGGACCACCCGTCGGTGGTAGGGGCGCAGCAACCCTGACATTACATCTTCTGCGCCGCGCACATGGGAGTTTGTCGATGTCAAACCGTGGAATAAGGGTTCTTGACGAAGAGGGGGATTATTAAAGAAATCGAGGATAGTGGTAGGATCGGCTAATAAAAGGCAACTAATTTACCAGACGGCTTGGCGCCTACTGTAGGTATGTATGTGCTCGTGGATAATACAAGCTGAAACTCAGTGAAAATGCGGAAGAATCGGCGAATGGGAGGCATAATTCAGAAGGCATAAAACACTCGCAAAGATCAGAGAGATATAAGAACAATGCTGCACCTGTTCTGCAATCAGAGAGCACTAAACACCTCCGGCCCTTGGTCTCGTCGGACAACGACGTCGCAATTAAAAGAGGTCGCTCTACGGAATGACGAGCGCGCCTTCCTTTTTTTAGCTATTTTCTATTTTTCTTTATTTTTTCAGGTACATTTGGAGTGTCGTCAGGGCTAATAGCTGCTGTCTGCAGCCTGACAATTCTTTTAAACACGTACGTGTGTTGTACATCTAATTGCTGAGGAGAAAGAAAGTAAAAAAAAAAAGTGAGCGCCCTTCCTGTTGAATACCGTCTTCGGACGGCACGCACAGAGAGCGGTGGTGTGCATTGTCAAGGTGTTAACACCACCTGGAAATATTGATTCTGGAGAGCCCAAACCCTTTTGCATTCCTTTGTACTACAAGCCACGTCCATGAAGAATGCGAACAGAATACGCAGCTGCTTACGCTCGCAAGCCGCTTGCCCCGGAACTAAAACTGTAGTGCAAATGAGTTCTGCGCTATCTTTCTAGTTCATAAAACAACATGTTTAGAAAGAGAATTTGAAAACATTACAACTTACAGCAAGTAAGCCGCCGTTTTTATTTGAAAAATCTGTATAAATTCTTTTGTGGCTTATTGTTACAAGCAGGTTGTTGTGGATTTCCTTTTATCTCTAGTGTGGCTTGCTTTATTCTGGGATTTACCCACCACGGCTGCATTTCACTCGGTGCTTTGTCAGTGTTCAGTCTACAGTAATTTTTTTTTTAATCTAGAAGGCAGTAGCACAACTTTCAGTGCGCGCATTACGCACATGAATATAAGCTGCATGAAGGTGTATTGCTGTGTTCCGTCGCGGCCGCTCGATCGCCGTGGTTCCGCATTGCAAGTCCCGTTCGGGGAAAACACCCGGTGTTCCTTCTCACCGATTCCCCAACAATACTGAGATGTGCGCCAAGTGACAAAAGAATATAGCGAGAGACAACCTCATCATCAACGACAAGTAGGCATCGACAGTCGTATGCAAGACACTTGCGCGATGAGGGCTATGTGCCTGCGTTCCGCATCGGAAAACTTATTCCTGACTGCGCGCGCACCTACTCTTTTCGAGAACTATCTTTCCTACATGATTTCAAGTGCATAGAAGCCTCGCAAAGATCCTGCTTCACGAGTATGGCCCCTACGTCAAACATCAAGGAAGCGAAAAGCGGAGACCAACAAAACAGATCTGGATATTGCAACTTCACAAGACGCTTTCACTGAACAAGAAGCAGCAAGTGTTTGCACGCAAACAATAAGCAGCGACGCTCATTGGGCGGGTCGATACCAGACTATGATCGGACGATTGTGCTCCCAAGTGTTGTACCATCGTTTAAAATGCAAGAAAGTGCAACGATTGCCGAAAAGAGAAAAAAATGCATCCCAATATTGTCGCGAAAGTAAGCACAACGCATGCGTTAAGAAAATCGCAGCTGATGCTCAGAAAGGAGAGCAAAAGGCCGTGTTTCTTTTGCATCAAATAGAACGTGATTGAAGAAAGAATTCAGCGTAGCCAGACGATTTTGTAAGGGGTGTGTGGTATGCCGCTTTTTGTCACAAAGAGGCTACGATCATGAGCGCACTTCGGGGCTTGTGATACTGCCAGCAAAGTGCACTCTTCAGAGGTGTATAGGTTCAAGCCCAGCATCATCAGGTATGAGCAATGCCATAAACCAATTATGTGTCTTTAATTATTAAGCAACAGGTTAGTCAAAGAGCTGCCTGGCATCTAATAAAACTCAGTTGCGAGTCAGCGCTTGTATGTGCGTGCCGCCTCCATTGAGGCAGCCCGCACAAAAGGCTCCCTGTATGAAAGAGGCTTTATATGAAAAGGAGCAGCAGCGCTTCCACCTACCCTAGCGGCCGTCCAGAGCGTAAAGGGACGTCAAGAAACCAGGCGCGCCCCGCCGGTCATGCGCGCTGAACCAACACCACCTAGACTAAACACGACCGGTCCCCTACAACGATCGACGCGGCCCCGAACGGCGCCCCTGCGCGCTCAGGTAGTCACCGGCTGTTAAAAGCGCGCAGTACGCTTAAAGCAACGCTGCGCTGCACACCTAGGAGTTTTATCGGCGATGTCATACTGCGCGCTTTTCGCTGGTCGCCACATCGCCTTCCGGCTTTGTAAATGAATACGAGAAAAGGCACCTCCACAATCGCGCGCAACTCGGAATAATTGATGGGCCGATTCCGTGCTGTTGCATCAGCGCAAGTGTACAACATGGCAAGCATCTCTTAATTTCGCTCACGGTTACTTTCGGTTCCACAACCATCTTGTGGCACAGCAATAGCGCAAATCATACAAAATGACCCTTTTGGAGCAGCATGGCACAGCAATTTCCAGTTGGCGCAATTGGTGCAGGTTTCCCAACACTGCAATAGGGAGCGCGGATGGGGTGCATCAATTTGCAGCTCACTTCACAACAGTCGTACAAACCAGTACTATAGAGTACGCCAAACCAGACTTGGCACCTTTGTGGACGGGGAGAGTGTGATCAGAAGGAGAGGCAGTGAGAGGTAAACAGGACAAAAAAGTTTGCCTCTGTTGCTGCTGCTTGTTGCTGGCATAGTTGGTATCATGTCTGTGGACTCTCCCCATGGCAGTTGCACGTTGGCGTGCAACTGCCATGCACTCAGTCCCCCCAGAATGACAGCCGCCTTTTCAGAAATATGTGAAACAAACTCTGGAAAAATCAAATCTTCCGGAGTCAAATTTTGATGCTTTTGTCACTTTTCTCATTGTTTTTTTGTTCGGTATCCGTCCACAGCACAATCCACCCGCTGTGCAGCCACATCAGCAATGAACAGAGGTTGTGCGACCAAACCGTTCACAACCTACTGGTCACTGCGAGGCATCTTGGTCGAAAGGTGACCCTTTTGGTGAAGTCGCTCACTGACCGATTCTCTAGCTCTGTGACTTGTCTCAAAACTATGGAACCCATTAGGTGGTACATTATTGTGACACTGCAATACCTATAGCAGTACAATTATTTTAAGTGGCCATGGTTGCACTAGCAATAAAATAGATGTGAACAGGAACGTTGGCAGTAGTGACAGAGGGCACAGCACTGATACTGGTGTGAACATTGGTCACCGTAAGCAAGCTCCTCAGTTGCAGAGTTCTGTCAGAGTTGGTGTGAATGCCATCATGCTAGCTTAGAATAGATCACACAGCACGGCTTTGTCAAAAATCTGTTTCAAATATCAAATGCAGCTACTCATTTACTAGACAGATGCACTTGAGAGAGAGAAAATGAGATGGGCAGAGAAGTTCAATAGGTTAACAATCTGGTCAGCTGCTCTCACTGATAGATATGACAGAAAAAGAAAAATTTAGCCTTCAGAAATTTATTTTTCAATTTTTGAAAGTTTCACCTAACTTTAGTGAAATCGATTGTTGGGAAGTTTTGATTGAAAAGGCAAAGCGCCAGCCTTTGCAAATTTGTATTTTTCGATTTATGAAAGTTTTCTCTAACTTAGTACACACAAAAAAAGGCTGGCACTTAACTATTAATTTTTCATGTTTCGTATTATCCCCACACCTGAACTTAAGCTGCAAAATTTCATTAGCTGCGCATCTTCACAATTCACAGAGTCGCAGTGGTGCAGGGAAATGAAACATAATAGGGACTCGCTTGCTGGATTTTGTGCCAACCGGTTGTGCCCTTGCGATCTCCGACGACAGCGTAGCTCTAGCTGACTGGGCTCGCCCTACGTCATCTCCTGACGCCGACAAGAGCTCTCGCCAGTGGTGCCCCTACCTCAGACTGAGTCTCGTCTTTTCCAACATGCATTGATACCACACAGAATATAGTTTTCTACCTTTTCGTGTCAATTGAAATACGACTGGTGATGCAGGCATTGAACCCATGACCTTTGATTCAGCAAACAGGCACTGCAAAAACTGTACCACTACGGTGGACTGTGTGAATGTGAAGTGCCAGTGCAGGACTGTCACTTAGGCATGTGCGAATATTCGAGCACTTCAAATATTTGACCGATTATTATTACAGTATTCAAATTCATTTTGAAACACGTCTAAATTATTCTAAATATCAAAGTATTCGATATGAATGAATATATGTATAATCGGTATGTAACCGTTGCAGTGGAAGAGTGCTTTACCGCGTACTTCCCAGGGAGAATCCACACAGTCCCACTTTAATCATAGAAGAATTCAGCGCAAAAAACAGTGATGAAGGGACACAGTTTGCATTGTGTTTATGCAATGAATTCCTTCTCCATCCTCGATTTTCATTGTATATTCTACTCGATGCTACAGCAACTCGCCAAACAAGCCACTTTTGTGAAGTACCACACTTTTAAGGAGATTCATAATTTTTGGGTTTAAAAGCTTGTTATATCGGCTTATATGCTCTGAGTACTACGTTATCATTAGCACTTTACCGAAAATCGAACCTGTTCGAAGTAGCTTTCACTTCCTTTTGAACCAAAAGGAACAACATTTGCACACATTTTGTTTCAGCTATGAAAAATATTGTGCACATTAATTGGGTCATGACAAATGTGTTAATTTTTTATACAAGCAATATATACTACACATATTCAATTTGAAATTATTCAACCATATCACTATTCTTCTTTGCATTTGCTTCAAACCAATAACTTGGTATTCACACGTGCCTACTACCACTCTACTGAAAAGCTACAAAGCTACCTAGCAGCTATATGGCACTTGCAGCACGGGCACTTGCACTAGAAGCCATTCCAGTGCATTCTTGTAGATGCAGTGTTTTGACAGCAGTGGTAAATTACCGAAGTGCTACAGCTACAGCCGACTAATGCTGCTCTTGCTTCCTTTCCTAATCATGGAGAAATGTCACGGTGGGCACTAGAGGTTAATTGATGCGAGAACTGAATCAAATAGCACATTATTAGCTCCTTTTAAGCATTTAGAATATATACAAGCCCATACTAACCACAATGACCAGCCAATGCATAACTCAATTATGCATATCCAGAAACTAATATACATTTGCATCAATATCATACTACATCATACGCTACATTCAATGGCAACTCAGTTCTAGGTGATGTTCACATGTTCAGTAGAAGTTCAGCTTTATCACAGGTCCAAAGCAGCAGAAGCTGCCATTTTGGATAATGGAGCTAAATATATCAAAAAGCATAAATAGACAGCACGAGCATTTCTTTATTGTTGACGAGAGATTCCATTTTACGAGCAGAAACGCTTCGCAAGTGCTTTACAGACTGTGAACAGACAAAAAAACCTCTGTTATTTTCTTTTATAATCGCAGCCCATGCCAAGCTCTTAGGAACTATGACTGACTTGACAAAAATGTATAGGGCTGCCGACTTTGTCTCCACCTATAAATAAGATCAATTTCCATAATTTCTTCACAAAAGCACAGACATTCCAGTATAGTACTCTTCATTTTTTTGTCTCAACAAACATCGAAACATCTGTTCACACGTTGGATGCATGCCATACTCGACTTTCAAATTGGCATGCATCACATATAAGACAGCATTTATTCTAGCAGACACATGCCCTGGAAGAATCATGCAGAAGTTGCATAAACCACTTTTTCGTCGCATCTCTGGCTTAGCAGATGAGTTGGTTGCTAAACAACACGATGATGCCATGGCACAATGTGACTTGCTTGGTAGAAAAAAAAAATGTCAGTTATAAAGGTGTGAGCTCTTACAGAGCCGCCCTGATCGAAACAGTAACCTTTATAAATGACTATAAAGGTCAGTCCTGGCAGCAAATCCGCACATCTAGCTGTGCTGCATATGCAATACCAGACCACCACTAATGAGCACAACAGTGCAGGAGCAGTTCCTCCTCAAAGGAAGTCTTTCGCCGCAAGCCCGAAGACTTGCCACAGCTAAAACCATTCCATTCATTAAGTACGGTTATCACTCCATCTGATACTTTCTCATGAAGAAGCCTTCGCTCAGTGCAATCCAATGAGGTACCCTTGGCACTTCTTGTGTGGTCCCAACAGGCAAATGGTACCATACTGAGACCATAAAGCATCGCTTCCACCTGCTTGTGATAAGACGGCTTGCATTTCCTCCTCCATGTCATCACGAGACGTCTTGGTGGCTTTCCACTGTCCGCGCAGTACCCGACATTAGAGAAGTGGGAGATGATACACTTGTGCCTGAGTGAAGTAATGGCAGCATCTTGATCACACCTTGTAAAGTGCTGTCGCAAAAGCTAAGGTGCAGAGAAGCCCATGCAATTTCGTGCTGAACTACCCGCATAGTTCGCAAAGACTCCTCACAGACAAAAGTAGAGTAGGTACACGTCAATATGAAGCAGCACACTCTTGGCAGCCTGTTCTTCTCTATCCAGACGTCAAACTTGTGCTCTATCATGTCCATGTGCACCAAACCTCTTGTAGCAAGAGAAAATACCATGACTAGATGAGGGACTATAACAGACACATGGCCACAGCATTCTCATAACACTGCTCAGATGTACATGGGCGTTTCCTGACCAGTCAACAGCCTGAACATCGATGTTGGCATTGTCTTCATGTGAATCTGCAAGAAAACAATGAAAGTAGACACTAAGTCTCATAGCACGAAAGCTTTAAGATCTGTACTGTTACATGTTTGGGGAAGTTGTTATTCCTAAAGGGACACTGAAGTCAAATGACAATGTACGTGATAGTGAAAGCTCAATGTATGACGTCTAAACCGACATGATTATCAACAGTAGTGCCCTCCTTACCGAAAAAATTAAGCTAAATGCACGAGAGCACATGCGCCACAGTAGGACATTCTCAAGATGATCTCGAGGACGTCACAGTTACAGCCTGCAATTAATCACTAGTAATCGAACTAGCTGCACTAAATCAAGTACTTTTCGTGCATCAAGAGATGTAATAAAATGCTACTTGTTCATTTTGGTTCGACTCATAGAAAAAAACTCGCCGGACGTTACTAGGGGGAATGGCGCGAGTGGTTCAATTTTCGCCTGGTTAAACTGGACAGGTCGTGCCATCTAGCGGGGCCTAGATGAACCAAGCACGTGTGCCATCTCGAAGCCAATGGCAGGAAATTGTTCAATGGCCATTGTAGCTGCTGTGGCTCCCACTGCTTTCGTTCTGCTGCTACTAGTGTCGGTGGCCGCACAGTAAAGCAGGGCAACGTCATGCACTGCAACAGTGATGTGAGGTGTTCTATTGGAGGCAGGTAATTTAAAGTGCGCTAACCCAATGCGGACCACTAAAACGTGATTGCATTTCAAAATAAGCACTTCTTTGGCACAAAAGTAACACTACGAGGTTTCTGGGCTGTTATTCAACAATCAACATTGACTTAATAGTTGCCATTAGTGTCCCTGTAAGGTGTTATGCTTTTAATTCATAGAATTCACCAAAGCATCGATTTGAGCACATTTATAGTGGTTTCAGAACCTTGGTGCCGGGAAAAAACTCATTCTTAATAAAACATTACACACGAACAGTACAATTAAAAACAATGGAATTAAAAAGAAACCTTACTTTAGCATTCAGTGGTGGAAGTGAAATAATGCTATTTTGGAGCAGCTTTGGCGCAGTAAAAGGAGAGTTTAGGAGAAAGTTTGGAGAACCAAAAGGTACATTTTGGAGCAACACAAGTTAGTTTTGGAGCAGCTTTCTAGAGTCGAATATCATTGTCAAAAAAAACTTGTCTTGGTAAAAAGAAATTCCAATGATTTTCATAAACATTCAGTACTAATAAGCTTACCAGGCTTACTGCCTACCAATGTGTGCATACGAGTGCATAATACTGAACATGTCCATTTCATACTCAGCCTGAAACATAACAAAAGATATATTCTAGGTGGTAAAAACATGCAACTATTTCTTTACACAAACGTATCTGCAGCAAGGAGCCTCGCTAGTCTCTTCATAGTTGCAACTGATGCGTAAAACAGCGTATAGATGATTGCGGCACACTTCGCTTGGCAGAAGTTTGTTATCTCCGTGCCAATTGAACACACTACTCTGCTCACCTGTGCTCGGACAGGAGCAAAGTGGCAACGAGCAATTCACACTGCTAATTTATGCGCACAGAACATCAAGCCGCCAGGAAGCGCCAGCGTGGGCAGCATAGGCACCGCGCTGCACACAACAAACCAAGATGTGATCTGAGTCCACGTGACCACTCCGTGTTTCAATCAAATTGTCAATTGTCACTTAGTACCAGATCATGAAAGAGTAGCGCGCACATATGCATTGCAGACAGCCAATAGTGGTCGTCTTGTCACCATTTCAGCCCCTGCGTGCTATAAAACGATCCTGTGCGAGTAGCAGCCCAGATTATTTTCCGCACTTTGGCAGAAAAGGAAGAAGAAAATACTTTCTGATAGGTACTTTGGGACACATTTGCTTTTGACGGTGGGGCGTGTCGAGAGGTGCGCATATGCACTTGTAAAGGCACGGTGCTGTTTAGTGCATGATCATTGGCATTCATTGAGTGTTCCCGGCTGGTACAAATTATCGAGGTTTCACTGTGCTACTAGATAAATTACAGTTACTCATGTTAGTGCCACCACCTTTGCAGGGAAACAAACTACTGTGATAACAGCAATGATACAAGCACTAGCAAGCCCCATCAATGAATCAAATTACGTGATCCAACTCCACTGGATATGATTCCAACCACATCCTTGGTGTGGCCAACACTCAGCATTGCTCGGTCGAGGATAATAGATGGCTGTATTTTGAGGGTTATACTTCCAATCGACAATTATCACAGAAATTTAAGTTTATGCACAGCCGGTCAGATTGGCATAACACTTCTACCCCTGAACATTTCTATTGTCCGAGTGGTACTTGCAATGTTATGAACGTTCTGTCTGCATTTTGAACTCCTGCCTCTCTAAGCAATAAAATTTATACAACTGGCTGTTTTTACTTTCAAGCATCATTCCTACACCCATTTTTCTGAGTAATATGAGGAGCTGACAACTAAATGAGAATGATGCAGGGGGCGTAATTTTAATGTTGCAATGTCCCAAAGCATTTTTCTTACTATCAGAGGCACTATCAAAAGTGATTAGCCTCACATGGTGTTAAACAAAGTTGTTTCATTTAATCAATCAATCAATCACATGGTTTTGGCAAATAAAGGACAAACTGAAGTGTATGCCAACTCGTTGCTCAGTGATGATATCCACACTCTGCTGACGAAGCATGAAAATGACTGTTACAGCAGGATGCCGAAGAAACATGCTGTTTAAGGCATCTGTTCACTCACCTCTCCGACCGATGTGGCCAGCAGGTTCACAATCTTCTCATGAGGAACAGCCACAACACTCTGTCCGTTGATCTCAATGATGCGATGACCGACTCGGACACCACCACGCTCCGCAATGCCGCCACGGAGTAGGCTGCAGATGACGCCATTTTGCACACTGAAGCCCAGCTGGTACTTGGTGTCAGGCCGCTTGATCTTGACTTCAACGACAGGTGCACAGGGAACTACTGTCAGCTTGACTACGCTCTGGTGTTTGGTGTTCTTGACGTACGCCTGACAGGTTGAAAGAGGCAGGCCCACAAGGCTAACTCCATTAATAGCAATGATCTGGTCGCCTATGTTCAGCTGTGAGCAGCGGGCGGCTGGACCGTTGTGCGCCATGTTAGCCACGACCACGGTTGGCAGCATAGAGCCCCAGCCACTCTCGACGATGACCATGCCCAGGATCTCGCCCTTGTGCTTGGGCACAACCACCTCCTTCTGGCGCTCCTTTTTGGCAAACATTTCCAGTTCGTTTCCAAAAATCTCCTGAGAGTTGAGCACTTCCTGGTAGTCCATTTCTTTGACAAAAGACGAATCCTCAATTCCATTTGCTTTTAGAAACTCCATGTACGCCACCTGCAGAACACCATGCTATGGTTACACAGTTGTCTAGATTGACTCGGAGATCACCTGCAGAACACCATGCTATGGTTACACAGTTGCCTAGATTGACTTGGAGATTAACTTAGTGTCCAAAACAAAGACCTTGCAATACTAATACCAACCAGCACAAGCTCTAAAATGACATTTTATTTTAACTAGCACAGTTGAACTCCATTATATGAGATATGGGGTGTAAACACAACTGGACATATCAGAACCATTCATTTCCATGGGTGGCTTTTTGTGGCTCCGAGAAGGGCGTGCACAAATTACGCAGGGATTTCACAACACTAGCGAATGCATACGAAATAATGTGAAATAGTACTGCCATGCACAGTATATACATAAAATAAAAGAAAATAAACAGGAGCACAAACGAAGTGTGCTAGTTAATGTAACAGAATTAGCACTTTAACAGTCGCATCCAGTCACGAACAGTCTAATCAGAATCGCTGATAGAGAAGTCCGATTGAGAATCATTGTCTCGGCCGCTGTCACCTCCCTCCCAAAGCGCATTGTCCTTGGTTCCGTTGAGCATTTTCGAATGCCCCATTTTTTTTAAGCTCTTCTCGACAATGCTAGAAAAAACTAGGTCCCACGACATGGCAACACCAGAGGACCTATGTGTTTCTTAAATGGCAAGGAACTTGCATGAGCAAGCGTGCACTTTTCTGCTTTCTCCCGTACCAGTCACACCGATCGTCACACGTTGAAGAACTTCATGCTGAAGTGCTTGGCAGCAGCACGGTTTCCGTTTTTTCGGCAAACTTTACAACAGCAAGCTTGAATTTCACTGTATATATATTTACTGTAGCACATCGCAAGGGAACCCTCAGAACGTGCTGGCCGAATTAAGTTCCGAAATCAACCAAGCGTGCGTTGAAGCACTGACGCAGACAATGCAGGGAACAAATGGCATGACAGGCCCACAGTAACAGCAACAACCGTTTATAGAACAACTGTCATTAACGTTCAGTAACGGGCCTTCATACGCCTCTGATGCAGAAAGTTGTCTGAGCTGCGTTACACCCTAGCCGAATATTGCAATGCCCATAGACTATCGTGCCTCCAAGCGGAATTCAAGGGCATCCTTTTGAGGATGGTCATAGGCAGACGCTCCGTTGTTGGGCTGTGCTAGCCTCAGTGTTAACACATAAGCAAGAAATGAATACTAACCACTTTGCTTGTTTCGTGCATCAGAGAATAAACCTGACCATCCGTGAGACGATAAATCTGATTCGTTCTTGCAAGACGTCAAGCTTTCATGAAGTGAAAAGTGTGGCAACTCGCACTTCCGATTACAGCCCGCAGAGTACACATATCAGCTTTGCAAAATTTTCTGAAGCCAGAGTTAAATGTTATCGTCGCACCTTTGCATTCGAAACTTACATTCATTGTACACCGAAAGTCGCACAGGCTCGCAATTTGCTCTCGAAAACATTACCAATGCTGTGCCGCTTGTTTTTGTGAGTTTGCTGATAGATGGCAGCACACTGCAAGCAATTCGCTTGTGAACGGGTTTCAGAGCGAAAGGTTCTCCGTGCCCAGATAAACGTGGTGAGTGACGCAGAGTTGTGTGTGGTTGAAGTCAATCGGAGGAGGGGATTCCTCAGATTGTTTTTAGCAGTGATGTTGAAAGAAATCATCATAATGATGAGGATCATTTACTGAACATAGAAGGTCATCAACGCACCAAGAGTGACAGCAGCGATTAACGATCAGCTGATAACTCAGGAGGAGCGAATTGCACTTCACGTCCCCTCGTCTGTTAATGTTTTTTCATTCTCGTAAGTTCTTCAAGTTTGTACAGTTGAATCTCGATAATTCGAATTCTATGGGGCCCGAAAATTCGTTCGAATTAAAAAAAGTTCAAATAAATGAAAGCTAAACGAACGGAGGACTCACCATGCAGTGACACATGTTCATTGAGCTAACACACGAGCGGGAAGTCTAAGAATTCTTACATTTATTCACAAATCACAGGACATCCGTCATTAATTGAAGTAATCGGTGATTTGCATCTACACACGCTTGCCTTGCAGCGAGTCAGTTTCGCACGCCGCTTGCAAAGCATTTCTTCAGCTTCAGCATTCTTTTGGCAAGAGAAGTTGGGTGTGGCAATGTTCAGCGCCAACACTCTCTAAAAACAACGACGACGACTGCGTCTCCGCTATTCTCTCTGCTACTACCCTCTGTGCCGCAGCCGCAGCATGGCCACCATGTGACGAGAAAGGAGGAGCGCCTCCATGGGGAGAGAAGCAGATCGGCATTTGAGAGAGAACCAATACTCCAGGGAATAAAATGAAAAAACTTCATGGCAGCTTTTATTCTTCCGTGTTCTCTTCGCGCGGGTCGTTGAAAGGAGAAGGGTCAACGTGGCAGGGACGGGAAAAGGGGAAGCATGGCACCGGCGCTTTGCAGATCGGCATTTGAGAGAGAGCAAGCACTCCACCACAGCCTTTTCTTTCCTTTATTTTTCTGTTGTACACAGCATTGAGGTGTTAGAGGTGCCGCCGCGAGATTGGGCGTGGTGCCGAGAGCATTTTCAGGGCGTGGTATGTTTGAATTCACCGTCGCAAATCCTTGTGCATTCGAATTACAGGGCGTTTTCGCTCATTGGAATACACATAGCTTTGACGGGACCTCAGCGTGAGTTCGGATTAACCAGAAGTTCAAATTAAGCGTGTTGGTATTAATGAGATTCGACTGTATTTGATATATAATATCAAATACAGTCGAGGTCAGAACAAAAGCATAGTTTTTCTTGTGCATTGCATGTAGCCCAATTACAGTGGATATTATGGAGTGCTGAACACTGCCAACACGCTCGAGCTCGACCAGAGAAGCAAAATGGTTGGAGCAATGAAACATGCAGTTACGACTACAATCCACGCCCTCTGCTTATCCTGAGCTTCACTGGTACCTTCCAAATTCTGGACAAATTTTCGCAATTTCGATGTGGCGAAAACTCCCGACTATATCGAACCCGTTTATATCAAATTATCCCGTATATCGAACAATGCCTAAACACGGTAAGTTTACATTGAGAATATATAGCAAAAGTTACTGTTTTAGCGAACGAAAATGGCAACGACAACTGATATATCAAACTCCATGTGCCTCAAAAGTGTCCCAGCAAGTTGGTTTTCCCGGCACCACGAAGGAAAACTGCCGGCACCACCCTAGAAAAAGTTGGTTAGACCCCGTTGTGCGCGGGCGAAAACCCCCTCCAAAAAGTGATCCTGGCCCGCTCGCAGCGCTTACAGCCAATCAGAGGCCGTCGTGCTTTCTCCGAGGCACGGAGGCGGTAGAAGTGAGCGCCATTTTTTCTTTCTTTATACTCGTATGCCTGCTGCTGCCGATTCAGCGTGGTCTGTGGTGTTGCCTGTTGGTGCTCTGTGAACTGTATTTGCGCGCTGTCATCATGGCTTGCGCAAAGAGGCAAAATTTGCCGTTCGCCGCGAAACTTGAAATCATCAATCGGGTTGAGCGCGGCGAAAAGAAATCCGACGTCGCTGCCGCGTACAAAATTCCAAGGAGCACCTTGAGTACTATCCTGAAGAACAAGGCAGAAATCAGGCCCAAGTCGGACAAAAGGCCAGGTGCCCATGGCGCTCGACGTGTGCGCGCTGCTGTGTACGAATATGTTGAAGCGGCCATTTACAAGTGCTTTGTGGACGTTCGGTCGCGAAACATCCCGGTGTACGGCCCTATGATCGAGCAGAAAGCCAAGGACCTTGCTTTTCTATATGGCAGGAATGATTTCCAAGGCGGCTCATGCTGGCTTCAGCGGTTCAAAGAACGGCACGACATTGTTGGCAAAGCTGTTACAGGTGAAAGCAGAGCGGCGGACCTGGACAGCGTAAAAAAATGGCTCGAGCAAAACTGGCGAGATATCACAGCAAGATAAAGAGCCCAAGATATCTTCAATGCGGATGAAACCGCTCTATTTTGGTGAATGTTGCCAAACAAGACCCTTGCGTGTCGTGGCGACAAGACAAGCGGCGGCAAGGCAAACAAAGCTCATGTGTCCGTGCTGTTGGCAGCTAATTTAGATGGATCGAAAAAGCTTCGACCTCTGGTTATCGGGAAAAGCACGGCACCACGGTGTTTTTGAAATGCGTTGTCGCTTCCTACCTACCAAGCAAACTCAAAAGCGTTTATGACCGGGGAGCTTTTCAGCAGATGGCTATCATCGTGGAATGATGATTTGATAGGCGAAAATCGCAATGTGTGCCCGCTCGTGGACAATTGTTCATCGCACCACTGCAGTACGACCTTCAGCAACATCAAGCTGCGTTTTTTGCCCCCGAACGCTATGTATGTACTGCAATCACTGGATGAAGGCGTTATACGCACAATGACAGCCGGCTATCGGAAGCGCCTGGTGGAGAGGCTGCTGCTGAACCTTCGTGTCGGCAGGCAGCTTAAAATCGACTTGCTCGGAGCTATTTCTATGTTGAGTAGATCGTGGGCAGATGTCAAGGAGGAGACGATCCAGAACTGCTTTAGGCATGCCGGCTTCCTCATGCCTGGTGATGACACCCCAAATTCTGACAGCACTGAAGACACCGCAGGTGTTCCCCCCGAAGTTTGGAATGAGCTGGCAGAGTTCCGGGGTGCTATCGACGGATCGACATTCGACGAGTTCGTCAGTGCGAACGATGATGTCCCCATCATGGGTCAATCACAGGATGAGGATTACATTGCAGATGTCGTGCCGACCACGAGCCAAAGCGACAGCAATATGGAAATCGACGACGGCCCATTGCCTACATCCTCCGAAGTGATTAGTGCACTTGCGTTGGTCTGGCGCTATTGCTTGAATGTGGAAGGTTGCGGCCTCAGTTCCTCCGACTTGTGGAACAACGTGGAGGCGTGCGTGCTGTCGCAGGCAGCGAAGTCGTTGACACAGAAAAAAATTCGGGACTATTTTGTTCCACAGTAGGGCACGCAAGTAAGCCACCATATTAATAAAGTACTTTTCTTCTAGTTTGTTATGTGCCTTTGTGTCAAAACCTATACCGGGCCTATATCGAATTATGCCATATATAGAAATAATAAACGGTTTTCGGCAAGTTCGATATACCCGGGTTCGACTGTATTACATTGTCTTTCATCAGTCCCGACATAGCTTTCAAAGAATACCATGTATTGCGAAACCAGCTGTTACGTCGCAACTGTGAGAACATTCCTGCACGATGCATCGCAACCTAGTCCACCGAACCTGCCCAGGCACCACCATTTTGATTTGACGTTTGACAGACTTGGCTTACCAACGGAACAGGCTGCAAGAAGCCGCAGGTGAGTAGGAGAGGCCGCCCCTAGATGGTCAGTTGTGAAAAGTGCTATCACCGTTATCACTGTGCTTCATCACTACGAGATGCCGAGAGTGTGTGACAGTCCCACCGCCGCATGTCGCTCGTTGTGACTCGTCTTCAGTCGCTTTTGTGAGCGCTAAGCCCGTTACCGTTGAACTTGCCAACACAATCTTTGTCAAGCCTTAATGGCATCGTGTAAGCGGAAAGCGCTTTCCCTTGAGGTAAAGCTGGACATACTTAGATCAATCGACAAGCAGCCAACGCGAAAAAGGGTCAACATAGCCAAAAACCTTGGACTGCCACCGCTAACGCTCAACAGAATCGTCTCAAAGCGTGCCGAGATTGAAGAGAATGCCGTTCTCTTCAGCCCGAAAGCCAAGCAAGCTTGTGGCGCCACATACGTGAAACTCGACGAGTCTCTTTTCACCTGGTTCAGGCAAGCTCGCGCTGCCGGTATCAACTTCGACGGCAACATTATACGCGAGAAGGCGATAAAAATAGCCGCCAGGCTGAGCAACACTGATTTTGCAGCGTCAAATGGCTGAATCGACCGTTTCTGCAAAGGTACAGCATCGCTTACAATATGGTAAGCGGAGAAGTGGCAAGTGTGAACGTGGAAACAGCTAATGATTGGAAGTCCACATTATCTCCTTTAAGAGGGGACGCGGCACTTCGGGACCGAAAATCAGCCAAAAAATCGAGTTTTCGCGGACCTTCTTTTCGCGTTCCCGACATCATTGCGCACCTATTTACAAAATTTCATAGCCGAATACCATCAACTTTTATCGTTATTCAACTTTAAAAAACCGAAAACGGGCGTCCTGCCCTTTAAATTGAGGGCGAATAGCGCAGGTTTCGGCTCTATGATACGCGGGAACTACGCGCACGATCGGCGCCATTTTGGTCTTGTTTGAAAGAACGCGTTTTCAGCTGTTTTTTTTTTATTCAGTAAGCCACATTGAGCGTTTCCCCGGCTCGAAAAACGGGGCCTCAAAGACGAAGAGCCGCGCTCACTGCCATTGGCTAAACGGCGCACGTGACTGAAATGGCGCTTTCCGGTTGGCTGGAAGCTCGCGGCTTGCGCCTGCATACGCGACCCGACGCAATTTTGAAAGGGTTACCGCTGTGACGCCTCGAAATAGGCAGAGCACTCTGAAGCTTCTGATCGTATCGCCATGCCTGGAAACGCAAAAAAGTATCGGACCGTGCACGCATTTGGTCGCAGGAAACGCAAAGGTCGTGGGAGAAAGTCTACGAAGTCATCAGAGCCCTTGGTTGACTCCGACGAACGATGTGTCGACGCTCCGCGGCCGTTCAGCGATGGTGCGACCGAGCGCGTTGCCTCCGACGACGATGACGGTGAAGCGAACTCCGGACGACTACGAATCGACGCCAAGGTGGTGACAAACGCCGAAGTTGAAGAAAATCGTGCCCGGGAGAAAGCGACGCTCGACCGGCTTTCATCGGCGCCAGCAACTGCACGGAAAATTGACTTTTTCACCGCGAGTTGTAGCGAGGCAACCGCACAGGACTCGGACCACGCTGCTCCTTATCTGCTTATGCATCTAGATATCCTAAACGCGATAATGGGTGCCTTGTGTTGCAAAGCCTGCCACGGACCGGCTACAATCGTCAGAGGGGATCGGGACTACAGACTTGCCGTGAAAGTGCTAGTGCAGTGTGAAAGGTGCGGCGAGATCGCGAATGAATGGACTTCGCCCCGCGCGAACGGCACGAAAACATGCAATCCGTTTGAAGTAAATCTTCTCGCTTCGAGGGCGATGGTGGCTACCGGCAACGGCCAAACGAAAATGAACGATATTTTCGCAACAATGGGCATCTCACACCGCGGTATGCACCACAAGACGTTTCAGCGGCATTTGAAGAACACGCTGGCACCCGCTGCAACGCGAGCGGCTGAGTCCGCTATGAGCGAATGTGCGGAAAAGGTTAGAACAATTTATGATGACTTGTGCTTCGGCCACCGGGGCAATATTGCCGTTAGCTACGACGGCACGTGGAAGACGCGAGGCCATTCTTCCCACATCGGCGTGGGCACAGTTATCGAATTATTTAGTGGCTACGTGTTGGACTACGTCGTTCTTTCCAACTTTTGCCTAGGCTGCGAGGTGGGCCCAAAGCCTAGTAGTGAGGGCTATCAAGAATGGAAGGCTAACCACAAATGCCAAAAAAATACGAACAGCAAAGCGGGGCAAATGGAAGTGGAGGCGGCTCTAATTCTATTTCAGAGGTCGCTTGAACGCCATGGCCTGCGCTACACAACTATGCTGTCTGATGGAGACTCTAGGACATTTTGCGCCATACAAGACGCCAAGGTGTATGGTTACATTGACGTGCAGAAGGAAGACTGTATTAATCATGTACAGAAACGGATGGGCACCGCATTGAGAAACCTGGTGCAGAAACAAAAGTGCGATGGGAAAAGAGGCCTTGGTGGGAAAGGCAGGCTCACAGGTGAGCTGATCACCAGGCTGAGCACATATTATGGCCGGGCTCTGAAATCGCATGAAGGTGACGTGGGCGAGATGCAAAAGGCTGTGATGGCCACATACCGCCACGTCACCTCCACTGATGAATGCTCGGACCACAGTCTGTGCCCAGCTGGTGAAACTTCATGGTGTCGGCACAATGCCGCAAAATCAAAGGGTGAGCCCAACCCCAGGCATGCCTACAATCTACCGAAAGACGTGGCAGAGGCATTACTACCGGTTTATACCCGGCTTTCGGAAAGAGCCCTGCTTCAGAGGTGCGAACGCGGCAAAACGCAGAACTCCAACGAGAGCCTACATTCGGTAATCTGGAGTTTGGCCCCCAAGGAGCACCATGCGTCCCTGTTCGCTGTTGAAGCAGCTGTTGCAGAAGCAGTGCTGCGCTTCAACACGGGCAATTTGAATTCTGCAACAGCAATCTTAGGTGAAATGGACATGAATGCGACAAGTACTGGTGCCAGGAGAGCGAGAGAAAAAGACCACCGTCGCAGCATTGTCTCCAACAAGAAAAGAACAGCCTCATTGGAACTCCGGAAGCTAGTGAAGAGGAGGCATGAGCACAGAATGCATTCAGACTATGCTTCTGGTGCGTTTTGAGGTTGTCTTGTTGCATCTTCTGCAATAAAAATGTGTGCCCACGTTTTTTCTCGATTTCTCAAAACGACAATTTTCATGTGCTTCCCATTATGCCGGAGCAATATCTCTTGTTCTATCTGGGTTATCATTACGATTTCTTTTTTGTTTCGAAGATAAATGCAGGGGATGTGTCGTAAAGTAAGTTTTATTGTAATAATTTTTGGAGAAAACTCTCTAAATGGATCTTTTGTTTCAAGTGTAGATGGGGAAATTTTTCATGTCATATTCAACATCCCACAACTTTGCTTCGAAATAGCCCAGAACAATGATTTATACTTTATTGCACACTGTGAACATACCGAATTGGTTCTATAGGTTGCACATCAATATCCAAGTTACAGTTAATTAGCTAATTAGGCCTTAATTGAAAAAGTCGCAGTTCATTATATTTTTAAAACTAATTGTCACAGCAAAAAAAGAATTAGATTTTTGAAATCAGCAGTAAAATCTACATAGGCTCTCCAAATTTGACTGAGGTACTCGCAAAAATAAAAGAGTTTTTGGAAGGTGTAGCATCCCCCCTTAATGAAAACTGTGAGCCTCGTGACAATTACAACGCTGATGAAACAGGCATCTTCGGTCGTGTGCAGCCATCGAGATCGTTAAACCTGAAGGGCGAAGCGTGCCATGGAGGCAAATGCAGCAAAAATCGGCTGACGGCGCTCCTTTGCTGCAATTTGGATGGCTCAGACCAACTAAAGCCATGGGTGATTGGAAAGTTTAAAATCCCACGGTGCTTGAAAAACTTTCGCCTGCTGCCATGCCACTACAGACGTAACAGTTGTACGTGGATGACGTGCACTTTGAAAATTTTCTTCGATACTTCGATAATAAGATGAGTTGACAGTGCAGGCGGGTTCTCCTTTTCCTGGGCAATTGTGCTGCCCACCCGAGAGACCTGCCGTTTCTACAGAATGTCAAACTTTTTTTTTTCCACCAAATACGATACGCCACTAGTAGCCGTTGGATGCCGGGGTCATAAAATGCGGGAAGCATTCATACAGAAAAAGCCTCACCAAGCGCTGTCTCGCGCGTATTGATTGTGGACAGCAGCCTACGACAATTTCTGTACTCAACGCCATGCATTACGTCGCATCAGCGTGGAATGCAGTGCGCGTGTCAACTGTAGAGCACTGCTTCGCAAGGTGTGGGTTCCGTATGTACAGCAATGAGGAGCCTGCCATCGAAGCTCAACAATCGAAAGCATCCTTTTGGTAGCAAAGGTCAATGAGGCAATGAATGTGCTGGGTGCTATGTGTACAACGTCTACGTCGTTGTGGATGTTGCAGTCATGACCTCGGAGTGCCAGAAAACCGCAGAGATCAATGCAAACTCGACCGCAACTGAAGACGGGGACATCGATGACGACGACGAGCATGATCCATACGATTATAAAGAGTTGGCAGTGGAGTCGGCTCCTCTCAACTTTGGAGAAGCCGTCGCGGCCCTGGACTATCTTCGCAAGTACGTTGCACACCAAAGCGAAGCTGAAAGCAATGCAGGTTTGAACACTATTGAGAAACACGTGGTGCTTACCAGCTAGCAAAAGACGCGGCAGTCAACTATCTCAAGTCTTAGGCTCACCTAGCTGAAATAAATTGTTTGTAGTCAAAGCGCCTGTGCTCTCATTCATTTTTGGAGCTTTCGTCACTCTTGCGTTTCCTCGGCTGTTTTGTTTTCCCTACCCAGTCCACTGAAAAACATATGAACAGGGTTCCACTACCTCAGAGGGTCATTCAGTTCATACGTCTATTCTATTTTGCACAGTTTACTGTAATCCGTACAGGATTATGCAAGACATCGTTATACACAGTAGATCAGCTGACACTACGAGCCTTCGCACTGCAGTGAAAAATGAGGTAGCGAACATATAGCAGCTTTTATAGTTTTGGAAAGTACTTTGGTCTGATATAGATTTATTGGATGATTAAGAGTTCATTTGGTGAGAGCGGCACAGGGCGTATGTCCATGTGTCCTATCTTTTCCTATGTGAGTTCATGGGTTGACCCTCCTTCTGCTGGCATCTTTGATTGCACGGCGCGCCACCTTTCGCCCGTGGTCATTGCGTGGCGACCCGTCTTGAGTCTTTGGGTGCAGTATTCTAAGGAACCCTAGTTCGGGGAAGTCCTTGGAAGAAGATACTTCGCACTCACAGCCCGTTTGACTATGCTTATCTGCTTAGAGAGGTGCGCGCCCTGCACGCCTGTTCAAAGCATTCAAAGGTTTCAAGTGCGCGGGCCGGCGAGCTCAATCGGGTTTGCCGGGGAGTAAATATGGTACAGTCGCCGACCGATTTTTCGGACCTGGCGGGGACCGAAAAAAAGTACGAAAAATCGAACAGTCCGAAAAATTCGTTTTCGCCAAAAATCTGAAGTTTATTGCATCAGGCAGGTTTAAAAAAGTCCTTGATGCTGCCTTGCCTCAAACTACGCTTGGAGGCAATTTGGTTTGCCCGTATTTGCGCCAAGGTGACATCGTCGCCATAAACGCTCGACAAAATTGTCACCGCGTTGGCGATCTCAGACGGCTGCGGGCGGTCGTCGTTGTCATTCGACGACAACGACGACCGCCATCCGGCGTCGACCGTCATCCAGCGACATCTAGCTGCGAACGTCCACTCTCTATTAGCTTGATTATGGCAGCTTCCTTCTCCATCGTCAGGGTCGTATACTTCCCACGCTTCTTCACACCACCTGGCTCCCGCGATGGCACAGATAGCGGAGCCATGGCACCGAGAACACGAAATTCGATGCCGCAGATAGCCGCTGCGAAGCACACAACGTCTCGACGCTACGCGACACAACACGTGCAGAATGGCGACTGAAAAAAGCTGCAACGACAATAAAAGAATCCTTCTTTCGCCTCCTCCCCGTGCGATGTGATGACGATAGTGCTGACCGAAGACGAAAAAACGGCATCCATCACCGCGTCTTTTAAAAAGCAAACACGGCCTCCGAAACTTAAAACATGGCGTGCGCATTCCAATCTCGGAGGCAGGAAAGGCATCTGAAGACCAAGCTTAGCCAAGCCGACAGAAAATCCAACATGGCGGCGTTCACAATGGCTTGGAGCGTGGCACAAAACGAGCGATTTAGTCCGAAAAATCGAACTTTCAGGGGCAAATTCGCCCGAAAAATCGGTCGAAACAATGCATTAGCTCTATGGGATCCCTGACGGTGCATTTATGAAGTCCGGAATATCCAACAAGTCCGAATTTTTGGAGTCCGGAAAATCGGTCGGCGACTGTACTTATTAAAGCAGGAAACTGCAATAATTTCTCACAATCTGCAGCCTCCTTCTGCACATTAATGCACAGTTTCAATCTCCCTATATTGAAATAAGGGTTGATCAAGTAATTAAAACATGATACTCTGATACGAAAGGTCCCTCCATATAGTAACAAATGAAAACTGCTCCCCAGTACAGTGGAACCCCGATTGTACGACTTTCAGAGGACCACGCAAAACCGTTGTATAATCCAAGCGTCGTATAATAAAAAACTAAGATTACAGGCAGTGACATTCAGCCTTGCCCAAAGAACGGGTACAGACTACCCCAATAAGCCCACAGCATGACCTTGTACCTTTGAAAAGAAGGTAGATCAAATTATCGTTGCCAGAGGCTCCTAATGACAGAATTACTTAGTTGAAGACTGTGCGAGCACATTTTTATTCTCAAGTTCTAAATAAATCTAATCGAATGCCGAAAACTGCCTCCGCGAGAAAACGAAACCAGAACAGTGTAGCCAACAGTCGCCCGTCACAAGAATCTAACACAGTGTCATTGCGATCACGTAATGGCGACGAAACACGAGTTTGCGCAGAATGCCTTCAGGCATGGCTGAGCAGTGCGCGTTGTAATTTGTTGCGTTGTGAAGTGGAACTAGTGGCGTTTCGCTCTTATTATGAACGTTGACGTCAAGTGAAAGTAATTTTGCACGGTGAAAACAGCTGCGTCGCGCCCTTACGCGTGCGCAAGCCTCTGACTGCGAGTGCGACAAAGGCAGGAGATCAGCTGTATGTCGACCAGGACAAGTTTTTACACGGACTGAAAACATGAAAATATCAGCTTTTTGCCAGCTGAAGCCACTCTGTGTGGATAGAGCTTCACTAGGTAAACGAACCCGAATACGTACGCACGTGGTCGCGGCTTACGTAGAAGCGCATGAACTTCCAGGAGAATCAATTTTCCATCTTGTCTCGCTCTACTTCTCCAAATGTCAACCTAGGGGAAACCAAGTTCATGTTTCGCACTCGTGAATATTTGTTCGACAGTTGATTAGAGTAAAGGTAGTTTTCTCTTTTTGAACGAAATCTGAAAGTCGTCATAAGATGCAAGGTCGGCATAGAACTGCATCGTATAACCAAGGTTTTTATGACATTATTTCTATGGTGATTTTGCCGGAACCAGACCGATTCATTGTAAAATGGCGGTCGTAACAAAACCGGGGGACATATAATGGAAGCTTTACTGTACGTGTCTCTGATAAAGCGGTTCAACTGTAATGACAACAGTGAACAGAATTGTATGAATGGTAAACAAGGTATGGTAGAGAGTAAAAAAGAGGCATGTAAGAACAAGTGTTACTATGACCTTATCATTCACTGAACAGCAACACTATAAAGCATTCGTCCTGAACAAGCCTTACCTGGAAAGCCTGACCAATGGACTGTGCAATGAACTGGGCCTCTTCCGACTCAAACACGTGGCAGACCATCTTCGGAGTGCGTCGCAGCTTACTCCCGCCTCCCGCATCATCCTCCAGAGTTCGCCTCCGTGCCATTAGCACCACCAGGTCCCCAATGTCCGCAATGTAGGAGATGCTTCGCAGTGCATGGTCCATCATGATCTCCTGCAAGTAACAACACACAGGGGATGTCGAAATGCTTCCATGACACCACGATTCTATAGCGCTACGTTTGTCCCCTGAACTAAACAATACAAACACATTTACAATGCAAACCAAATGCTGTGATTATCTTTGTCAAAAAGAAACAGCATATGCATTAAGAAAGCTGTTTTCAAAAAAAAAAAAACTGATGTTGAAATGTCAAAACAAAACCTCATTATGGGGTGTGCCATAGCTGGGGACCCTCGATTAATTTTGGTGACACTAAGTTATTTAATGTGCACTTAAGCTCAATCAAATGATCATTTATGCATTTCATGCACGTCGAAATGCAGCTGTTGAGGCCAGGATATACCGAACGACCTAAAGTTTATCAATGCAAGACAACAGCCACCAAGCTATCGTGGCAGGCACGTAGAAGTGACCACTGAGAAATAACTGGAGCGGCTACCTTGAGGTCCGTATTCAGCACCATGATTTTCTCAGTGGAGATGAACAGGTCCACTTCAGTACTAGGTTGCGCTTCTCCTTCGGGAGCCTGTACAAAGCATCGAAACACCATTCACCATGACCGTTATACATGACACTCGCATCACATTTATCTTGATAGATCAAGAGATTGCATGCATGATTTTAATGACAGAGTAGCTTGTCACACTTACGTATAGCGTAGTGTCGTTTCATGCTGAGCGTGCAAAATTTCACATATCTCTCTCTACTTAATATAATCAATTATGTGTACTTATAAAGTGCAAGTACAGGGTGAGTTTCTTTGAATGACACGCTGTAAACTCTATTAATTTTTCCTTGGCTGGGCACTTGAAAATGAAATATCATATTACACTATTAAAAAAAAAAATGAGCAGCAGGCTTCAGAAAAAAGAGAAAGAGAGAGAGAGAATGATTCCTAAAGTAAAAGCTAAATGCCTTAAGTCACTCCACATGCTATAACCAATGATGCAGACAGTTTATGATGACAATTTCTTTAACAGACGTACTCACCAGGGACTTAATCCATGAAGCAGTGGTAGAAGGAAAAACAAAGCAAGCATGAGCTAAATTTACAGTTTTCGAAAGGGCAAACCAAACTTCAAGTTCTCTGTTTTACTCACCACAGTAAAGTTACCGAAGCAAATGCAGTGGTAACCAACACACCACCACGCAGATTAATTTAATTCCACGTGAGCACAACTGGTCACAAGCCACTTACAATGTCATTAGTGTCGGACTCAAACAAAACCAGAGAGAAAACAATGAACTGTTAATGGCCACCACTGGCTGGAAGTGATCAACAGTATTATAAGAGGCCGCATAAAAAATAACAAGTAATTATAGAAGGCAAGCAGTCTCATATTACTAATGCTACTACTGGAGCTCTTCAGGAGCTAAACCCCCCTGTGCACACTAACATTACATAAATCCCATCAATCAAATCAATTAAATCTGTGAAATGCTCTATCACAATATTTGCCAACTCATGGGAAACTCTAGCTATTCACTGCAAGAAACTCTGCATTCATTTAAAGATTCAATACGAAGCCTTGAACCGGAAAATGCTGTTCAGCCATGTACATCACAACAGGGGTGTTCAGGTAAGCTGTTGTAGTTTGTCAGTCCCCACTGTAAAAATCTGAGACAACACAACCGATATCTTGAGCGAAGCAAAGCTCCATGTAAGCAATCAGTTATCGTTGGAGACAAGCAGGGGGATAAGTGTTTAAACAGACCTTGATGCGCGACACGGCCTCCTCTGCCTGGATCATACGAGTGGCTTTGGTGGGCTGCCCCTCACACACTAGCTGCGTCGACCCCAAGTAGCGGGCTCGGAAGAGCACCCCTTCAATCAGCACTGCCGGTTCATGTACCAGAACTGCAGAAATGCAAAACAAAACACTTACATCCAGCAGAAGGCCGTTGGTAGTACAATAAACAGTACAATAAACAGCTAAACATGGTTGTCAACATGTCTGAAAGTGCTGCAACTGCAGCACCTTAAAAGGAGCATCGAGATATACAGCTAAACATGGTTGTCAACATGTCTGAAAGTGCTGCAACTGCAGCACCTTAAAAGGAGCATCGAGATATATCTACCTTCTTTCTCTGCTTTATAAACTCGCAGAAAAAAAAACCCTAGATGCAACATCAAAATATAAACAATTTCCTGAAACTACAAACTAGTTTCAGTTTCACCAGTGAATGATGCCATGATATGTTGTGCTTGCTAATTTCTTGCTATTAGCAAAACTGACAGGTAAGACAATCTGCATCACTTTTATTGCAATAGCAATTATATGGACTCTCTCGGCTGGATTTCACCGTCGGCGTCATGCATTGTATATGTATACGTATCTATATATATGAAAACATAAGAAAGGAAGAAATCCCAGAAAAAAAGACTCTGCCGCGCAAAATCGAACATGGGACCTCCGCGTCGTGAATGCGAGGCGTTAACCACTGAGAGGTATCTCCTTCAACATTCAAACAGCGAGCTATTCATATCTACCGCTTACCGCGGTTGGCAGGCATCTCGGAGGGGACTATTGTGTTTTCAGCATTATCAGCAAGATGGCGCAGTGAGCGCGCGGCGGCTTTCATCTCTCACGCGTACTTTGGCCCATGTAGAGAATAAGGGGGCGTATGCTTGATCGCGCGCCCTTATTTTGCAGTGGGGAGAATCGCACATGTTGGCTAGCCTTTGAGTTTCATCGGTATGATTCTGTTGTAGTTACTGGGCGCACAAAGGCTACTGCAATCATTGCGCAGCCTCCGTTTGTGAAAAGGGCATGCTTTTCAGGCACAGCGAAGTAACAACTGAGACGCTTATTCGTGTTAATCTGTACCTGTAAGTACATTTCGCGCGTCCTTTGTGCGTGAGAAATGCGAGGCACGTTTGGATCTGCTTACCATTCTGCATGTGACCTTCAAATTTTTTGCTATCGCGTTCATTGCTTCGCCTTTGCGGCAAAGCTGCGACTTTTTATTAACAATGCTGCGCCAACTTTCCAATCATAAGAAGTTGTCAGATTTCTCGCTCCTGTTCATCATGTCAGAATAATATCGACAAGTCCTGAATCTTGATTGATATGTGGAGTTTCAACGTCCTAAAACCACCATATGATTATGAGAGATGCCGTAGTGAAGGGCTCTGAAAATTTCGACCACCTGGGGTTCTTTAACGTGCACCCAAATCTGAGCACATCGGATTACAGAATTATCACCTCCATCAAAAATCCAGCCCCCGCAGCAGGGATTCGATCCCGCGACCTGTGGGTCAGCAGCCGAGTACCTCAGCCACTAGATCACAATGGTGGGGCAAGTCCCGCATCTTCAGAGAAATTTAGTATCAACTAGAAAAATTTCCAACCTTTGCGCTTACCAAGTATCATCATTTTATAATGTGTTCGTGGAGTTTTCAGACCTTGTTAAGCAGAAGTCAATGCTCTTTTAAAGTCATCTAACACAATGTAATCACCCTTATATGTAGTCGTATGTAAGCAATAGCAATTAAAGTTGGTACCCACAGCCTTTTTTTATTATTTTTATTCTGCATGCCGAGCAGCAAAAAAATTAATTTCTGCTCAGTTAATTTAAGTGATTAAATGAAGCCTTCTCTGTGGTTTAATTACAATTCAATTACAAACTTTCTTAATCCATGCTGACAATTTAAAAGGGAGATATCCCCAGTAATGTTCCTCCACTCATCACCCCACAAGAACTCCCAAGAAGTGAAAGCAGAGCCCCCTTTGACAGAAGTGGCCATCACAGTTTGTTAAGGCTCAGAAACTATTCTTGAGCAAAATGCTCATGAGTAGGCCACACCAATGTCTGGTTGAATTCACTTTTGTAAAGTGCATTTCATTAAACATTCCCAAGTCATTGAAGTGAAGGACACACAATGGCAGAGCCTCCTTAAGTTGAAGAGTGATTGTGTAGTCAAGAATAACTGTAAGTTGAGGACTGTTTATGAATGTGAGGGGTGAGTGCACACATTGTCATAACAAATTAAGTCTTGCACAGGCACACATAGATGTGAACACTAACACTTTAATTTATCCAGTGCTGCGCACGGTGAATTTGAACAAAAGCTTAACGACACAGAGAAGTACAAAAGGTTAGAATAGTAGCACTCTCTGCGCTCATTTGTACTTGTACCATTCATGTCCAATTTTAAATGCATCACAAAATGAACAAGGACAACCATACCAGCTTATAGATAATATAAATCCTGTACTTTGCTATATAAAATACAATAGTTCACAACGACACAGATCAGTGAAGTGCAAGAGAACTGAGCATAAAGCTTTCATAAGTACTACTGACCTTCCTTCGCTTGACAAACTTCCGTCGAACTCTTACTACATATCATTTAGGTTTCCTTAATTTCGTACAGACAGTGCAGTGAAAAAGTTGTGCATTACCTTTAATTGCTTAACTCTAGCAGCACAACCAAATCAGGGGCATTATGCCTCCTGAAAATACACACTCCTAGAGTAGATAGATAACACAAGTGATATGCACCATAACCACACATAACAATGCTCCCTTTTCACTGGTGAAATTCTATTTGTTATTTATCCCACTGTCACTTGTTCTGAAACACAGCAACATTGCGATAGTTCTAGGTTCAGCAAAGTGAACCTAGAGATCAAAATGCAAGCAAAGTTCAACTGCGCAGCTCACGCCTGAACAGCGAAAGAGTGAACTCAATTCAAGGGCTTCTGTACAAAGCCTCGTGCACCAAAGCATTCACAGCACCCGTGCAAGTTAAGCGTGTGTCTTCCAAATGCAAAAAGGAAAAGTTTAAGCATGTGTTGTCCAAATGCAAAAGGAAAAGTTGCAAGTGCACACGTAGAACTCACCAAAATGGGTGACAGTGTTGGTGATCCAGGCACACAGAGAGAGCAGTGAGCAAGTGAAGGCAAGAAAAGCAGATGAAGACAGTGCAGAGGAAATGGAATCAAATAAATGCGCCCAAGGCCACATGACACCAACGAAGCTGCCAGCACTTCTATTCTGCAAGAAACATCCACCTCTGCTTGCACTGGCGCTGGTTGCACATAGCTCACGAAATAAAGGCATATGAAAAAAAGAAAGCAGTATGTCTTGCAGTAATACCCCCCCCCCCTACGAAAAAAAAAAAAAGAAAGCTTGGCACCATACTCATGAAGACTGTAATCTTCAAAAGCACTAGAACATTATATTAGGCAAATCTTAGCAGATGTTACGCCTTCCCCTCCAGCTTGAATCAGCATGGACGCTGGCGTTAGGGCTCGTGCTGAACAATGGGTTTATTCAGAGAGAGTAGGCACATGTTCACAGCAGCATACGATCTAAATTGTTGAAGAACACAGAGAGAAAGAAGATGGATAGCCCACTAGCATTGAAATGTTAATTTGGTGAAAACAAAAACATATGCAGCGAACTTAAAAGAAAATACAAAAAAGACAGAAAAGGAAGCCCAAATGGGTTTCTTCACATTTGCCAGAAGATATGTTCCAAATCAAAGAATCAATGAGCCAAACAATAAGTGTCTCAGAGCAAAAAATGATGTGTTTGGCAAGCAATAGAAGCAATCACATAATAATATCTTTAAAAAACACGGCACATAGGGTAGTTGCAAGCACAGAATACAGATTTCAATTGATAGATAGCCACATGTGCATTCACAATTGTTCTGCCTTTTCTGTTTTAACAGACTACACAGCAGGGGAATCATGCCTTGTACGGAGTTTTTTTTTTTTTTTTTTACTTGTAACTTTGCTGCGCTTCTAACTCAATTGAACAACTGAGAATCAAACTGCATCACTTACCTTCCTTTGAAGTGTTTTTCTTTTTTCCCACAGAATTCTGGGCCTGTGTAAACCACAATGGACACAAAGCAATGCTCAAGGGCAAGCAGAAGGAAAGAGGAGAAAAAGAGGTGTTGGCAAGTAGTCGGATTACCTTGTCGTCAAAGAAGCCCCGGTCATCCGACCTCTGCGCCCCTAGAAGTCGGTCGGTTTCCTGATCTGTGTCACAATCTGGGTTGCAGACATGCACATAGTAGGCATGTTGTGTTAGTTCACAGCAAACCACACATAGCAGGAATATATTAGGGTATAAAAGCCGAGTGTTTTGGGCTCAACCAACACAAAGCAATTTTGAAAATGACAATATCACATTCGCAAATATATGCTTCAATGCGATCATCCCATCCTTTGATGGTTGCACAGGGTCCATGTACATCTACAGAATATAACATAACAATAGAATAGCAGTTTCTCGAGCAGTTTCTAAAATGCAATGAATCAAGAGCTCAAAGAAAATGGCTATTTCCTACTTCTGATTGTTCTTGCTAGCTCTGTCTAATTTAGCATACACGGCACTGCCTGCTATCACCATTTAACGCCTTAAGGTATTAATGTTCTAATCTCATTGTAGCCTGAAAAATATGGCAAGGCTATAGAACAGCGCGCTTTTTATGCTTAGTACTACACACAAACCGTCTATATTTATTCACAACAACCCCTCAACTATTCCCCTGCTTTTTTAAATATAGTTAGACTAGCCCAACAGTGATTGTCAATGTTCAAGATTCCTCAAGACAGTCCACAAGAATCATACAAGGACCACACGGCCAATTGCACACAGGTATATTGCAGAAGTCGGCAATCAACTTGCCAATGCATTTTGAATAGCTTTATGTGTACACAGCTTTGTTCCCTATGTCAGGACTAAAGCTAGAAATGGTAATAACAATATGCCATAACAATATGCCAATTTACACTACCCTACGTTTCATAGCAATACGTGAAAAAAAAAAAAAAGAATATTGTCCACCTCTTATCATGAAAGTCGTAACGTTAGGTAGTAGCACAAAGTTGCAAAAGAAACTTGCACACAAAGGATTATTAGAAATGAAGATTCAGTGTCGAATGAAGATTTGTTCTGGTCACGGGTTCGTGAACTCTGGGGCAATCATTTCACTATTTGATCTGACGAGGAAGCTAGCATTCAGCCGCATAAGTGGCAAATAAGTTCTGCAGAAGGCCACAGAACTGATTTGCCTATGTTTTCAGCACTAACAACTTTAAGCCTGCAACATGGGTTCTTTTATGGATTGCACAATATGGCCGACAGAAGATTTAGATCAGCGGCGTTTAGTATGTCTGTTGAAAGAGTGTAACAGGATATGGCTGGAAAGCTGTGTCAATGGTTTATAATTATGAGACCACCACAGTGGTACAGTGAACTAGTTTTACCCAATGCTTAGCCCTTATTCTTCACACACGATAAGCCTCGAAACAGCTCTTTGAAGCATAGACCAACAAACAAAATGAAATCTGTGACTGTGAAATGTTGCCACCACTTAACAACATGAGTATTCAAGCAGCCCAAAAGGGTATTAGTGTGGGATCCACTCGAGGGGCAATTGGCATGCATTTCATGCAAGTGCAAGAAAACAATATTAGCTCACCATCATCAGGGGCCTGGTCTTCTCGGGTAGACTGAGAAAGTCTGAAAAGTATAAAGTACTTTCAAGCAGGCTCTACAGGCCCTTTTCAGTCACAATGCTATTGATATCAAGCAACAGCACTGACTGAAGAAAGTTTAGACTGAAACAACCATATGATCTCACTAAGCAGTTACAATATTGCTCTCAAAATGAAGAATGATTGGCATAGCCCAAATGCATGAATTTTCACTTGCAAGGGATGACGTGAAACCAGAATTGCATAACAAAAAATCCTCGCTGCACAGCACAAGAGCTCATATGAATAATATTTTGAGTTAGAATGAACCTGCACCCTTTAATGCAGTTGTGATGCTTATTTATTTTATTTATTTACAGAATACTGCGGTCGAAAGACCAAGCAGGGACACATAACAAAAAGTGATTCACAATGTAACTAAATAAAAGAAAGTTCAAACAATAAAAACATGTTAAGGCAGTAGAACACAGGATAGCATTTGAACAAAGTTAAATGGCAGCAAGAAATCGCAAATTGCAACCGGAGAATGCAAATCAAATACAACGTGAGACAGTCAGAGATCTTGAGTTGTACGGTTAAAAACGGAAAGATACAAAGTTATCGAAGTCAGGATTTTCATTATCACAGAATGCTTCAAAAAGTAACGCGTTCCAATCATTGATCGTCCGAGGAAAGAATGAGTTCATGAAAAGATTAGTACGTGCGAAGTAAGGTTCAAGTGTGTAGCTGTGAGTATGTCGAGTTTGTCTTGAGATTCGATTTCTTATATAAGTTTCTGGACAAATGTTAAATTTACGGAAATAAAGTGAGTGTAGAAATTTCAGCCGGGCAACAGTTCTTCGGTATTGTAAAGTGGAGATATCATTATTGGCCATGATCGTTGTTGGCGAGTCATTTCTGCGGTAGGCATTAAAGATAAAGCGAACCGCCTTTCGCTGCACCATCTCAAGCTTCTTAACATCTTTCTTTATATGTGGGTCCCAAACGACACTAGCCTAATCTAACTTTGGTCTTATAAAAGCATTGTAGGCCAACATTTTGATTTCTGAGGCGCTGTTTTTAATTTGTGTCTCAAAAAACCAAGCTTTCTAGAAGCAGATGAGCATGTTTTATTAATGTGGCTTGACCATGTTAGGTGGCTTGTAATTGTGACGCCCAAATATTTATATTCGTTAACCTCAGTCAATGGACAGTTGTTGAGAGAATAGGTATAATTAAAACGGTGTTTCTTATTTGTTATATGCATTACAACTGATTTATCGCTATTTAATTTCATTGACCAATCTTCGCACCACTTAGAAATAGCACAAAGGTTGGATTGCAGGCACTTCTGGTCATTCGGAGCAGTAATTGTTTTATAAAGTATGCAGTCATCTGCAAAAAGCTTTATGTGGACTTGTGATGTGTCTATTGATTCAACAATGTCATTTATATACACTAGAAAGAGAATAGGTCCCAAAACACTACTTTGAGGAACTCCTGATGATACTGGTAGAATACCAGACATGCAGTCATTTACTTTAACATACTGCTTGCGATTTTGAAGGTAAGAACGGATCCAGTCAATGAGGTTAACAGGTAGACCTAGGACATATAATTTAGAAATGAGTTTGCTATGCGTGACAAGATTAAACATTTCGAAAGGTCTAGCATCAATCTATGTTTAAAACTTTTACAAGTAGGGGTTAGTTGAGAAGTTATAATGTGGGAAACTTTCACAATTAGGATTGACTTAATTAAAATAAGATATTAAAAAACTATTTTCATGCCACTAAATCAAGGTTTCAATAAATTATTATAAATGAATTATGAAGCCTAGTTTACAAAACATTCAAAATGAAATAGAAGTAACTAAGGCCACACGGAAAGTTGGTTAAGTTGACGAAACATTTTATGAACAGGTTTAGGAAAAGTGGAAACAGATAGAACAAAGCAATACCTGTGTTGTGTTTGTTTTCCATGCCAGCTGTTCGCACCAATTTTTCCTACATAATTGGTATTAGAGTGTTACATTGTTTAATGAAGGCAGGGTTAATGTGGCTTTCTTTTATTGCTATCATGAAGTGACGATATACATTCCAAGTTCCATGGTGATTACTAACTAAGGTAAAAACATACATGACAAAAAGCATGTCGATCGTATTAGGGGCAGCAAGAGCAGAGCTGCATGTGCATTACTCAAAAGTTACAGCAAATCGGCAATGCTAGGGATCCTTCTCGCGAAAATCTCTCACACGCACTGGAAATGATTCAGAACAATTCTATTCGTTTTATTTGCTCTCAGTACAGTCGCACTGCCAGCATAACAGCAATGAGAAATGATCTTATTTTATCAACTCCTGCATCTCGATGTAAAACACACTGTCTAGTTCTTTTTGATAAGCTTTACTATCATCCACACTTGAATAACGAACTAATCAGTGCTCTGCAGTATGTTTCTAATAGACTAGACCATATGCATAAAGTCAGAATTCCGCCATGTAGAACTCACGCATTTTTTAATGCATTTCTACCGCGTGCATCAAAAGAATAGAATTGCCTTCCCGCACCAACAGTAGAAATTAGTGGCTCTGATTTATTCAAACATGCTTTACTAGCGACATCATTGTTTTTTGCACACTTAGTCTACATGGTGTATATGCTATTTGTCATTTTACATGACACATGGCCGTATCTCACCCTTCACTGTGTTACAACTATTTCTTTTCTTTGTTGTCCTCCACCAATTGCCAATGCGTAATATTGTTGGGTTACTTATTGTGTTATTTATACTAATAATCTCTACATATTGTGCAAGTTTATTCTCTTATTGTATATCTGGAACACTTCTTTGTAAATATAACCGTTCCCCTCTGTAGTGTCTATTGAACCTGGGGGTAAATAAATAAATAAATGCGGCTATCGGACAGTACTGTGCTGATACAAGGTTAAGATCACTGCACATGACCTCATCCGAACCGACTGTGTGGCAGACCCCGTTGCGAGAGTGCGGCACCATTAGTGACACACTCTTAAATACCAGCAGATCATCACTTTTACCTGGGCACCCAGACAGGTGGGGCGTCCCCTCTTTCGGCAGGGCCGCAGCTCTTGAGTGCCAGGCGCTTGCTGTGCTGGATGGCCTGCTGGATCTCGCGGATGGCGTCGGACACCACATCATCCGAGGGCGGCTGCGTGCCTCCCCCGACCGAGCCTTCCGTGTCCGACAGGTGGCCACTCGAGAGGCCGTCCTCGAGCACAGGCATGGCCAGTGGTGCGTCGGCAGAGCCCGCTAGTGACATGGCCTCGCTGGCCGACTCGCAATCCGTACCGTCGGGCGAAAGCGTCAGATTCCTCGTCTGTTCGTCCATCTGTTCGCCGGTCTCGGTACTGCTGTTACTTCGCGGCCGCGGACTCAGCCTGCTCCCGCCACTCCCCGGGTCGGGACTGGCCGCCAGCGGCGGCGTACCGCCAAGGCGCGGGCTGGGGGGCCGAGGACTCGGAGGGGTGCGGGGGCTCGGCGTGGCTCCCGCCAGTCGCTGACCGACGTACGAGCTTCCGCACACCGTGGTTTCGTCCGCTTCCGGCTGGGCGTCGGCAGCCACGCGCTGCGGGTAACCGGGCCGCGGTCCGTAACGGCGCGGTGAACCCTCGTACTGAGCGATGGGCACGTTACCGATGAGGCGCGCCGGCGCGTTGGTGGAACGCTCGTCGATATCGTCGTAAACTTCGGCGCCGCAGACCGGCGCCTCGTACACGAGCGGTTCGTCCTCCCACGCCTCGGCGGCATCGCGCTGGCGCCGCTTGGGTCGACTTCGACTCTTGCAGAAGATCTCCCGTCCGCCGGCAATCTCGATTCGCGACGGCGTGTCGTAGGCGCTCACCACGGAACCGTCCTCCATGGGGTGATGGTTGTTGTTCAGGCTGTCCGCCTCATCGTCGTCGTCTAGGGAGTGGCCGTCGTGACGACCTCGGCACTTCGGGAAGAGCCGCGCCACCTCGTCCGTGTCGCTGCTCGCCTCGCTCGACGGGTGCATGCTGCCGATGGCCCCTCAGCCTCCTGAAATGCCCGAAAACGCAGGTCACATAACCGATTGGAGGATGCGGCAACGCACGACGCCTGGCACGAACACCCGAAGAACGGGAGATTGAACTACCCGAAACCATTCACGCCTACGCCTCGCGGAAGTCGAAACGATTGGAAGACTCAACGCTCCACACAATTTTCCTGATCGCTTGGCGAGAGACAGGCGAAAACATCTGCGGACGAGCCAGGCGGTGGTCTCGACGACCAAACCGCACGCTGGTAGCGTTGAACCCTGGCTACATCAGTTCAAGATCGATCGGCGTAAGCAGATGATTCATGCTTGAGAAGATAACACACCTTAGCGCATGCTTCCGGATACGTCTACGTATTGAAATCCGTGAACGCGTAACAAAATCGACACTCCGAAATACCAGTTCACGCATTATTTGTGCAAAACGGATACATTCGCGAGATCGGTGAGCAGCGGAGCCGGTGGTTACAATGAAGTTTCGTGCACGTTCGTCGAGACGTACTCGAGAGCTTGGAAACCGAACTTTACGTTCCTATGGGTGAGCGATGGAATTTTAGACCAACGTCATTACATGTACAAGCTTACAGGGTGAAATATTAATTAGAAACGGGGAAAGCAGCGCAAGCTGAAAAGTTAGGCTTACCCAATACCGAGGTAGACAGCCCCTGAAAGCAGGGGTATGGCGGTAGGCATGGATACACACGAGCGGTCAGACCTGGTCCCGGGGCCTAGGGTGGCCTCGCTGATGTTTCACAACGGCTGCCAGGGCAGAGCCCACGACGCTGGCCGTCGCCGTGCGGCCGGA
The DNA here is from genome assembly GCF_043290135.1 of Rhipicephalus microplus. Classification (NCBI taxonomy): domain Eukaryota; kingdom Metazoa; phylum Arthropoda; class Arachnida; order Ixodida; family Ixodidae; genus Rhipicephalus; species Rhipicephalus microplus. Next base: position 264,455,159 of record NC_134700.1, on the reverse strand, counting down.
CACACACAGCGCCCACGGTCACCCATAACTGCGAAGCGCTCGACGTCGTCGCACCCTACGGTTCCTCGATGCGCGCGCCCTATCGCACCCTCGAGCACAGCGCCAACAGCGCCCTGGCGGTCACGTGGCCGAAGACGCGCTCGCAGTTTCGTAACCCCGTCACAGAACACCTACCACTTGCCAACCAGCGTCTTACTTTCAAGCATTTACTATTGCTTGCTCGCGCATTTTACCGATTTCTCTAATCCACATGGCGTTATGCAACTTACGTATACCTTCCGCAGTTGCCCATACGACCTTAAATGGCAGGCAGCACTTTCACACCAAACTACCACACGATTCACCAAAATGAAGCACACAAGTGAAGGCCCACAAATATTTTATTGTGGTGTAGCTCTGTGGTGCGCCCGTAACCAACGTTCTGACAAGACACGGCGGGACAAAAAAACAAAATTAACAATAAAAAGAGGTCGTCCGCACAGTGCAAGATAGACCGTCGGTTCTTCCAGTATTCTTTTCTTTACATAAAACTTCATCTCCTAGTGTTAAAAAAAAAAACTCAAGGCAGGCCAACGGAGCGACGAGAACTGGTCAGTAAGAAGCGCATTGTTAGGCTTGTTGACGATTATAACTTGTCGAAGTACTGATCCAGGTCTGGCAGAGAGTCCTTGAGTCCTTTGCGCTTGCGGGTCTCCATGACAACGTTGTAGGGGCGGGACTTGCCGTCCAGGGGGTCACCGGGCAGGATCTGCCAATGGTCGAACACACACTGCGGGAAGGCTTGGCCTCCAGTGTTGGAACGCAGGTCAGCCGTGAATCCTGCAACAACTCACATTAAGTTCCCTTTGCACATAACCGGTCCCCTACTTTTGCTATCTCATTCAAAACACTTTACAACACAATGTGCTGTTTTTACACTGCAAATAGCTGAAACATCAAGGAATTTCACAAAACTTCAGAAACATAATTAAAGCTGCGGTACACCTTATTACAAGAGTCTTATTTACGATATGCTGACAATTTCAGCCAAAGCAGTGCTGTGATAAGTTACCCAAGACATTGCTTAAAAATTCAGGAATCATTCCTGAATTTAATTTCATAAAGAGCTGTTTTGCCAAGGTAGATGTACTTTAACAGCGACAACGTTAAGGGACGTACCGAATGACTCGTTGACTGGCAGATAGGCTTTGACCACGAACATGGGTGTGCCAGCAACCTGGGACTCCTCAAAGACATGACCTCGACGCCTGTTCAGCACTCCGTAGATGCCACCCACGGCGTTTTCTGGACACTGAATCTCCACCAGGTACACTGGTTCCATAAGCCTAGGCGACGCAGTCAACATGCAGGCATACAGGCACCTTCGAGCCGTTGGGATGATCTGACCGCCACCCCTGTGGATAGCATCAGCGTGCAGGGTGACATCGTGAATGTTGAACCGTACACCCCTCATGTTTTCTTCACAGAGTACAGACTCCTTGGTGGCCCACTGGAAACCAGCAACAACAGAGTCCTTGATTTCATTCAGATACTGCACACCCTTAGTGACATCCACAAGCAGGTTGGGGCCTGTGCCTTCAGGTCCAAATGCCCAGATCTTACGGGCCTCTGTGGCATCCCATTCATACTTGTCAGACAGGTAGCGGGCACGAATCTTGAAGTCATCCCGTGGGTTCACTTGACCCTGTCAAAATAAAAAAAAGCGATGAACACATTAAAACATGTACTGACATACTCTGCTCAGCCAACAAATGCTAAGCAGCTACTGGAAATCAGTTCACAAAGCTTTCTGATGGCAACACCTAGGAGTTTTACCATTTTTTTATGCACAAAGAAAAATGAATTACTTCTGAATGCAATAAAGCAAACTATATTCAATAAGTAGGATTTGTAAGTCCAGCACTTGTCCTGTGCAAGTCCAGCGCTTGTCCTGCGTGGTATTTTTTTAACCGTCTTAGTGTGGTTTTTCGCTGGTTTCATCTTCCCATCACTATAAACCAATTAGTCCAGAAAGAGATGGTACTGAACGTCTCGTCAAAGGAAATTGTGAACAGAAACTACGACATTTACTCTCGTAATTCCTAAAAAAAAAAATGTCCTTTAAAAAAGAATTTTAAAAAAATCTGTTAATTTTAGTGTAACCAGTGCCATTGGCGATCGAAACATTAAATCACGCCATTATATCACAAAATAATGATGCAATAAATGCCGATACGGTTGCAAGCAGCGCAGACGACTTCAATCATAATTTAAGTCGTGCCTTTCACACGAATTATGCAGACACGAGCTAGATTATTAAAATTACATGAGAACATGTCTAGTGACAGCCTTGTTGGGTTCTTCGAGGATGGGACCTGTTCATTTCGTTCCCAAGGGGGTTAAACGACAAACAGGCACCGAAGGCAGAACCCTGATCAATGTCCCTCTGTAAACATTCGATCTTCTCCAGTCAGGAGAGAAGATTGCCAAGACAGAGGCCTTACTAAAAAAAAAAAACTGTAGTCACTGTTACTTATGCATTAGAATTGATAATAACATTGCATTGCAAGTCCCCAAGCCTTAAATCAAGCAAAAATGTGTCGCTTGTAACTAAATTATATCGACTGCATTATTGCAGCTCAGGTAGACATGATACATGCCTTGTCAATGTCCTCTGGAAGTCCATCAGGTAGTGGGCAAGCCTTCATAAATAGACGGTTGTGCTTGTTGGGCGACTTGGAGAGACACATGATGCTAGATTCATCCTGGACAGACTCCCTGTACGAGACCACAGGGTCGGTTTTCTTGAGCGGGATACCGGCATGATCTTCCTCCAAATCCTTGAGGCAGATTTCAAGGTGCAGCTCACCAGCACCGGCTACAATGTGCTCTCCAGACTCTTCAATGATACACTGCACCATAGGGTCTGACTTGGCGAGACGCTTCAAGCCTTCCACAAGCTTGGGCAGGTCTGAGGCATTCTGGGGCTCCACTGCTACACGCACTACAGGGCTCACAGAGAACTTCATGACACGCATGTTGTGCGCATCCTTGAAGGTACTGATGGTGCCAGTCTTCACCAGGAACTGGTCGACACCCACCAGACCACAGATGTTGCCGCAGGGCACATCTTCAATGGGCTCCACGTAACGGCCCATCATCAGAACGGTCCTGAAGGAGAAAAATTCAACAGGCGATATGATAAAAATTTTAATTGCGTTTTGAAGCACCAGAAAGACATTTGAAACAAGCCAGCCTCTCAAAAGGCATAGTTTAGCACCCATGTAAATTTCGAAAATAACCTAATGAATGAGCAGATTTTACCTAGATTTTGCCACTATATTATGACACCTCAAAGAAACCTGCAGTCAAATAGAGAATGCCTATTTTCGTTCAGTGATGGCTTGATAGCCAAATCACCTAATCCACGTTGCCAAGTTATAGGCAATGCTATGGGCGAACTTGTGCACAAATTTGGAAGAGGCAATTGCAATGAAACTACATACTGAACTTTAGAAGGTACCGTAATTACTCGAATCTAACGCGCACCTTTTTTCCGGTTAAGCGAGTTCATAAATCGCATGCGCGTTAGAATCGAGTACGAACAAAAAAATTACGGTCAATCTATTGCCATCGCAAATCCAAAATGCCGCCCCCTACGTGCGTCGGCTATTTCTGCCTATGTGTTTACCATGTGCGGCACTTCGTACGTGTGCTGAGGAGTTCGTCGTCTAGTAGTGCATTAGCATCGACGACGTGGAAGGGCCGACTCCAAAAACTCGAGTGCACCACGATGCCGCTTTTAAAAGAAAAGTCATCGCGTGTGCAGAAACGGACGGAAATCGGGCCGCATCGCGGTCCTTCTCGAAACGTGCGTGCGGGTCCGGCGGAAACAAAAGCAGAAGATTGTCGACAGCAAAGCTTCACGCAAAGGCTTCAGTGAACAACAGCAGGGTCGGTTTCCGCAAATTGAAGAGCTGCTCTGCGAGTATGTGCTTGAGGAGCGAGCGGCACAGCGGCCCACGACGACAGAACTGCTCCAAGTGCGGGCTATGCAATTAGTCTTAGAAAAAAGTCTAATGCGGAGCCTGTTTAAAGCGAGCAGGTGCTGGCTAATTAACTATATGAAGAGGAAAGGCTCTTCCCTCCGAAAGGGAACATGCATATGCGAAAACTTTTGCGGAGAAGTACGATGAAAATCTTTACAGTTTTCAGAGGTTCGTCCTAAACTTGCGGCGCAACAACGGCTACCTGCTTGGGCAAATCTGGAATGCCGATCAGACGCCGTTCTACTTTGACATGCCTGGCACCACAACTGTAGAGAAGAAGGGGGCGAAGCAAGTTCGCGTGCTGACATCGGTCCACGGTAAAACTACAGTGACGGCAATGCTCTGTTGCACGTCAGATGGGCACAAGCTTCGCCCGTACCTCATATATAAATGGAAGACAATCCCGAAAGGAGTCGTTTTTTCGAGTGGTGTGATCGTGCAGGCCAACGAGAAAAAATGGGTGCGCGTTGCAATCGATGTCTTACGTTTTTTTTTTTTTTCGCAGTGGAAATCGGGTGCGCGTTACAATCGAGGGTGCAGTAGAATCGAGTAAATACGGTAACTTGCAGTCATGTCTTATTACATCCACTAAGACAAGAGATGAAGGCTTCTAACACAACAGCAACAGTTCTGCAGGCATAGATTACAGGGCTTTTAAATGCTTTATTTACTCGCATATTGAACCCATCCCTCACCTTTGTCTTCGGGAAAAAAATCTTTTTATTGTATCTGTTCATGTTAGCCAGTGCCATTGACCATTGAAATGTTAAATCAAGCCATTATATCGCAAAATAACGCAATAAAAGTCAAAACAGTTTTGCAACCGCACTAACCAGTTGCGAGCAGCGCGTTTTGACACTTCTGCGTCGATTCGTACGCTTTCAATACGGGAGGAAACAAAAAGAGCTGGCTACAAAAAGATTTGTCGCGCATCTCGCGGGCCTAAACAAGCAAAGCCATCACGAGAAGTTTGCGTTGTTATAACTCTTCCATGGCTTTTTTTTTTCTTCAGTGTAATAAACCCTTTCCCAAATTGGCATAGACTTTCATGAAAAAAAAAAAAAAGTGGGTTCACTACACGAGTAAATATGATATTCAAGAATAATGGGCACGCCAACCTTCATAAAAATGGCAATGCAACAAATGTTTCTACTCATAAAGACTGCTTTATGTTGTCCAGGAAAGCAATGCACAGAAAAAAAAGCAGTGGAGCCGGTGCAACAGGTAGTTGTAGGGCCCAGTGAGGATGGAACCTGCTCGGTCCATTCCCAAGGGGGCTAATGGGGAGCAGGCACCGAAGGCATTAGACCCAACACATCCTTTTATGTCACCTCTGTAAGCATTCGGAACTTCTGTGTGACGACAAGAAGACCCGCCAAGAACGAGGTGGATGAAAAACATTTTGCAAGGAGACCTTTACAACAAGGTTTCCCTCTGCTGCTTTGTGCTGATTAGCACAAATTTTACAGTAGATCATTATTCTCTGAAGCCTCTCACCATACCTGCACTATGTATCCAAGAGCAGGCTGTGCATTTAAGCTCTGATGATAAGTGAAGGCCTGCTATTCAACTGTAAGCAATATTAGAAGGAACACTGAAAGTACTTATTTAAAAATTATAGCAGCTCGCAACACAATTGCCAGCTGCTATAATTTTTAAATGGATAATTTCAGTGTTCCGCTGCCGCTAGCAATGCAAGTGCAATAGTGCATTAATATTTAAATGGGTAAGCTATAATCTTTAAAAAGGTAATTTCAGTGTTCCGCAGCCACTGGCAATGCAAGTGCAATAGTGTTATTAAAAATGAATACTCAAGTGAAAATCTTGCACCCACGCTTCACATGTCTCGTCAATATCGGTAAACACGCATTCGATGTTTCCTCATACTGCTCATGACAGCACTTCCGAAATAATCTCTCGCTTCTGCAACGTTGCGACCACTCACCTCTGAATGGCCTTCTCAGCCAAGTCCTCCTTCTTGCCAGGAGTGTAGTTTGGACCCATGATGCGGACTTTCTGTCCCGATGACACGACACCAGAAAAGACGCGACCAAATGCATAGAAGCGGCCCTTGTCGGATGTGGGTACCATCTTGGAGACGTACATCATCAGTGGGCCCTCGGGGTCACATGCCTTTACAGCGACGGCAGCCTCATCGTCCTGAGGACCTTCGTAGAGGATCTCCATACGGTAGCGCTGCGCAGTCACAGGAGACGGAAGGTGGATCGTGATCATCTCGAAGAGCGCATCTCCAGCGGGAAGCCACGTCCTCATGACCACCTTCAGCAAGTTCTTGCCTGCATAGATGCCACAAAACAATTCGTAACCACCTATTCCTACATCGTAGCAACATAAAAGTGCAACCCCCTGCCTTTGAAAGGGACAATTAAACGACAGTTCTGATCTAGCGTAGTAATACCATATGGGCCAAACATGCCTTGATGGCCTTACAACAGTCCAATAATGTTAAACAATGCAGGTGGTGCTCTCACAATTTTTGGGCAGGCAGTTATCTATGCCTAAAATTCAGTGCTCAGTATCGAGCACAACATTGCTTCTGCATCAAGGGTTACTTTAAAAACAAAATGCACTCACCATCCTTGTCCTTGTCGTCGCCCTTGAGAACAATGTTCAGCTTCTCCAGGAGGCGGGCAGTTTCTTCCTTCTTGTAGTTCATGATGGCATCAAAGATCTTGTAGATTGGGTCCAAAATGAACATGGTGAAAGCACGCTTGTAGTCCTCATCGGGCTTCTTGGCCCATTTCTTGGTCTTAGGGTTGTAGAAGTTCTCTCCCCACAGCCGGCTCATCAGCTTGTCTACATCAATCTTGAACTTCTCTGCATAGATTTCAGCAAACTGCTTCAGTGTGAAAGCCCAGCCGTGCAGACCTGAGCCAAAGCCAACGTTGCCCTTAGACGGTTCCACCTGTAGAATACAATTGAACAAGCATATTAGTTTAACAAGCAGTTACATAGATACATCAAATACTACGCAACAGTGCTGAAGATTCAGGGGGGGAAACTTCCGGCAAGAGATGTCAAGAACAGTACATAAGTGTAATGCACTAATACATATTAGTTCACACTCCATCATACTGACAGATATAGGAAAGAAACAATGTTGTAAAATCAAGAACGATTCTACAACAAGAGCCCTCGAAACTAGCTAAATTCATGTGCCGGGAACAAGCAGAGAATTTGGAGAAATTTTAGAAAAAGATTCTCCCTAGACTCACAATTTACTCTAATGTAACAGAGGGATTCTTCCAAGCGAGTGCTTTTTGGTGTGTAATCGTCCTCCACGTAATGCAGCTTGCCCTTCTGCTAGAGTTTAATGGAAACTGCTTTCTGTTCGTTTCTTCAGGCAGCTTTACTTCAGTGAGAACATATGAGCACAGGCAAGTTTTTGCGAGAAATTTCACCAGCAAAAAAAAAAAAAAAAAAGCTAGCAAGGCTTCAACACTGCTGAAAATCTCACATCCCACAATACAGCAATTGTGCGTGCTGAAAATAAGGACTCGCTCGCTGGATTCCGTGCCGACCGGTTATGCCCTCGCGATCTCCGACGTCAGCCTAGCTCTGGCCGACTGGGCTCGCCCTACGTCATCTCCCGACGCCGACAAGAGCTCTCCCAAGTGGTACCCCGTCCTCGGACTCCTGTGACCGTGTTTGCATCTTTCCTATCTCTCCTATCCCCTCAATTTGTCGCTCTCTCTGGCTTACCACCTCACGCCTTTTTCACTCCATCTACACTTTTATTCCTACTCTTTTAAATCCCTCCTCCCCCCCATCCCTTGTGAGCTACTGTTGAGGTGTCGCTCGCTGAAGCAGACCGTTACAGGGCTCATTTTTCTCTTCCTTTCTCTCTCTTAGAACCACTTTGTGTGCTGAAAATAATAGAAACCTGCTAGATTTAGTGGAAAAAGTGGCAACACTAGACAGAACACAAGCAAACATAAGTACAACTGGGATCGTGTGAAATGCATAGGCTAATGAGCAACTTATTTCAACACACCTTGATGTCTCCCATTGGGCCAGTCTCATCACCATAGGTGGCAATGATTACGTTGGTGTTCTCGACCGTGCGCTGGAAAGTCTGGTACAGGTCCTCAGGCTGCAACTGCAGAGTGAGCAATGCAAGGTCCATCTTGTTCATGAAGAGCACAGGCTTTATACGTTCAGCAATGGCCTGTCGGAGCACAGTCTCAGTCTGGACGCAGACACCTGGAAAAAATGCCATACATATGCACACAAAGCAAGGCACCTCACAAAAAAGTCCCTCTCAAGCTAAAGAGTAGTGACTGAAAATAGCCGTTAGGTGTGTTGTATGATGCCCCATCACTTGGCATGTCACTACAAATACATAGTGTGTTGTAATGTAGCTGCCCAACCCCTCTAGCCTTTCGTGATACTCACCACTGACACAGTCCACAACAACCAGAGCACCATCGGTGACACGGAGGGCTGCAGTCACTTCTGAGGAGAAGTCAACGTGGCCTGGGGAATCAATCAGGTTGATGAGGAAACCCCTCTCGCCCTTCTCACGCTGGTTATCCTCCTTAATAAAAATCAGATCCTTGTCAGCCAACTCGAAGTACATGGACACCGCCCTGGCAAAAGAAAAGAACCAAAGGTAAAAGAGCTATTCTATAAAACGCACATGTCTACTTGCGAGACCGATCACATTCAGCAAAACCGATCACATTCAGACTAGCATTGCAGAAGTGTTTTGACATTATTTTATTTTCTATGTAGAGCTTTCATAACATTATTCATCAAGAGCCAATGATGCATATGATTACACTCCAGCTCTCCCCGCCCCAGCTTTGATAACCTCCCCTCCGTTGATGCCCTTTTGGTGCCTCAGATAGCCTGAACTACTCACTTTATTACAAGCTTAGGTTATTTTTCAGTGCAACCGGCTGTGTGAAAAGTGAGTTGTGCTACTGAAGGCTCATTAGTTTACCACCTGTAACCTACCTGCTAAACACCTTCGGGCAATGAGCAATAATCCTTGAATAACGAATCTCAAGTAGACTCCTCCAATACTTTTACACATTAGCTCGTCGCCACTTACGTAGACTTGATGGTGATGCAGCGTTCCTGCTCGTCCTTGCGAGTATCTGTGAACCGCATTTCACCAGCTTTGGCAGCGGCGATAATGCCAGCCTTGGACACAAGAGAGTCTGTGAGTGTTGACTTGCCATGATCGACGTGAGCTATAACGGACATGTTCCGGATATTTTTTTTCTTGTTCATCAGCCCACGGATCTCGTCCACCGTGAAGTTCACCTGCAAGTCGGAACGGTCATAAGCACAAGGGCTGCTAAGAAAGAGAACTTGACGAACAATGAATGAAAACTGTATCAGTATTGTGAAACCATTTGTCACGGGAGTATTTCTATGTCATGAAAAAGGATTTGCATAATTAAAATTTAAGTACTAATAAAAACACTGCCTCAGAAAGGAATGACCAAAGCTTTATGAAACCACCTGTTACGGGAGTATTTTAAAATGACTGATTTGTAGCATTAAAATTTAAGTGCGAATAAAGTCATGACCATGAAAAAAAAAATTGCCAGTTTTTTTGGGCGGGAGGGGGCACTCAGAAACATTGTCCCAAAACAACCTATTCCACATGGGACTTATCCGCAGCACATATTTTCAAGTGAATGTGGCAGCACTGACTTTTTCCATCTCAGCAATGTACCTTTATTTATGCCGACTCACTTATAATTTGCGTAACGAACGTGAAATGCCAAGAATGCCACAAAAGCTGTCAGTGGCGGAATTTTCAGCGCTGGCTTCGACAGCACCTCAAACGCGCGACCAACCTCGTTTATCTCTCCTGCAGCTTTCCCAGACATGTCTGATCTTATCTCTTCGAGCCTTTCAGCACTTTCGGAACTTCGACCGGGCCCACTTACTTTGCCGATGATCAGCCCAACACACATCGCCATGGTCAAGCGAAGTGGCGCAGCACGACACGGCAAGTTTCAAAAAATAAAACGACGCAATATGCTACATGGCAACGAGAGGTCTAGGTCAGCAACGACACACCCCGCGTAGCAGCCTCATAGCGCGCACAGGCCATCGTTTTTAGAGCGCCACATGGCTTCCATACGTCAGTGCCGTACATGAAACTCGGCTACAACTACGTACGACTGCTTTCCCTCTCCGTTGCCACAATGGTCGACATTGCGATGCCGAGATCACCAGCTCGCCACGTGTCGCTAAACCAAGCTAAAAAAAAAAAAAAAAAGTCGACCTACTTTCCGTTCACACTATCCTGGTAACAAGACAACGTACGCAAACTATTACGCCCGAAACTACGACTAATTTCGGGACGCTACGGAAGACCTCAAAACCCACTCCCAACCCAGTGTCTGTTGGCAACGAGTGTTTCATTGATAACCAATTTGCGTCTTCTATACACTAGTAATGCGCATTGGGTCGAATTCTGTCAGATATATGCGTAGTCCCTTGCACGGTGAATGGCACTTGGTCAGGCGAGCAAATTAAAGCAAACAATGTATGTGACAACGCGTCTACATCATTGTCATCGCCCGAGGCAACGAAACGTCGGATGACACCCGCTCCGTCAGCTGAACGTCAGCTATCATTTACTTCCGGCAGCTAAGAAGTCAATTAGGCCTGTACGTTGGACGAAGCGCATAATACGCAATTGACATAAGCGATCGTCATTCAAGATACGCCGAGAAGAATGAGCACTTGTTTGTTTTTTTATGCCCAGTTTACCGAAAGACATAATGCCGGCCAGACTATGCGTTGGGTGAAGTGCACAGCTAGCATAAGACTGGTATGAGGTCTACCGAGAAAAATTCGGGCCTATTTATACTCGAAAACATGCTGGGAATGAGGATTGAGTAAGATTGGAAAAGGATGCCACATACCATCTTGAGTTTTTAGAGTTTTCTTCCAATGGATAGAACTTCGGTCGTATCACTATGGCGGATACGGGGAAAAAGGACTGGGAGATGGCAATGCTGGTGGCGAGGTTAACAACTATGTGGCCAGATTTTATTGTTGTGGCGCTGCTTGCGTGCCCTTAATTTTTAAGTAAGCGTCTAATATACCGCTTTACTTTTTAAAAATTTTATCTGCATCAGTTTAAAGTTAACTAAAACTTTCTTAGAGTCACATATGCCATTATGCATGGTCAATAATATCTTTGTCTACTGAAGTAAAAGCGGCCGTGAGGCTGACTCGCTGGCCAAAATAAGAAAATGGTGGCGTCCGTTATGCAATAACGAAACTCGTGCTGCCGAAGTTGCTCTCTATTTTGGTACGCTGCATACCTTCAGATTCAGCAGTCCCTTAAATTGTGGGAGCCTTCTAAAATCTGCCCACGAATAGCGATTTCAGACGCTTCACTTGACTGCTTCTTTCTTCTGTGGGACGGCACCATAACTATGTCAAGTTTAAGAAGTTTATTTGGAGTTGCCGGCAGGTGCCTCAACGTGGTGTGAGTAGAGTTTCTTATGTTGCCAACGAGTTTTGCCCGACAATTTCCTCCGTTTCTTCTGTTTATGAAGTTCTCTTGGCCAGTTTGAAATGGCCTGCTCGAGATTTCGTTTCTGATTAAGCGATGCGTTCTGCGCGTGATCGATGGCCCTGTTACGGATCCTAAACCAAAAGAATTCATGTTTGTCACAGGCTCATTTGAACCACAGGTGTCATGGAAAAAGTAAAGCAGCATAAATTTTCTGATATTTTTTTTGTCCTCCAACTTCTGCTGTCGCTTTACAATCCGCAGAACGTGACATTGAGTTAAAGGCATATTGCGTTTTGACCACTAATATTTTTGCAGTGCATGCATGTTCTTGCTGTTGCTTTCAGTTGTGGCAATGCGATGTACAAATCTCACACTTGTCTATCTAAAACTTCAATTTTCCAGATGCAGGGGCCTATCCGTGCAGCCCTGCCAACTGCTACAACCATTAACTGTATCAACAGAGTTTCAGCAAATGAGGACCCTGATGCACCGTTTTTTTCCACGTCCGAGCGAGCACAGGAGACTCGCCAAACATGGCTTCAAGAAACGCATCTCCACTAAGAGTGGAAGAAGAGTTCTTTTTCGTCGTATGCTTAAAGGAAGGCACGTCCTGTCCCATTAACACTCAATTTCACCATGCATTAAATCAATATAGTATTTGTCACCAATAAACTGTTTTGAACTATGTATCGTGGACTGGCCTGCACAGTACGAAATGTACTACAGTACTGTATGTATACTCGGTTTTTTTTTTTTTTCAGCCTTATTTGCTCTTAGTGACGGAGTGATAAAACATGTTCCGAAATAGTCCAGCACATTGTCGATGTGCAAATTGACTTGGTAGTTGGATGCAGCGTATACTTATGTTATGAAATCAGAAGCGAGCATGCATTTTGCTATTCTCTGAAAGTTGAAAAAGATGGTTGCTATAGACGGAAGTCAATATTTCAGACAGTTTATGCTTTCTCAGCTGTTGTCCCGATCGCAATGTAAACTTCTGGTGCAACTAAAGTACATTTCAGATCTTAATGACGTCTTCCCTACTGTGGAGTTTGTCAGTGCATTGTGATGATGGGATGTGCATACTATTAGCGCGCTGTAGAGAAGAATTATCAGCATTGAAAACTTCCAGTATTATGAAATGTGTGAAAAGCTTCATTGCCTTAAAGCAAGGTCATGGAGTTCCAGTTAAAAAAAAAAAACTGAAAGAAAAGGCTTTGCCCAGGAAGATGTACACTTGTACTCTCTTGATCTCCAACTGTATTTGTACATGACCCAAAGTTAGATGACCTGTTGACCGAGACAGGACGGTTGGACAGACACAAGATACCTGGGCTAATTAGTGGCAATTCATTATGCAGGTCCCGGCACTTTTTAGAGCTGTTGCTCCTGCATAATGGCTGGACAGAGTTCTCATGTCTTAAGTAGCTGAAGCGCAAAAAGGTAACAACAGACTGAGGAAACAACGAGGACAATGGAACCAACAGCGCTTGTGCTTGTTGTTTCCTTAGTCTGTTACCTTTTTGTGCTTCAGCTGTTGGAAGATATGGAATACCAACTAGCCTAATCCCACACCTTGCTTCAGAGCTCTCAATGTTCTTGTCAGCATTATCTTGACTTTCCTTCAATTCTACTACTACTCAGTGAATCTCCCATTCGATTCCCTGTAATCTGCTTTTCGAGGCGTGCTTACAGGGACGAAAAGTTGTGGAGGGGCACATTTGTCTAACAGAATGGGAAAGGTGGGCGATTTAATAAAGCTTTGCAATATATTTAGAGCATGGACTGATCCCATCCCTAATTGGCTGTTAAGGTGCCTTCAAACTGTATGTGAGAGCACCTCGCTCTTTTCTTGGCTGACGAAATCAGCGGGACCAACATGGCTCTTGGACAATTTGAGCATTCCTGTGCTCTGTAGTGTGCTAGAATTAAACAGTAGTGACACTGCTGTGATTGTGGTCGAACCAAAATTAAGCCAGAGCATTCAAAGATTACAAAAGGGGAAAAATGCAGAATGTTTCATGCGCACCGTTGCTTTCCGACTCTTTGTCGTCCTCCCCCCTACAGCTTACAGCAAGATTGTTAGAGTGAAAGGAGAGAAAAAGCACTTGAAGTGTGTGACAAATCTCTACTATTCCACTCATATGGGATGGATTTGTAAAATTTCTATGCTGATCGATAGGAGAGGCAATAAATTCTATTAGCCAGGTCATTCGATGATTGCTAAAAAAAGCGTTGCAGCACCCCTTTAAGACATGAAGGTCGTAACATAATTGAACGGTTGAAGTTAAACTGTAATCTTATTGACATGGGGGTCTTGAAGGGAATGAGTGGCACACACTGCGGCCTGCACAAGCACCAACCTAGCCTCCCTCCATGAGATCCCAAGCACGTCTCGCAAAACACCTGCGAAGAAACTAGAATTTGTACCACCCACATCCAAAACTGACAGGAGGGGAAAGCACCGCCTACAGGAAATTACACAGCAGTACGTTTGTACATGGCATCTTACTGCACGGTGTTGAACTGACGTTATGTAGCTATTAGCGGTGTCCCCGTGGGGGCAGGCAGAAAATAGCATCCTTTTTATCTCTTCCTCTTTTATTAACCTCTCTCTCTCTGTGCAGCTATGCCTGCCCACAACACCCTTGCACACCTTTTACTTTGATGCAAAGTATTACAACTCTACAGCCAGTAGTAACACATGCAGACCCAAACCTCCTCACTGAAGTGTGGAAGGCTAATCTTCATGCTGAACCAGGTTGACCAGCCTTGACTGATTGCATGGTGAGCGTGTGCATATATATATATATATATATATATATATATATATATATATATAATATGTTTCTCTCTATATATATAATATCCATATAATATAATATAATATCTCTGTTTCTCTATATATATCTCTGTGTCTGTTTCAGTTGTGGGCTGTCAGTGAAAATTACACTATACGCAGTACTATTCCTATGTGTGGCACAGTAACTAGGAACCCATTGCAGAGATTTTTTGGTGGCATTATCTATGGAGACTGTAGATCTTCACTATATTCAGCAAGGAAAGAGCCAGTCTTGCCATTACTCATGTCTAGTCAAGCCAAACACAGTTGCTCAATATATTAGGTTTGCACAATTTATAAGCAGACAGACAGCTGCAGGCATTTTTCAGGCGACGAAAAAAATCATGTATACATTGTCTCGTGCATGGTCTTCCAAGCCCATCTCATGCACAAGAACAGGTCTAGTTTCATGTAACCAAAGACTGTTTTCACAATGCCAGTGAAAGATTTCTGTGCCACCCATCGGTGATGTCGATCTCAGAGAAGAACAAGAACTGAAGACAAAAACTAGTGCAAAAGCTTGGCACTTGCATACCTTAACACATATCTTTTATTTAGGTAGATGGACAGTAGACTTTGTACACATAATTAACTTAGTCTTCTAAGGTAATATACCATAATCTTTCAGAAAACGAACTGATACAGAAAGCCTGAGAATAATAAGTTTGCATCGGTGTTTCCACATTTAAACCAAATCAATTTTACAGAGCCTTTGCACATTTACAATGAAAATCGTGTGCCAACCATTTCAATTCTCTTGCACTATGGTGAACAAGTTTGGAACAGATGTCAGCATTTTTTGTTCGTGCACGTGCCCTGTGTGCTAGGTAGATGCCACTGTGCAAAGAACACTTGGCAGTCTTCGTTCACCTTTGGGTAGCATGAGCCTCTTGTCTCTTCATTAATTGAATGGTTGCGTACTGGTAGTGAGCCGGCAGTTAACACTGTTTGTAGGAAAGCGCATAACTGAATGCCATCACAAAAGAAAACCAGCCGATATCGTTTCTTTATCGCAAAGAGGGCAGGAGATGTTGAAGGCATTGCTTGCTCTGTAATCGCCAGCAAATGCGCATGAAAACCAATACGGTGGTTGCCATGACCAGATGCTGAATAGCAGGCGAGAATAGTTCGCACAAATTTGCACCGTACGAATTATTGTTTGGAGGCTCAAAACACTCTGCCAAAGATAGTTCTGCATCCATGTACACGTATGTCCCAAATGTGGAAAAGAGAGTGGCACAGAACAAAAAAAGTAATCCTTGTATTTCTCCGTATAATCAGTTCACAATACAGTCCTGTGTCTGTGTATTAAAAACACAACGGTTTTAAAGCAATATTTGTACAGAGACCAGTAAAATAAATCAAGGCACTGGTTCGGCGAGGTATGCTGGCCTCCTCAGGAGTGAGAAGACGTGCTTTTTGGAGCTGGCTCAACGGCTTCTCGCGCGGCATAGCGTGTGCTATCAAACTGCCGCAGGTGGATCTGAAACAAGAAATTCCCAATTGGAGGAGAGCTTTAGCTGATACAGAAAGGCAAGCACACAAAAATGGAGGCAGTGCATGCCTGAGCACACGTGAATTATGTTTACTGCTTTTGCTAGCAGTTCATTGTTAAAAGCTTGGAAAATGCTGACCAGTCAAAGATTAACAATATCTGATCTCATAAAATTGGGCAACACTAGTTATTTAAGAACACTCAACTGAATGTGAAATCCAGTGCAATGACCAGGCTCAACTGTACATTTAGAAAGCCATAAAAATTATGTTTAAAGTGGTACTGACACAAAAACTTTGGCCTCGCATTTTTCTGCTGCAATGCGTTGCTGGGGGCCTGTTGGTCATGACAGTACATATTGTTTGCTGCAGCACCCAACATATAATTAATTACAGGCCCGTCATTATCAATCAGTCTCAGTTTCGGTTTGAGAGAGTTACAAAAACTGCGTGCAACTGTCGCCACCTAGTGTGTGCAGCTCTTGACCACGTCAGCACACAGAACTGTGACTAACTTCCGCACGGTCCACATCAAGAATTACTTTCGAATAGGAAACGAGACTGAAATGTCGCCAAACACAAAACTTTCTAAGCGTGCGCCTCGGCCACACACTCACAACCAGCCGCCGAGAAACACAAACTTCGGGAACTAACACTGCAAAAGAAAAATGGCGGCTTAGACGTCATCGTAACTTGTTTTGTTGACCGCGGCGTGGTGACGCGAGGGAAGTAGGCGGTCACCTCGGGGTCACCTCCGAGGGTGTCTATAGCGCTATGGAGTCTTTTACTCATGCAAACTTCAAGATTAATTTAAAGTACCTTCCAAGCTATATTCGCTATTGATATCTTGCAGATGACATACAAATGTTCACGAGACTTGACCCCACAGGCTATCTCGACCCTGAAATTTTGTGTCAGTACCCCTTTAACACGCAGCCGCACAGCTACCCTTGCTGTATGAGGAACATCAATAGTATCAAGTTCGTTTACAGTCTCATAATATATTCCTAAGCCAACACCATGCATCATAAGTAATTAAAAGGACACTGTTTCTCGACCATAGCCATACCTACGTGGCTCTAACAATAGCTGAAAGCACTAAAATTTCTGCCATGTCAAATAGCACCAGCCCTTACCGCTGGTCTTGCACAATGCAAGGAAAAACAGATATAAAATTATAGTCAGATTTTTGCCAATATATCTGCTGAGCAGATTATTGTCACGGTATAGAAACTTGATGTGCTCTGAAGGAAAATACGTACTTGCAGTAAATACAGCTGTAATTCAAGAATTCATTTTTTTCATAAGAAGCATCTGTGTTTCTTGACAAGTCTGTGGTGATTAATGTTTAAACATGTGCACTGTGCTTGACATTGTGAAATGATAGCTGTGGCTTCTATTCAGCATTCTAGAAAAAGTAGAATAACTAAGACAGCTCGTTTGGAGAAAAACATAGGTTTCTTTTATAGCCGGTCCTATTCTGTTGTCCGTGAAATGCTCTACCAGAACCCTGGTTTGAGCTAATTGGTCACATACTTTACAGTATGTCTATAGGTACAAAATGAACAGAGAAAAAGACAGGTCTTGATGTGCATGCAAGTTTATTGGAGGCAGTTGGTTAAGAATGGTAATAGCACACTAAAAACGAGGACATAAAGAAGGCACACACACACACACACATTCTTAACCATGCAATACCAACATGCCCAGATGTCCACCTTGTTAAGACAGTTCAATGGAACATCCTGATAACAAGCTGACAACAGCTATATTTCAAAGCTGTCTGTTGTACCTGTCAATTTGCACAAATTTGTCCTTACTTGCTGATAACAATGGCCACACAACATTTAAGGTATCAGGTTAAATGGAAAAAGCAAGTTTTTGGTCAAAACGTCATTTTTGGGGTTTTGGTCATTGATTTATATGTGACGTTTAACATCCCAAAGCCACCATATGAATATGAGCGACGCCTTAGTGGAGGGCTCCAGAAATTTCGACCACCTCGGGGTCTTTTAATGTGCACCCAAATGTGAGCACAAAAGCCTACAACATTTCCGCCTCCATTGGAAATGCAGCCGCTGCAGCCGGGTTTTGGTCATGCTGATATTGTCGACTATTTTAATATCAACTGCGCCCAGTTGATATTGTCCACCACTTTAAGTGCCTTGGGGTTGCTTTTAGAGCTCACACGACTTGTAAATTTCACGTGAAAGTTCATGCAAACAAAATTCGCTTCAATAACTAAAATAGTTGGTTGGCTCAAATACTTCTCTAACAAAAACCTAAAATACAAATTTACAATTCTCTGTTCTATTCACATCTTAATTATTGTCAACTTGTCTGGAGTACAACTTCATTCTATAATCTATAAAAAGTTTGATTTGCAGAAACGATATCTATGTGATGTTTAAAATGCTGAATATAATGGGACAAGCATAGACTTCTTTCATAAAACTGGTATTATAACAGCTCACAAACTATACTATTATCGGCCAAGTTCTAGATAGAAATATGAAGTAAGACATAACATACATAATTTAGATACCTAGCATATTTGAAAACAAATGACCGCTACTATAAACGAGGCATAGACACAGTATTAAAAAGTTGTCACACCCCGTTTAAACACTAGCAAAGAGCGTTAGCGCTATTCTTTACCATCATACCATCATTGTTAAATGATCTTCAGTGAATAGATTTTGATTTGTTTTGTTTTTCCTCAGCTACACTTAGATTTGCGTTTGTATAAGAAAACTAATTTTATTGATCCTGGCATTATATTCTTGTATGCCTTTTTTTTGCAGGCTATTGTACACTGTTATTATTCTGCACTAATCATATGTTTTCATTAGTTGACTGTTTTTCTTTGTTGTTGCCCACATGCCATAGCTCACGTTGGGCTACGGAACCAAGCCATTTCTCAGCAGCATTTTTTTTCCGTTCTCCTCCATCAGTGAGACTGTACATGGTGTAAATAAAGATTTGATTGGATTGGATTGAATACACAATTTATTGCCCATAATTTTACTGCATAAAGTTTGTCTACACAGTTTATTTCAGAAAATACAAAAAGAATGTTAGACCATCCATCATCTGCGAAATCGAAATCGCCAGTATTGTGTGCATAATAAAGTTAGCTAGATGTGTAGCATTTCCTGGATTATTTAGCAATCATATCAAGATTGAACATGTAATAATGCTATAACAGCATTGCCAATTTATCATTTTTAATTATGAAAGTCACAAAATTCTCAGCAGGTGAATGCGCAATGTCGTACATGTGTTGTATATGCTTAAGGTATGCGAGCCTGTCAATTATCAAATTTGCTTTGAATGACAAATGATGGCAACAGAAGATTTGATATTTTCAAACAAGTTGGCATCTAGCCTGGCCTCAACGCTGCAAAAGCTTGCCTCACAAATGTTTGGCACCGAATTGCAAAAGCATCCCGTCATGGCACTGATGCTACAATGCAAGCTGGAAAAATATATATATGCATAATAAAAAATGTCGAGCTGCCACTAACGCAAAATCTGTAAGCAGTAGGCTTGTGCAAATATTTCAATGCTTTGAATTTTCAAACGAATAGTTGAGTATTTGAATTCGCGATTCGAATTTAAATTATCGAATATTTTTGAAGTATTCGCCATAAACGAATATGTGTATATTATTCCACATGCGACTGCTTGTAAAGCTGGTTTCAGTGCAATGTAGAAATGATAAGCCGCGAAAGCGCCTATCCAAGGAAAATTCGCTTTGCCGCGAAGCCCCTCTTCAAATTTAAAGGGGTGCTCAACACTAACTGAACATGGTCAGAAAACGCTGCCGATCGGTAGTCGCCGCTACCTAGAACACGCGAGGCAAATATTATAGGGCAGAACGCGGCTTATAATTCATGGTAAATTTTCAAAGTTAAAAAGTGCTTTCTTCCCTTGGCAAATGACACTACAAGCTCAAAAATCAATTGTCACAGCCAAGAAGGAATATACGGAGCATAGTGCGCACGTCGTTACCGAGGCCGCCGCTTGTCCACGAGTACGTGCGCGACCGCACTGAAAAGCCATCCACGAATACGTGCGTGATCGCACTGAAAAGCCCTGTATTCGAAGAAGAAGAAGAAGGGAAAAAAAAGAGGTGCTCAAGGCCACGAGGTGGGTGTGATGCATTTTCTTTCGCCGTGCCTTTCCTCCCTGCTTAACTTCCAGCCATTTCGTCGAAACGAGAAAAGAGAATGCAACGACAAATTTTTGGAACTCCGCTCGTACTGGACTGATTCTAGAAACCTTACGGTGGTAAATTCGTGAGGCAACATGCATGTTTACTGGCTCCATGGCTATTTGAAAAGGTGTTGCAGAGCCCCTTTATAGGAACATGTTACCCCCAAATCAATTCTTCATTTTATTAAGCTTGTTATGACGGCTTATATGCTCCAAGTATAATAAATTTTAAAATGTTAAGTATCTTAGAGGTTATCACTCTCGTCCTACCGAAACTACTACTCAAGATTGTTTCGACTTCTTTCGAACGAAAAAAAAAAATGGCATTTGCATAGAGCCCCTATTTCAATTCAAGAGAAATATTGTGCAGGTTAGTTAGGTCACGATAAATATTCTTTTTTTTTATATGTCATACATACCATTTGAATTCGATACAAAATTATTCTATCTAAATCACTATTCGCTTCGAACCTAAAATTCACTGTTCGCACAAGCCTAGTAAACAGGCGTTGTGTCGAACCAACGTTTCGACAAGCGTCCTAGTCTTGCTCAAGGCTGCAACAGAACTACAGAACAGAATGTAGGCTCGACACAAGTTCTGTTTACGGATTTTTCATTGCAAGCATCCATCTTCCCATTCCTACCATTTTTTGCACTAACACAAAGGCGTACAAGAGCAAGATCCACTATAAAATTGGCCAAAAATGCAGAGGATTTTATTGTTTCTCATAACATTCTATAGGTGCTGCACCTGTTTCAAATTTTTTTGTTGTTGATTTCCCATAACTTACATTTTTGGTATTTTTCTGTAGGCGAACAACCAGTTTATTTCGCTAATGAAATTTTTCATTAGAACTTCATTCAGATTCATCACAATAGTGAGTGTGCAATGAAACTCAATCAGCGAAATCGTGCTGTGAGATTTATATGGCTGCCTGTTATACAAAAGTGCTTCTAGTGTTAGCGCAGAATGTTCTATCTGATTTTGGTTCATTTCACTGACCAAGGCTTCTATTGTGTCCCTACAAAAGGTTTGGTCATTCTAATGAGTGGAGTTTCAATCAGGTGTTTGCATATAGGCTCACCTTTAATTAAAATTTTAATTATGAAAAGTAAACAAATAGTAGGGCTTGATTTATAATGCCCACATGTATGTAAAAAAGGTAAACATTATAATGTAGACAAAAGATCTCTAGTGCTTAAAAAAGTTTTTTTTTTTCAAGCATGTGGCCTCATGCCTCAACATTAGATGACGAAAATCATTGCAAAGAAAAGAAAAGCAATGTTTTTATCACTGCCAGTACTTCAAACTTATGCTTCAACAGCTGAACTTTATTTAGCCAGAGCCACTCTACATGCAACGGAGAAACAGTGCATCTGGTAATCACCTGAAGGTGCATGGAGAACTCATCACTGCGGCTCAGAAAAGGAAAGTTGCCACCTCGTTTCAGGTGGGCCCTTTTCGCATGTGGATAGAGTTTGTACAGCTCTTCCTTCACTTCTTGTTTTAGTGCACTGCTGTCAAAAACCTGGAAATGTAAAAAGAGAGAGAGAGAGGGAGAAGCATGAATCGTTACTGCATAACTTTTTCAATTATGCAGAACACATTATACATACAAGAAAAGATGGGATCAGCTGCATTGCTAGGGAAAGAGATGGGATTGTGTAAGGGCATAATGACACAAGGCGAATTGTAGGTGGACGACGCCGTCTGTGCTTGTGCTCCTAGCTCTTAGTCGGCCGATCTCCGCCACCTCGTGCGACATGCAAGAGACGCGCGAGGCGACACTAACTGCAGTTGTGCGCCAAATTTTCTCCCTTTTTACAAACATAGATGAGCGGCATCATCTGGTGTCTTCTTTCGAACTATTGGTAATGTGGCGGTAGTGGAACCGCCATCTTAAAGCGGCTCTGAAACACTTTTTCAAGTAACCATGAAATGAATTCACTGGAAGAGCTTATTGCCTCACGAACTCAACGTCGCAAAAATTTTAAGAATCAGTCCAGTGCGAGCGGAGTTACAAAGGTTTGTCCCATGCCGCAATTGCATTCTCTCTCCTCTCATCCCAACGAAAATGCTGGAAGCTAAGCAGGGAGGAATGGCAGGGCCACAGAAAAACATCACGCATGCTTTGCGACCTCGAGCACTTTTTCTTCTTTTTTTTTTTCGAATGCACGGTTTTCTCAGTGCTATCGCGCGTGCGTGGACAAGTAGCAGTTTATCGCGGCGATCTCTGTAACGAGCGAGTGCGCCATGTTCAAATCAGCCAATGGCTGATAGATGGGTCGTTGAAGTGTGATTTTTGAGCATATAGCACGATTCGTTTAGAGAAGAGAAAGCAATTTTTAGCTGACCTTGACAATTTATTGTGAATTCCAGGCCACGTGCTGTGCTATAATATTTGGCTCGCATGTTGTTGGGAGCCTCTAATACCGATCGGCAGCGTTTTCTGACCATGCTCAAGAAGTGTTGCAGGGCGCCTTTAAGCAAGGCATATGCAGGCCAGAACCACGAAATAAGTCCAAATTATATTTAGTTTCACAGATTAACTAGAGTCACAAAAATAAGCACTTAATTAAGAGCTTTTAGTGTATAAAGTGAAAGATCATTTATAAAAAATACTCACGTCAATAATTGTGATAGGAATACCATCCAAGTATTGGGGTTCCACATAGGAGTTCATGCAATTTAATGTAAGTCGTGATGCAAGCTCAGACTGTGTTAAACTTTCCAGCTGGAAAAGCAAAGACCAATCACTCATATACACTAGGAATGAAGTGAGAATACCTAATGCAAACACTATGACAATTTGCACAGTGGATATTCATTTTAACACGTAAGTCAAGATCAATTTGTGCTAAAGTGTGTAACTTTGAGCTGTACAAGGTAGCGCTGGGAAATCTCCAGCAAAATAGTTTTTGCCATATTTTTTTAAAATATCTTCATTCTTATATTTTGCATGTTCCAATGAAAAAAAAAAAAGTGCTTGTGATACATTTATGCCTCATCCTTGTACTGCTGACATCTGTAGCAGTAAAAAATCGAGGTTGACTGAGTCACATAACAGCCTCTACACATCGGTCCCCCCTTATTCTATAACTTCAACATTTCAAGCGAAACATTCAATTCACTTAAAACTCGGAAAAGAGTTTCAATTCTGTAGCAATAATGTAAACTTCACAGAATGCAGAGTCCATGTGGGATCTCTGCCGACAAGATAGTTACATACATGATTGATATGTGGGGTTTAACGTCCCAAAACCACTATATGATTATGAGAGACGCCGTAGTGGAGGGCTCCGGAAATTTAGACCACCTGGGGTTCTTTGACGTGCACCCAAATTTGAGCACACGGGCCTACAACATTTCCGCCTGCATCGGAAATGCAGTCGCCGCAGCCGGGATTCAAACCCGCGCCCTGCGGGTCAGCCGCCGAGTACCTTAGCCACTAGACCACCGCGGCGGGGCAATATAGTTACATACATGAGCAACAACCGTTTCACACCTGCCATTTTCGAAAAGCATCAAACCAGCCAGCAAAAAAAGAACTACCGTATTTATTCGCACATTTTGCTCTAATGCTACGTTCGCAAGCTTTGCGTACAATATTCTAAAACTGTCTACTATTTGCTTCCAGCTTCTGTGTCTCAAATAAATCTTTGGCTACTAGCATGGCTACTAGCGTGAGAATCACAATTTGCGGCCACTCCATTTTTTTTTTGCTCCATATGTTTTCGCGGGAAATTTTTCTCGTCTAACTCTCACACCTCCTAATCTTTCATAGGTTCTCCATAAAAGAAAAAAAAAATAGGAGAGGATTATGCGATAGCTGCACGGTATCTGCACAACAACCCTACTGGCATCGACTGCAACGCCCAGTTGCCTGCTTTTTTTTACTGGCTGTACAGCAAGACACTTCACACGTAATGTTACACAACATTCTCTCGCAGCTCTATTCAAAAGCATGTCAGTATGCGTATGGAACCTACTAATACAGAATTTTTTGGTGCTTTTGCATTCAATGAACTCTTTGGGAAAGCCCTTCTCACTGGTCAATTTATATATTCCTTCCCATTTCCCACAGGAGAGCTTCAAACAGCATGAAATGAGCAGGACAGACATGTTGGGGCATGTCAAGTTTGTCATCCTCCTTTGATTGTACTTGAAGCACCATTCGATTCCACTCTAATATCCTTTTCAGTGTTTCAATACCACAATCGATCATACCAGAATGCATGCCATCATATCCTTGCCTTTCAAAGTATTTCTGCATGCTGATTGTCTGCCACAGCAAAAAGAAAGACACATAAGTAAAGTTAATCACTGCGATGCAAGCACACTCCTTAAAATAGGAATCCATGGCCAAATGGCAAATGCTGCAAGAATCAAGGGTATCTAATTGTTGAGGCAGTAGGTCTAATTGAACTTATAACAACCACTTGGGAAGACACAGCTCAGATTTCTCACTGTTTTATTGTTTGCAACAACAGGCAGATAGATTGATGTCGGGCTTAATAAAAGTGTATGGACAACCAGGCTACAAGCTGCAAGTAAGTTTATTGGCTATTAATTTTAGTAATGAAATTTGCCCTGCAGAAGATAGTTTCACAGGATGTTTACTGTGTAGATATAAGCACACAAACACACCCACTAAGCATGATTCATGCAAAAGCTGGCTGTTCGTTATTTGTCCACATGAAGCCAAATACTCTTTATAGTGTGGTCATCGCTCCAGTGTCTGTGCTCAGTCACCAATCAGAGACTTATTTGAAAATGTTAGTGGCAAGCTTTCCCGCAAAATTTCATTGCATGAAACTGTCATACCCAGTGGCGAGGTTAGCAGTTGCACTGCCTGATGCCTCATCCATTATACCAGTACTATTTTATTAATTGTTGGCAATAAGTTACAATCATCTTTAATATAAAATATGAATCAAATCAGAAAGAGTACAATAATAATTCAATAACTGTTGAGGTTTAACGTCCCAAAACCAAGTTGTGATTGTGAGGAATGCCGTAGTGGGGGGATCTGAAAATTTCAGCCGCCTGGAAGCACACGAGCCTGAAGCATTTCCATTACCACTGGAAAGACAGAAGCAGTGGCTAGAATTTCATGCCACGACCTTTGGGTCAGCACTTGGGTGCCATAACTAGACTTCAGTGGCGGGTACATCAGAAAGGCTGAGCGAGACATTCTACAAGGCTGAAATTTTATTTTTTCGCCATATGTTCTTGTGGGCAGTGTGATAGAGCCACAGAGAAACACAAATAAGTGAGGAGTTGAAAGAGATGAGGAGGTGCGAAAATTGGGCATTAAAAAAAATGGTTTGCAAGAGCAAACATGGTCGAAACCATCCTGTATGCCTATGCAATATTCAAAAAGAAACATTCTTACCTTTTCGACCATAAAATCAATTGAGTCAGCTATGTCACTTGGTACAGGGTGCAGACTGTAACTGCCCATTACCATTCTTTTAAGCACCACTGCTGGAAAGAGCCAAAACCTGTAACCATTTCAAAAGAAAAATAAAAAAAAACTACTGAAAAAACATCTTTGGCAAGCTTTACAGGATGTATGGTAAGTACAGGAAAGGAACAATGATGGGAACTACAAGCAGTAATGGTACAAATAGAATCTGCATAGGGTATTTCACAGTGTGTTACTTCTACATGATGTAGAGTCTCAAAAATTGTATGCATACAGATTCTAGGATACCAGTTTGCTATGAAATCTTAGATTGTGCATTACAGAACAGACTAGTGCATCTAAATATGTCACAGTTAATTCACATCTCTGCAAGTGCAGTTAAATGTACAGTACTCATGGATTAAAAGGAGACACCTTAGAACTAATAAGCCAACTTATTCTCACTTCCACCGTCTTCAGTTTGGGTCATATCAGTGTAATTTCAACTTGAATGTAAACATTACAACCAACATATTTAGAGACCAGATTTGTTGTGACATTATGTGGCTATCATGAATAATCATGCAAACCAGTTGTCGTTCTATAAAATTTGATGTCCCGTTTAATTTCATGAGTACCGTAACTTGGCTGCAGCAGTGGTAACACTTTCTCCTTCACAATGCCAACGCCTGCTTTGATGGCCTAGATAGCAAATATGACGCCATTTTGTGGGCTCCTGCAGCACTTAACTTTCCTTTTCATCTTCTTGCCATACCCTCTGCACTCTGTGTATGCTTTCATCTTATGCAGCCATCGGCCATACCATGCTGAATGCGCCGGTTCTCGTCATTTTATGCAATGTTCAAGCTCTGGGTATTAAAGATGAGGCATGCCGACACTCAACGCAGGACTGGGCAATCTCTGAGTATTAAAGATGACAAACACCAACACTCAATGCAGAATTGAGCCCCTAGAAGCTGTGCTCTAAAAACTATCACCATCAGCCTGACTACACCCACTTCAGGGTAAAGGCCTCTCCTATGTTCTGCTAATCAACCCAGTCCTGTGCTTTTTGCTGCCACATTATACCTGCAAACATCCTAATCTCATTTGCCTGCCTAATTTTCTGCATTCCTTTTATGCATTCGCCTTCTCTTGAAATCCAGTCAGTTAAACCTAAGACCAGCAGTTATTCTGCCTACACTCTAAAAACCAGGAAACCTCAAAAGTACAGTCAAACCAGACTATAACAAACTCAGGCAAATTGAATTATCCTTTACATCAAACTATTTAGAGAACAATAATGCTTTAATGACAGTGCATGGAAAAATTTACGACTACATTGAAGGAAACTAGCTGGGACACTCGATATAATTAAAATCCTGCAGTGCAAAGCATCGCACGAAGCTGGCTTTTCTTGACAAAAGGGGACCTTCCCACATGCATTTGTCAAACACAACACAGTCGAATGCAAAAGAAAGGAGCCTGAAATCCCCCTGTGTACAGCATGATAATGAAAAACAAGGCCAAAATTGGGGTCAACGTGAAGTAGAGACTTTTGGAGGTTGACGAGTAGGCACAATGGTGTATGAAGGTGCCATGACGCTGTTTACAATGATACAGTTTTCCGTTGTCCATAACTCACAATTCCAACAAAGAAAAAAATGTAAAAAAAAATCTGTGAATTGCCATGAAGCTGCCTTCATTGCATTATCGTTAAGCAGTGCTGTGTAGCCAACTTGCACACAAAAATTCCCCCCCCCCCCGGTAAATAGATGAATTTTTTTCAATTTTATGTCAAATCATACCATAAAATGAACTGATTCTCTTTTCTTTAACGCTTGATATGTGCGGTGTATGAGCAAAAAAAAAAAAAGGTGAAGGAGGCTCTCACAGCACGGCAGTGTCTGTGTAGGAGAAGATGGAGGTGTCCGAGAAACTATTGCAGAGCACAAGCGAATGGACCCTGGGGCACGTGTGGGTAGCCTCTGCAAACTTCTGGGCCAGAAAGCCACCCAGGGAAGCACCCAGCACATGAACTTTGTCGAGTTGCAGATGGTCCAAGAGTTTCCGGAAGCCAGCCACCCACTCGCGCATTGTCCAGTACACAGGGTACTCCAACTGCAAACAGTTGAGCAAATTGATAGGCTCATCACGTTTACCCCATTCTGCGTGACATGTGGTGCCCTTTTTTTATACTTGTTTATTGCCAATATATGTCAATAGTTTGTAGACTTAAAATGTTTATACATTCAAAACTTGTTGGACAACCAGCTTTCATTATAGTCTCCCTTTTCCAATACACCCATCTAAAGACAACAGCTGTCGGAAAATGCTTTGCTATCTCCTTAAATGAGTGTTATCAGTCTTTCACCTCTTGGTTTTTGCTATCTTAGGCCAGAGAGAGAGCATGTGTAAGCTACTATTATGTAGTGAGAAAACAGCTGCATATCATTGCAACAGTATAGACAGATAGCATGTGTATCCTACTATTATGTAGTGAGAAAACTGCTGCATATCATTGCAACAGTGTATAAAAAGATAAGTGCTCTCAAACAGCTAATGTAGAGACCAGCTTTTAATGTCAGATGTTGAATTACTGATTAGACAACTTTTCAGCGAACATTGATGCCTTCTAGATGCACTGCCACGCGATGTCACTATCGCAATGTTTAGTGTGCGCATAAATTTATGTTGAGGGAAGGTGGACTAAATATGTCTGATGTAGATTCGTTTCTTCCCTAAATTCTGAAAGATTCGATTTGGCAACAAAAAACTTGCAAAGGTCTTTCTTCATTAAAGAGCAGCAGATATGATTACAAGGAACACTGTAGGATTGGCACGCTGGATTATTTCTTCCACCCGGGCCTCTTTAACATACACATAAGTTTAATATTGAAGTTATGCATTTTACTTCAATTAATAAGCAACTATTCTGGCTGGAATTCACATTCTCATTATAAAGATTAGCGATACATCTTAGCCACTAAGCCATTGCAGCAGTTAATGCCACCGAGTAACGTTAATTGGTGAGCAGTACAAACCCAATTACCTCAGTTGATACAATGGCAGGTTTTAAATCAGGTTACCTCAGCCAGAATGCACGCGAAGCACCCTAGTGATGCTAAGTGGAGTAAAATTGTGATATTTGAATACCCCTCCCCCCAAACTCTGCAGGTTTCACATATCAAAGTTCAGCAAAGAGCTATAAGAGAGTTGATGAACATCTTTTACAGACTCCAAGAGAACGAAAGAGTGATAGCTGCGATTTGTTTCATAGTGAGGAGTGGTTCTGCAATGGTAGTTTGAAGCAATTCAAATACCAAGTTCATATTTAAGCTTTTTTTTTTTCTATTTTCCACGATGATAGCAATTTGTTATTCAGGACACCTGCGGAAACTGGTTTAATTGATGGCTGCTGAAAAAACTAACTGTAGTCAAAAGTTTGTGCCAGTCACCTTGTCGTGCTGCCACCTTCTGCATCATGACATGACGACACATCCAGTTCCGAGAACAACAAAGTGTCGAAACAGTACTATAATAATACGATAAACACAACTACACTCAAACCTCGATATGAAAACCCCGGATATAACGAAATACCTGTTATAATGATGTAAACAATAAATAGCCTTGCAATAAATATAGTGTTCAGAAAAAACCTTCATAACAAATTTTTGGATGTAACGAACTTATTTTCATGCAAACTGCAACTTTGTTATAATGACGTTTGAGTGTAATATGACAAACACTACCACAATATTAAGAGCCATTCCAGCATTTTTTCTGTATTGTTCTGAGGTGTAAGAGATTATGGCCCGTATTCACAAACCAATCATGCCCTTTCCTCACGGTGTCCTCAAGTTTCTGTACTCTCTATGTACGTTATAAGGGCACAGAAATGGTAACAGGGTAAAATATAACAACGAGATTGGTTCATGTATACTAGCCTACTTTGTTCAGCAAGCGCAATAATGGCTTAAAACCGATGAGGGAAACTCGAGGTAAGATTGAGGTTGGTTTGTGAATACGGGCCTAATTTAACACGAAAAAGTGAAGAGTCGACCATACCATGTCGGTACTGTTAGTTTTGCACTACACAAAACAGCAAAATTTCTTTTTTTTGTTCAACTTGCTCGAGAATCAAGCCATAAAAAAAACAAAAAAAAGAGCACTGATCCATTTTTTTTCTTATCTAAATTTTGAAAATATTGTGTAGTATATTATGTACTTTCTGAGAAACGGCGTAGATAATATTATCAATACTATTGATGATTGATATGTGGATTTTAACGTCCCAAAACCACCATATGATTATGAGAGACGGCGTAGTAGAGAGCTCCGGAAATTTCAACCACCTGGGGTTCTTTAACGTGCACCCAAATCTGAGCACACGGGCCTACAACATTTCCGCCTCCATCGGAAATGCGGCCGCTAATATTCGTTAATATTATCAATACTAGGCACGGGTACCAAGCCTGAGTAAAATATAAATTGATGCCAAAACTATACACACCACATATGCATTTTTTTTCCACATTCAACGAGGAACTTGTGACAAATTGACAAATGTATGCATACCTCAACTATTATTAAATGCATGGAAGTTTCTTGACTGCTGAACTTACCGATATCACCCGGTATCCTCTTGCCGTGAGGGCCATAATTTGCCTAAAGAAAACGTCAGCTGTGCCACTGATCGGCGGCAGGCAAACAAGTGGACAACTGATGCTACGTGGACCATGGTCATAGTAAGTCCACACCTTCGAGCCACCTTCATCAACTATCACCTGAAACGAGCATAAACAACATTGCTTAATGAAAATTGTCAAGATTTTAGCAACCCAACCCTAAAACTATTACACAATTATGAGCGTCCCCATAGTGGAGAGCTCCAGAAATTTCATTCTCCTGAAGTTCCTTGATGTGCCTGTAAATCCAAGTAAACAGGCCTCAAGAATTTTCACTTCCATCAAAAATACGACTGCATAGCCTGGATTCAGTCCTCGGACATTCAGGTCAGAGGCCAAGCACCATAAGCACTAGACCACAGTGACAGGTAGGTAACAGTGAACTTTTGAACAATTTGTTTCACTAGTATAAACTGCAGTGCTACTTCTGCTACTACTACGAGATTTGTAATAATACAAGATTTGAGATACGTAATCATAAAAAATATGAGAAGCAGGCACATGGTATGTTTCCTTAGGTTTGTAATATAATACTGCTCTGTAACAAAACTGAATGGGGAGCTGAAACCATTAAGTTTTTACTACTTGTCATGCTTCTAATCAGCCTAGTTTTTCAAGTGTCAAGGAAACTAGACAGAAGTGCCAAACATGTTTGAATGATTAATAAACCGCATAAGAAACAATAATGATGTTTGTTATAACTATTAGAGGAAACTTTATGCTTTGTTAAAACATGACTATCTATGTCTCCTTATGAAAATCTTAAGTAACATTGTAATTTGCTCATTCCATTAGCAATTTTATTATAAGCCACTTCACTATGAAGAACTGAGCCCAATTTCCAGTTTTTCTTCCTCAAAATTGCAAACTTTCCAAGCTTGCAAAAAAGCCTTTCTTGCAAAGCCACATGCCAAATGCTTATCAGCCAAACCAATGTGCTGTAGGATAAGGATTGCTGTTGCATAACACATACATATTAATGTAAACTATTTGTTGGGGTTTAACGTCCCAAAACCACGATTGGATCATGAGAGACCCCACAGTGGGAGTCTCCAGATGTTTCAACCACTGGAGTTCTTTAACATACACATAAATCTATGCACACGGGCCTCACTCATTTTTGCCTCCATCGAAAATGCGGCCGCTGAGGTCAGAATTCGATCCCTCAACCTACGGGTCATCAGCCGAGTGCGTTAGCCAGTGAACCAACGCGGCAGGTACATGTTAATGTAACGCTGCAACGAAAATTTCAATTTTACTTTAAGGCTGTAGCTGCTGCGGGGAAGGTAGTATATATGAATTATGGAATTGCTTGTGGTAAATATGACTCTGTTAAGCATACTACATTTGTAGTAATCCTGATATAAATGAGAACTTACACGGTATTGGCAGAGCATGGAAATGACGTGATATATTTTTGCGAGTGATATTCATGATTTGGTCTTTGAGGTGTCCAGGGAGAGGAAAGTGGACAAAAAGATGACTTGCCACCAACAGTGACCGAACTTGCCATTCATGAAAGGCTTTTTGGAGAGGTTCAGCTCCCTGCCCAATATAGGCCACTCGGTTTACCCGGATGATATTACGATTTGGTGCCCGGGAGGATCACTCACAAAAGAAAATGGACTGCAATTAGCCCTTGACGAAACTGAGTCCCACCTAGAAGGCACAGGCCTCCAATTGTCCCCACACAAATCGGAACTATTACTGTACAGGCTGGCCAGGCAAGGCGTAAGGATACTTCCACACCTGGACAAAATTGCCATCGCCCTTTTTGCAAGAAATGGACAGCACATTCCACGAGTCGATTCAATTTCTGGGCTTACTTATTGAGGTGAGAGGACGTAACGTGAAAACCCGGCAGTACATCACAACCTAAATTGCATGCCGAGACTAGTCGCCAGAGTCCTAGGATGTAGGAAAGGACTAGGCGAAAACCACCCACTCCGGATTCATCCTGCCTTTCTAATGAGTCATATTAACTATGTAGCTTAGGCCCTTAATTGGACCGAAACTGAAAAAATAAGCTAAACACACTTATGCGTAAGAACATCAAAAAGGTACTGGGATTACCAGTAACCACTTGCTCCAACAGATTTAGCCAACACGGTATGCACAATTAAATTGATGAAGTGATCGAAGCAAAGATGGTTAGACACTTATGCGTAAGAACATCAAAAAGGTACTGGGATTACCAGTAACCACTTGCTCCAACAGATTTAGCCAACACGGTATGCACAATTAAATTGATGAAGTGATCGAAGCAAAGATGGTTAGCTAGGGCAGGGAGACGCATCCTAGATGCAGCCAGAATGGCTCCTAAAATGATTAATGAACGCTAAATCACCTTATTCAGGGAGGTTCTGGAAACCTTTGTGGTCAGCCCATTACCTCGAAATATGCACCCGCAATACAATGTAGGGAGGCGAAAAGTCCGAGCATGAGCAATTTTACAGAAGGCTGTGAAGAATCGGGAATCGATTGTCTATGTCGACGCCGCTCAGTATGGCAAGTCTTGCACATTCGTACTGGCAGTCATTGACGGCAACGAACAATTACGCTCCTCAGCCTTCGTTAGGTTAGCTACTAGCACTGTCGGGGAAGAGGTCACCATAGCCCTGGCCATGACCAACCACTCCCACACCAACGTTTTTACAGACTCACGAGCGGCCATCAAAGCTTTTGAATCAGTAACCTAGCGTGAAAGGCTGCCTCCATTCTGGGAAAAAAAAAAAACACCCTGGCACTCACTTAACCTCTTGGTTTCCCGCCCATATGGGTTTAGACGTTCATCAAACCATACCTAAGCTCAACGAGCTTGTTCATGATTGTGTGCGAGATCTCATGTGCCGCGGTGACATGGAGGCCTTGTGGAGACGGGATGAAATCCAGCTTGACAATCCGCTCCCTACTTTCAATGAAATCACCTCCACTATCAGCTTAGTAGAAGGGCATATCCTCTTCCTCTCCCGAAGTTACATAAGTCTCAGTCAGTCACACTTAAAATGCCCCAGACAGGCTCCTTCCCTTCGCAGGGATTTCTTAGTCGCATCTCAACAGAGATTGATTAGGGTTGTCCGGACTGCAACGAAATTTGTTGTTTCTTAGCGCGCATGCTTCGGCAATGCCCCGTGTTGTCTAATGGTCCCCCATCCAACGAAGTTGGATGGGAAGAGGCCCTCCGGAGCTCATAGCTCAATACTCAACTCGAGGCAATCCAGAAGGTCCAAGAAAGGACGTTGCATCATGGTGTTGCAGCCCTGACTTGGATGTGGCCAGCAGTTTTCGCGGGTCCTTAATAAGGGCTCATGCCAGAACTCCTCCCCTTAACATCTAATAAAGTTATTTGTCTGTCTGTCATAAAGCTTTCCATGAAATGATAATCTGCCATTGTAGATGAGTTCTGTGCAAAGGATTGCAGTGCTGCGGGTGTAAATCCGAATGAATTAGTGGACCGAAAAAATGGGGCCCAGCAAATTCAATAAGTGACTACATATATAGTCCTATCAATTTCACAACTAACTGGACCACAAATAAACCAATATAGCCAGATGTGACATTTCCTCTTGTATTTCTGGCATGGTATGTAAGATCACAATGAATCATGGTATGGTAT
This sequence comes from Rhipicephalus microplus, assembly GCF_043290135.1. Classification (NCBI taxonomy): domain Eukaryota; kingdom Metazoa; phylum Arthropoda; class Arachnida; order Ixodida; family Ixodidae; genus Rhipicephalus; species Rhipicephalus microplus. Next base: position 264,421,346 of record NC_134700.1, on the reverse strand, counting down.
TTCTGGCATGGTATGGAAAATCACAATGAAGTGGGGTGTGAGCCCCCCACTGAGAAAAAATGGTGGAACTGAGCCCCCCCCCCCCCCCCCCCCCACACTTTCGATAGTGGTCACTCTTGGCTGCACGCTGGGAAACCAACAATTAAGGCTTACTTTTCTGTCACAGCAGTAATCACTAAATTATGTTCTCACAAGAAAATTAAAATGTTACGAGGCAATGTTACAATATAGTGAAATTCTGCCAACATGTCTACTGTGATGATTTTGGAGGCTTAGTTAAGAGGCGGGCTAGTTGGCTTTCACTCAACTTGATTTGTCATTTAAAGTTCAAAAGATATATCGGACAGCAAAGAAGCACAAACATGCAGCGTTGCTTATCTTTCTCTATTCCTCTTTCTCTCACCAAGTATGAGCTCACAGAGATGTATACGTGCACAAACTACTTTCATGCTGCAAGTGAAAATATTTTATTAGACTCATAATCCCTGTTGCCCGCTGCTATAAGTATCTGACGCATGCTTATGGGACTGGCAGCCAGCCTACTTGAATTACATTTAGAAGGAGATGCTCTCCGGCTTTTTGACGTCATGTAAGAAGCAGGCGATTTTGTGGCACACAGAAAATTTTAAATGTCGAAGAAGTCATGGCAAACAATATGCCATATCGAAAATAGTTTATTCTCTTATTTTTTACGTGATAGTGCATAAGTGGTCGATCATTACGCAATGGATCATTTTCGCGTCATTTGTTGTGTCACATAACAAGCTGGTGCGGTGTGCATGACGAAGATTGTTTACACCAATCATGTACAGCTAACTACCATTTTGAAATGAAGCAACAAGGAATAGTTTAACGGCATAATCACCCACATTTTGTTCTTTCAAAGGAAAGTTTTGTTTACACCATATGTATTGGCGTATTCATGCAGGTACCCGGGGGCCCCTCAAAATTGCTAGTACAAATACTATGAGTGTAAACAATGTACTGCGCCCCTAACACCACAAACTATACATTAAAAAAATGGTTGAGAAGTTCATAAAAAGGTAATAACAGTATTATAACAATGCAATATTAGTAATAAGTGCATGCTCCAGAAACTGTGTTCGGACTACTAGCAAACAATGCAAATTATAGTACGCACAAGCTTAAATATATGCAAAAAAGTAATCATTCGTTGAAATAACATGGTCGATCCCTTCGTCATGGAAATCTGCATGTAACACGAAATTAAAACGTGCCTTTACAGAGATAATTGAATGTTTATTGTACATTGATAAATGAGCATTTGCCGAATGTATGTTATCGTGTATGGCAGTAAGTAAATAAATAAATTAATATATATATATATATATATATATATAGGAAGAGAGGAGACACAACTTAGCGGTTGCCTTAATTTTTTTCCAACGGTATCGATTGGTGGACCAGTCTTCATCAGAGTTTGCAAACAAGTCCAGTCCACCAGTCGAAACCGTTGGAAATAAAATTTGTGTCTCTTCTCTTCCCAAATACGTTTGGCCCATTGGAAAAACTTCATAGTATATATATATATATATATATATATATATATATATATATATATATATATATATATATATATATATATATATATATATATATATATATATATATATATATATATTATGAAGTCTTGGTCTGGATTACCTTTTATTAGGCCCGAGGAACCGGCAGCCGACAGCTACGATGAATGAGCCAAGATGATGATGCTACGCGACAACGATGAGGATGCATGAGCCACACATGATAATGATGATAATGTACCGGTGAAGAGGATGCGTATTCTAAATGCCCACATCAATTCCCCCCACGTGAAAGCGGCCAGCCTGGCCGCGGCAAGTCAAGGGGACAAAGAACGTCGCATGAAGGGCTTCATACGGGAGACATGGACGACCTCTGTAGTTCGATAACGGCGATCTGCTGGGGCTACAAGTGGTGTCACGCGATAATTCACTGGTGAAGTCTCTTCAAGAACGGTGTACGGACCAATAAACCGAGGCTGAAATTTGTCGCACAAAATATATATATATATATATATATATATATATATACATATATACACACACACACACACACACACACACACGCTGGCTATGGAGTGAGGTGGGTTTGCCCCCTTCCCCCCACTAACAAAAGAGTTGGTATGCCACTGTCTGCATATTAATGAGACTTTCTCTGAAAGAATTAGGGCAAAATATGGTAATTAATGAGGTTCCCTAACATGCATCTGAACTAAGGAAGTACTGTTGGGAAGAATTACTTTGAATCACTGCTGCTTCTCTTATTTTACTACTGTAAAACTTGATCTAATAAAATCTGATTTTATGAATTTCCCAATCTATAGGAGAAATCTTCATTTGCCTGCAAGTGCTCATAATGCTCAATGTTGTCATCAACTCAAATTAAAGCTTCCACGACACTGAACTCCATTTAACAAAGCTCTTTCAGAAATAAATAGGCAAAATTCAATGATTTCTTTTTCCCATTTCATACAGACAACCTTTCTTTGGATGAGCACTGCAATTCAACTGCATTAAAACATATAGTCGTGGCACTAGTGTGACGAGGCTGCATGCAATGAAATCAGTATCACTCTTGGAGGGACAATAAACCACTACTCTGGGCACTGGGTGGTATTGGTTCATTGCCCAGCAAATACTTCCACAGAAACACGCTGGTTGTTTTCACTACTTGGTAGTTTATGCCACAGATGGCATCGGTCATCATCATCATTATCAGCCTGACTACCCCCACTGCAGGGGAAAAGCCTCTCCCATTATACGCCAATCAACCCGGTCTTGTGCTTTCTGCTGCCAGGTTATATCTGCAAACTTTTTAATCTCATCAGCCCAGTTAACTTTCTGGCTCCCCTTTGTGCGTTTGCCTTCTCTGGGAATTCAGTCAGTTATCCTTAATGACCAGCAGTTATCCTGCCTATGTGCTACGTGCCCGGCCCATGTTCATTTCTCATTCTTGTTTTAAACTATGATATTGTCGTGCACATGTGCCAGTGGCGACGACAATGAATCAGCGCGAGTGTCCTTAGCCGAAGGTAGACATGAAGAAGACATTGCAGTCTTTTCCCTGTGATCGATAAAGTGTATTTGTTTGAAGTGCTTCATGTGCTCGTCGATCCCACGTCGTCACACTGGTGGAGGTGCTGGGTTGTCTTCATGCTTGGCACCCCTTCGCGGACCCGACATACGAGCCCGGAATCGCTATCACGCGCCGACACACCAGTGCACCGTTTCAGTCGCCGTCTGCTAAACTAGGCTCCCAAGCTCAATCCCTTGCGAGAAACTGCCAGCAATCACTTGCCTCCTTCAGCCACCATGGCCACTGCGGCTCCATCACACATGACACTTCAGAATCCCATGATTCCGAATTGTGTTCATGATGAGACCTATAAAGACACTCAAGACTAGCTGCACCGATTCGAATGCTGTGCGAAGTACAACCAGTGGGCCACCCCAGAAGACAAGCTTGCGAATGTGTAGCTCTACCTGAAAGACAACATCCAGACATGGTACATCAACAGGGAAAGAAGCATGGCTATGTGGGATGACTTCCGCAACCAGCTGGCTGACACCTTTAATGTTAGCAAAGTTTTTAAAAAAGCGGTGGAAGTAAGAACAGAGGCCAAAGCAACTGCGAACGCCTTTGGTATGCGTTGGTGCAGGGAAATCTTTTACTGCCCGTATTTTATCTTGATCAGGGCGAACCCCTACAGAATCAACGATATGTCCGAGGACAGAAATTTCACGACGGCCGAAGTGGCACTTTGCCGAATTGAGTTGCAGTCTCTCCGTACAAAGACAGATAAGATTTTCAATAGCCTTTTAAGGTGCGTCACAAAAGAAGACGAAAAACGATGACGTCGTCCAGGCCGCACAAGCAAATGGACCCCTTGAAGTTGTGGAGCAGGGCGTCCATCATACATGCGAATGTGGTGGGCGCATTGCATAAACCGAAAGGCATCACTTTAAACTGGTAAAGGCCGTCGGGAGTGATAAACGCCATCTTCTCACGGCCATGTCATCAACGGCAATTTGCCAGTACCCGAAGCGAAGGTCGATAGAGGAAAATTATTTTGCACCATGAAGGCAATCCAGGGCATCGTCTATGCGTGGCAAAGAGTAGACGTCCTTCTTCGTTATCTTGTTTAAATGCCGATAATCGATGCAAAATCTCCAGCTGTTGTCCTTCTTCTTGACAAGTAGAACAGGGGATGCCCACGGACTGCAGGAAGGCTCAATAATATTCCGAGAAAGCATTTCGTGGACATCCTGTTGGATGATGCGCCGCTCAGCATGGGAGATGCGTTAGGGTCTCCGATGGATGGGACTCGTAACGCCCGTACCAATCCGGTGCGTAACAATGGACGTCTGGCCGAGGGGGCAATTGCCAAGGTCGAAGACGTCCCAAAAACATGCAAGCAAGGAACGCGGGTCATTAGCTTGTTCTTTCGGTAAGTCGGGTGCAATCATCGTGGTTAACACACTTTGGCATGATGGAGGAGTAGATGAAGTTTTCTCGGCACTCGGGATGCTGTCATAACTTAGAGTGAAAATATGGCACTCTGCCGCCGGCATGATTTCAGCGAGAAATATACCACGAGGGAGAACTTTTGTACATAGGCCAAAATTTACTAGTGGTAGGCAGGATGCCTTGGCCGTTATAATAACGACGGTGTGAAAAAACGCAACGTTGTGCGAAAGCAGCACATCAACATTGGGGGACACAATATAAACACCGTCTGAAATAGTCGCTGAGAGCCTGCACCTCCCGGCGCCATCATGGGTGGGGCCCCCAAACGGTACCCCCTGACGGGGGCATTCTCGTCTTCTCAGGACCAAATAAAGTTCTTTGACTGACTGACTGACGTAGAACTGGTGAGACGCTTATGTAAGCAACTGCTTGTTGAGGGAGATGCAGGTGTTCTGTGGAACAGAGCCGATTTGGAGGGCAACTTGAAGGATCAACAACAGTAGGTAGAGCGAGTTGCACTATACCGGCAAAACAATCTATCAAGGCTGAATGTTCAGACAAAAAACATGGCCCAAAATTATGTCGTGAGGGCAATGTTCTAAAACATAAAACAGAACTGATGTGTGATGTCCGGCGATACTGACGCGAGCTGAGCACACACCAATCATGGCGACTTTTCCACCATCGGCAGTTCAGACCACAGGAGTTGGGCCAGGAGTAAGGACTTGAGAGCACGTCTCTGACTGACACTCCCACGTTTAAATTAACATAATATTTAGTACTTGTGTTGTTGTGCTCTTTCGGTGTTCACTGTTGAGTGCAAAACTACCCAGTGATTGGAGGAGGGCTCATGTTATTCCATTCTTTAAGAAAGGCAACCATTCACCTGAAGAAAACTACCCTCCCATCTCATTAACATCACCAATTTGTAAAATGCTCGAACATGTAATATCTAATGCACTGTGGAATTTCTCGAGCAAAACTCTGTGCTGACTAATTTTCAGCATAGCTTTAGAAAAGGTTATTCAACGGTAACTCAGTTAGTCTCAGTGGTTCATTCATTTGCAGAAACTGGATAAAAATGGTCAAGCTGACGTCATTTTCCTTGATTTTAGCAAGGCATTCGACAAAGTTGTTCATCACAAATTAATTACAAAACTTGAGGAAATCAATCTACCCGCCATATTCATTTTCTGGATACAACACTATTTGTCAGAACGTTCACAGTTTGTTTCAATAGATAAAGCAATTCGAGCTCTCTTCCTGTTACATCAGGCGTGCTGCAGGGTAGTGTCCTGGGGCCGCTGTTATATTTAATTTATGTAAACGGCATTGTAAACACGGTACTACCAGAAACTCAAATCAGATTATTCGTGGATGATTGTGTGCTCTTTCATGAAATTACTTGTTCTAATGATCAAGAGAACCTGAACGTACGCCTTAATAAGGACTAGTCTGGTGTAGCGACGATGGTATGGTACTGGACGCACAAAAAACTGTTTATCTTTGCATGGCTCGTTCAAAAACACCCCTTCATTTTACTTATGACCTCGACTTATCCTCACTACAACAGGTAAAAAACTACAAATATCTAGGCGTGACATTAACTAATAACCTGTCTTGGAACACTCACATAGACAATGCATGTTCTTCTGCATTCCGTAAGCTGTGTTTTCTAAAACATAAACCTAGAAATTCTCCTTCTAACATAAAACTACTTAGTTATTATATGCACATAAGACCAAAACTAGAATACTCTTGTGTTGTATGGGACTCTTTTACTAAATCCAACATTAAGAAACTCGAAGCAGTACAAAGAAAGGCTGTTAGGTTTGCTTATTCCAAGTTCAAACTTACCGACTCACCGACTAAACTCATGACTGCTAACAACATTTAAACACTTTCATTACGACGAAAAAGGAACAGCCTTAACTTCCTATATCTGCTAGTTAATCACAAGTTAGCCCTTGACCCGAGTGCATATGTATCTCCTCTGTCCATTAGGCATACACGTTATCATCATGGCCATTCTTTAACCCCGTAATTTGCCAAATCAACACATTCAAAATTTTTTTTTTCGCGTACTGTGTCAGAGTGAAACTGCCCGACTGATTTCAGCCAACTTTCTGCTATTTAGAGCTAAAATAGGCACCGTCAATTTGTGTTATGCTTCTTTTTATCTAATATTTTGCCATGTTAACTTTTATGCGTGCTATTAGTACAAGTTTTCAATTCTATTTCTCGTGATATATTCTTATGTTATCACATGTGTTTTTGTATTTATATCCTGCCTCTTGTACGTGTCTCGCTCGGACCAGTTTTTGGTCCGCAGTATCCAATAACTAAATAAATATACCCAATAAAGTGGCTGGGAGGATAGCCGCCATGGTAGCTCAGTGATAGAGCATCGAATGCATTATTCAAAGGTCACCGGTTCAGTACCTGCCCCTGCCCACGGCAAGTTATCTTTTCACCCACTTTCCTTTCTTCACATTTACAATACAATGCGGTCTAATAACTTCCCCTATACTTATATATATATATATATACTTCACAAGAAAGGACAGCATATCAGTCACATTTTGATAGGTCCTACTACCAGCGTACGTATATATGTTGATGACATAACTATGAGTAGTATTCATTGAAAATTTGCAGAATTCATTAGTCAGTGACACCAGCTGGTGTCTAGTCAACATGACATGTAGCATGTCATGCACGTCACGGCCAGGCACCTCACTACCCTTGCAGCAGCTAAGTGTGCTATTCATTCATGCCCCTTTCTAGAAAAAAAAAAAGTTTGCAGACTAATGCACAGAGAGATATCACAATGCTCAAAGAACAGTGTCCCCACAGCTGAAACATTGTAACAAAAACAATGTTTTTGACAGAAATGTCGAAAACAAGGTAGTACATGTCCTGATTACGCATGCATACCGCAACTGGCAAATGTGCATCAATCATGTCTCAATCTTTGCAGCCGAGCATATCACTCGGCGCACATGCGCACTGCCACCGGGTGAATATGTTGAGAAAGCTCGAGAAGTTCGCGCGGCATCGAAGTACGTATGTAGTACATAATAAGAGAGGCCCTCTTCCACGAGAATGGGGCGTGAAAGGACAGTTGAAAAAAAAAATGCATCTTCAAAAACGAACCTTCCTTTGAGGGATGGTGGCTCTGAAGCTGGCATATTCCGGCGACTGGGAGATTTCGCTTGAAGGTTTGCTGCTCAGCAAGCTGAACCTGAAATGAGAGCACTGTCCACTTATCGGCGCTTGGCAAGGTACTCGGCTCACGAGTGAGTCAGCTAACGCACATCATGTGACATGCAAGAGCTTCAGCAAGTCGACGAGAGGAAAGACAGTAATAAAAACGGGTAACTGCAAACAGTCGTGTTAAACCGGGGCCGGGCGGCACAACCCCCCTGCTTGCAGTAAACCGAGCCAATCCACCCTGACGCCGTGCTTATCTAAATGGTGGAGGGGCCGCTTTTAACACCGCCCAGATGTATCTTGTATAGCACTTACACTCTTTCAGCGCTCATAGTAAGCAGGCAGCATCAATTCGGAGTGGGAGCTTCTCGAACGCAGTCGTGGGAACCTGGTACGAAAAGGAGTGCGCAGTTTTCAAAGTCCGAACTCTCGAAACCACGCACATTCGTCACGCACAGATACTGTTCCGCTGCCTCGGTTTTGTTGCGAGCTTCGAGGTAGTAGCTTCGGCGATGCTAGCGGTGCAGCAGACAAACAGCTGTCACTGATATGTCAACATTTACACCGCCGCACGTTCACTCTTTCTCATAGCATTAAAAAATAGCATATAAACATATAAAAATACAATAAATATTTACACTTCATGAAGTTACTTTTTATTTGTAAAAAATATGGCGACATACTTTTTCTTGCCTTTTTCAAAAATACGATAGTGCGGCTTTGCGTTTACAGTGTTGTGTACGCTCACTTTTTTCTGATCAACGTTTAGGCGGTTTTAGTTTCTCTACGGTCGTCCCCGGACAAGGTTACACCACTTCACTAGAAGTTATGGGTGGCGACCTTACTGAACATGGCCATCATCACGAACCGAAACCTCCGGCGATTCCAGATTACAGGATTTACAAAGTCGAAGACGTCCCGAGGCTGGTGAAAATGAGGGATACCCTAGCCCAAGAGGGCCTCAAGGACCCCTGGATGAGGTACGTTGGGCTTTCGTCGGTTCTACCACAGAACGCCTATTTCTGTGTAAAAGGGCGCATCTGTGCGTCTAAAGCATCTACGAGAGTCTGAGAATAAAGAGCGGTGCACAGTCGATGAAAACTTTTTAAACTTAAGGAACAGCTGCAGTGTGGCACAGAAGCTACGACAGTAGTGCAACGTACTGAGCAAATCGAAACAGCGAATGAAACCATACGAACGCGCAAGTAAGTTGCGGCACAGAAAAATGAGCTGGCTATAATGTGAAAGCTGGCAACGGCGAGGTTCACGGAACAGAGTTACTTTGTCGCTTTCTGTAGCTTTTTAACCGCAGCAATGCTGTGTTGTTTTGGACACTGTAGTGTGCGCTACAGTAGCTGTTCGATTGTGATGCTGACTGCCAGAGTTGGATCCTCGCATTTCGAAGCCACATTGCTGTGGCAGGCTTACTTACTGAGTGAAATACAGTGCGACAGACGACACAAAAATTGTCCATCCTGTTGCTTTGTCTTTATTTCATGATAAACATCAACAAACTTGCCCAACTCGCCGTCCTGCTTCATTTACAGAGCACTGTGCGCACTTTAAAGACCCTGTGTAATAAAAAAAAACGGTTATATCGAGTTCCACACAAAAGTGTCCCTCATAGCCACATTCATGCCTGCTAAGTTTAATTTTATGCCTCGGAAGCCAAGGAATCATCAACTTCTTCTGCTACTTGTCTCGATAAGTGGCTTCGCAGTTTGTTAAGCGTTGTGCAGAAATTGAAATTATGATTGGTTTAGCTTTTTGAAAGGTATCGTGAAAGCGAGGTAGATTGCCTATGAGAGTTCATACAACATAATGTTCAAGGAAGGGTGGAAAGTGAGAACTCATGAAAGAATAGGCTTGCTGTGCTTCGTTTCCTCACTTTTGTATCATTATTTAATGTTTTGCTCCTAAAGGTAGCCTGAACCACATTTTCATAGTGGTCAGTGAACTGATTCATCTAACTTTTCTTAAGTGAACATGCAAAGTCCAATGTTGTAATGACATTATGCATGTCCTTTCCTTATGCGAGGTTTGGATGCATAAATAAAGAAAAGGCTGCAGCTGCTGCAAAGTAGCCACTACAACTTTACATGAGTGTGACATAGAAGATATATTCTCCCCCAGATTTTGCCGCAATGCAACATCAGACTTAGGAATGCGTAAATGTCTTTTGTTCATGGTGTAATTATTTCAGTCTCTGCAAGTGCAACAAAACTTTTTTGTGCATTTCAGGAATGAAGTGTGGCGTTACAAAGAGTACACGAAGAACAACAGTTTGACCCTTCTCAAGAATGCTTTTTCACGTGGACTGAAGCCTGGCCTAGCACTGGCTGTAGCAACGGTTGTTTTAGAGAAAGCATACGACTACGCTTTCCCGAAACAGCACCACCATCCTTACTATGAGAAGAATGAGGGCCACCACTAATTAGTACAGAAATATTTGAGAAGTAATGCTAATGAATAAACAAGTTCACTTGTAGACATTTACATTTTGCTTCATTGGCTGGCCTCTTAAAACCTGGGTAGTTCTACAACATTACAAATTCTGCCTACAGAAGCTTTAGAAACTGGCTTTGTGCTCCTAACATGGCTGGAATGGTTCTAAACTGTGTTGCAACAAATACATTTCCCTGAAAGAGACCTCTTATGCGAGCTGAAAACACTATGAAGTACAACAGAGTGCGAAAACACTATAGTCGGATACAACTTGAGAAGTCAAAAGAGGCCTTGCCCAGACCAAAGCACAACAGCTTATCACCTCCGCGAGTAATGAAATAATCCCGTGCCGTGTGCTCTGCAATGTTCTCCAAAGTCTGTCACCAGCCGTCCAACTGATGACGTCAGTCTGTTGTGCACCCCCATTGGCGTAGGCTTGTATTCATCCGCCTTTGAAGAGGCAAATGCTGCCGACTTCTAAAGCTGTATCCGACTATAATAGTTCAACTTCTTTAGAAGGGGACGGCAAAGTGATTCTCACACTGTGGAGATTTGCATAGCAAGACATAATGTAGTTGACTTTTTTTTTTTCATGTGGACAAAGGCAGTATTTTTTTTCTTTCTATATAACAAAATTTCTCGATCATGGTGCATGCAAGAAAATGTTCGGAAGTGAGAATTTATAAAAGCTAGGATTTTGTGGGAGCTGTTTACATTTACCTAAAACACAATTAGTGCAAGAACCCAAACTATAAATTTTTAATTCTATAACTGTACAGAGCAAGGATATCCTAAAACATTACATTCGGGAGGAAAATTCGGTTGTTGTTTTTTCTTTTCAAATATACCAAAAGTAAAGCCTTGACAAAATCGAGTGTTAATTCGCTACTGAATTCCAGCAATGATTGGTCAATACACTTTCTGAATGCTGGCCTATGAAGAGTTGCACTCAACATATAAAGCGAAAGGAAAGCTCAAGATGCAGTGGTACAACTCTGCTAACTGGGAGAAATGTTAACAAAATGTATTTTGCACAAAAAAGCTTATATTACTGCTGAAGATGTTCCAATTCTTAATCGTTTGTAACAAAGCTGTTACTAGAGTGTATTAGAACAGGAATGCTTGGAGTGGCTGCAAAAACAATGTACAGAAAATGAAACCGAAACAAGGTCAAGTCACTTGTGGCACTGTAGTGGTAGCCTGCAATGTTCTGTGGGGTTGTCGTTAGAGTTCTGCGTGGCTTTTCCAAAGTGGTGCAGGAATGCCTGCTTACCACTCAAGAGGTCCATGTTCAAGTCACAGCTGCATATGGCCGGTTTTTATTTAATTTTAGTGTCACTTGTTATAGCTGCATTGGTTTTCCTTTGTTTCATAAAACTAGCTTCAGCTGTAATGAAATGTGAAGGTCTTGTTTTCGAAAAAATCTCTGATGTCATGCATTACATTTATGTGCAATGCCGTGAAGTGGCATTGCAAATAATTATGCTCAATGTCAGTTTTTTTTTTTTTTTTTCATTTCACTTCACATTTCACATTACTTCCGTAGCAACACAGCAAATAAAGCTTAAGAAACAAAGGAAAGTCAAATACAGTTATAACAAATGACACTAAAATTAAATATTGGAAGACGCTTGAGCTTCCTCTTTAAAGTGCAGAACGCTAGCCTCCTTTGGTTCACGGTGCATGCCTCAGCCGGGCCATAAAAAAACGAACGACTCTAGCTTAATATTGGCCATTTCAAAGTATTATTGCATGCTTATTGCCAAATTAGAGCACCCACTACACCATAATTCGTTTTGCCTACTACGCGTCTGTTACGTACGTACGCAACTTTCCCTTTGTTGGTGCTTCTGCTGCTCATGATGATAAATATGTCAGAACTCAATTCACATCTTCTGATGCCTGGCACGATTCAATACTTCTCACACGCAATATTAAATGTGTGAACGAGACTACATGACATTCATATAGTGATAACGCTTTTTTTTTTAATCAAAGCAATTTTAACAAATATTGCGGCTTTGTGGTAGGACACTTGCTTGCCACGCAGACCGCCTGGGTCCGATCTTCACTCGGACCCAAAAATTCTTATTTTATACGCACCTCCGAGATTTTTCGGTCGTGGACAAAACGATTTTCATCTCCCAACCAATGCCAACACCGCCACTGGAATTTTTTAGCAGACTTTGCCCAAGCAGCACTGCGAAAAACGCCGCCATAAGCGCCCACATCGACGCGCCAGCCATAAATGGGTAGTGGAACGCGAGCCGTCCGCAAGCGAACGTGCATAGGCCCTTCTCTTTCGTTGGCCTTTAGGCGCGGTTTCCTGAATATCAAGGACCTGGCAAGCTTCTTACTTCAATACAACATCGCTTCAGAGAAGTAAGAAACTCATCAAAACAAACTGGGTACAATGCGAAAGATGTTTCAGTTGTTCGGCATACTGCAACTGGCACGCAAGCGAGCATCGCATGACATCGAGTTACAGGCAAGCACTCCGACGTTCGTTCTGTAACGCCTAAATGTGTTAAACTTGGGTGTACACATGATGCCAAAGCGAAGAAGTGCATACACGAGCAATCTATCTTACGATCAGTCGTACGAAGTTCACTTTATTCGGCACAAATAGCCGTGGCGATTTTCGCCATTGCAGTTGCACTCTCCACCGATCTCTTGCTTCTTGTGCGCTGAACTGTTTTATTACGGGTGCTAGAATGTCCTGTTGACGATTATCATTCGTTTGTATATACTGCAAACGGGGATGTATGCATGTCCACTTTCTCGGTGTACTACGAAATGCAAAACCGATGCCTCCGAGATAGCTTGGGCAATTGCGGAGACCAATGGCAAGAAAAAAGAAAACTTATTGTGGTCATGATCATTTTGCGATTTGCCTGTATGACGTGCATGTTCGCATTTCACAGATGAAGCTGGAACTTGGAGCCTTGAAAGCCCTCAGGCGTAATGGTGTAAAGGTTCAGGTTATCGGCAGTCGCGGCGTTATCGGGCGCGTCACCCGTCTACTGCGGCACTGTGCACACCGCGGTCAGAGGCTCTGTTAGGCTTTATAATCAAAGTTACTACGATATCAAAGCTACTCAAAACAACAACAGGAGGCCTCCATTATCACAATTTCTCACGCGAACGGCTGTAGACAACGCGAGTGATTCGCTTACCCAACACAACAGCCCATGTGCAGTGCTCTCGCAGTTCTCCTTCGCGAAAGCTGCGGAAAACAAAACGAAGTCCTTCACGTTCGTAGCAATTCACAACGCAACTGTAGCGTCGGCTGTTTTTTTTTTTTTCGTAAAGCGCGGAGCTGTTGAGTCTGCTCTGGTTTTCGCCGTCGTTCTGGCGAGTGATCCAGCAAGCACTTCACGGCGGTGAGGTGACGCGCCCAACTAGCGGAGAAAACCTCGTAGCTCTTTTTCTAGGAGTTCAATGCTGAAATGCGCCTAATATTTAGCTCAATCGCTGTTTTTTGCGCTGTAGTTGCACCTTGTTGCGCAGCCAAGGGAGTCGGGATTTGCACTACTCAAAACTGCGTCGACAGGTGGCGCTGCGTGACGGCACGCGGCGTCACCTGTCGGAAATTGCCAAGGAAATTGCCAAGGAATTGCAGGAAATTGCCAAGGAAAGGATCTATGATAATACTCGGGGTAGTTCCCTACTGTTTGAGGCCAGGACGGGAGTACTGCGAACCAAGACATATCGGGCCAAATACGAAGGGGTCGACACAGTATGCAGTGCGTGTGGAGAGGAAGAAGAAACTGCCGAACACTTGATAATGTTCTGTAAAGGGCTTCACCCTATAGTTCAGGATGATGGCGCAGAGTTTTTCATAGCACTGGGATTTAGGGACAGCGAGGGCAAAATAGACTTTAAGCGGGTAGACTTAACTAGAAGGAGGTTATCTGATTGGTGGCTAAAGTCAAGGCACGAGTGAAAATTAAACCCTTCACTGCGAAGTACGAATCCTCAACTTCATTATTTAAAGGGAAAAAAAAAAAGATAAATGTAATGGTTAGTTCACTAAGTATCACGGCTAGGTGGCGTTAGCCGCCGCCCGATCTAAAGGGTACAGCCACATCCATCCATCCACCCATCCGGCGTTGCGTGGCGCTGCATGAGGTACCTACAAGGTTTATACCCGTGCCACACGGGCAGAAAAAATGGCATTTACCCCAGAATGCCTTCGGATTTATTGCCATTCGCGCGGTGCCACACGGGCGAACAAAATGGCATACATCCGAATGCCATTCGCCACCAACTGCCTTCGCCAGAACTCAGTTGACTGAGAAATGCCTACTCTCGACGACACAACTCGCGAAGTGCGATTTACCTGAAAGTATATAAAACAAATCATATTGAGCTAAAAATAAAATTTCCTGCCTTTTATTTGCACTAAAGTCTTAAAAAGATGCTTTGAACGTTATACGAAGAAAATAAAGTATTGATAATGAAACGCTTCTCAATTTTTGTGTCTATTTACGCTGTGGATCTGACTAGTGTTGGCTTAGGTTGCTATGGTCGGCTGCAACGTTGTAAAACAAAGCAAGAAACTAAAACTTAGGAAAGCGTAATACGCTTATTTCTACATTTGATGATTATCTGATGTGTATGAAGCTTGTAAATGCTTCATAATTTTTTTATTGCTATTCACTCAATGCTCACTTAGAAGGTGCTGTGATCGACATCATCAGTAAAAGTGTTGCCTATGCTGCCCATTTGTAAGGGGTCGTGGTCCCAGTCAAGCCCATTAGAGGCTTTTTTACCACGGCCCTCAGCATCCCGAATGTTGAAATAAATAAATAAATCAAAAATAAATGTCATTCGCTTTGGACGTGTAGCAGCGCCGGCGAAACAAATGTCATTCGGAAACTGAAGGCCTTCGCCACCAAATGTCATTTTCTATGCCCGTGTGGCACGGGTATTAGAGACCAAATTAGAGGGAAGTGGACTTAGCTTCAACCTCTCTTTCGTCCAACAAGGAAAACTCAATGATCAGGCACTACCAGCATGAATGTGCGCAGATGATATAGTGCTAATGGCCGACAACAAGAAAGATTTGCAGAAATTGATGGACATCTGCGGTAATGAGGGAGATAGGTTAGATTTCAGATTTAGTAAGAAAAAATCAGCAGACATGATTTTTAATGATAATGAAGGTTGTGAGCTTATAGGGTACAGGAAGTCACGCTAGAGATAACAAATAAATACAAATATCTGGGCGTATGGATAAGCAACGGGACCGAGTACCTAAGGGAACACGAAATATACGTGACGACTAAAGGTAACAGGAATGCAGCAGTGGTGAAAAATAGGGCACTGTGGAATTGTAATAGGTACGATGTTGTGAGAGGAATGTGGAAAGGGGTAATGGTTCCTGGGCTGACGTTCAGCAATGCGGTCTTGTGCATGAGATCAGAAGTTCAATCAAGATTAGAAATTAAACAACGTGGAATAGGTAGGCTTGCTTTAGCATCTCACGGAAATACACCAAATCAGGGAGTACAAGGTGATATGGGATGGACATCATTTGAGGACAGGGAAGCTAGCAGCAAGATAACATTTGAGAAGCGATTGAGGGAAATGGGGGAGGAGCGTTGGGCTAGGAAGGTTTTCAGCTATTTGTACATGAAGAATGTCGGTACAAAATGGAGGAAGCGAACCAGAAAATTGACGGTAAATACTTAGAAAACAGCAGGTGGCCAAACCAAAAAAAAAAAAAAAAAACTATCGGTTAAGAAGAAAGTGAAGGAAACGGAGACTGGCACGTGGAGAATTGGCATGATTAGTAAGTCCGCACTGGAGATCTGTCGAACTTTTAAGCAGGAAATCGCCAAAGAAAGGATCTATGATAATACTCGGGGTAGTTCTCTACTGTTTGAGGCCAGGACGGGAGTATTGCGAACCAAGACATATCGGGCCAAATACGAAGGGGTAGACACAGCATGCAGTGCGTGTGGAGAGGAAGAAGAAACTGCCGAACACTTGATAATGTTCTGTAAAGGGCTTCACCCTATAGTTCATGATGATGACGCAGAGTTTTTCAAAGCACCGGGATTTAGGGACAGGGAGGGCAAAATAGACTTTAAGCGGGTAGGCTTAACGAGAAAGAGGTTATCTGATTGGTGGCTAAAGTCAAGGCACGAGTGAAAATTAAATCCTTCACTGCAAAGTACGAATCCTCAACCTCAATATTTAAAGAAAAAAAATATAAATCTAATGATTAGTTCACTATGTATTACGGCTAGGTGGCGTTAGCCGGCGCCCGATTTAAAGGGTACAGCCACATCCATCCATCTATCCATCCAGCCAAAGAGGCTTGACAGTTTGAAATTCACTTTTTCAACCTCGTCCCGAGCAGTCCCCTGCTCTAGCACAATATACTGCTACATAGAAGGCATTCCAATGTATATTCACCTTCTCCATAAGACAGAAAAAACTGTTGCATAACCTCAACTTATTCCCTTGCGCCATTACTGCAAATAGTTCATGCCATAATTCTACTGGCAGGAAGATTGATAGATTTGAAATTTTAGTGTTCTGCTAGCCTAGCTCACATTTGGCACTATTCCTCAGCTTTCATCATTTAGAGAACAAGCATTTTTCTGCCAGTTCCCTCGCCACTCATTCACCTATTAAAAAAGCACTGACATCAAATTTCAAGATCGAGATGTGCCCATCATTCGATAGCTTGGTATGCATAGGTCTTCTTGGCCAAATTTGAACGGCATACGTCGCGTGGAAGTCATTTGAATTCGATGTCAAACAGTGTAAAAAAAGCTAAAAAAAAAACGGAAAATAGACTGCCCTGCGACATCGACACTAGTGCTACGTGTTCGGTGTGATAAGTCCCACAAATACGATCCTGAGCGACGATGTTCTAGCACAGAACACCTACCAGCCCTAGTAGCGATGACGTGTACGATCCGAGTGTTCTTATCGTGGCGCCGAAGTGCAGAAACGCACTCGCTCGTGCTCGCTCGTCTACGGCCGGGCAAGCGCGCGCAGGTGCAGTCTAGCCCGGCCGTGGCTTGTCGCGTCTGATCTTCATCGCACCGGTTTGAATGATTACGCGAAATGATCAAGATAAAGACCATCTTTAAAAGAATATCGAAAGAGCATGATTAAACGCGTGCTTGTCGGTCAGCATGTCGGGGAATCGTAAGTTGCAGTCGTCTAGTTCGAAGCACGGAAAACGCGCAATCGGGGTGTATTTTCATAACACGTATGTGGTACACATCAACACGACCGCAAGCTACAAACGTGTATTCAGATATCACCGCTAACAAGTTACACGCAGGTATCGTTGAAGTTTAATTCATCTGTAGACTTGCGTCCACGTAAAAGTGGTAATGGCGTGTTAACCACGAGAAGCTGGATAGGTGGGGCTATCTGGAGGCGCAAAAAAGAACCTGACAAGCAGGAAACGTATTGTATTTCTCCGCTGATGCTCATTCGCGGTAGCTATATTGACCCCTGTGCATATATCGGAGTGCTTTACGCGACAAACCACACCAATATAGCTGAGACACACGAACGAACATGGCTGACGCGTGCATCCTCGGGCACCTCTGCAGTGCTGCTTGGAACGGCGTCCATTTCAGAATCACCGTTCTGCAAAGGTCGATCGAAGGAAAAATAATTCGCGACGTCGCGAATCGCGGGTATTCCAAGCTCCAGACTATCGTATTGAACCCGAGTCGAAACTTTGTACGGCGACGACAGCAATGCAGGTGACAAGGCATGACTGAATGTGTCCGCCTAGCAGACGAAATGTTTGCGGAGCAGCTGAGCCTGACGTCACTTTTTTCTTTGGAGAAGTGGTCAGCTGTGGCTTGATCTGGAGGTAACCGCGAGGTAGCGCCCCTGCTGGTGCTCCCAGCGCTAGAAATGGCGGGATTACCGACCGTTTTTGAATAGTGCTAGATCCCAGTGATATAAATCAATAAAAGTGATAGTTATTCTTTCCTCAGTTGCGTTTTAGGTCGTGAATCGCTGCAACGGAGTCTATAGCTACTCGCCGACGCAAAAATCTTGGCATAAGTAAATTTGACGTCAGTGCTCCTTTAAGCTCCGCGCGGCTAAGGTTCTGTGAACTTTTCCAGTGCATCACACATGTGCCACACAAATTGGACAAGCACGCCCTCTAGGCACAGGCCGGCTGAAAATGAAGGGAACACGTGGGTAGAAAACACGTATGGTTCACAAGATGCCAAGTGCAGGGGAAAAGCCAGACAATGCATGTCGCAAAAAAAGGATAATGCACGAAAATGCCCAAGTACCATGCTGCCGAGGAAAACCTCATAACAGCACGTGCTTAATTCAAGGCTTGTTGAACAGAACCAATATATATATATGGTTGCAGGGTACATGTCGAATGTTTTGAGACTCGCTGCAACTGCCATGTCCTGTGCTGAACAGCTCACTGGTTATCTACATTCACAAAGTGGAGTGGCCAACAGGTTTGTTCTGTAGCACAATCATATAAATTGAGCAGTAAGCAGCCGAGTGCTATTCGCAGCCCAAGCCAAGAGGAAAAGAAGTTATGAAATGAAAACAAACTTGCCTGGTGTGTTAAGAACTTCTGCAGAAGTGTGCCGTTGTAGGGTATCTTTTAATCTTGCATCGCCAAGAATTTATACATGCGACACAGACTAGGGTTTGCATTAGGTAAAATTTCACACAGGAAACATATCCGATAGAAGTATGTTAGTTGTACAAATGCACTCTGGGCCATTAATATTTTCAAACAAGTTATTCTAGTATTCCTTATATGGGATGCATTTAAGCATAACAAGTCAACATGTGCATATAAGTAGGTTACTTGATGTACCCAGTCTTACAATTGTCACAACACTGCTCCAATGATTTGCGGTCGCCAAACTTTCGCAGCACTTACACAAATAAAATAACAGAAATGCTGATTAGCAATAATGCACTATGCTGTACTCCCCCCTCCTCCCAAATTTCCCCCCCTTTTTTGCCCTTGTTTAAGCAAACAAACTGTAGGCCTAGATATAGGGTCTTTAATTTCATACCAGGCCAGAGTACTCATCCTGAGGGCAATTAGTGCCATAGATAGGTTGAACAAACTTACCTCTTGAATGACTCCTGCAAAAACATGAACTCATTAGGAAACTCTTATAGGAGCATTACAATTCAGCAATTTCATGCAGTTTTGAGAGAGCAAGTACCATTATAATAGTGAGTGGAAATAATTCACGAGCCATGCGAGTGTCTGAAGGCTGGCTGGGCTTTGGAACTAGGTTGCACAAACTTCCTTTTTGACAATTTGTCATAGATCAACACCACATTACAACACGGCAGCGAAACTTGGCATTCAGGGTCGGTTAAATGCACTTGGTTTTTCCATGTGACATATTTAAATATGTATTTATATACCTTATAGGGTACCCAAAACTAACTGGACTAGTGCTGCGACGAGCAGAGCGTGAATAGCATGATGTACTCCCACAGGTGAGCATCAAGGTCATAGAATTTTTGTTTTGAAAAGAAAGATGGGGCTTGATGTGCCACCCCCTAGTTAGGACGCCACTAGTGAGCACCACACTTCTCAAGCGCAAATTGTAATTGGAGACTTTGTCCAGTGCAGCATTTTCCGGAGTAACCCCTCTCCCCCCCCCCCCCACATATTTTGGCTTGTCCACCTCGTACACACAGAACATTCTGCCAGACCAATATACTGATATTTCATTTGAGAGTACAATAAACAAAGCACGTTAGCATTCACACACACAAAAAAAGTTATCTCCTCATGACAGTGAAGATAGTGTGGTCTGATGTCAGCTACTTGGGGTGTTCAAGCAGTGCAACAACTTAAGATTACAATAAATGCAGCCGTTGTACTGTACAAGTTCTTTGTTCTTAGACGAATTATTAAGTGCACAGAGCTGAGGCAATAGGTTTTTACCAAGGCACAACAACCTTTCATGGTAACACTGTAGTACCTGTAATAATAGTTACACAACTTTAATCAGTAAGAGTGATTATCAAAGATACGATGCACTCAAGCTCGAACGAATCAGTGAAGAGCAGGAGAAGTTATCTAGTATATCTTGGAGCTCAGTACCCTGATCTTTAACAAACAAGCAAAGAGCCAAAACCTGCCATGCTTTGGAAGATCGATTTCAAAGTGATCCAAACTTTTGCTCTAAAGTTATTACTCATGACCAGCCGTACTACTATTCTTGGAATCCAGGAGAAATATTGCACATATGCACATGATTCACTAAATGTGGCCATCAAAAACAAAACAAAAAAACAAGCACATGATAGATGTTTCCGCGTGCGCGCACACACACAAATAGTATCCAAGGATAGGAAAAGCTACCTAGAAGAATCCACTGCATGCAATTAACTCGAAATGTGAGGTACGATGCTCACACAGCAGAATTGTGCACTGCGATAGGTCTGCCCAGCGTAGCGCTAGTCCACTACTATTTATGTGCTGTTATTGCCAGCAGCTCTTCGATGTGCCAAAAAATATCCAGCAGGTCCCATTTAAACAATGCTCAGATTCATGTAATTATGCAAGATTACCGTGTGGTGCTTTGCATAGCAAATATGTGGCATATTGCTGAATGTTGGCTGTGGAAGAAGTTTCCTTGCATGTTTGGCGCATGCAGCAGCATTTTGAGGTATGTTCCGCTGTCCAGAGAAGCTCCAAACAATGCTGTTTTTGATGAGACTGAAAGGTTCACAGGTATATTGCAGAGCATTTTCTTAGAAACAGTACACCTGAGTAGACCTAGTGCTTGCATTTATTAATTTATACACCCAGCAGTCCAAATCATACTTTGCAGGTTACCAAAAATATTGAATAATGAGGGAAAGGCAGAGTACGTGCTGCTGCAAAACATACACAATCTCGGGCACAAAATTGGGGAAGACAAATAATCGATGCAAATAAACTTAGAGAGGGGTAGTGAAGGAGGTCCATGGCATGGGCACTGAATGACACGGAAGATAACAGCAAAATACAACCCCCGTGACGGCAGGAGACGGCCCAGGGAGGCTCCGAGAAAAAAACTTAAGGCACTTGGACTGACAAAAAATGCGCTGAGAGAGAGAGTGAGGTCTCTTGTACGCCCAGTGCGGTCATCGCAAAAATATATCCTCCAATAATAACATGCCCACCAAGCTCTCTCTCCCTCTATCCCTCTGCACGCAACAGAAGTAGTTAAGCGCCCAAAAATCTCGGACTCCCTTGCCTGTGCTCGCCCGTGCTGTGCAGCTACGCTCAACTCTGCCCCTATTGGTGAGCTACACCCCTCCCTCTTTCAATGTCAGAGAAAGCTTCAGGAAAAAAAAAATAGGGGGGGGGGGGGAGTGAGAAGGAAAAGCGACTATTTACAAACAATCTGAACATTTCGTTCGTCAGTTGCCATCCTCCTATCTAGGCTTCAGTGGAGGCCGGTCAAAGAAAGTTACATTTTGCCTTTAGGGCCATTTGCCAAAACACTTCTTGCTTTTGTCACACACAATTGAAAATAATAATAATAATAATAAGGCCCTAATGGCTGTCTTCTGCCTTTCCCTAACTCTGTCTTGACTAGGCCCTTTCATCAAGCGTCAAAAACACCATCTCCCATATTAGGAAAAAAAAAAAAAAAAGCAAGACCATACAAACATTACTAAACCAAATGAGCACAATAAACACACTCTGAACATGGGAGAGGGAAGGAAAATGAAATCCGCAGATGAAATGGCAGCAAACCCGCATTTGTTGCTGCACTAGGCACACCAAAATGAGAGAACAGAACATAAGAAAAACTTGCAGTGCGCTTGCTTTATCCCGATTTTGTGGACCTCTTCACAAATTTGAGGCGACAGATGAAATACATTCATACCCGCAAGGAAAAGAACTGCAATAATCAAGAATAAAGGAAAAGAAAGAACCCTTAGGGCTGACCAACTGTATGTGCAAGCTTCCCAAAACGCCCTGCTGGCATAGCACACTCCACTCAATCTGAAAATTGCACTGCACACTTTCTCTCAACATTAGCCTTTGCTCACACCCTGGTCTCGATTCACATTGAAGCCTGCCTGTGCAAACTTGTCACCATAAGCTGTAGTAAAAATCAAAATCCTACATGGCAGGCAATTTTTTTTTCTCTTGAACTGGCTTTTTATGTTTTCATTTTCATAGCCGGCTATAGTGCATTGGTACCGCAACATTGCATAACATGCTGCAAGCTAAGCATACATTCGTTGAGAAACCAGGTGGTACTAATGCGAGAGAGAACATGCACTGCGACATCAGCCGTGGCAACACCGTGTTACAAAGAACTTTGCGAGCGAACAGTTTTTTGTTTACAAAAAGACAAAAAATAATGGGGCAGGCACCTCGCACCACGGTTGCCAGTAAACACAGCTTTGACGACAGAAATATCCCGCAGACAAGCTCACACAGGAGACGGAAGACCGCCAGGAAAACAAACGGGAAGCATGCGAGATGCGCACTTAATGGGCAGCATGCCGCAAATATGTGACACAGCTCGTTATGCTGTGCAGGTGGGCACCACCACTTTGGAACATCTAGGTGCCTCTGGATGTTGTTCGTAACAATTGGCTTTCAAAGATTATACAAACACAGACAATAACATATAAAGAAAAAAAAAAGCTATCCACTCCGTTGTTTTGAATGGTAGTAACACTCCTACAAGAACAGTGCTGGAGAACACCAATGGCCTACCTGCCATCATGTCGGGTCTCTTATGTGATCACAAATAAAAATAAGGAAAGAAAGAAAGAAAAAAAAAAATGCCCCAAGAGGGCAGGGCAGGCTTTTCGTGAAGTGCCAGTGTTGTCTCGTCACTAGCCCTACCCTGGGCAGCCCCTTTTAGAGAAGTCGGCCATGCCTTCACGCAGTCCTTTGCCGATTGGCCACTGCCCAGCACGCGTGAAGTCTTGTAGCACGTATGTTGTTATCATGCTGGTTGCGGCGGAGCCCGTGGTGAGTGGGTGGAAGGTGCTGTGGTCCGTCACCTACCACCCTTGCATATTGGCCAGCAGCAAGCAAGGCCGTTGGTACCTTCCTCTTGGGAAAAGCCTCGTGGTGTAGCCACACATGGCTTCCAAGCACACCATCAGCAACATTTTGGAACAGGAACAAAAGTGCTCCTCCCATGCGGACACTGAAGGTCTCGCACAGCGAGGAGGAGCAATGTTCTTTCATCCGGACCGACCGTGAGGTGATTGGTAGGAGGCGGGCAGTGTGCGCGCGCGCGACGTGAATGGAGAGACAAGAGTCATAAAATCAACAAATACTGTCGTCACTTGCACAGCACAGTACCCTTTTTGGGAGCCACTACCTCCTGCCGAGGCCGTTTTGGCAAATGATGTCCTTGGCACCTCGCGTGGTGGCGAGGATAAGCGTTGTGGCTGCGAGGGCCACACATCAAGCCTTGCACAGTTAATGGGCATCTTCACTTGGTGGGCTGCGGTGTCTGTGGGAGCCAGCGGCTGCAGATCGACGGTCGCGCGAGTGCGCACGGGGCTCCATCCTCCGGCCAGGGCCCCTCTGCGGCTGACCCACTGGTGCTTGCTCTGGCCGCTGGCCATGACCTGCAAAGAAGGGTCATTCATTCACCCTCAACACCATGATTTAATAGTAAACAAAATCTCGAGGTGCAGCTTACATAGCCTGCTTATAACGCAAGTCGCCAGAGCCACGAGTATCTGCATTATAAAGGGTATCGCAGTGCAGTCAAACACGGACTTACTGAACTCAAAGGAGATTGCAAATTGGTTCGATATATGAAAAATTTGATAGAGTATAACCAACAATAGGCACATTCTAAATGACAACTGATTCCGCACACACGCGACAGCAGAATGTTTTATTTGCATGAAAAAAAAAAAAGCTTATCTGGGCCTGCTCCTCAGTTTTCGAAATGAAGTTGAAAACGCGTCTCGATCTTATCCAGGCTTTCCAGGTGCGACAATCCTGTTCTCTCCTTGTCGTCGAAATAACGACGAATTACGCCATCGCCATTTTAGTAGTGGATCACGCGTGTGTAGCCACAGTATCCTCCTCGTCACTTCATCTCTCGGCCTGGGCATGCTGGGTGTCCCTACGACCGCAGCTACAATGTCCTCCTCAGCGAGGCTCGCAACGGCCTGAACATTGCAGTGCGCTCACAAAATCGTTTGCAGACGCTACGGGTGGAACGGCTGCTGGGAAGAGGGACAACTCGCGAAATGCGTCTATGTGCTCGTCGTTGCGGTCTTCACTGGTTTGCGAGTTCAGCCGTCTCGAAGCCTGCCTTGAGAAAGCAGTTGACCACTGTGTCAGTCTTCACGTCTCGCCAGGCACCTGTGATTATTTGAATGGCACCAAGAAGGTCAACCTTCAGCTCAGTGCCCATGCGGAGGTTGACAAGCAGCTTAGCAAGGAGTCGCCTGCTATAGTCATTCCTTGAACAGCTGATGCGTCATCTACGCCTTCTTGTTCGAGGCGTAGTGGACGGGGAGCTGCTCACAGTTCACGATGCCCTTGCTTTCTCAATCACAAAGGGCTGGAGCTTCCAAGACCTATCATTGCTGGCTCCAACAGAACGCTCAGGCGAACTTTACTCATTTTGCCCCCAGACACGTACCGTATTTACTCGATTCTACCGCGCCCTCGATTGTAACGCGCACCCGATTTCCACCGCGGGGAAAAAAAAAAAAAAGTGAGACATCGATTGCAACGCGCACCCATTTTTTCTCGTTGGCCTGCACGATCACACCACTCGAAAAAACGACTCCTTTCGGGAGCGTCTTCCATTTAAATATGAGGTACGGGCGAAGCTTGTGTCCATCTGACGTGTAACAGAGCTTTCCGTCACGGTAGTTTTACCGTGGACCGATGTCAGCACGCGAACTTGCTTCGCCCCCTTCTTCTCGACGGTTGTGGTGCCAGGCATGTCGAAGTAAAGAGGCGTCTGATCGGCATTCCCGATTTGCCCAAGCAGGTAGCCGTTGTTGCGCCGCAAGTTTAGGACGAACCTCTGAAAACTGTGAAGCTCTTCATCGTACTCCTCCGCAAAACTTTTTGCATATGCACGTTCCCCTTCGGAGGTAAAAGCCTTTCCTTTTCATAAAGTTAGTTAGCCAGCACCTGCTCGCTTTAAACTGGCTCCGCATTAGACCTTTTTCCAAGACTAATTGCATAGCCCGCACTTGGAGTTCTGTCGTCACGGGCCGCTGTGCCGCTCGCTGCTCAAGCACATACTCGCCGAGCAGCTCTTTAATTTGCGCAAACCGACCCTGCTGTGGTCCCCTGAAGCCTTTGCGTGAAGCTTTGCTGTCGACAATCTTCTGCTTTTGTTTCCGCCGGTCCCGCACGCACGTTTCGGGAACTCCGAACGACCGCGATGCGGCCCGATTTCCGTCAGTTTCGGCACACGCGATGACTTTTCTTTTAAAAGCGGCATCGTGGTGCACTTGAGTTTTTGGAATCGGCCCTTCCAAGCCGTCGATGCTAATGCACTACTAGATGACGAACTCCTCAGCACACGTACAAAGTGCCGCACATGAGAAACACATAGGCAGAAATGGGCGACGCGCCATGCCGACGCACATAGGGGGCGGCCATTTTGGATTTGCCGATGGCAATAGATTGACCCACGACCTCCTCTATGTGGATTGACCGCAATTTTTTGGTTCGTACTCGATTCTAACGCGCATGCGATTTATGAACTCGCTTAACCGGAAAAAAGGTGCGCGTTAGATTCGAGTAATTACGGTACTATCTCAAATGTCGAGTCTTGCTCGGCAACATTTGCCAAAAGAGACCAGTCTCATCGACGTTGAAGATCTCCACAGGAGAAAACTTAGCAGAGATTTCCAGCCACTCCTCCGTCACCCACTGTTGGATGTCCTGGCTGCTGACGGCTTCGCTTTCACCAATGATAAACTTTAATCGTAGCAACGAGATCTACTGTATTGACATGCAGCCTCTGAAAGAGTACGACAATGATTTGGTGCTGCATACTACAGGCTGATGTGACTGAAGAGCAGGACGCTGGCATCATCCAGGCGACGGGGAAGGAGAGCTTTTGCGAGGCTTCTTGACAAAGCACAAGGTTTATTAACATTTTTACAACAGTTCAATAGACTAGGCGTCGAGACGCGCCTTTACATGAGACATGACAAGCCCAAGCGAAGGCCAGAGAGAGAGCACTGAGCGAACACTTGACGCGCTTTTGATACACTCGTCCGTGCAAGCGCTTCTTATCGAACGCCGACTGCGCGTCTCAGTGACCACGATGCGCGTTCGAAGTGGCGCACACAGACGCCTCTTGCGTTGCTGCAGGACGCAGACCGCGTTGGCAGGGCTCACCTATGACTGTCTCTTGCAGGGCTATTGTCCTTGCTCTGCCAGTCATAACAAGGCATACTGCATGCAAATCACTGCTGTAAAGCAAACCACCTGGTGTCGCGCTTGAATAAACGCAGTCATACTTCTACTGCGCTAAATTTTTTTTTTTGATTACATCATCAACTAGCGACGAAGCTCTGTGTTTTTTGCTGCAGATGGAAATCTGTGCCATCTGAAAACAGCGCACTGTCAGTCACAATTCCCGCATCGCGTTTTGATCTTGACAGGAAGTGCTGAGTGAAATCTTCCTTTTGTGCTGATTGATTCTCCATTGAAAGATGGTGAAGCGGTGCCCAGACCACTTCTTGTAAGCGGGAGTGGTGTGAATAGGCACTTTATTTTATTTCAATATGCCAGAGATGCTCTGCATGCGTGTATCTCTGGTGCTATGTTATCTTGGCACCCGAGATACACACGCAGTTCGAAACAAGATACAGCCAAACCACTTTACAAGAGACACTGATGTAAGGACACCAGTGTTCCTACAGCAAAATAGGGGTTGATAAGAAAATGCATATGAGGTACCCTGCTTATAAGAGGAAATTGCTGCCCAGAGCATTTCTCTTATAAAGGGGTTGAACTGTAGCATCTGCGCGTGCCGATTGTTTTTGCATCCAAAAAAAGCGTAGACAACTTCTTGTAAGCAGGAGCAGCATGAATAAGCACTTTTTCACATTTTAAAATTTCAGAGATGCCGCTTGCCATCCATAGATACACGCCTTAGCAGTTCAAAACAAGATGGCATCTGTGTGCCCGGCAACTGGAAAAAAGCGCTCACTCGAGTTCCGAAGACCTGGCTTTGTGGGCTCCTTAGGTTGCTCAGGCACAGCTTGCGTCGCAGCTCTACTTTTGGCCATGGCAGCCACTTCCGAATAGGTCAGCTTGCGACCTCCCTCTTCAGCAACTGCTGCAGTCTTCTGAGTGACCTGTCAACATCATTTTTATTAACGCAGAGGCAGGCACTAGAATAGGGAACTCATGTACGTGAGTGTTGGCACCTAAGATCTATCAAAGAAGCTATGGTGAAACCTCAATTATAGTTTAAGATCATATAATAGGTCGAATTCCAAGCAAAAAATAACTTGTTCCAGACTAAATCTCCGTAGAAATAATGTGCTGAAAATGTCGATCACACTACTGAATGGGGATATGGAGGACAGCAAGACAAAAATGCCCAAATGATTCTAGCAACAACATTCGGAGTAGACATTATATAAGTGGTCATTAAGAAAGTAAATCCGGATCAAAAATGATACGTAGAACTTAGATCAAAGAAAGAACAGTGAAACCTCGTTAATTCGAACTCGGTTATTTCGAAATCCCGCTTCATTCGAAGGATTTTTGCGGTCTGGTATTTTTCAATGCAAGTTTGAGCAGATAATTTGAAGCAGCGGCCGGCACCAGACGGGTTCATTCGATAACTTAGGTTGCCATGTGCCGTTTCTACATCCATATTTCGCAGTGAATCCACGGTACGACGGCATTAATTGCCACAAGGCAATACAACGTATTGATACTAATGAGTAGTAGCTGAAGCACCCCAATCTTGCTACTTTTGGTGCAAAAAAAACAAACAAACAAAAAAAAAGGTCTTGTGGTCAACCAAAACATGAGCCTGCAGAAAACGAGCCATGCTTCACTGCAACACGGCGGTGACACGCCAGCAGCTTATCGCATGTTTCTCTCAACGTCAGCGGGTTATGGTTTACCCATTCTTTCTGGGATCAATAAAGAACAGTTTAGCTGAAATCGCGATGTATGTGAACCTCCAATCGCCAGTTGCTCCAGCAATTCATGTCTTTGCGCTGCTGGCAGGCTTCTTGCCAGCAACACCTACTTCGAAAACAATGTTCGAAAGTTTCGAAGATCATTTTGTCCAGCTAAATCACATCGTGAGCTTCATCCATCATACTGGCCATTACTAAATTCATAATTATAATAAAAAGATGGTAGAATCATGACGTGCTGACGCAGCGAGGAGGAGGCAACATGCTGACCGCGTGTCACTACTGTTTTGCAGTGAAGATGTTTGGTTTTCTGCAGGCGCACACTTTAGTCGATCCCTACCGCGTCTTCGTTTTTTTTTTTTTTTTTTTCAGTGGCAGCAGCGAGTCCTCTGTTCCTTTATGTTCGTGGCAAAATAAAGACCAGGTACTGCTAGAAAACATGACCTTTGGAGCCACAAGCTAGCTGCCACAGCAAGCTACGAGCACCGATTACTATGAATAGCTATAAGTTCTTTGCATTACACTTTTTGTGTATTCTGTTAATTCGAAAACCCGTTTGATTCGAAGCTTTCTTGCAGCCCCAAAGACTTCGAATTAACGAGGCTTTATTGTATCAACAATAGAACTGTTTCTGCCACTACGTCATGGCGCTCTTTGGCCCTTGTGCCTTTGGATATCGAAACCACGCAATAAAATACGACACCTACAGCAGTGGACACAGACTGTGCGGTAGCTGTTGCAGCTGGTGTTGGTACTGTTGGTGCCGTTGCAGTAGGAGCAGCCGGAGTTGAATTCACAACAGGGGTAATGGTAGCAGTAACTGCCTCTTCAGTGGGCACTGGGCTTTGAACCCTCGCGGGGACCTCCACTTCCTGAGAAGAACCTTCACGCCTGCAATTGGGAATGGCTCTGAGTTGCATGCACATTGCTAACAGCACTGGAAAGTACAGCATATTCTCAGTAAACGGGTACCTGTTAAATACCGTATTTACTCGCGTAATGATCGCACACGCATAATGATCGCACCCCTAAATTTTGTTGGCTAAATTCGACTTTTTTTCCCCGCGTAATGATCGCACCCTGAACTTGCCGCATCGACATGTCATGTGCCAAGTCTAGCTGAATGCACCTATCATTGTTTCTATGATCTGAAAGCGGGCATCACTATGCTAATGCCATAAATATACAGATTTAAATGAAAGCATTCCTTATTTAGATGGAAGAAACTGTTTCGACGCGTGTGACGTACTCACAACCTCCATGACTGACGCAAAGAAGAAAAAAAATACGGCGGCTTCGCTTCACGGAGTGCTTCGCTCTGTCAGCCGCCATGTTCCTTTGACATCCCGCACTGTTACAGAGGCGGCCGCCTGTTGGTCGACCTGTGTTCATCCCGCAGCAATGTCCCCCCCCCCCCCCCCCCCGAGACCACATTTTGTGTGTGTGTGTGCGTGTGTGTCTGCTTTGTGATGGTCTGTTGAAGAACCGTTTCAAGAAACATGGGGCAATATGTGGGCTTTTATGCCGCGTTCAAGCTGAAGGCACTTGACTACGCGCTAGAGCACGGCAACTGCGCTGCCGGCAGACATTTCGGCGCCGACAAAATCCGGATTCGATATTGGGAAAAAACAGCGCGACAGGCTGATGGCTACTAACAGCACGCAATGGCCTTTCCGTGGACCCAAATGTGGCAAGTTCCCTGACATTGAAAAGGCAGTCCTCGAATACATGAAGGACATGCGCAAGGACGGTTATGCAGTGTCATTAGACATGATACGGACGCAGACGTGCACAGTTTCCCGGAGTCTGGGAATAGCCACAAAGCACTTCCGCGCCATTTCCGGCTGGACGACGCGCTTCATGCGGCAGAATGGACTGTCACTGGCATTTCTAAAGCGCTTGACGGAATGGAAGACGAGTCTCTGTGGGACAGGGAATTGTGCGGCGACGACACTGACACCAGTGATGCTTCGGAGTCTGAATGAACGTTAAAGGGTCAGAGAGGTAAAAAATAAAAGGGCAGTGTGCCATGCATGTAGCTCCTGCGTAATGCGTGCATTTTATTACAAAAATAATCCTTAATTTACTTTTATTTTTGGTTATGTTCATGATAGCTACCGTAAGAATTCTGATTAGTGACTTTTTTGCGTTTCCGGTGCTCAGAATATTTTTTTCCCGGAAAATTTACCCCGCGTAATGATCACATCTCGAAGTTGGAGTCAATTTTTTGGAAAAAAAAAACAACAACAAAAAGTGCGATCATTGTGCGAGTATATGCGGTAAAGCTACTGCTTCATTAAATGGTATTGCCTCTGCTATGTGCATTGGTTTCGGGCTTGTATTCTTGTATTCTGCACCCATGTTCATCTATCACTTAGTGAATGGAACTGCTGTTACATGGAACATATTTTCCCAGTTCCTTGAGCTTCCATTTACTGAAAGTCTACAGTATACTGAAAGAGAGAGAGAGAGAGACACATAGTGCCCAGAGAGACACAAAGTGCCCAGTTGCATTTTACTGAGAGACTAAGCGAAATAAAAATGAGCAGTCTGAAACTCTCTTCACGATATATGGCTGAACAAGAGCCAATTACTTCTAGATGCTTGTTAAGAAATTATTTGCAGATCGTAAACTTAACCATGCACAGATACCTAGTGCCCCACAAATTACTGTTGCACTGGGGTGGTTTAAATCAGAAGGGGAATGCTTTACCTGAAGCTTTTTGCGATTTTATATATTATGGTGAAACTGATTGCTCTTTAAGTATATTTATGTATATATTTGAAATACCAACAAGTTGGTTTCCAGTAAGACGTGTATTTTTCAAAGTGTCAAACATTTTAGTAGTCTTTGTGGCGGCAAAATTTTTTTCCTGGACAGATAATTACAAAGTCGGCAAATCACAATTACCTAGGATGAAAACTGTATGCAACAAAACAAGATTGGGTGTTCCAAACCCAACTGAACAACAGTTAAGGCGTGTCGAACATTTGTGATCAAAATCCAGACTTGACGTGTGAATATTCTGCCAAAGGGCACTTCAGGATTGCCAGGTTGAGAAAAATCGAGCACGAGGAGACGTAAGGGCGCAAAGCCCACACTGCTGCACTAATCAAGCAATCACCTGTCCGTAACCTCAGACACTCACATGGCTGTGTTTGGAGACACAGGAGATGCGGGTGGAGTTAGCATTGTCGCTGGGAAGTCGCTGCCATTGGTCAGGGTGGCACTGTCCTTGGTGACGTGGGTCGATGCCAAATTGGCAGTGCTGGCAGCCACTGCAGGACTCAGGGCAGACTCTGCTGTTTGCGTTTTACAGTCACGCATGGGAGGTTTGGTCGAAGACGAGGCTCCTGGGGCTGCTGCGATTGTGGCCGACGTGGAAACGGGTGCGGCCGCTGGTAAGCATGGGCTGACAACAGCACTGTTGCTTAGTGTGCGGCTAGGGGCAGCACCACGAACTATGTCCGAGAGCCTGCTGTTGGCTGTCACTGCAGCGGGCGTCGTTAGAGCCAAAGAGCTTTCATCCAACACAGCTCCCTGGCCCAACGATTCCTCCTCCTGAAAGTTAATCCAAACGAAAAAACTTGACGAATCTTGTGTCATTGGATGAATTCGAGAACAACTTGCTCACCACCGAAACTATGCTACTCCAATGGAGCACTAAACTGCGTTCCAATGATGCGATGCCTATTTTCATTGGGAATCGTAGGCTGCACAAATGCGCACACACGTATTGGGGACAGCTGAACAAGCTTGTTTTGCCAATTTTTCCTAGCAGTGTTTTGTAATACTGCTCTACCATGACCATGAGCTCTTTGTGCGAGGGAGATGAATTGCTTCACAGTCTTATAATGAAGAGCTCTACAACAACAAACTTTCTTCAGATGCCTAAGTATGCTTACTAATTAAGATGCACAGATACTTTAGAAACCTCCAAGGGTATTTTAAGGCTAATGCACACTGGCAACTATTTAAGGCTAATGCACACTGACAACTAGCAGCGGTCACGCGACCATTTGCTACTGGTCCCAAGCAGTCACGAATGGTCGCAAAGAGACTGCTTTGAGCCGGTGTGCACCAACCTTTACAGTAAAACCATAGCAAACCCTACTAGACAAAATGATCAATTAAGTTGCGAACGACATTCGGTGCAGTTTTTCCAATGTCCCAGCAGCGGTAAACCAGGTGTTCCGGGCAGAAGTGGCCGGATGGAACACCAACGATGCTTGACCGTGGTTTTCACTGTTGCACCCATTTACGAGCAATGAGTGCAATGGCATCCTCACTGCAGATACCTAAGGTGCATTAAGATTCCAGGGAAACACTGTTTTGTTGATGCAAGTGCATCAGGGTTTGCCTGTACAGCACTTCAGTGAAAGTGAGAATATACACACAGAAATCCTCATCAATTTGAATTCCCATGGTCCCGCATTTCCATCCCCACGTCTCTTTTCAAATAATGGGAAAATGAACATATCACTACATGCCATAGACCATTTTTCTTTCTTGCACTGGTCCCAAATAGGCTGAATTTCCTCTTCCATGCATTTTCAACATCCCTGTGTGGCATTACCTCATCGCTTTGCAAGCCCACAATTTCCCTGGGTTTGCAGTGAAATAGGGAATCAATGGCAATATTACAATATTGATCGTGATATCCTGCTATATATGCTATGCTTGAATGTGGTTGCATCAAATTTTTATGTGTAATGTTTGTATAAAAAATTTTTCTGCTATCTAACTGCCTCGTTCTCAAAGGAAAGCAGCAGCATTGTAAAAATATAACAGAAGATTTAGATGTCAACAGTTCAAGGCATGGCACATTTGTCATGTTCGCTCATTTTCCGTTTCGATTCTAATCCACATTTTGTAGGATGTCCAATTGTAAGACATAGCTTGCTTCAGTGCAGTAAGCAGGCATAACCAGAACAAAGTGGCTTCAAGTTCACCAGCACGTGCCAATGCTTCATGCACACAACCATATCCACACCCACCCACTTGCCCGTTCACGTGCATATGCGCAAACACACACATGCACCATTTGTGATCTAATCGTGAAAGTACATTAGGGCCTCCAAGATTTATCTCAGAAATTAACACTCATATTACGATTACGGGCGATATTGACAATCAGTCAATCTGGCAACAGGGTGCAGATACGTGCACAGGAGTTTGCGTACCCACTCGATTGCCTTCCATGACATCATGGGGGGGAGCACCTGTTCTTCTGGGTAGCAGAGTGAAAAATCTGTTCACAACATCCGCACTCAATGTTCTCTAATGGGCCTTTGTCACCTTGAAATATGCATGAGCCCCAATTGTACGTTCCAGATTCAATTGTATACCTCATCCATATATTTTTTAAAAATGATAAAGCCTGCCCAGACAAGGAAGA
Organism: Rhipicephalus microplus; assembly: GCF_043290135.1. NCBI lineage: Eukaryota > Metazoa > Arthropoda > Arachnida > Ixodida > Ixodidae > Rhipicephalus > Rhipicephalus microplus. The sequence continues at coordinate 264,387,660 of NC_134700.1, read as the reverse complement.
GAAGAAAATTACAATGGAATACAGCATCAACACAGTCACTGTAGCTTACCAGGAAGCCTGGCAAAGGTGGAAAAGCAGCTTCCTCCAGATCGAACTTGGGAGCTTCAGCTTCTTCCCTTGATTTGCCGCAATCTGCATTGCTGCTGTCCTGATAAAATAGACCAGCACATTCCGGTTTACTTGCGTAATGAACACACTCATAATAAACACACCCCCAATTTCAGCCGTCAAAATTTGTTTTTTTTTTACCTCTGCATAATAAACACAACCTCTACATTCCGTTGCAGCCCTGCTAACTGACACATGGCGCCGCCTAGCCCGTTGGATCTCTTTCATTTTTTATTATTATGCCGACCCCCGCCAGCCAACTTGGCACCTTATTGTTTTTGCACAGAATGTCCCTAGTCTCCTTTATCTTTGTGTACAGTGGGGTTCACGAACGGTGCGACTGTTGAAACATCGCAGCCGACAAGCACACAGCAAGCGAAGGTCACGAAACTGCCCGTGCCAGCCAACAGTCTCTTACTGCAAATACGAAACTTTACGACCCAACATGCAAGCGATATTAGATGCCGACAACAGGATTCGCTGTCGCCATGGCTGTCACAAAGGGCCATTAGCTGCCATCATGTCGCAGGTTTCTGGAAAACCGGAAGAAATCTCTCAAGGCCCACAAAATATCGTGACTAATTCTGCAACATGGTAACACCCTTGACTTTCACTTCAATTGCAATCTGCTCTTCGTGCTCATCTGCCATGCGTACTTGAAGGAACGCAAGGTATACAGTTAAGCCTGGATATAACGAAATTGATGAAGTCTCGGAAAAATTAGTTATAAAGAGGATTTTGTTATATGCAAGTTTGGTACAAAAATACGGAAAATAAACGCGCAAATTTGGCAAGAGGGGTACTGAAGGAGAGCTACCCAAAACACTTATTTTACAGTAAAAAAAACTTATTATTGTGATAGCAATTACATGGACACACTCGGCGGGTTTTTTCCATTGTCCCCATGTTCCGTAACAAGTCCAAATTGATGAATTGAAACTCATTTTTTTTGTGCTTCTCACCGTAGATACAATTCACCGACGTCGTTAATTTGAGATATTTCAATTTTTCTAGAAATTTATTGTGCCTATAATTATGATTTTGAGAGCCTAAAACAGTGTTTTACCTGCCTGTCTTTGGTGCCTAAAACACACTTTTTTAGTGCCTAAAAATCTAGCCTCTAGTCTGATATCAACCAACGAACATAAGTGAAGTGCAACAAAGAAGCCGTTTCTAAATAGTGTACGCATATGTCAATCACAAAAGGCTAAGCGACCTAACTTTTTTTTTTTTTTTTGCATTACCGGATTTTTCGCTCAGCCCTAGAAGGTTTTCATAAAATGCGCTCCACATAACAAAGGCACCCCGAACTTTGCTCCAATTTTTGAGAAAAAAGAAAGTGCGTTCAATATCTGAGTAAATACCGTATCTAAGGCTGTATGCACATAAAGTGGATTGAAAAATTTAACTGGTAAAATACTCACTGCTTTGTTGGAGCCATTTTCTTCTTTTTTCCTCCGTCGCATTCGGCTGCTAAGGAGAGAAAAAGAGAGCAAAAGAACAAGCAGTAGTAAGTTGACATAGAAATCTGCTCACCCCCTTAAGGTGGAACATAGCACGCAAAATAATTTCTTGATCAGTTTTGACGCAAGTTCATGAGTGTATATGTATATCTTGGAGCATGTTATTTTCTTAACGAAGAGTAGCAGCATAAATCAACAAATCACAACAATAATTATGAATTGGAACTGTCAGCAGTATAACAAAAATGAATGTTCTGAACTTGTTTGAAAAAAAAAAAAAATTATGGTATATTGAACATTTGTGGGTGTGTCGATTTCAAGCTAGGACCTCACTCGCAAATGTTGAACCTAACGCAACTTTTCTTCAAATGAGTTTAGAACATCCATTTTTGTTGTACTGCACAACAGTTCTGATTCACTCTGCAACTCTGCTTATAAAAAAAAATTGCTCTCAAAAAGGTACATAGAATATTTGGCATTCTTGAAAATACAGTCCACTGCCGACATTTCGAACCCCCGAATTTTCGGACATGCCTGATAATTCCGACATCTTCGCGGCACCACCACGAGCCCCATAGAATCAATGTATAAGGAAGTCTAAAATTTCGGACGCTTGAACCCCCCTAAGTCCAATTTTCCGGACTTTTTGACGCGACGGAAGGTCGGAAACTACAACTGACCTCCGGTGGAAACCACCACAACTGCCTCACACGCGATTACGATCGCATAAATGAGCGAGCCGCTCTACTGTGGTGGCATCTGTTGCTTGGACTCGTTGATCGTTAGTGGAGAAACATACACGGCCTCCGAGATTCCTAACACTGGCCGTGTTTATCGTGCAAGGGTGCTTCGCTGACAATCGAAACTATCCACCTGGAAATTTTTTGGCGCCAATAAAGTTCCTTTCGCTTTAGCGCTTGTGCGTGCCACTCTGGCTTCCCGTGCAGCGCTTTCGCGAAGCCTTTCACCCCTTCGCACTAGAACTAACCATCACACATTGATTTGGTCTGGCCACGCTGGCTATCTTAAATGTTTACTAGCGCCACCTCCGGAGTAACCAACGCACTGTCGCCTGCCGTCGCGCCTTTTTGTTTACGTAGCCCACATGGTGTTTGGCTAGCCTAGTGCGTGGTTGTGCGATTGTGTGAAGTGTGCTCTGCAACGCTAAGCCTAGGTGCTTCGACGCTCGTCAGCAAACTCCTTTGTTCACATCGCGAGAATTTCGCTTGCCTGCGATGGCCCCCACTCCGCCTTCGTCGTCCTCGCCGATGGCATCGAAGCGCGGAAAACAGTACCGTCGGTTAACGATGAAGAAAAAAAGCCGCCATTATTAAGTTAGTGAAGAGTGGCCGATCGCAGGCTGACGTTCGTCGACGCTGACAACGCGCTCGATTTCTACGCACAGCTAACTGACGACGAAATAGTCAGGTTATGGCGGATTCAGACGACTCCGATGTCGAAAAAGAGGAAGCAACGCCTGCGCCATCTACGACCGCCAAATCGATGCAAGCATTGATGACGCTGTCATCAGTGTACAGTGATGACATGACCCTTGCTCAGATTGGGGCGAATGTGATCACATGCAAGCAGAACGCCCTTCAAAGAATAATCAACAAGTTTTTCAAGCCACTGCAGCTCAAACACCGGCTGCCCTGATGGCACCCGCTGTCGGCTGCATGCATTTTTTTAACGGCTCTTTTCAGAGCCATCCCACTGATGCTTTGGCTAGTTCCGGAAGTCTGGTACTTCGACCTTGACCCTCTTGATCCGAGAAGTATCAATGAAATGGTTCGTTTTTTTTTTCCTTGAATTGAAAATTATCAGTAAAATAATGCGTTTTTTTGCTTGGATTCATTTTTTCGGACTGCCCAAATTTTCGGACGGTTTTTCGCTCCCTGTAGGGTCAAAAAAATCAGCAGTTTACTGTACATAATTATACAAAAAAAAATAATAGCATACTTGAAATCAGCACACAAATAAACAAACTCACAAGTTTCATAAAAACTGATTAAGGAACAAATTATTTTCAAGAGCAGCATCCCGATTAGATTTTTTTTTTTTTTCATGCATAAGAAATGTACCATAAGTTAGTGGGTGTGTATGTTTGGCTCACAATGTCACGGCAGCCTCGACTAGCACCTGGCAGCATTTTCTAAAAAGTGTTCCAGGGCTCCTTTAAGGCCTTTTTAGTATGCGACACAGTTGGTTCAGGTATATAACATAATTAGTTGGAAGAAGAGTGAGCAATTTCCAGCCGAATTCAAACTTTATTTGCAATTTACCTGTAGTGTGTTGCGTCATAATGTATGGTTCACACGAGAGCCTCGACTTATTGTTGCTGTGTCCCAGCAGCAGTAAACCAGGTGCTCCGGGCAGAGGCCGAATGGAACACCAACGATGCTTTACCGTGGTTTATCACTGTTGCACCCACTTACGAGCAGTGAGCGCAATGGCGTCCTCACCGCAGATACCAAAGGTGCCTAAATCTATAAAAATTTGCCCTTCGGCTCCCTCCCAGAGCTTTACATAGCAGAAACATCGATAGATGCTGGTTGAGCGTGGGAAGACATTACTACACAACAGCACAGCTGCAATCGGTCAAAAGTAGCGTCCTGCCTCGCATGGCGAAGCCTAAACAATATTTGGAGAAAAAATAAATAAATGACCGAATACACAACCCCACACATAGAATAGAAACGTGTTGACATTGTTCGAAAAAAATAATTTAGTACGTCACTACTCGGAGCCCCATCACTGACAGTAAATCTCGAAACTGTTTTTTTTTTTTGTTCACTCAAATTTCATACCCAATGTTTTCCCCCTGACAAGCTGAAAAATTGCCGACATAAAAGCTTCGAGGTACAGTCAGCCAAATCTGGCTATCGTGCATGAGTGGCAGTTTTTCTCTGTATCTTTGCCACACAACTTTCTTAAGTTTCAAAAAAGGTGAGCAAAGCGTATGCCCACAAGGCACACATCTAAGGAGATGTTTTGTAACTTCATTCCATAACATGGCGCTGAAAGACAAAGCAGTGGCCGCTGCGCACAATAGTTCCAGTTTTCACCGACTGTACAGTTGATCCCAAACAAGATGCACTGGTGCAATAGGCTACTTCGTATAGGAAACACCAGTGCACATAAATCGAAATTGGGGCTTGATCAGAAAATGAGAAGATAATTTTTAACATACACGGAAAAAAAAAAAAAAAAAAAAAAAGGGACGGGGCAGAAAACTCAATCGTGCAGCTACTGCGTAGCAGAAAGATGTGAACTACAATTGTGCTCCGGCATAGCTTCACGGACATCGAAGAAACTACGAGGTGTGTGTGGACTTCGGCCCCCAGGTCATCGATGTCTGCGACTTGCTCCGAGAGCATACATGTTGTGGACTATGACGGTGCTAGGGCAAACATTGATGCTATCAGAAGACCAGAGAGCACGAGAGCTGCCTTCACAGCATCATTTCACTGCAGCTCATTTCTATGCACCAACTTACTCTTGGTACTTTTGTGAAGAGCCACTGCCGCCTCCAGAGTCCTTGCCCATGTCTCCCTTTGGACTTCCCCTAGAGTAAAGGGAGTAGAGAGAGTTGCCGGAATCCCGTTTGGAGCTGCCGCCAGACGCGGGCAAGAACTCCTGAATGTATGCAGGTGGGGGTCCTCCACCGCCGCCTCGGGAAAGCGGGAAGGCAGGTGGACCGGCTAGGTAAGTTGAGGGGTAGCCAGGGCCTAGGAGGCTGCCACTGTGCCGCTCATAGAAGCCCCGCGAGTCGCCATCGTAGGAGGCCCCACTAGTCCGCAGGTAGGACTTAGACGAACGGCCACCACCCCCCTGCCACAGAACAGGAAAGCCGTGACGACCTGTGCCACCCGTCCCATTCAGCGGCTTGTAGGTTGCCTGGGGTGCCAGGCCGTTCATCGAGAACACCTGTGTGCCAGCAAAGTAATGGATATTAGAGTCTCTGAAAGAACACGTCACCCTCACAATGAAACAACAGTGGCACATGCACATACACACTGAAAGAGCACTTCTATATTACTGCGGTGGTTTGATATTTCTGCTAATGGAGCAGTCCACAATGCCTAACAATAGCATTTGCACACGCACCTAAGCACATGCAACATTAAAGCATCAAATTATCGTGCAGTAAGAAGCAACATATGCTAAAATGAAGGGCTGCCAACCAGGCAGTGAAAGGCCTTAAAGAAACTAGAAAGCTGCGTTTTTTTTCTTGCTGCCCCTTGCAAAGGCAAAATAACAGAGCAGGGATAACATGCACAGGGATGGCAGGCAGGAGGGACAAAACTGAGGGATCTAATGCAGCCATGTGACGAGGAAAGACTCACCGTTCCCAGGTCAAAACACGTGGGAGTGGCGGGTGTCCAGGTCTGCAGCATAGCTGGAGGGTAGAAGGGCGGGTACAACTGGGCAGTACCCGGTCCAGCACTGTTGCTGCCCGCACTAGCTGGACCGTAGTTCACCTGCACACAACGTTACTTCTTTCTAAGCATCCTGAGGTGCATTCACAGACATTTTCCATGCCTTACAAACTACAGTGAAACCTCATTTATGCGTACCTGCCGGAGATGGCAGCATAGCTACGCACTAAACGTACTGCGCATTAAGCACCAGCTTTAAGTTTGCATCTTCTGATGTGGGCCATCGCTGCCAATAAAGGAATAATTACTGTGCCAAATATTATCCAAGTGTCTACCACAAAATGATTTCTTTTTTTTCAAAGTGCAGAAAAGATTTTGTCTGTCACTCTCACACAACCGTCCGATTGCACGCGGTGGTGACGCCATGCTGTATTTCCAAACTACATGTTGTGTCTGGAATAAGCAGCTACCATAGCGAGAATTGATATAACCAGCTGTCGGCGACATGCGTTTCGCAGTCTGCTTCTAAGCAAAAATAAAACTGGCGCAGTTTTTTCGATACGCGATACGGCTGCAGGAGAGCCATACTGTCTACTGGCTAGTTGCGTGCAGCGCTTCGCCTAGTCGGCACATGCTGTGACTGCTGATCCGCTTGCTGTAGAATACGCCTCCTCCACTTCAGACCATGCAGAGATGCGGGGATGACGAGCTTTCTGCAAGCGATGTGCACTCTGTGATGTTCTTGCAGTCCTGGCTGCAGACGGAGGCACGTTTGAGCTGGTGTCTAATAAATGCGTTCAGTATGGTTACAACAGCGCTACACATGCTTTACCGCGCACTTGTTAGCCTCAATACTAGAAGGTTTCTTGGTGCCTGCGACCTGGAACGCTGAACTCCCCGACAGCGAGCTGCTGGCGTTACTGCAAAGCGCTGCGCGCTTGAACACTATCCCACAAAACGAGGTGGCAACGAACGCGATGACCCAGCATGTGCAGCGCCTATTAAAAGCGTGCAGTAGACTCAAAGCACTGCTACGCCATGCGCCTGACCAGATAGCTGGGGATGTGACAAGGCTTGTTGTAGGCAATAAGTTATACCAGTGTGTTTGTCGGTGGTTGCCGCCTTGCCTTCAGTTTTTAATATGATTATCCGCAAAGGCATCGCCGCAATCACGCGGAACTTAAAGATCTTAACGGCCAATCTTTGCATGTATCAAGATGACTGAAAACTAGGCTTGTGCGAATATTCAAACGAATAGTTGAGTATTCCAATTCACTTCGATTTGAATTCAAACTATCGAGTAATGAACGAATAGGTGTATATTAGTCCTCATCTGCTTGTAAAAGTGGTGTCCCAGCAATGCAGGAGTGCTAAGCCGTGCGTGAAAGCACCTATTCAGGGGAAATGCGTGTTGCCGCAAAGCCCCCTTTCAAATTTAAAGGGCCCAAACCATTTTTTTTTTTCGTTGGTAACCTGTGCTAAAACATAATAACAAAACAATTATATTCAGAGTCGTGATTGAAGTCATACTAGAGAACAGACTTGAATGAAACACATCGTTACTCCCTTCAGAAATGAACCATGCAAGATTTGTTGGAAAAGGCCTCCTTCAATAGAACATTACTTGTTCAAAACTCTCCTTCCTCCCCACCATCGTTTTAACTGTCCAGGCCCTTGTCGGCGAATAAACTTCGTGGCTGTGACCCACTAGAGGAGGCGAGCTTGAGGCCTCTGCTGTATACAGAATCAAGGACGCCAACCCACCTGCAGTGGCCCCTGGTAGAAAGTGGATGCCTGTGAGGTCTGCTGAGGCGCCACAGGTGTGCTGGCGGCAGCTGGTTGGCTGTTGCTAAGAGGCTGTGCCGAGACTCCCCCTGGTGCAGGCCCACTGGTGGCAGCCTGAACAGTTGCTGCCGCAGGGGCACTACCCAACCCCTCCCCTCCAGCCATGAGATGAGGAGGCTGGTGCCGCAAACCATTCTTGTATGGTGGCAGAAATGAGGCTCGCGAGATGGGCTTGGCTTTGATGCGAGCCTGAAAAAAAGAAAGAATTGCTCTTTCACTCTAGCAATGAACCAATTAAGTTCTGAAATTCCCAAGACAAATCCATTTTACCATTAGAAGACCACCACAGTGCAGGGCTGAGGGTCAATACAGAGAAGTCTAGGAGGTTACGGAATTTATACTGTGTGACGCCTGGTTTATTTTTTTTACTCTTCTACCACACCATATTGTGCATGTTAATGCAGTGCCTTTTCCACAGCAGTTTCAAGCACTGGTATAGCTCTCTGGTGGCCCAAGTTCAAACCCCGTTTCAGTTTGAATACTTGTTCTTATTTGCTTTTTCGTTCTTATTTTGTACGATAACGATTGCGGACACCTGTGGCAACAGACAATTACAGCACCCTTGTTTCGAGATCTCAGAACAGCTTTCGCAGTTATAGGCATGAATGCCATTCAAGACTCCTAATAATTGCCGAATTAGAAAAAAAAGTTGCCGACTTAGCATCGGGAGCAAATAAGTAAGTAAGAGGGCAGGAAACCAGACTTACCATAATGGGCTTTCCTTGGAAAGAGCGCACTTCTTCACGCAGGTACCTGTACGCCTGCTGTGCATCCTCATCCGACTCAAAGGTCACATACCAGCTACTATTGTGGGCAAATTCGCAGCTCATGAACTGCGGGCACTTGTCACTGGCCTTGAATAGCGCCTCAATGTCCTGTGAAGAGGCAATGGCGATCAATGAATGACTTCCTCACAGACACTTCTGCGGCATGGGCAAGCCAAGTGCACTTACTTTGACAGGAGTGCTCTCTGGTATTTCTCGAAGAATCAGGACACAGCGTTTGTGGTTTGGGCGCACTTTTTCGCCAGCCTCATCTACTTGCACGTTGGGGGATTCTAGAGGGGAAAATACCACAATAGATCAGCTAGACTGATTGCGCCCCCTGAGTGATCCTCCCAAGTAGGCTTAGAAAAGCAAGTGCACGTGCAAGAGCTCGAAAAGGTGCAACAGTCAAAGAAGTTGTGGCATAAATAAAAAATTGTAAATAGATGGAATGGTCAAAGCATCACACAATGTTTGCCAAGTAGCTACATCTGTTTAGAATTGCCAAAAACAGGGTAGAACCAAAATTAATGTGCTTCTGGTAGCATGCCTGTCAGACTACAAAATGTGAAGTACGATTCTGTGCTGAGGTGTACTTACACAAGATATAAACAGTATATATAATATGCACAGTATTATTTTCCTTTGCCCCCTGACCCACCCTCATTTGATAAAATTTACCATGTACACTAAAAAATTCTACAATGTACACTCATAACTGAGAGCACCTGGTTTTTGTTGCTTCTAGCATAAGTTGGCCCAGTGTGATTACAATGTATTGCAATATCGAACCAGACCTACTAGACATTCAACACAATGAAACAGCAGCATTTTTCAGAAGATGACAATTTGGAAGCTGCACTGGTGCTCTAGGCAAGCTGCAAATAAAGCTCATGGAGCCACGACTGAAGCACCACAAGCAAATGCAAATTACTGAGTACCTTTAAGGGGGGACGCGGCACTTCGGGACCGAAAATCAGCCAAAAAATCGAGTTTTCGCGGACCTTCTTTTCGCGTTCCCGACATCATTGCGCACCTATTTACAAAATTTCATAGCCGAATACCATCAACTTTTATCGTTATTCAACTTCAAAAAACCGAAAACGGGCGTCCTGCCCTTTAAATTGAGGGCGAATAGCGCAGGTTTCGCCTCTACGATACGCGGGAACTACGCGCTCGATCGACGCCATTTTGGTCTTGTTTGAAAGAACGCGTTTTCAGCTGTTTTTTTTTTATTCAGTAAGCAACATTGAGCGTTTCCCCGGCTCGAAAAACGGGGCCTCAAAAACGAAGAGCCGCGCTCACTGCCATTGGCTAAACGGCGCACGTGACTGAAATGGCGCTTTCCGGTTGGCTGGAAGCTCGCGGCTTGCGCCTGCATACGCGACCCGACGCCATTTTGAAAGGGTTACCGCTGTGACGCCTCGAAATCGGCAGAGCACTCTGAAGCTTCTGATCGTATCGCCATGCCTGGAAACGCAAAAAAGTATCGGACCGTGCACGCATTTGGTCGCAGGAAATGCAAAGGTAGTGGGAGAAAGTCTACGAAGTCATCAGGGCCCTTGGTTGACTCCGACGAACAATGTGTCGACGCTCCGCGGCCGTTCAGCGATGGTGCGACCGAGCGCGTTGCCTCCGACGACGATGACGGTGAAGCGAACTCCGGACGACTACGAATCGACGCCAAGGTGGTGACAAACGCCGAAGTTGAAGAAAATCATGCCCGGGAGAAAGCGACGCTCGACTGGCTTTCATCGGCGCCAGCAACTGCACGGAAAATTGACTTTTTCACCGCAAGTTGTAGCGAGGCAACCGCACAGGACTCGGACCACGCTGCTCCTTATCTGCTTATGCATCTAGATATCCTAAACGCGATAATGGGTGCCTTGTGTTGCAAAGCCTGCCACGGACTGGCTACGATCGTCAGAGGGGATCGGGACTACGGGCTTGCCGTGAAAGTGCTAGTGCAGTGTGAAAGGTGCGGCGAGATCGCGAATGAATGGACTTCGCCCCGCACGAACGGCACGAAAACGTGCAATCCGTTTGAAGTAAATCTTCTCGCTTCGAGGGCGATGGTGGCTACCGGCAACGGCCAAACGAAAATGAATGATATTTTCGCAACAATGGGCATCTCACACCGCGGTATGCACCACAAGACGTTTCAGCGGCATTTGAAGAAAACGCTGGCACCCGCTGCAACGCGAGCGGCTGAGTCCGCTATGAGCGAATGTGCGGAAAAGGTTAGAACAATTTATGATGACTTGTGCTTCGGCCACCGGGGCAATATTGCCGTTAGCTACGACGGCACGTGGAAGACGCGAGGCCATTCTTCCCACATCGGCGTGGGCACAGTTATCGAATTATTTAGTGGCTACGTGTTGGACTACGTTGTTCTTTCCAACTTTTGCCTAGGCTGCGAGGTGGGCCCAAAGCCTAGTAGTGAGGGCTATCAAGAATGGAAGGCTAACCACAAATGCCAAAAAAATACGAACAGCAAAGCGGGGCAAATGGAAGTGGAGGCGGCTCTAATTCTATTTCAGAGGTCGCTTGAACGCCATGGCCTGCGCGCTACACAACTATGCTGTCTGATGGAGACTCTAGGACATTTTGCGCCATACAAGACGCCAAGGTGTATGGTTACATTGACGTGCAGAAGGAAGACTGTATTAATCATGTACAGAAACGGATGGGCACCGCATTGAGAAACCTGGTGCAGAAACAAAAGTGCGATGGGAAAAGAGGCCTTGGTGGGAAAGGCAGGCTCACAGGTGAGCTGATCACCAGGCTGAGCACATATTATGGCCGGGCTCTGAAATCGCATGAAGGTGACGTGGGTGAGATGCAAAAGGCTGTGATGGCCACATACCGCCACGTCACCTCCACTGATGAATGCTCGGACCACAGTCTGTGCCCAGCTGGTGAAACTTCATGGTGTCGGCACAATGCCGCAAAAGCAAAGGGTGAGCCCGACCCCAGGCATGCCTACAATCTACCGAAAGACGTGGCAGAGGCATTACTACCGGTTTATACCCGGCTTTCGGAAAGAGCCCTGCTTCAGAGGTGCGAACGCGGCAAAACGCAGAACTCCAACGAGAGCCTACATTCGGTAATCTGGAGTTTGGCCCCCAAGGAGCACCATGCGTCCCTGCTCGCTGTTGAAGCAGCTGTTGCAGAAGCAGTGCTGCGCTTCAACACGGGCAATTTGAATTCTGCAACGGCAATCTTAGGTGAAATGGACATGAATGCGACAAGTACTGGTGCCAGGAGAGCGAGAGAAAAAGACCACCGTCGCAGCATTGTCTCCAACAAGAAAAGAACAGCCTCATTGGAACTCCGGAAGCTAGTGAAGAGGAGGCATGAGCACAGAATGCATTCAGACTATGCTTCTGGTGCGTTTTGAGGTTGTCTTGTTGCGTCTTCTGCAATAAAAATGTGTGCCCACGTTTTTTCTCGATTTCTCAAAACGACAATTTTCATGTGCTTCCCATTATGCCGGAGCAATATCTCTTGTTCTATCTGGGTTATCATTACGATTTCTTTTTTGTTTCGAAGATAAATGCAGGGGATGTGTCGTAAAGTAAGTTTTATTGTAATAATTTTTGGAGAAAATTCTCTAAATGGATCTTTTGTTTCAAGTGTAGATGGGGAAATTTTTCATGTCATATTCAACATCCCACAACTTTGCTTCGAAATAGCCCAGAACAATGATTTATACTTTATTGCACACTGTGAACATACCGAATTGGTTCTATAGGTTGCACATCAATATCCAAGTTACAGTTAATTAGCTAATTAGGCCTTAATTGAAAAAGTCGCAGTTCATTATATCTTTAAAACTAATTGTCACAGCAAAAAAAGAATTAGATTTTTGAAATCAGCAGTAAAATCTACATAGGCTCTCCAAATTTGACTGAGGTACTTGCAAAAATAAAAGAGTTTTTGGAAGGTGTAGCATCCCCCCTTAAGGGGGGGCGCGGCAAGTAAAGTGCCGATTTTGGTCAAAATATGCGATTTTCTGATTTATTTTTTTTCGTAATCTTCAGACCTTCAACTTCCTTGTTCTAAAATATTACAGCGAAACGTGCGCCACAAATCCCGCAAATAGTGTTTTTGCCGAGGCTAGTCGCCGAAAAGTGCGAAAAAAAAGCCCCTGAAACGGTGTTGTTCACGCCGCACAAACGCGCCAAGTTGTTGACCGTGGGCCGCCATTTTGGTAGCTTTGGAAAGAGGAGAAAGCCGGCTTCCCGATGGTCGCGGTCTCGTATTTCGCCGAGTGAAAATAAAAACGCGAGGAGCAAGTAAAAAAACGAAAACGAAGAACGGCAATTGGCTGCGCGGGTCACGTGGTAGCAGGCGCGACCTCTTACTGGTCAAAGCTGCGCCGCGCACCTTGGCAACCTTGGAAGCGCGAGCGCATCTGCGGCCGCCGTGTCGAGAATCATCCGGCGTGCGCTTCGTTTTTTGCCAGTTTGCTGTTTTTGTGATAGTTCGCGTGCTTTTTTTACCAAGCTTTGTTACATCGGTGGTCTCTTCTGAGTGCTTGCTCATACTGCGGTGCTATGTTGCCGCAAAAAAAGTTCCGGAGCGTCCACAAGTACGGCAAGCGTCGGAAAGCTTGGAACAAAGGGCAGACGACTGCGGCTGCCGTCCCAGTCGCAGTTCCGGACGGAGCATGCTCTTCAAGCGTCACGGAGCCTCTACTCGGACCCTTCGCTGATTGTTGTGAGGCCGAGAGTGTGGAAGGTGCCACATCGTCGTATGTCAGACCGCCGGATGCCGTCGACCGTGATGGACGCTCTCGCGAACCCGATTGCGGTGGCACCGCGTCGGCAGCCGTTGCAACTCCGGGCGTGCGCGCGTCGAACATTCTATCGCGAGTTTCGGCCCAGATTCTGAGCAGTGAAGAAATCGCGCAGCGGGCGCAGACAAGGCGGGATGTTTTGGATGCCGTAGCATCGAAGTCCGCTTCAAAGCGGAAGCTCGAGCTTCTGAACGAAGGCTGCGACGAAAATGACGGCGGTAAGGACTCCACATTCTTCATTGTAAATAAGAATATGCTGAACGGTCTGCTTTCGTCAGTAAAGTGCAACAAGTGCGACGAAGGGTCGATACGCCTCGAGACTACGCACTGCCTTGGACTCGCGGCGAGGATGGAACTTTTTTGTGACAATTGTGGCAGAGTGAACAGTGCGTGGTCGTCCCCGAGGTGCTCCGGGCAACAAAAAACGAACCCCTTTGAGGTAAACGTGCGTGCTTTGAGGGCTGTGCAGTCAGTTGGCAGAAAACAATCTGCCATAAATGACATTTTTTCTGCGATGGACATTTCGCATCGAGCACTGCACCACAAGTCCTACCAGAGACTGCAAAGGAAGTACAGCCACCCTGCCACCACATCAGCTGCCACCCGCATTGAAGCAGAAAGTGCACAGAAGGTGCATGACATTTACAAGGACCTAGGAGGAGTGCCAGGCAACATTGACGTCATTTACGACGGCACGTGGATGACGAGGGGGCACAGAAGTCATATTGGCGTGGGCTGTGTAATCGAGCTGTACACAGGCTTGGTCTTGGACCACTGTGTCCTGTCCAACTACTGCCAAGGCTGTGCTGTTGGCCCCAAGCCTGGTGACGACAACTATGAGGAGTGGCTTGAGAAACACAAGCCACAGTGCCAAAAGAACACCGATGCTAATGCAGGCCAAATGGAAGTAGAAGCAGCTAGGATCATGTTTGAAAGATCGTTTACCAAGTACAAGCTTCGATACATCAATGTGCTCTGCGACGGTGACAGCCGTACGTACCTTGCCCTCACGCAAGACAAGGTGTATGGCTACATGGTGATTAAGAAACAGGAGTGTGTGAACCATGTGAAAAAAAGAATGGGCACTTCCTTGCGCAACCTTCTTGATGAGCACAAATCCAAAGGCCGAGGACTGAGCATGGGTGGCAAAGGCCGGCTGACGCAGGGCCTGATAAAGAAGTTGACGAATTATTATGGCTGGGCCATTAAGAGCCACCCCAACGATGTTCCTGGCATGGAGAGGGCCATCATGGCCACTTATTACCATGCAACATCCACAGACCAGGATCCACACCACAACCTGTGCCCAAGTGGGACTGACTCCTGGTGCCCGCACAATTAGGCATTGGCCAAGGGAGAGCCGCTGCCGCCTCACAAACATAAACTGCCCCCTCACGTGCGAGTGGCACTGCTGCCAATCTACAAGCGCCTCTCGAACAAAGAGCTCCTTGAAAGGTGTGCGCAGGGAAAAACCCAGAACGCTGTGGAGAGTATGAACAGCCTCATTTGGTCACTCCAGTCCAAGAGCCAGTTCGCCTCCCTTCGAAGTGTGGAAAGTGCAGTTGCAGATGCAGTCTGCCGTTTCAATGGTGGCTGCAAGAGTGCGCTGCAAGAGATCACTGCTCAACTGGGCTTCAATCCAGGAGACTGCTCTTTGCGGCGAGCAGCCGAAAAGGATGCCAAAAGGGTAAAGAGGGCTCAAAAGGCGCATTGTTCCACGACAAAGAAGCGCAAAACTGGGTTGCGCTCTACAGAGGCCAAGGCCACAGCATCTCAGGATTACTGCCCAGGAGGATTCTGAGTGTTTTAGGCATGTTGTGAACTTCCAAACAAGAGTGAACTTTCAAAGTCAGTTTTCTCAACTCTTGATTTTCGCCTATGTGCCTTCGCTAGAACATCTGTCATTTTCTAACAAAGACTGATAGAGTCGTTCCGTTTTTTGCACTAGGCTCAGGAGGCCTTTAGCAGTGCAATAAAGCTTTATCTCTCTTCTTACTCATCATTTAAAATTTTTAGAACACATTTTATAATTACTGCGATGTGTGCGCAAAACAACATCCATGTTTTGGAAATTTTATTTATGGTTACAAGAACTAGAAAAATCAACGAATAGCTTCTTTGCACAAGTTGATGCTTTGGGAACATAATATGAAAAAATAATTTCATTTAGCAATAATTATCTCTTTAAGTGCGAAGAGCATTAATTAGTATAATTATGCTTGTAACTCAAAAAGTACAAGAGGTATTTGAAAACGGTTTTCATATTTGGAATCCTCACAATCATCCACATACACACACCAAATTTCATCACAAACAGTACATTAATAAAAAAATTAGTTTTACTTGCCACGTCCCCCCTTAAAGGGGCCCTGAAACACTTTTTCAAGCAACCATGGAATGGAGTCGCTAAAAGAGATTACCTCAGGAATTTAACGCTGCAAGTTTTAAGAATGCGCCTAGTATAGGAATAAGTACTCGGGTTTGTCGTACACTACAATCCCATTCTCTCTTCTCAACAAAAGCGCTGAAAACTAAGCAGGCAAGAATGACACGGGCAAAGAAAATATGCCACGTGGGTCTAGTGACCTTGAGCACTTTTCTGAATGTGAAGCTTTTTCAGCGTGATCGCGTACGCATGTGCGGAAAAGTTGCGTGCCTCCTGCCGTGATCCCAGTAACGACCGAGCATGCCATGTTCCAATCAGTTAATGGCTTATAGAGAGCCTTCTTTGTGTAATTTTAGGATGTCTTCTGTCATTTGTCGAGAGAAGAGAAAGCAATATTTAGCCGACGATGATTTAGTGTGAATTCCAGGCCGCGTGCTGCGCTATATCATTTCGCTCGCCTTTTCCCTGGAGCCTATCTACCGATCGGCAGTGCTTTCTGACCATGCTCAAAAAGTGTTGCAGGGCCCTTTTAATTTAACTCTGCCAGATAAGTAAATGTGTTTTGGAGCATAAATAGCATAATACATTTCGACGTTAAGGCTTATTGCTTACATAAATCTCAAGAAAGAGAAACACTCAAGAAAGAAAAAAATTTAAAAAAAAAGCCACCTGTGCTTGGCCCCCAGCTCAACACGATGCACGAGTATTTGCCCCGTGGACGGGGGGGAGGGGGGGGTGGTTTAGATGCTTGTGCAGGCGCGCTTATCCTTTGCCGGGTAAAATCGTGTGCCTTCAGCTTTCATCAGAACGATTGCGTTAGTTACCGGGCCCACAAAAGTCACTTCGGTCTCTGCCCACATTCTGTTTGCAAAAAGAGCGCGCTTTGCATACACAGCGAGGTATAGCAACTGAGACACTTGTTAGTTTGTACTCATCTGTACCCGTGATTATGTATTGTGCATCCTTTTTGTTTGTTTAAACAGCGCGTTACCGTAAAAACCCGCATATAGCTCGGACCCGCATATAGTCCGGGGTGTAATTCGGGGATAGCAAACGTGAGAAAAAAAGTTTTCACCCGAATATAGTCCGAGGAAAATGGAAAAAATGCATTTATTGACATTTCATTCATCCTCGTCGTCGGACGCACTCTCTTCCGAAGCTCCCTTGTCGGAAATGTTCTCCCACAGCACATCATCCTCAGTGCCATCAAGCGCGTTGGAGATGGAGCACTTTTTGAAGGCGCGGCAAACGAGCGCCTCTGGAATGCAGGCCCAAGCCTCGACTATCCACGAGCAGAGCATCGCTGGCGAGGCCCGTTTCAGCCGTCCGGCAGGGGTCACTTCTGGTTCTCCGGACCTCATCCACTCCACGTACAGGCGCTTGACATGGTCCTTAAATGGCTTATTAAGGCACACATCAAGCGGCTGCAGCTGTGATGTCATCCCTCCCGGGATGACGACGAGCTCGGTGCGGGAGTCGCGCAGCAGTCGCTTTACGGAGTCGGCCAGGTGACACCGAAACGCGTCGAGCACAAGCATCGAAGGGAGCCCCAGCAGTGCTCCGGGCCGTCGACACCACACGGACTTTATCCAGTCAAGGACTAACGATTCGTCCATCCACCCCTTGTCCTGGCAGCGGACGACGACATTTTTCGGGAACTTCTCCCCCTTCGGCAGCGTCTTTCGTTTGAACACCACGTAGGGTGGCAGCTTGCGACCGTCAGCCGTGCAGGATAACATTACAGTCACCCGCGTTTTTTCGTTTCCAGTCGACCGCACGATAACTTGCCTGGAGCCTTTTTGATGCACCGTCAGCGCCGAGGGCATATCCAGGTAGACCGGCGTCTGATCCGCGTTGCCGATCTGGCCCAGCTGAAAGGGGACTGCCTTTCGCAACACAATTATGTACCTTTGAAAAGCCACGAGGTGCTCTTCGTAGCTCTCTGGTAGCTTCTGGGAGATCGACGTACGCCGACGTAGGGAGAACCCAGCGCGGCGCATGAAGCGAGACACCCAATGCTTGCTCGCTTTGAAATCCTCCGGCTGAATGCCTTTGTCTCGAGCGATCTCCCTTGCCTTCGCTTGTAGCAGCTCGATGTTGACAGCGAGATGTGCAGCTCGCTGCTCCCGCACAAAGTCTGCGAGTTCTCGTTCCACGTCAGGAAATGCTCCATTTTTTGGTCCGCGGAAACTTTTTCGCTGGCCGCTGCATGCAAAGAGGGCTTCCTTCTGCTTCCGCCAACCGCGAATGCTCCGCTCGTTGACTCCGAACTGCCGCTCCGCGGCACAGTTGCCGATGGTTTCGGCAGCAGCGATAACTTTTCTTTTAAAAGCAGCAGAGTACTGCCTGCGCGGTCCTGACATGGCGTAAAATCACAGGAGCAAAATCGAGGCCGTCATTATGGGCACCAAGTTGAAGCAAAGGCCACTGACCAACTGACCAGTTAAGACTAACGCCGCTAACACTACCTAGCGCAGAAGCGCGCAGACAGCTGATGATGATGATAGCACCGCGCTATGCCGAAACCGAAACTGAATTTGGGCCGAAAATTCTTGGGACCCGCATATAGTACGGGGCCGAAATTTCGCACCCTAAAATCTAGAAAAAAACCCCGGGCTATACGCGGGTTTTTACGGTACATGCCGAGTGGTGTTGTTAGTTCGCTCTCGTCCTGTGTACACCATTTTCATGCGTCTTGTGCCTGAGCATCGCACGTTTCGATCTGCTTGCCTTCTCAGCATGACATTCCAAGTGGTTGCTGTCACAATCATTGCTTCACCCTTGCGGCAAAACCGACTTTTTTACATATTTACTGACTTTAATCAACCGCTGCGTGCCTCCGAAGCTTGTAGATCACTATCGCGTCGCCCCGGCCGCGGTTTTGTCCGCGACGGTTGCAGCAAACGGTAGTTCCTTTTACAATCCCTGTGCGCTGGGCTGCGCACGCGCCTTTAACCCTAAGTCATTCCATGCCATCTACGATCACATCTACTGCAGTTTTGTCAGCAGAGTTTGTGGAAAGTAGCGTTGCTTTGACTGGTTGAGTGCACACTATCGGGGTTCTGTCAGTTACGTCGTCGCCATACATGATAGTGTCAAGAGCGACCGTGGTTTCTTCTGCAGCTGTTGTGGCAACGACAAATTCACGCACAGTAAAAGACCGTGCAAGGACCGGTCGCAGGCGTACTTCTGAAGCTTCGAGTGCGCTGCTCTTGGCTTTTGTTCGACGGTTTCCGTACTAAAGTCTGTATCACTTGCCGTGATTAGGAAATGTGTTCGGAACATTCAAATTTATGCCCAATGAACATAGTAGAATTTGGCTTTTCATGAATTCGTATCTGCTGTGGTTTCGAATCACTGAGATTATACTGTACGTTCAAATGAATGCATCTTAAACTCATTTAAAATAAAATGGGGTAGTTTTGAAAAGCCTGGAGAGGATTGAGCTGCTTTTTTGTCAATGCGGCCAGATCACTCACAGAAATTTCGATTTTCTTGACAACCGTACAAACGGAACAATGGGTCGAAATCTGGGAGACTTGGCAGGTATGCTTACTTGTTGATACGCTTGACTGCAATGAGCTTCATGAACTTAATTTACAAAATCAGCTGGCATAAACAAGTAGTAGTGCCTAATTCGCAAAAACTAGCTGAGAGATGGCTTCTTTGGGGTCTGACAGTGAAATGTGGTGCATCATGTTTGACAATTTATGTGCCCGCCTACTAATACCAACTTTGCTTAATTAAAGCACTTTTATGTAGCAATAGAAGTCCCAGTGGAGTTTGAATTAAGGAGCTTTTACTATACCAAATTTTCACACTCACTGCAATATTGAGGCCTAACTAACTATATACAGTTGATGACCGATAATTCTGACTCCACGGGGAATGGAAATAAGTCCGAACTATCTAAAGTCCGGAGCACACGGCGCATCATCATCGTCCGAGTCAGAACCGCTGTTTGACGGTTGCAGAACCTGCTCAATTATGTCATCGTCATTCAATTCGGCACACGACGACACTGCACTGTCGACGTTTGCAAAGTCTTGAAACGTAACAGTGTCGGGAATCGGTACACCGCAGCCATGCAGGTCGTCGATAACGTCCGCACCTGAGCTCGATGTGCTGGGCGGCAGGTCAGGCTCTTCAGTTGCATTGTCGGGTTTTTCGGCTGCAGTGTCGGCGGTGTCGGGCTCACTACGCAACGTAAATCCTGCGTGCGGGAAACGGTTGCTGATCGTGCCTGCCGACACTGCCTTCCAGGCATCAGCAAGCATGCTCACGGCTGACATCAAATCAACGTTGTATTTTATCTGGCTCTCTAAGCAGAGCAACACTCGCTGCAGCATGCGTGAACGATACAGCACCTTCAAATTCTTGATGATACCTTGGTCGTATTTTGATCGTATTCGGCGGCAGGTATTCTAGCTCGATGGCTTTCGGATAGCTGATCGGCGCATGGGCAGTACAGTTATCCACGAACAAAAGGACCTTGCGCTTTTGCAATTCAAACTTTCGGTCCAATTTTCTGACATACTCTGTGAACAGCTTCTGCGTGACCCTTGCCTTCGTATTGGCTTCGTACCAGACAGGCAGATCCCCCCCCCCTAAAACAACGAGGGTTTTTCAATTTCCTGATTACCAGCAGCGGGAGCTTTTCCATGCCAGAAGCGTTGCAGGCGACAATGACAGTGACTCATTCCTTGCCGAGTTTACCTCCGTGGCAAAGTTCTCCAGAACGGGCGAGTGTCTTCTCGGTAGTAGCTTATAGAAAAGCTCGGTTTCATCGAGGTTGAAGGTGTCGTCAGCCGAGTAGCGCCAAAGCAGCTCCACCAACTTTCCACCGCGGTAGTTCGCTACCAGTGTTGCTATCCAGGGCACCGCTCTCACCGCACATTCTTTTGAAAGCGAGGTCGTACCGCTTTTTAAAGTTCCGGAGCCAGCCATCGCTGAACTCAAATCCATCAATGCCAAAATCAAAGTGCCAATGTCTCGGCCTTTTGCTTCAAGAGGTGGCCGGAAACGGGAACCCGTTGAGCAACAGTAGCGTTAAACCAAATGCTCAACGCTTCTTCCAACTGCGGATGAACACCTTGGCTCTTTTGTTCACTTCCGGATGATGTCTCCGTCGCATCTAAAAAAATCTTGTCCTTATTCTTCATGTAATCCGATACGGTTTGCTTCGAAATGTTGAACTCTCGGGCAACTTCGACTTGCGGACGACCACTGAGCACTTGCTGAATGATGGCTGTTTTCTTTCCCATGGTTAGCGTTGTATATCTGCTGCGTTTCGTCGGCGCAGCCTTCGGCGCTGTCTGTGAGGGCACCGTTGGTGCCATTTAACTTCAGATCTTGTGAGACAGCTGGACGTAAAATAAAGCAAGTCTCAAAATAAATATGAACGCGCACAGAATTCAGCAAAACGCTGTACCGTACACACATGTGACAGAATGGCGGCGATAGCCGCACAGCGAGAGTGGCGAGGGTATACAGGAACCGAAATGTGGAATGATCGCGATGTCGATACGATCCCCCACAGTTGAGCTGTGCCTCCAAGATTGGCATTTTCAAGTACAAATCTCTGCGGCATAAAGTTGCGATCAAAATAAAGCCTCATAGATTACCAATTAGATTTTGTTTTGATCTCGGAGGCTATACTTTGTATGGTTTGAGTGCCAGAGGAAATAATGGCTGCCGATTCGGCGTGCGCGACAGTCGGGCAGGGTCTGAATTACCGAATGTAGATCTCGCAGCTGTCCGAAATATCGGTCGTGTTTACACATTACTTCTATTGGACCATCGGTGGTGCCCCGCGACTGTACGAATTACCGAGCATGTCCGAATTATCGGTGTCCGATTTATCGGTCGGCGACTGTATAGGTACAGCACAAAAAAATTTAGCATAGCCTCCTGTTCCCTGCAGTTGCTTTTGTGTCCCAGCAGGGGTAAACCAGGTGCTCCGGGCAAAGGTGGCCAGATGGAACACTAACGATGCTTGACCGCGGTTTTCACTGTTGCACCCATTTATGAGCAGTGAGTGTAGAGGTGCACTCACTGCAGATACCGAGGATGCATAAGAAGGCATACTATATTTTAGGAGCTCTACAATGAAGCATTCCTCGCTGCAGGCGATCGGTCAACGCTCACATCAAATACCCTCGAGCCGAGGCTCACATGAGTAAGTGAAACTACATATCAAATTTTAGTTGTTTTTTTTTTACAACAGCTTAATATACAACCAAACACACAACCGAGGGTCTTGCTGCTGTCTTCAACTATGGGACCCTCGTCTGTATATTTTTCTGTAAGAAAACTTGATAGCGTAAGAATAATAAATGACTGACTTGCCTCGTAGGACGTCGACGATGAGACTAAGATCCTTGGTTAGCTTTTTGATCTGATTGAAGTTGGCCACTGTACCAATAGGCACATACTGGTCACTGTCCATTTGAGATAGCAGGTATGTGTCATTGGCAAGATTTTCCCTGAAAAATGGAATGAAAACGCTACAAAAGTGAACACATACACGACTTCCCAACAAACAGTTGAACTTTCATGCAATTGCTGCAGCAGTACAAAAATTGTCAGCTCCAGCATTTTTTTAGCCTAGTAATTCAACGAATCTTACAAACTTGTATAAGTAGGGCATCCACTATTACATAGTGTGACTTGACTCATTTTAATACTATAAATATGACTTTATAGTATCTCTTTGCAGCTTGAAAAATATAGTTGAACACACTATTTTCAGTAGCACTATTTCTTGCATAAACTTTTCTTCTATGAACGTCTCTGCATTGCTACACAAGGTGGTCCAAAAATTCAGTACTGCTAACAGCCCTACAATGCTATCAACAGGTGTCGGAGCGAGTGTGTAATGAAGAATGTACCTGGAGAAGTAGTACTCGAGCTGCTGCATGAGCATGCGACGCAGGTCCGCCAGAGGCAGCTCATCGGGGTTGAAGTGGGGGGGCCCCAGGCCGTGGGGCGGCGGGGGCGCCATGGCTGTGCCCCCCTCCGGTGCTACCTCCGACCCATCACAGCACACTCCTCCACCTCCTCCTCCTGTGCACAATACCACACCAAAATTCAAGCAACAGCGAGAAGCTCACACACTCAGCGAGGGAGAGAAAAAACACATTTACAAATAGAGACCTCAGCTTAGCTTCAGATTGGCTGTATATGAATAGCATGCTAAAAAACAGGAAGAGCTCAAACCGCTGTAGCAGTGCTGGCATGTTTTTCAAAAACCTTGTGACTGGATTAGACACTGATCCAAGGCCAGAGTTTCTCTCCTTTGCTCTAATCTTCCCAGTGCAGAGTAGTACCTTGAACTGTCATCTCTGCTACCATTTCCAGTCTTTTATCAGTTTTCTTTTTCTTAAGTTACACAGTATATCCAACTGTACTGTTCCCTGAAGTTTGCACGAAGAGTATCTTAAGTAGTGCCAAAAATAGTACATGAGATTGACACCTACATGGAGATTTTCACTCGAAGCTGTGGTCTTTTTTTGGGCAGTGCTATAACATGTGCTATGTCAGTGCTATGTCATGTACGCAACATAACGATCGAGCAGCACCATGAATGCAAGGAAAGCCGTGTGCTTCTGGAAGCGAATGTGTACTAGCGCACCCTGCCATTTGCTCTGGTGGGAGCGCCTGTCACTGAGTTGGAGGCCTTCTACCGGAGGGAGTGCAGTGCTCTGCTGTAGAGTTCATCAGCCACTTCAAAACGCGTCTCTCGTTGAGCACTTCCGAATTCGTTGCAGTTCACCTCCAGATGAGTGGAATGCGCCACCAGTGTTTCTTATGAATGTTTGTTACAGTTGATAGCTTGATACTGCGAGGTGAATAAACACCTTCAGCTAGGAAACTTGCCCAGTAGCCTTAGCCCAACGAGGTTAAGGCTAAACTAAAAACAACATGTAAGGGGTTACAGTTCTATTTCTGTTACGAAAGTGTTTGCAAGGGACTACCTCTACTAGCCCGCCTTGATTAAGAGAGAGGCCACGCCTGTGTGTTCAAATACCTGCTATATAGTGAGAAATATTTAAACTCTAACCAAAAGTTTTTGAAGAAACCCGTCGTTTTGGAACCGACTTGGCTCCTTCCTCAGGGGAAACTGGGACTATGTAATAGCAGCGTCCTCAAAGCACTCGCGGGTGGTTAGTGACTTTCTCTGTCTCTCACTTCGCCAGGGAGCACAGTCCACGTGTATACACTGGGGGAAGGGTTCCGAGAGAGCTGTTGATGTTTTGGGCCGTTTGCTGTATATGCCACGACTCGAGTCTGCTATACACTGCTATACACTATGCATCACAAACACGACTTGAGTGGGTAGTTTACAGTTGCATCACACCCCACGCATGATTGAAGGCACATGTCTGAATGTCCTGATCACCCAATGTTGTGTGCGAAGTCTTCCTCCGTCTATTACTGTGTTTTTTGAACAGGTGGCAGGATAAAAAAAAAAAAAAAAGATATTACTAATCCAAAGCATCCCTGCAATCACAATCAACTTGACAAGGTCAGATTTCCCTCTATGAAGGAATAAGTTAGATCTCCACTTGCAAACAACTTAAATTTTCATGCTGAGTTGAAGGCATCGAGCAAAATATCATAGCTTTGATATGACATAAGCAATGACAGCATAACAATGTGTGACACATCAAAAGTATGCTGCCAGCTCAATCACTTTTGCTGTTTCGCGAATAGGCCACATTTAGGATACACAACTACCAAGCGGTAGGTGACGTTGTGCTCGCGAGCGTTTATACCACCACCACCACCACCACCATCATCATAGTTAGGACGGTAGCGCTAGCAGTGACATCTGATAGCACATGAGAGATGAGCGGGCCTCTTTGGTGTGTGGCGGTTGGAGCAAGCGGTCGTCTCTTGCGGTGGGCCCATGAGGACGGCACCACAGGTCGTCGCTCACAGGTCCCCCGTGGCAAGTCGAGCGTTGGTATCTCCACCTTGTGTTTGTTATCTTGTTGAGTGTTTTGGAATATTGTGCAAGGTTTTTTCAGTGTGTCAATCACAACTGATGTATTTTGATCATTGTTGTAAAATGTAATTCAATAATTGTGTGTTGTTAGGTTTGGTCTGACCGCGTCAACTGTGTCCGTGTGTTCAAAGAGCGGCTCTCCACACGGTTTACGGCAAAAGTTGTCAGTGGCTATACAAAAAAGCAAGAAGATCCACAGGATGACGTGATTACCGTGAACCGTGTTACAATACACTGACAAAACCACAATCATCATCACACACAATGCAATAACATTACTTGTGCATCAAGAAGGAGAACCTTTTGTTTCTGAGTGCTCATACACAATGGCCTGAAAGCTAAAGCCACATCAAGTAGACCAGCATAACAAAGGGTTTCAACAAAAAGCTTTTGTTGGCGGCTGTTGCAGCTGCAGGTAAAGGCGTGCGTCGATGTTAAAGAAAAAACGAGAGTGGGGGAACGGAACATTTTACATTTTAGCTAGATTGCAAAGTTGAAGCTAAAAACCTTTACGACTGCTACTAAGGAGCACATGAGTGACTTAGCAAAGAGCCATGTTTTTTTAAAAATAAAATTTAAAGTTGATTACATCATTTACAATGATAACATACAAAAATAGTGACCATAATTGTGCTTCAAGTCAAGCCAATATCCATGTCAAGTGTAATTAACGCAATACTTGAAATTACTCTCAGCATAAATTACACCATTCACTTACAACATAATATAATTTGTCGAAACAGCATGGTTTCGGTCGCATAGGTCTGCGTTTTCTGCAGTTCTAGGGTCTAAACAACAACAACCTAGCTGCCACTGTTTTCTTACACATAAGAAAGACCTACGATTATCTTGACCACAACGAGTTTAACTAAGCTACACTATTGTGGCTTTAAAGGCAAAACTTATCAACTCCTTGAAAGTTACCTTTCCGATCGAAAGCAATGAATAGTGACAAATGGTATGGAGTCTTCCCCTGAGTCAGTAAACTCAGGAGTACCGCATAACTCGGTCATTGGAGTTTTTTTTCTTTTTTACTATACTTTAATAAAACCTTCCTTTTTTGTTATTGTACTCCGAAGCTTTAATGTATGCAGAAAACACGGTACCAATATTTGTTGGAGACAGGATAACTCGGATTGCAGCTGAAATCAACAAGGAGCTGGAAAGTTTTAAATTATGCCACCAAAATATTAGGAGAGGCATAACTAAGTACATGGTTTTTGACTCCAGAAAGATGATGCCCAACATTGATAGCCTCAATCTGCTTACACAGCCTCCATTGTTGTATCGTGTCACCCCGTGTAAATATTCAAGTGCCATGTGTGATTCAGATATGGACTGAATGTCTAGCATAGACAGGACATGCTAAAACTTAGTGTGTGGCTGCTACTCATTAAAAGCGCAAAAGTGTTTCAGATATGTCACCCTGAGTTCCCTATACAACTTCGCATTTGTGCACACTATCTGAGCTACTGCATAGAATTGTAGGGCAGCACATATAAAACCTTTCAGCTCAGGAGAATTGCATTTTCAAATAGGACAGATACCACAAAACCGCTATTCTAGCATACGCGCATACTTATGCTGGCGTAAAAAGCATTGTTTCGCATTTGAGTAGGAGGCACGGCAGATAACAAGCACAGAATAATAAAAAATGACGAGCCTCCGCCACTGAGCCCTTTAGGGCCACTGGCGCTCAGCACAAGAGCTGGAATGAATAATCGCTTTGATTTAGCAGTAGTTAACACTGTCTACGGTCGGCAGCCAATAGAATTTCATAGCTCTCTTATTTGGACGGCTATACTGGCTGATGAGAAAGCAGCACCCAACTTTTCTGTGGCCATGAAGAATTTTATACTGGTAGATGGTGTAGCTTGATGATTAACCTGTATGCTTTCCATTGTATCTAAATTAAAGAATAAGAATTTTTTGGGGTCCCAGATGTCCTAAAACCAAGATAAGATTACGAGACGCTGTAGTAGAGGTCTCTGAAAATTTTGACCAGCTGGGGTTCTTTAACATGCGCCTAAATCTACAAGAGTATGGGTACATGGGACCCTGGTATTTTCACCTCTATCAAAAATGTGGCCGCCACAGCCGGGATTCGACCCCGTGACGTGCAGGATAACCACTAGACCACTGAAGTGGGTTGTCTGTAGAAGTGTATCCAGTACACGTGTTTGCACTTGTCCAAAAATGTTTTTTATAATGCATGTAAAAGCACACCCATGCACACAAAAGAATGCTGGAGACTATGTTCCATATGTAGAATACCATAGGCAGAAGATTTTTCCAGAACTCTACATATAGTCAGTCAACTTCATGCTTGGATGTTGTGGCCGAAATGGTACTGTTAAGTGTTTTAGTTTGGATTCTAAGCAAGGAACTAAAGAGTCGAGAACAGCAAACTATGCCCAAGGGTAATGGTATTCTACAATGCAAGCATGGGTTCATGCATTAAAATAAAGTTGAATGCAGTAGCACCAATTTAGATTACAAAGTACAGCTAATATCACAACAATGCCAGAACCACAGCCTAGATATCTGCCTCACTTACTTTGATAAAACATCGCTATAAACAACTACAATACTGAAATAACAGCAAAGAAAGTAAATATTTTTAATAGAATGCTACCCTGCTAAAGCATACTCAACATAAACAAGCTAAGCTTGTTTTCACTACAGATTCAAGTCGGTATTGTGCAATATTTTTTTATCTTGCTCCATGTGCGATTGAACTACACGTATCTGTTTTCATAGCATTAAAATGAGACTCCACTGCAGGAGCTTTCACAAATCTCAAGAGCGACATAGTTGAGTATAGAAAGGCAAGAACAGCACCTGTACCATAATGCTTGCAATTTCAAAATTATACCCAACTCGAGACTAGTTCCTCGGTGGCTGACAATGAAATAAAATACAGCGGAATTCCAGTCACACTGTGTATCTTTTCCTTTGGATAGGCTTCAGCGCGATTTAGACGAAGGCCATAGGAGACGCACAGAACACAGACGAGCGCTGCAGTGCCTGTGTGTCTCCTATGGCCTTCGTCTAAATCACACTGAAGCCTATCCAATTGCTTACAAACTCTCCTAAGTCAAAGTATCTTTTCCTTTGTTTTTTTTCTGCTAATAGCCCATAGGGGCAATGTATCTTGAATCCATTGATAGAACTACATTTTCATCTAAAATTATATATGTGTACAGTAGTCGGGCTTTGCTGCAGATGTTTAGCTGAGCGATAAAATCGTATAAGTTTCGATGATTTTACAGAAGTAAAAAAAAAAAAGTTCATACCAAAATGACAGGCTGTTTCAATGTTAATACAAGCTGTATGCTGGTTACAGTTCGTGTAGTGTCAAATTAGACTACTCTGCATGATACACTTTTGCAGAGCAGCCTTCCTTAACACGACATCAGCCATTGCTACAGATTTCATCTGACTATGAGCATTTTCATAATTTTCAGAGATTGCTTCAGATCATACCAATAATGAATATCATATTTCATTTCATTTCTCTGTAATGCTTCGGCCTTGAGAGTAAATAAATGAAACGAAATATCATATTCATTATATGTTTTATTTTTTTTGGTGTCCATGAACATAATACCTACATTTCAGGGTATAAACGTCACAAAATAGTCTAGCACAAAATGTAGCTGAAGTGATTCTATTACAGCCAGTACCAGTGTCAGGGCTGAAAGAGTTCCCGAAAATCGGACAGTGCCTCGTTTATGCTCAAGGCAGGACTGGCTGAACCTTTTTGGGGCCGGGCCGGGTACGGGCCATATTTAAGAACACCGGGCGTTTTCGCGCCGGGCCCTGAAAATTTCGCCCGTGAGTGCTCTAGGGGTGTGCAACATCAACCGTGCGATAAGCCAAGCAAAGGAGGCCGTATTCAGTGACGATCCGTTTCTGCTACAGCGCTGTGTCGCGTGACGTATAACCAACCACGTGCCCAATTACCAGAGCAAGGACTTGCCCGTCTCTCCACTGTCACACAACAAGCCAATCAGCGCGCACTGAAGCCGGTACCCCCCAAATGCGAGCGTTTCAAAATCTGCGTCTCGTACGTAGCGCCATAGCAACTCAACAAACGACTTTTCGGTGAACTACTACTTAACAAGGAAATACGCGTTAAACGCGCGGTATACTTGAGATAGCCGTGTTAATTGGAGCACCAATTTGAAACGTGCGCAGTCACCATGCTAGTTTAGTTTCAGATTCGAAGGAGGCTAATAGAGCGCGCCAGTGCACTACCCCGACCGCTTATGGCAGGACGTCCGCATAGCAGCCACATGTCAACCGCTCTGCAAATCACCTATATTTTCAGGCCTAACAGGATGAATAGCGAGTTTTCGATTTCACGCGCCGGTGTGGCGTTTCCTTCGTAACCGGAAAGCCGGCAGTGCAGCTCGCGTCGGCCCGAGCAGAGTTGCAGCATGTTACGTAATACGCACGGGCTTCGTGCGCCCTCCCCCCACAACGCCGACTGAAACAGATATACGAACGCGCAATGTGCGAAATGAGGTGAGCTGCACGCAAAAAAACACACTTATAAAGAGGCCAACGACACCGAACGGCACCAGAGCCGCGAGGCGAAAGGAAAAAAAGAAAAAAAAAAGGAACGCCAGACGGCGGCGACGAGGAAAAGGAATGCGAATACTCAAGGACGAGCGGCGGCTTATCGCGAGGCGAAAACAGAAACGACCGCCGGGGCAGATTAAACGCAACCTGGCCGATGATCGCAAATCCACTACAAATCCTCGCGGGGGAGCTACAATCTGTCGACACGGCAGCCTGCCACGGCGGGCGCCCACACATGAAGCCTACTCGTACCAGACGTGGCCCGAGAGTCGCCCCACGGAGAAGGGAGCCGCCAATAAACGGGGAAAACGAGCGAGTAGCCGGCTAGTGCTGGCCAGTGGCAAAAAAAAAAAATCACCTTCACGGCGGTGATGGGGCGCGGTGGTGCGGCCGTGCGCCTCCACGTCGACGGCTGGCGATGGCGCGGAAACAACAGCGTCGTCCGACGATCCTGGCGACGGAGTAGCACACGCCGATCACCGGCGGCACATCGTCGCCGCGCGGCGGTGGGGCCTCCTCCGAGCAGCAGCACACAGACGACGACCACGGGCCGTGAAGCGCACCGACGACGGCGACCGAAGCGCGACCTTTGCTGCGCCTTCGTGGGCGCGTGTCGGTGAGCCTGAACGTGGCAGCAGCAGCATCGCCCGAACAATCGGCGGGGCTCCAACAAGCGCGCCGCGGTCGAGCCTAGCTAGGCCGCCGCCGCCGGCGTCCGCCGATTAGGAAGGAAGCGACGCCGGTGTCCGGGCCGCCGTCCGACGTGGCACACGGCTCCCGAGTTGGATCGACGATAGCCCCCAAACGCCCCAGAGAGAAGGAAAGCCGCCGAAACGAACAAAAAATTCTGCTCCGGCTCGACGAGAAAACTAAACAAAACAAGCGAGAAAAAGAGCCAGACACCGGCATCGCCGCAGCCTCCTCCTGAGGCTAGTGGCGCCATCTGACATAGCGGGCTTGAAACGACAGAAACCGCGCTAAAGAGCGCGCCTCGCGCTCTCGGATTTCTCAATCGTGGAGATACGTATTAAATAAGATTATTCCTCTATTCTGAGAATAAATTTGTTTATGTAAATATTTGTATGCATTACATTAAGCACCACACTTGCCTATAGGCTATCGGTAATCTTTATGTTATACCTCCATCATTCTAAATCTGAACAGTAAATTTTAAAGCCACTCGATTCTTGGCCAATCCCCCACAGTGGGTATGCGCCACTAACAATAGGAGAACAACAACAACTACATGGGCAAAGACAAACTGACACGAGCAGTCGCAAATGCGAACGGGCACATACTATCACTGCTCGCGGCCAACGATTCGGGCTGCTTTAAAAAATGGCATTACATCAACTGCCCCGTCAAGTCAGACAGGTTGAGAGAGCAGATAATGAGAGTTGGGAGACATTTCCCCCTCTCGTTTCTTTCGGCATAGGCAATCTACGGGCACGAAGAGCTTGAAGAACGCAACGATCCCTTATGTCACGCATAGTACTGCGACGGCCAACAGAAAGAGATGCCGGAACAGGACTCGTCCAAGCTTCAAATAAACGGCGCCGAAGCAGGACTGGCGACGTTTTCATGAGCCCAGTGCATCTTGGCGGCCTTGACGTCAGCTCCTCCTGGAAGGAGGTCGACACACTCTTACCGATAAGTTTTTCTTTCCTCTCCTCAGACGGTAGGCAAATAACAAATCGACGATAGGAACCAGTTTGTGACCGGCATTTAACAAATCGCTACTCCACCAAGCTCTGTCGGCCAACACCGCTGTACCGTTTGGGTCGTCGAGGTCCGCAGCCGCACAACTTGCACTTAAGTGCGTTCTCGAGCGATAAGATTTGGGAGACAGTGCGCAGCGTGGCAAAAACCACCAAAAGCCTTGCGAGAATTATTGAATTTCAAGTTCATCGGAGGCAAAAAAAAAAAAAAAGGCGGGAAGGGGGGGGGGGTGAAATGCCACATCTAGACATTTTCTCGGCGCACACTAAAAGAGGCTAATTAGATTCTTGCAGACGAAAGTTGGGAGTGCTTTCAACGAAGTGCATGAGAGAATACCACACCAGCAGAGGGAGAAAGGGTCCGCTTATGCCAGCACGGAAACTATTGCCCCTCACGCAAGGGTCGGACAGCGAACTATCCTCCAAGGTGAACTGGAACGAAGTCTTGGACCATGCACAATAGAATGTAAAACTTCAGATAACGCAAATACAAAAGAGCGAAATTGTCGCTTTCGAAAAACAAATGATCGCACTAAGAGCAGCTAGAAGTTGGCAAACAGCCCCCACTAAGTTGAAGCGGCCTTCAATCTCGGGACCAATCAGAATGACGCCAGAGCTTCGTAGTGGTCGTTCTACTCAATCGGGTCAAATTGAATGTTCCCCGTCGTTCCTATACAGCAATCCAGGCGACAAACAGAACTTGCACGCAAAAACACGCCGTTGCTATCTATATCCGATGCACGGCGATCTTGGAAACTGCCGTAGGACGAGCAGAGTTCTAAGCCTGTGCTGCACTAGCGACAGGGTGCTTCTCGAGTACTAAAGGGAGCTGCAAGCATCGAGGTCTAGGAACAATGCAAACGACTGTTGTTACACCTAGGCATTTGCCGCGTGTAAACAATGCAAATACGCGAGTGTCGCCGGAGAAGTGAAACCGAGGTCCTGAATTTTGATGCAGAGCAGCCCTTTTCTCACCACTGCTAAACCAATGAACCAGGGGAGGAACCAGGTAAGTCGTAAGCCTAACATTACGCGGCAAGTGAAAAAACTTCGCACATCTTTAAAACCCTCACGAGAGAATTCACACAGCGGCCTGTATAAGTGGCGTAGCGAGGAGGTGGCACAGCGGGCTCACGACTGAACCGCAAATGATCGAACGGCAACACAGGGCAGCTGCACGCCAAGCACCACCTCCTGTAGTGTTCGACACCTCTGTCTGTCAAGAGGTCCAACTTCCCTTATTTACCAGTGAAGTGGTCTCCTTGTGGAGGCTTCGATGTCCGGGGGATATCGTAGATCGAAAACGAGTACTCACTCCTCCAGCCACGCTCCGCTACGCCCACTACTACCCCCACCACTCCTCCGTCCAACCCGCTTGAACGCCACTTCATTCAACCAGATAAAATAATTGGCGAAGCGAGGGTTTATTTGTAGACGAACAGCTTCGCCGTTTCATCAGTGCCAGCTAAGCGCAGCTGGTCTATTGTTTAAAAGCGCGCATCAGGTTACTCCCTTCCGGCCATAATTGAGAAAGGTAACCACTCCCGACGCAGGGAAATTTCACCGCGTGTCACCCCCGTTCCGTATCATCCTAAGCCCACTGAGACGCCCTGCGGCCGAATCGAGCCACCATATCAGAGATACCTGGCGGACATTATCGGCTTCGAAAAAGAAACTGCATCAGCTGTGGTCCTGGTATGAGAGCTCTAAAAGCGTAATAATCACGTTAATTTTATTTCCCTTTCCATTCAGAACGGAAGCCACACAGGCGCTCAGGCACGCTTGACATGTACGTTCTGATCTCTCTTCTGTGTTTTACTTTCATAATTCTATAGGCGTGTCGCTGAATCTAGTTATGACGAGTTGACGAAAGTTGGCATTATGACGAGCTGCGAAAGATAGCGCCGCCTTTTTAGGAGCGAAGCTCCTTAAGGCGTGGGCTGTGCGTCCCCTGTATGTAGCCACCTCTCGTTCAGTTCTTGCAGTGTTCACTAGATGGCGGTACTTGTAGCTGACGGCATTAAGTATTACGCTAGCCACCGCCCGATCTAAAGGGTACAGCCATATCCGTCCATCCATCCATCCATCCGTCCGTCCGTCCATCCAAAAGATGCAAGATGTTACAAACTAGACGGCGGTACGTGTTGTTGATTATGAAAGATGCGAGGTGTTATAAAATAGGAATGATGCCACATATGGCGCGTGTCATCGTTCGATATAGTACGGCGACGTACGCTAGGGGGAGCGTTGCAATAAAATCGAGTGGGCAAAATGTACGGAGGATTCATGGTTTACCAGGTTTACCTCCGGGGCTTCGCCCACTCATCATCATTCACTTCGTGGATGTGGCGGCACTTTTTTTTCATGTTTTTTTTTCTGTGCAACAACCACTTATTGGGAGTGCTCGTGTCAGAAAGGATACTTGGCACTTACGTTGCGAAATTTATTAAGCACCCATTAAAAAGAGGAGGAAAAACACGCCGTACACGACAGACACGCGCGCGCCGAATCGCACCTCTCTCTCTCTCGGCACACAAGACCTACTCCCAGATGCGCCTGAAGAGACTCGTCCTCCGCGAATGAGTCACAAATGAATGGCGGCTACGAGCAGCAATGGCGGGTGGAGGCGTGGAATCCGGAACACAACAACGGCGGAGGCGACGGACGGCGGGGGGCTCTGAGCAATGAATCGCGTCGCTCCTCTAAAATACCGGGTCCGTAGCCAACGCCTCCTAGATTTCCCGTGCCTGCCGGATGAGCGCGAAACGCCAGTCATCTATGGCAGCGCTGCCTACGCAGGAGTAAGGGTCTTTGTACTTGGCCTTTGAGATCGGCAATTTTGGCGTATGCTACTAATTTCAGAGGATGCCTTGTATTCAAAAAGTTGCTTGCTGAATGACGGCCTCACTTACGTAGGGTCAATTATAATTACGTTTACGCCCCTTTAAAACTTGTATACGTTATTTTTGTTGCATATAAGCTCCAAAACTGTTAAAACATATTTGAAGACAGCCCTACTTGAGTGGCGCCACCACCGTAGTTCCGACGACCGCCACTTCCCAAGTGACCGCCGATAATCCGGCAGGCACGGGAAATCTAGGAGGCGTTGTCCGGGCTTATTGTTTTTTTTTTTTTTGTTGCCGGCGTCCCAGTAGCAACAGAGCGATGCCAAGACAATTCGAGGGACTTCTCTGGAGCGATCCAGTGGCCGCGTAGGGCGATCCTCTCGCTGCACGCGGGGAACGAAAAATATACCCACCGGCGACGAGTTTCTTCGCGCGGGGTAAAAACACAAAACGAGGCGGAAAAAGAGCTCCGAGATCCCCCAAAACGACGACGCGGTGGCGGCCTCGTGGCGCCGTACCGCGGCAGAGGAGGCGCTTCGCGGTTGACCGCACGAACGACCGCAAGCCCAGAAATCTGGACAAGCAGCGGGAAAACAAACGGGGGATGTTCCGGTCGCGGCCTTCGACTCTTTCGCGTTCTCCTCGAGGCACTTCCGTCAAAAATTGCGATTGGCGGGTAATTTCGCGCGCCTTCTTTCCGACGACCATCACACGGCGACGATTTAAGCGACGAAATTATACCCAGCGCACACTTATTCTCTGAAGGTGCGGAAAACCACATAGCCGCAAGGTGTTTTTTTTTTCTTTTTCGTCATGTGCTTGTATGCGAGCTTAATCACACACACAAAAAAAAATACAGCACTACTTTTACCACCGACAAGGAACCAAGCCCGTCCCCTTTTGTTACCTTGCCCACGTGTTAAGTAACGCGGTATTTTTTTTTCTTTTCATGCCGGGTGTTTTTTAGGAACAAAATGGAAATTTATTAAATACTTTTTTTTTCTCATTAGACACCGTTAATGAGAACGAACAAAAAGTGATGACGAGGACTGTTGTTAGGAGTAAGTGTAGAGTAAACGTGAAGGAACAGAAGTAAAAAATAACTTGCGGATGGCATGTACCGAACCTGCGACCTTCGAATAACGCATCCGAACCTCTACCGACCGAGCTACAGCGGCGGTTATCCTCAGGTCCACTTTTGAGGTATATTTGCGCATTTAAACATGGGAAGTGTTAGATGTGGAGGCGCGAGCCCCGAGTGACCGGTTTTTCCCGATCGCATTCGCCATTACAAAAATAGTGAGCCATATATATTACAAACATCTCATGACACACACGACAACGAAGGCATACACATGAATCATGCGAGTTCCGATATGGTCGTACGAGGTTCCTGGATAAGCGGCACAGGTGTCTTGCCTGGACATAAACGATAAAGTGTGTGTGTTGTGCAATTCGATGTAATCTTATGCCTATCCTGTATATGCTCCAAAAACACGACGCATTTATCGCATAGAATGCAATGCAAATGCGTATCGGCCCACCACAGAAGGGGGCGACCCCCGCAAACCGGGCAGAACGACACTGCAGTACCGGCACTATCACTTGCCCATCACGTGTCCAGAGTATACGTTTTTCCCGAGAACGAAAGCGAAACAATACCTTATTTTTCCCGAGACACGAAAGCGAAACAACACGTTATTTTACCACCAAAGGTTTGCTAATAGGCGAGAAAACCAACTTAAAATTTTTTCACCTGCAAGTTCAAGTTCCCCGGTAAAATCTCAGTTGGTGACGTCACAGATTTCAAGTTTTCTTTTTCGTATTTTGGCCACACGAAATGTTCTTAAACTTGGCATGTTGACTATTCCAGAAGACAATCATTATATTATTATTGTTGTTGGTGTTACTAATAAGGAACTATGCGTGGCTCCTAGTAGGTGCCGTTAAAGCCTATGACGTCAGGGCGGCCGAGTGCGGAAACTTCCCACACTTTCTCCCTCACCAACCGTCTGCACGCAGCAAACGCGACGTTTACAGCAAAGAGTTTGCCATAAGTACACTAGAGGGAAATCTGGCGCCAGTGTCTATGGAAGCTGCAACGCACGGCGCTTCAGCCAAGCACGAGAATGGATTTGCCTCACGTCTTCGTAATTTACGTTCCGTTCGGCTTCGCGTGGCTTAAAGCTGTTCTGTCACAAAACAACAATAGGCAATAGCTCATCGGTTACGCCTCACCACCTGAATCTTTTAAGGTTCGCTCTTTCCTTCGAAACAAAACCGAAACAGTGCATTAAACGAATGCCACAAGTGCGGCCCGCAAGTAGTACGAAGCCTACACATCATTTCCCTGCTCGCTGAACGATCGCAGCGGCCCCTTCTAGTTAATTTTAGAAAAAAAAAAAAAAAAACTTCATGGTTTACAGCACTGGGAAAGAGTAAGTTACTAATCAGAGAGAGAGAGAGAAACTGTTTTCTCTTTTGGGTATTTTTGAGCTTTTTGGATGGTCGAGTTTCAAGAATGACGCCTTGTAGTTGCCTTGCTTCTACCGTTACTGCGATGCGTACGACGTACAATCACGGTGCGTTGTTTTTTTTTTTATTTTTTTCTCATTACCATAGCTGTTATGTAAGATGAGTGGAGTGTGTCGCCGTCAAAGAGCGCGCTATGCGGGGCGAAACAGTTAACGACAGCAGCTGCGTAGCTCCGGTGGCGTTGCGGTATCGAAAATCACCGAGGGTTTCGCGAAAACAAAGCATATTAAAAAAAAAAAGGTCGAATTGAGAGAAGAGCAGACATACCGCACCCGCATCTGACAAACAAAAAGAGAGCTTTTAATAACAGCACACGCACACGACAAGCAGTAAAGACTCCCTCCACTGCACTGTCCGTGTTGCGAAAATCATTGTGGGCCGTTGTCGATAACGGGCCCTGGCTGTAGATATGCGATATCAAAGCTTTCCCCCCAATTTGGCGATAAACTCGCGTATTACACGAACGTGCTACACGTACGCCCAGCACTCGAAGTGAATAGAGAGTTTTAGTACTGCGGAATGGTACGCATCACGCAAGCGCCTTGCGTTACGTGGCGTCGTTTGCTACTAGTCGGCTTTTAGTACCCCGTAGTACCCGCGTACGTAACGAGCGAGAAGCGTGTTGCGCCATCTGGTAGATCAAAATAGAAGCACGTGTTGCTGACAGCCAATGTGAGCCAATCCAAGTGTTACAGCCAGATTGTGGCCATATTTCAAGCCACAGAGCCGGTCGGTGCTTGCCTTCGATGCCGCCATTTTGCAAAACGAAGTCTCGCGCTGTCGCGAACTTGTTCGAGAGCGGCACGATCAGCTCATACGTACGCACGCACGCATCTCATGCGTGCGTATACGTAGCGGCTGCGTACGTAACGCGATACGTGCGCGTGGCGGTCTGCGCATGCGCACTACGCAGAACGTGGCGTCCTTACGTACGCAACGCCGCCACGTACGCAGCGTACGCAGTACTAAAACTCTCTAATAAACGGACCATAAGCAGAAACGACGCCGCGGGACAAAAGCATTTTCAAGCACGACTCCTGGGTGATTATCATCTGTACCGCCACGTCCATTCGTAGCAGAGTGACCTCGGCCACCCTCGTTACTCGCCGCCAATCATGTTCCGTTTCATCTGCAGCGATCCAGCACACTCTTGAATTCACTTTGCCGACCTCGAAAACACCGCCACAAACTCTCGGCATGGCGCAGTGTTTTGCCCCGTGAAGCTGCGCAAGCACTTTGAGCGTTCGGACAACAATTATGACTAGTCGCACGACATGGCGGAGGACGTCCAAGCGTGCTTGAAATACAAGCGATGCAGGCTTTCTTTACTTCCAAAACTAAACTGTACGGTTGCGTGGGGCGACCCCCTTCCCTCCGAAGGGAAATCAGGGCTCAAGGTCCCTACAAGTTGAGAATTTTTTTTTTTTGCGTGTGCTTCTGTTTTCCCCATCTAAGCTGACGATGATACGCACTAACCAGGAGACACTGTCAGCGACCTTGTAATAGAATTAAACTCTAAGCCACGCATACGCATGGCAATACGGATTGTGGTGGTGGTGAATCGGAAGAAACAGCCTCCTCCAATGAAGAACGCTTTAGAGCCTTGTGCCACAGTCGCTCATCGGCCATGAGACCGTTTTTTCAGGTTGTTATACATTTCCCGTCACTTTTTCGGAGCGAAGCTCCTTAAGGCGTGGGCTGTGCGTCCCCTGTATGTAGCCACCTCTCGTTCAGTTCTAAGTATTACGCTAGCCACCGCCCGATCTAAAGGGTACAGCCATATCCATCCATCCATCCATACATCCATCCGTCCGTCCATCCGCCCGTCCATCCGTCCAAAAGATGCAAGATGTTATAAACTAGACGGCGGTACGTGTAGTTGATTATGAAAGATGCTAGGTGTTATAAAATAGGAATGATGCCACATATGGCGCGTGTCATCGTTCGATATAGTGCGGCGACGTACGCTAGGGGGAGCGTTGCAATAAAATCGAGTGGGCAAAATGTACGGAGGATTCATGGTTTACCTCCGGAGCTTCGCCCACTCATCATCATTCACTTCGTGGATATGGCGGCATTTTTTTGTAAAGCATTTTCTGGAAAAAATTTCAAGGCACTGAAATGAGAGGGGGGGGGGGGGGCAGTTAAATGCAAGAAATTATTAGTTGTTGAAATTTTACGCTTCCAAACCATGATATGAGGGACAACGTTGCGGAGGGCTCCGGGAATTCGGACCATTTCGTGCTGTTTGACAAGCACCTAAATTTAGCATATGGGCGTCTAGCAATTCGCCTCTATCCGAAATGTGGGGGTCAGGGCCGGGAAATTCGATCCCGCAGGTGAAGGAGCATAACCCCTAAACCACCAAGGCGAAACCACCTTTTGACCGAGATGTCCTAATAATAATAATTGAACTTCTAGACAGAAGATTCGTTCTTTCTGGGGGTTAAAAAGCACTGCGAGAACCGAGAGCTCGCAACGGTAGCAGTCTTAAACAGCGCTTGTTAAAATGAAAGAGTGGATAGAGGCGTCAGTGTCTTATCTAGATTATTTCGTAACTCTTTGACCTGCGTGTAGCAGGAAGCTAGAGTTTATTCAACGCCCCCTCCCGTTTTAGGTGCAAAAAGCTATGGCACAGGGCAGTCCATCCTTCCGGCGTAGCCAGCACAGCATATCCACACACAGCATGTGTTTTTTTTTTCTTGTTGATCGCGCCTTCTACACCGCACGCAGCCCTTCAACACGCACAACACCGGTGCTGTGTGTCCTTTCCAACTTTGCGGTCGAGCGCAGCGAGCTTCGCGAGGCAGCGGCAATCACGCGGAGAAAGTCATCGCGCAGCTAAACACTGATGCCCAAAAGCGATACTGCCCGCGATATGAACAGGCTACAACAGTCGGCTTAAATCGAGACGGAGGCCGAAAAAACGAGCGCACAACAACGCAGGGGACGAGCAGCTGGAGAGGGATCGCGAGAGATACGCGAAAGAAAGGGGTACAGAAAAGAGCGCCCCCTTTCTCAGACCAAGCCGCCCGCGCGCCTGTGGCGGCCTTCAATGGGAAAAGATTGGCGGCAGGAGCCAACCAAGCGAAACAAGCTTTGCACCCAGACCGACAAACGGCCTCCGCCAAGAGCCCGGCCCGTTTCGGTGCCCATGGAAATGCGCCCCGGCAAGATTCGGTCACGTGCCGCCGTCGCCAGGGCGGCTACCGCAGCGCGGGCCTTCCCAAAGTGAGCGCCCGAGTAGCACCGCTTGTTCAAGCCTTCACGACTCTGCAGTCAGCTTTAGGAAAGCTGTTGCAAGGTGGCGAAACGGGGGAGGGGGCACACATACGCGCGCGGGTTTGCCAACGTGCGACTAGGCATATTTCGTTCCATTCAACAAATGTCAATCTATCCGAGTACATACATAGGTGCTGCTCATAGAACCCTACGCGCCATACTCGTGTCAAGTGCGGCCTCGCCTGCTGTGCGCGACCCAACAGCGCGATTGTGCGAGGTCAGCTGACAAAGTCTCTCTCTCGAGGAGATTAAGGCACAAGGTAACTACGAAAAATGATGCGCTTGCACGTGCTTATGCAAAAAAAAAAAAAAAGTACGCACGCCTCTGTCACCTGTCCCTGTCCTTTTACTACTCCCTCATTCACAGACGACTGTCTCGGTCATCCCGTCGTTGTTGTAAGTATTCCCTTTGATACGCTTTAATGCACGTTCCGAATCGACAGGAGTAAAAAAAAAATCGCGTTTGAGGTACGAAAACCACGATGTGATAAACGACCTTATACACTACGAGACTCCCCGATTAATGATTCACCACCCCCTAGAGTTCACGTCCTTTTTGAATTTCACCAACTGGTGACACCGTGCTTCGCAGCAAAGCGACGCGCCGTCGCTCTGTATATACGGGCAGTGCAAACATAAGCGAGAGTACCGTTTACACGCGATCAACCCAAACGTGGACAGGAAATCCACGAGAACACAAACGGCGCTGCACACGTTCATCGGCTCCGGAGCACGTGGGCGTCAGCGCCAACCGACGTGACGCAAAGCTACAGCGAAGGTCACACGTTGTAGAAAAAAAAAAAGGCCACAGAACTCACCGTCGTCGTCTTCGGACTTGGCCAGCGCATTCTTGCTGTAGAATATGTCGGCGTTCGGGTTCAGGCTTTGCGTGGTGGTCGCTGGTTTCGTCTGCTGGTCGTACATCCGGAGGCGACGGTGGTTGACGGGGCACGGACACCGCGCGAGGTGTCGTCGGGAAGGAAGGAGGAGAAGAGAGAAAGAAAAAAAAAAACCGGAACAGTCAAGCACAACGAATGGCGGAGAGCATGGCTGCAAACAGGGCGAAAACTGCAACGACAGCTACACGAACAGCGCTCCACACAAAATGGCGAATGGTCACTTGTGGGTGACGCTTCAACTGCTGTCAATATGCGCCTATCTAATCTTCACAACAGCACTACTAAGATTCACCCATGGTGCATTGCTTTTTTTTTTAACGGGGAAGGGAAGGGGGGTGATTTCTATAACTGTTCCAGCTTCTTCAGCCGTGGCGCACTTTTTTTTTCGGTCTTCGAAAAGCAACTGTTGCTCAGCCCCTCGCTTTTCGCGCCCTCTCTGGTCGAGCATCAGCACCTTAAAGAGCAAACAACGACAATAACCCGCCATAATGCTCCCAGCACCCGTTACGGTACCACGACAGGAAATCAAAACTCTCACGTTTATTGATGAGCGACAATAGAGAGAGTGGCATGCATCGCTGCGTAGTTGGAAAACGCACGAATTTCCGCCAGCACGCGCTCTTTTAACTACAACGATACGATTGCGGTGACAAGAAGTCTGCCATCGATGACAAACCACGTCGACACTGACCTTATCACGACGCTTCATATCTAGGAAAACGAATTCGCCACGCCAGGAAGCCTTATATACGACAGCTTCTTTTTTTCAACTTAAAATCTTCTATTTGCAAGTATCTCCCCCAGAGAAATCCCTCTCCCACCCGGCAAGTGTATACGCGCATTCCAACTAAAGGTCACTGGGCAGTGTGTCATCTACACTGCCTCCTCACACGTCACTTCGCTGAGAGGAAGTAAAAAACAAAAAAAAAAAAACACTCTGGTTTCGTTGGTGCTGATTTGGCGCCTTCAGGTAGAATGCGCGGGATTATTGGTCAGCTGCCAGCTCGTAATAAGATCACGAGCTACGTGACGCCAACCGGCAGAAACAAGAATGTTCCACACACACCACAATGGCAACATACGGCGCTGTCTGACGCTCCCGCATTTAATTGCACATATATACCCTATAAAAGTGGACGGAGGGTCGACTGCCACCGTAGCTCGGTGGTTGGGCCCCCGGACGCGTTATTCCAAGGTCGCAGGTTCGTTTCCTCCCCGCGGCAAGTTATGTTTTCGTCCCCTTTTCTTTCTTCGCAACTACTTCTAATATCATCCCCTATGCTTTTCTCTTGGCATCATTGTCTGTTTGTTGTGAATGCCCCCCACACGTACAGTGTAGGAGATTCTTACAGCTCTACGCCAGTAGATTACACCACGAGAAAATAAAAAAAAAGGCACGTTAAAACATTGATTTGATTGATATGTGGGGTTTAACGCCCCAAAACCACCAAATGATTATGAGAGACGCCGTAGTGGAGGGCTCCGAAAATTTCGACCACCTGGGGTTCTTTAACGTGCACACAAATCTGATCACACGGGCCTACAACATTTCCGCCTCTATCGGAAATGCAGCCGCCGCAGCCGGGATTTGAACCCGCGACATGCGGGTCAGCAGCCGAGTACCTTAGCCACTAGACCACCGCGGCGGGGCAGCACGTTAAAACAGGCGCATGACTTCAATATCTTGCATCTTTACGAAGCCGCCCAACTCGCCGCACTCATAAAAGAGGCGCACATTCCCCCCCCCCCCCCCCCCCCCCCCCAAGGCCAACAGCCTTGTGTGTCGAAGCATTTCGAGCTCGTATATCAACTTTCTCGAATCGGCGCATCACATCGAGTCGCCGCTGAGCGTTGACAGCTCCGACCTTGGAATATGGGTCACCCACCGAGAGCAGCGTAACCGAGGAAGCGCTGCGGTACGAGAACGAAGGTCGTTTGAGGCGGATTCACACGACGGACCGCGTGGCTCATCCGTTCCGCCAACGGTGCGAGACCCGCCGAGGTGGGCAGTGTTTTCGGTGCCGATGAGACACGCCACGCTGGCCAGGTGGATCGAATCGGCGACTCTTCGATCCGTCCTGCGGGTCCACCTCGAGTGCGAGCTTGCTTTTGTTTACTTTATCCACTTGCCGAATGAGCGAAACATGAGCGCCGCCTTTCCACAAGACGTCAAAGTTCAACGCTTGCCTGACCCCCCCCCCCCCCTCCCCGTCCCCATCCGCTCTAAACTTAAATGTCAGTCCGGGAACGCAGGAAATTGGAACAATCGGTTTGTTTGTTTGTTTGCTCTAAGATAAGTACGCTTGAGGCCTGCATGAGTGAACCGTTATTTACAGCACTCTAGCAGTAGCGTTAACATGTAGACGGCGACAGATTGAAACTAACATGCTACCCGAACGAGTGACGGCGGACAAAGATGCAAACGCAACCAAAATAACTATCCCAGCTGTGTGCTCCAACGAGTGCTCATTCTAGTAAACCATGCCACATCCTGCCCTCCCTCTTCTCTCGTTCTTCGCGTGACCTGGTCCTTAATTAAGCGCTGCTGCTGTCGAGTCGATACAACCGTGATCGGCATTATCACTGACGACTTTTCGAAGCCAGGTTAAACACAATTCAGTTACGAAGCAGATAACACAAACGGCGAAGAAAAAGAATGCTATTGGACATCTATCGAGCTCGAGAGACAGACCGAAAAAAATAGACGCGCCTGCGACGAACGTGTATAGAGTTTATTCCCCCCATTCTCGAACGTCTTAAAATCCTCGGAACAGAAAACTAATAACGCGCTTCAAGCGAAGCAAACCAAACCACACGTAGCGCATTTCCCGCGCCACAGCAACACCTCGTAATGATCGAGGCGATGCGCCCGAAGGGCTCAGCAACGCCGGAAACTATACGGCTAGACTCTTTTCGCGGGCGCGATCACCGAGTAACCATGACGACAAGAGAGACGGCAGACTTGAGCCTCCCTCCGAATTAGGAGGTCCATTCCTCGCCGGCAGCTTTGGACGCCGAGCCGCGAGGAGGCTTGCGCGATATTACGCCCACAGCAGCATCTGACGCGCCAGCCCCCCTCCACGGGTCGACGCCCCGTACGGGTAACTAATCGGAAGCGCATTACACTGCTTGGTCGCGCGAGTGACACGCGACGCGTGACGTGTTCGCGTAGTAATAATGATTGGATCGCGGTAGAAATAGAAGAGCTGCTAAAATAATAACAGAGCCCTCTTTTTTTTTTTCTTTTCACCAAGTCACTCTACCGCAAGACGAAGACCCTTTATCCGCATATAGCTCCAACTACTCTTCCTCACGAAAGCAGATAGCGCTTCCACAAAACATTACACCGCGACGCGACCGCGAACACCAATCAGCGGCGTTGTTTGATCAGCAAGATGCAGCAAGTGCTCTAGCATAATGAATGGCCTACTGCCACGCGAAAGCTAGTTTTCGTCAGAAGCTACAAACCCGCAACCTACCCACCCGAATAGCAAGGCCGGTCTACAAACAAGCCTCCCGTTCCATATACGTGGCGTGCAACGCCACGCGAGTTGTGCACGAAGCTTGCCCCCCCCCCCCCCCCTCAAAAGTATCAGCCCGCGCGTGTCGAAATGTGACTCAAAGAACCTACACGCAACTTTTCGACGAAGGCTCAACCGTGCGCTGTTGCAAATAAGCGCCACCCATCAAAAAAAAAAAAAAAAAAAAAAAAAGAGACAGTGCCAAAATAATGGGGAACACGTGGCGAAATTGCCGGCCGCGTCTTTTTTGTGACGAGAGCATAACCCTGGCCACGCAATCAGCAGAATCAATGCTCTCGACAGCAGACTGTTTACCACTAGACAATAATACTACTAGCCA
Organism: Rhipicephalus microplus; assembly: GCF_043290135.1. Taxonomy (NCBI): domain Eukaryota; kingdom Metazoa; phylum Arthropoda; class Arachnida; order Ixodida; family Ixodidae; genus Rhipicephalus; species Rhipicephalus microplus. The sequence goes on along the minus strand of NC_134700.1, from coordinate 264,343,176 downwards.
TAATAATAACCTGGGCTTTCACGTCCCTAAACTAGGATACGGTGATGAGCCACACCGTAGAGGAGGGCTGCGGAAATTTCGACCACCTGGTGTTCTGTGACGAGCACTGACATCGTGCACAGGCCTCAGCATTTGCACTCCGCCGAAATGAGACCGTGGCTGTCGCGAATAAACCAGCGACATTCGCGTCAGAACCACGTAACCGCTACACCGTCACGGCGAACCGCTCGCCACCATGATGATATGTGGGGGTTTGACGTCCCAAAACCACCATATGATTATGAAAGACGCCGCAGTGGAGGGCTCCGGAAATTTCGACCACCTGGGTTTCTTTAAAAACGTGCAACCAAATCTGAGCACACGGGCCTACAGCATTTCGCCTACATCGAAAATGCAGCCGAGTATTTTAGCCACTAAACCACCGCGGCGGGGCGACTGGTCGCCACTAGTAAAACGCTGATGGCGATTCAGCTACGTGCTCCCGCGCTCCGCATCATTTCGTGGCGGCCTGTGCTCCCGTGCTTAAAGCCCAGATAAGAGATGCTCCCTCTCTCCGACGAAAGGGTCTCTCGGACGGTGCACCAGTGTTTATACCTAACCGCAGAACGTCACTCATTCGTTAGGGGGAGCCCAAGTGGGCAAAAGCTCCACCAAATTGTCCAAGATAAATAAGGCACGCAACAAGTGCGCGAAGAACTCCCGAGGTTCCGCGAGAAGCGTGAAAAGACTCACAGGCAAAGAGTGGGCGCTTGACAGCCCGCTTAATGGTGGGGTAGTGATTAGAATGAAGAGGAAAAAGGCACCTAATTTCTGTCTGCCTTCAGGCGACACGGCGCAGTGCCTTATAGGGGTGGGGGGAAGGAGGGATAAAAGAATAGAAGGAAAGTAGAAGCAGAAGAAGACAGCCAACGAGAGGAAAAAAGAAGGAGATAGGAAAGTGGGGATCCCGTCGAAGCAGTCCAAGGGCGGGGTGCCACAATGCGAGAGCTACACGGCGTCAGGAGACCGCGGAGGGCGAACCAGTCGGCGGGAGCTACGCTGAAGTCGGAGATCGCGAGGGCACAACCGTCCAGCTTGAAATCCTGCGAGCGAATCCCGCTTAATGAACGAGCTTAGCATTTGGCCCAAGTTGCGGATGCGAACCGCATCTCTCCCTCTTACACACACACACACACACACACACACACACACACACACACACACACACACACACACACACACACACACACACACACACACACACACACACACACTGTCCATATTCAGTTAGACTGAGGGATTTCTGGGGGAGCAGGAAAACAACATCGACGACATGGGGTGGAATCGCTGTACACGCTTACTTCGCTTGTCAAACGAAGGGAGCTTGGCGATAATCGCATTACAGGCGCGCCCTCGCAGGTAAACTAATGCGATGGCGCTCAGGGTGGCCAAGCAAAGCTCCACGTTCTCGGAGCGCAGCTGTATACAACGGGACTGTAGTGAGGGGCGGTACTTCGGATTAATTATCTTACTACCCGGGGTGATCGCACGTTTATGCAGACCCGTGCAACGTTGAAATAATGCCGCCGCTGGCACTGATCAAACGCACGAGACGGTGCGAAGCGTGGCGCTGCCAGGTGCGCCAAAGGAAACACTTGAGGCAATAGCGGACCGAAGGTAGTCAGTCAGTAGGATCTGATGCATAACAATGACCCTAAACAGGCACGCACGCACACACACCCACGGAATTGACAAGCAAGCGCCTTAATAAGGCTTCAATTCCATACGCTTGCGGTTCAACCCACTTCAGACACCTGTCTACCCAATAAAACACAACAGTCACAAAGAAGACGTTGGCGGTCACAAGTCCCTTTTAAAATGACCGCTTCGGAAAAAAAAAAACATCTTCATTGGACTAGAAAAAAAAGCGTAAAAAAGAAAAAAAAACCACCAGGCCTGCGCTGAACGCGCAGCACAGTCACAGCGAAAGCTCGAAAAAAAAAAGTGGCCTTTCAGAGCCTTTCTTTAACACTCTTTGGGTAACTGGTACAAGCGCACTTTCATGGTACACACTACACCTTAAATAATCATAATTTTTGTGCAGTAGGCTGGCATTCACTATGCTATCCTTCGCCATCCTTCGGAGAGGCGTAGTATCCACTACACACTTTCGAGGACCTTTGTTTACATTTTTTTTTTATGCAGTGGCTGACGACGATGAAAAACTATGCCTGAAGTGGGCATGCGCCAGAGTTAATACGTGATCAAGAACAAGCTTTTGTAATAGGTTGAAGCATTAGGAGACCCACTCGTTACGCGGTTCGAATTGTGTGGCACCCGGTGGTTCATTTGCTGTTCTAAAACGCTTCATTACTTATACTATCCTTCCCGACATCAAGCCTGCCTAAGACAAGTTTGCACCAAAGTTTCGAGCACCGGCGTGCTGACCCGCAGGGCGTGGGTTCGAATCCCGGCTTTGGCGGCTGCATTTCCGATGGAGGCGGAAATATTGTAGGCCCGTGTGCTCAGATTTGGGTGCACATTAAAGAACCCCAGGTGGTCTAAATTTCCGGAGCCCTCCACTACGGCGTCTCTCATAATGATATAGTGGTTTTGGGACGTAAAACCCCACATATCAATCAATCAATCGAGCACCGGCGTGGCTCTGCGGTAGAATACTGCGCTGGCACGCCGGTGACCCGGGTTCGAATCCCGTTCTTTCCTTGGCGTATTTATCATTTCTTTTGTTTCGCGCGATAGTGGTCACGGCCACCGGCGACGGCGGACAACTACCACACACGCGGCCTACGTTGCGATATCTCATAACAAGTTTAGCTGTATATTAAAAAAAATAACCAATGTGAATAACCGCAAAAAGCTTCTATTACGGGACTGTTTAGCCTAGACACCGTGGCCTATGACTTGGTACTGGCGCCAACTTTGGCGGCAACAAGTTTTGAAGCCAAACAAGCAACTATACAACTAAAGAAAAAAAGAGTCGCTTCAAGGCCACAAAGTTCCCAAGGCTTTCAAACACCGCTACGGACCAAGCGTTGGCGATCACTAATATGCAAATACTGCTGCAAACGCGGTACGGACATAAGGAGACGGAACGAGACAAAAGAGGGGAAAAAAATGCTAGCAATTAAACGGGCTTCCCTAAAGGAAATCGTTATTTTGGCCAGACGAAAACCTCGCGCTTCGTGTACGCTTTCTTTCGTTCAAAAGCGGGCGAAATTAATCTACGAGGAAGCACGACATCAACCAGGAAAGCCCGGCTTTCCGAACTGCGTAAATGTAGACCGGGTTACACGCGATGTCGCGATTGAAAAAAAAAAAAAAAAGAAACGTTACGGAACAACGCCGTTCAACGATTAACAGAGAATGAATACGAAAGCCGATACGTCGCTCGCATACTGCGATGTCTTTTTGTCAAACTGAGCGCTTTGAACGCTCCTCCAAATGATATATATTTGAATTTAAAAAAAAAAAAGTACGCCTAACCCGAAAAAATAGTCGCCAATGAACGCACTAATCTCGATTCATTGATATGTGGGGTTTAACGTCCCCCAAACCACCGTACGATTACGAGAGACGTCGTAGTTGAGCGCTCCGGAAATTTCGACCACCTGGGGTTCTTTAACGTGCACCCAAATCTGAGCACGCGGGCCCTACAGCATTTTTCGCCTCCATCGGAAATGCAGACGCCGCAGCCGGGATTCGATCCCTTGATATGCGGGTCAGCAACGCACTAAACTAACTATTGTGTGCGGGTACTTTTTCTATAAGAATCGTTGGGATGTGCAAAACCACATCAAAGACGCACTGGGGTTCTCGAACGTAGTTCAAGTACAGGGGCCTGTAGCATTTCGTCGCCACCAAAAGCGGCCGCGGCCGGTACTGTGTGTTTTATTCTCGAAAGTACGAGTTTAAGTAGAAATAACTGGATTGACTTGAGACCATATCGTTACGGTGGATAAGCAGCATCAGGCAGTGCCGGCGGTTCGCCCGTAAATACGGTAGCAGACCGAAACAATAATGATAATAAAACTACGCCCGGCACGTCAGAAATGGGCCCTACGCAGTCGTCAACATCGTAGCCAGTTACACAAAGTGGGCGGAAGATGGAATGCCTTTAACGCGCCGCAATTATTGACACCGACCTAAAAATGACACGCAATATGACAAAAGGTGAACCATTTTCGCGCACTTGGTCGGTTATGGCATCGCTTTGCGCTCTAAGGTGACGTGCGACATGACTTGCGGCCGAGCATAGTTACGTCTAACAATGGGAGGTACGTTTAAAAATTTGTTTCGCCGTTCGTTACCTACGGCCGGGTCACTGAAAAGCAAGTCGCGTCTCCCGTAGACACGGTATTGACATATGAGGCCGAAACTCGATAAGAACGTAAGGACAGCAGAGCACGTGACGGGAACAACGAATTAACGACGCTCGGAGACTAGGGGTGGTGGATGGCTTAGTAGACGGTACGAGAAATAAGAGTTGGACACAACAGCAGGACAGCCGACCAGTGGTCAGTTTGGGCGACGGTGTGGCTTCCAAGGGTCGGAACGTGCAGCCGAGAACGACAGAGAGCGAGCAAGCGCCGAGGTTGGCGGCAGTAATCTTTCCCGAGCGCCACGAGGAAACGACATAGACGACCAAAGAACGTCATTCGTCATCACTGTCAGTTCGAGCTTGTGCATGTCGTGCCGTATGGTTCCTTCTTCGTCCACTTCACTTCCCTGAGGTTGGTTGGTTGGTATGTGGGGTTTAACATCCCAAAACCACTCACTATATGATTATGAGAGACGCCGTAGTAGAGGGCTCCGGAAATTTAGACCACCTGGGGTTCTTTAACGTGCACCCAAATCTGAGCACACGGGCCTACAACATTTCCGCCTCCATCGGAAATGCAGCCGCCGCAGCAGGGATTCGAACCCGCGCCCTGCGGGTCAGCAGCCGAGTACCTTAGCCACTAGACCACCGCGGCGGGGCTTCCCTGAGGCGCGCAAAGCGTTCACAATATGTATGTACAACCAAAATGGCACCTACCCTGGCTTTTCAAAGTTACAAAAATTTACCAAATAAATTTGCGGACATCGAGTGGAATGCACTATAGTGTAAGACGGGGTTAATTGGAGGTCGTTATGGGATGATTTTCTCCTGTGTAGTGGACACAAAATAAGCGGATGACGACGACGGTGAAAAAAATAAGAGAAGCATGAATGAAAACGATCTCACATTCCCCCTTCCTCCCTAGTTACACGATATGATTATATGTGGGTTTTAACGTCCCAAAACCACCACATGACTATGAGAGACGCCGTAGTGGCGGGCTACGGAAATTTAGACCACCTGGGATTCTTTAAGCCCTGATGACACGGCTTCGCTGAAACGATAGGCGGTAAGCAGGAGGGAGAAGACGAGGAAACGCAACGCATGTGTAACGGCCTTCGTCGCGTACACGGACGTTTGATCAGCTGCAACGTCACTTCCGCATTTGCGTCAAGCGCGCGTTTACACACACACCCTCGCCGAGCGGGGCTCCCTCCGGAACAGCGCCCTCGCTCGCGACCTTTCGTGAATAAAACTGTCGCGGTTTTTTTAAAAGGGACCCTGCAACACTTTTTGGGCATGGTCTAGGGCCTTCTCTCTATTTGCGTCCCTCAGGAAGAGTCTCATCAAGAACCAATCACCCACACGTAATTATGCCCTACACACCGACAATTGACACATTTAAAAACACTTTTCTTGTCAGAACGATTGTCGACTGGAACTGTCTTGCCGTCGATTTCTTTGAGAATGTAGACACAGTTGAATCTTTTGTTGGTAAATTAGAATTGTTATTGTATGATGTAGTTCCCACTCTGTAACAGCCCGACAGGGCTTACACTATTGTGAATAAATAAATGGCAGTAGAGGCTCCCCCGACAACACGCGAGCCAAATATTAGAACACAGCACGCGGCCTAGAATTCACAATGAATTATCAAAGTCGGCTAAAAAATTGCTCTCTCTTCTCTCGACAAATCATGCAATATACCCAAAAAGCACACGTAGCCCGTCCATCTATCAGCCATTGGCTGATTTAAACATGGCGCGCTCACTCGTTACAGATATCGCCGCAGGAGGCCGCTACTTGTCCACGCGCGATCGCACTGATAAAGCCGCGCCTTCGAAGAAAAAAAAAGTGCTCAAGGTCACGGAGCGCACGTGACGTTTCTTTGTTGCCCTGCCATCCCTCCCTGCCTAGCTTGCAGCGCTTTCGTTGGGGCGAGAGAAGAGAGAATGGGATTGCAGCGTGTGACAAATTTAACTCCGCTCGTACTGGTCGGATTCTTAAATTTTTTGCGGCGTTGAATTCGTGAGGCAACCAGCTCTTCCAGTGAATTCATTCCATGATTAGCGGAAAAAGTGTTTCAGGGCCCCTTTAATGCCCCAAAACAACGGGCCGGGTCACGAAATATCCCTGGGACGGCGCAAGCGGACGAGGATTGCGTTTTCACCTTGGCCAGTCACCTGGGGGTTGTATAAGTAAATTACAACGTGAAGCACCGCATCGGCCAAGTTATTCCGAGGAAACTCCGTCGTTACCGTATCGATCAATGAAGGTAAAATATATTTCGCGGAGAAATTTGAGCGCCCGAATGTCTGCTTCGGATCGTTAATTTCAAAGGCTTCCTTTTCGTAGTTCGGCCGTACAGGTTCGATAGTATTTCCCACAATTTGACATCTTTTAAGCATTTTGACGCGCAAATAACACTCACAGACAAAGACCGCCCGTGAATGGCGCCTACTCAACGAAGCCGTCGTCGCCATCATAGCACCGACCACAGGATCTGCGCCCGGGACAAAATGTCGAGGACCTAACGGACGCCGCCAGTCTATGACATCACTACGACGCGACGCGGCAAGTTCAAGGTGGCGCCACTTTATACTCGTTCTCCCCCCCCCCCCTTTTTTTTCTCCACATGAAAAGCGTTTACGTCATTACGAAAGCGTAAGTTACCAATACGCACTCGCAACTGTGCACTCTCTCCACGATGCTTGGACGATAGACGAAAGCAGAAGGCGGAATTTAGTGAGAGGTGGGCGAGCTGGTTTGGGTTCAAAATGACGTGAAATGGGGGCAGCGCTATAATGAATATAAAGGACGAGCGCATGTCCTCTTTACCCTTTTTGGATATCATTGATAGTTGGGGTTTAACGTACCAAAACCGCCACATGATTATGAGAGACGCCGTAGTGCAGGGTTCCGAAAATTTAAACTACCCGGGGTTTTTTAACGAGCACCTAAATCTAGAGCACACACACGGCCTTCAAGCATTTTCGCCACCATCGAAAATGCGGCGGCCGGGATTCGATCCCGCCACCTGCGGGTCCCCAGCCGAGAGCATTAGCCACTAGACCACAGTGGTGGGTATCCTTGTGTCTACCGTGACACACACACACACACATTTACAAATATGAACCAATACCAACTCGCTCAAGCTGCTCATGTTTGGAACACTAGTGTTTCTCGCGGCCTATCTCTGGTGTTCAACCTGCCCTCCAAGAGTACCCACCCAATAGAAACACGGTAGAACAGCTGTCGCTTTACACTATTATCTCACTGGAGTCGAACGCACAGACCTACTGCTCCGTAGCCATCAAGTTGCCGCGGCAGATTCCCGCGAAGACATCACAAGACCAAGCATGATCACGGGCCTGTTGGCCGAAGTGCGGTTCTCTCTCTCAATTTCGTCGATGGACGCCCTAACGCGCGGCGTACATAGATGTAAAAAAAAAAAAAAATGAAAGTGACGCCAACAGGCTCGGCCGGCGATAATGCCTCGAGCAGCGAGGCGGGCGAACGAGCAATCGGAAATCCTTATAAGCCTTGCACTCCCCAAGATTCGTGCTCGTTTCAGGCTGGACTGGATTTTCTCTCGCTGCGCCAAACAGAACGGAATAAGAGAGAGAAAAAAAAAAAAAGAAATCGAGCCCCGTTATTCCCGCACCCACGACCGAGTACACTCAGATGAGGCCCCCGCCAGAATCTTGACAATTAAAATACGCTCTCCCTAACTCGCAATCTCGGGGGGAAAACGAGGTCGCCCCTATTGCGCCCTGTCTCTCTCTCTCTTGTAGTACTACGACTGTTAACGAGTTGAGACATTGCCCCGACGAGTCGCTTCTTGTCCGGTACGAAAAAAAAAAAAAAATCGCCGCCTCCGGCAGAAAGCGCAGTGGGCCGCTCGCGCGAGAGGCGTCAACTGCGCATGCGTCAGCGACGGTCGCATGCAAGTTGGTCATGCATCGCGGAGGCCCGCCTGTACGCTAAAACTTCCTCGTGCTTCTTTTAGCCGGACTCCACCTTTCCAGCAGGGACGCGGCGACGGTCACCCACAAGCGCCGTCGTCGAAGTGTCTCTCCTCCACGCACACAAACAACAATCAACTTGACAAGGTGTCTAACACATACCGAATATGTGTAACACGGGCATAGAAAAATGACATTCGGTAGCGAAGGCATTCACTTCCCGAATGACATTTTCTCCGGCGGCGCTGCTACACGTCTAAAGCGAATGACATTTTGACTCGATGACGCCGATCGCAGCACCTTCCTCGTGAGCATTGGGTTGGTAGCAATAAAAAAAAAGCGTTTATACGCGTCATACACATCAGATAATAAATAAATGTATAAATAAGCATATTACGCTGTCGTCAGACTTCATTCGTTACTTTAATTCTCGACGTTGCAACCGACCGTGTAGCAACTTAAGCCAAAGCTAGTTAGGTCCGCAGCGTAAAACACAAAATGGCACCTGTCGCATTTATTTTACAGCGTCCACCAGCTGAGGATAAGTGTTTAGGCACTTGTTCAAGTGAGTAGTGTAAATAAAATACGCGAAAAATTACCTTCCAGTCGAATCAAATGTCGTTTTATACAATTACTTCATCAGCTGTGCCGTCGAAAGTACGCATTTCTAAGTCGAACGAGTTCCGGCGATGGCATTAGGTGACGAACGGCATTTCGGGCGAATGCCATTTCGTTCATCCGTGTGGCACCGCGCGAATGACATTCAATCTGAAGGCATTAGCAGGTGAATGCCATTGTCTCTGCCCGCGTGGCACGGTTATAACTGTGCACTAGCGAAGCTAAAACCAGCGCGACATCGAGAAGACATACACACGCGACTCTCGGAAACGAGATGCCGGTTGAGTGTTTCTACAATGAGCGACAGCATTCGTATTTGTTAACAGTAACCGCAGTGAGTGCTTCGCGCAGGTGAAAACAACTGAGGAGAGTGGTGGCAAATAGAGAACGCTTCGCTAACGCACAATAGTAGACCACGCCGCCAGACGATGTGGCGCCGCTTTTGCTGCCTACACGAGTGGTCTCGTCTGATCCGGAAGCGCCACTTCGGGCGAAGCCGCAATATAACCGCCTTTGAGAAAGAACGGGGCGCATACAACTTTTTTTTTTTTGCTTCCGTACAAACAGCCAGCTCGAGAACGCAAATCACGAGGCAAGCGTCTGATCACAACAAACGCCGCAACGCGTTTCGCGCCGTCCCCAACCGAAACGAACAGAATACTTTCAACCGCGTTTAGGTAATTTAACGACTCGTGCGCATAATAATAAAAAAAAGCCTTTGACTTAGTGCTCTTCGTCAAGTGAAGTTAAAGTTGACGCTAGACATGTCAATCATTAAAGGACCCTGGTCACGCGTCGCTTTGACAGTAAAACCTCCTAGAGAATTCGGTCGTCCCCCTTGTGGCCCGGTCAACGAACGCACTGCGTCCCGCATGGACCATTCAGAAAGCTTCCAGCTGCTCACGAACAACCACCGTGGTACCACTACGAACCAAAACTGGGAATATCACAGCGCAGCGATTGACGCAGGGGCCAACAGCGAACCGTTCCACAAGGAGGAAGAAGAGCGACCAAAACAAGCGAGGGCTGGCTGTGCATCATTTTTTTTTTTAAACGAAGCCAACTGCATCGAATCAAAATGAGAAAAAGACTTGAACTGCACGTAGCATCGAAAGGGCGTCCCGTCACGAACGTTATGCACAAGTATTAGCAGCTACGGAAATTCGAAGCCGCGCTTAAAACGTCACAAAGTGGTAGTAGGTCCCCGACTGACAGCTGCCAAAACTTACGTCAATGTACTTGTCCAAATACATGCGATCCGATGCGGCACTGCCGGAATTCTGTAAAAGTGCGAAGAAGAAAAACAAAGCGAGAAATCAAAACAGGGGGAAAAGCGACAATCAGTAACACGCGGATCACGTGATCACGTGCGCGCGATTAGGTAAGCGTCAGACGAGAAATCATCGCCGGGCATCGCGCTACTCCCAAGGTCGAAAACAAAAAAAGCGCGCACGCCAGCCAGACGAAGTCAAGCTGAAAATGATACGTGTGTCTGGTGCGAAGAATGAACTGGTGGCGAAGCAGCACCGCCAAAGAAACAGTGAAGAACGTGGGAGGGACACAGCGGAACAGAACAAACACCGTCAGCAATAGCAACATGCAGGCGGGTGGAAATGCAACAGAGGCGACGCAGTGGCCGCCACGTCTACGCTTTCTCGACGCTACGAGCGCGCGGTGCTAAAAGTAAAGAATCGAAACACGAGAGAGGAGAGACACGACGAGGTGGAGAGAAGCTCCGCGCTTTGCTGCACAGGTCGCGCGCGCTTTACGGGAACACGGTGCGTAAGCGTTACACAGGAGAGCACACCAATAAAACAAACAGCCACATCCACGCTACGCGAAATAAACACACAAGACACCCACGACAATCGCAGTCGGCGGCGACCACAACGGTGAGGCTACTGAAAGAGCACGCACATACGCACACAGCATACGGGCCCACTCGGCCCGAGCGTGTAGCACCAAAATAAACCCAAACTGGCCCGAGGAAAAAAGACGCACAAGCCACACGTCGCGCAGCGCGAGAACAACACCTGTTGATCGGGCCGGAGTCGCGCTATGCGGGGCACATACGGGAGCACTGTCGGCTGCATGGCAGAGGTGGGGGTAGGGGGACCGAAGGAGTTTAACGTGGGACAGCAGTCCCCCCCCCCCCCCCACCCCCCGTTGCAGCGGCAGTCCCCCCCGTGGCCCGACTGCACGAGCCGACTCCGGCGGCAAGAGCCGATCGCGGGGCACAACCGCGGCGACCGCGTTTCCACGTCGGCCGGCGAACCATCTGGTAGCGCTGCTCGCCGGCCGCGGGGGCCGCGCCGAGAGAGCGGGTCTGACTGCGCACCTTCTGGATGATGAAGCAGCGCGGGCTGTACGCGGCACAGCAGAGCGGGGCCCCCGGCGGCCAGTCCCAGGCTGCGGGGTGCAGGGCGCCTCCGACGTAGGGCTCGACCATGGCCCGGGACCGCGGCGGACTCCGGAGCCACGGCTCTCCCGACGGCCGCCGCTGCGGCACGGACGGACCGCGGCGCTGACGTCGCCCCTGGCAACGCCTCCTCCTCGCGGCGACCTTCTCCCTCTCGCTACGCCCGCTCGGAACGGCGCGCCGGCAGCCCTCCTCCTCGTCGGCGGGACGAGCGAGCTCCGTCGCACTTCCGCAACAAACGGCTGACCGACAAAACGCGCTATGCCCACACGAAAGGGCTTCGAGACACCCGCCACGAGGTAGGCGCAACAGGGTCGCCAGCGCGCGGGGGCCCCTACGCGGCGAGAAAACACTGCGACTCGCACTGCCTAGTGTGCGAGACACCACGGAGCGGCGGCACAAGTGCTCCTTTCGAAGGCCAGCCAAACTTGAGCGCGAAAACCGAAACTAGGATACGGCAACTCCCGTGCGAGGCCGAGACGGAAACTGCCGCTCTACAGCCGAGGAAGGAGGTGTCGTCGCGTCCCGCTTTCGTGCGCCGCCGCCGCCACACGTTCGTCCTGCCAGAGGTGCCCCCCCGAAGCCCAGCGCGCCCCCCGAGGCGAAGGAAGAACGCCTCTGGCGCACACCTTGCTCTCGAGCCGCCCGCGGCGACCTCCAAGGTCATTATCGGTACGGCCCGGAAACGCTGCCAGTGAAGAGCGGAAACAAGCTGGCACGCGCGAGTATTTATAGTACGCAAGAAAATCCCGGCACGTTACATATGCGGCTGACAGACCTCTTCGCGCCAAACACTCGACGGATATGCTAATTTAGCGCCTTTCCCGAACGTGACGTCACTAGACTGGGCCGAAGCGATGAGTTTAGGCAGAGAGGCTGCTAACCTACGCAGGCGTAGCAAAGAGTTAGGACATCACGTTTTGTTTTTCTTTCCTTGTCTGTCGACTCAGCACAAGACTGGAATGTGCTTCCACATGTTGCACATCATTCCAATATAACAAACTCGAAAGCAGCGATCGAGTAACTACATATTCAACACTGTAGTAAGTCTACACCTCATGTGAAATTCCTTCATAAGGGACCTTTGAAATATTGTGAATACACAAAAATATATCTCGACTTTTACGGCGGGTTTCTGCCTTCAAACTGACGTCAAGGGTGAAGGCCCATTGTATGCAACTGTATCAGCTGACAATAGTATTGTTGTGTGGTGCAATGTCGAATAATAATATTTTAAATTGGTACCACAATATCTCCTGCTTGGACCTCTCAAGGTTCGCAGTATTGTACAAATAAAAATAAAATAAAGAATATGCCAGCTGGTATGCTTTTTCCTGCTCAAGTTAACTTCCAAACTCACTGCAAAGAACCAATGAACTAAATATAAAAGCACTTGGATGTGCGTTGCATTTGATAACCCCCATCGGAATGCACCCATTGGTAACCCCTATCGGTAGCTGTGGCTGTGAATCAAACCGACATTTTTGAGCTTGACAGTGAAACTTTCCGTGCTTGACTACTTTGGTGAGTCATGCACGCAGAACAAAACACACACACACGCCAGAGAGAGAGAGAGAAGCTGGAAGGAGAGTTTGCACGCAAGGGCACGCTTCATTACAACGCCGCATGTTGCGTATGTGACGAGCTTTTGTTTTGCCAACAAAAACAAAGCAGTATGTCCAGCTGAAAACAACATTCGTTGTCAAAATGAATAAAAAGCCACGGCGGACCATGAAAACCTAGGTAGAACGCAACGTGCCAGCTTGTCCCATCATGTTCTACACCTCAGTTTCTGTGGTCCACACTAACTTTTTATCCACTTCCACATGTACCAACTACCCGCTATGCAAAGGGCATGCAGAAGGAGCTGAGACACTAGAACGCTACATAACACGCTGCCACCTCTTTGACATTCTACCTATAACAAAGCACCCTCTGAGCTCAGAGGCAGCCAGAAATGTCAGGTAAATGTAAATAATGGAACCTACTGCTGAAGTTTGTCAGATTGTTGGCAGTAGAGTATGCGGTGCTTCAAGCGATGGCACATGGTAAGCGTGCACACTCCTCTGTGCGTTTCTTTTTTTTTTTATTTTTATGTGCACAGAAAAGGTAGTTGAAGTAAAAGCAGAGCCTTTGAAGAGCAGGTCATGCGAATATTTGAAGCGTCCAACAAGCTGGGAGCCCCAAGAACTGGGGATAACCAGGGCCAAGACAGCCACGCCAATAGCAGAGGCAGTACGGAAGCGGTAAGCTTGTACACTCAAACCTCCCTACAATAAAGTTGCATACAACACAAAAATATGTTTCTTATATTCAAAAATGGATTATACAGGCATATTTTTACACTATATCTATAGCAAGACTATCATTCTTTACTTCATGATAACCAATATTTCATTCCAGGTTCGTTATATCAAGGTTTGAATGTACCATATGTTCAAGCAGCCTAAAACAATGCGAGACCTGAAGTATGTCATTCTTTGAAGAGACGGTGGCTCCAATAACCATATAGAACACCTATGGAACGAACAGTAATGCCGTCAAAAGTAGCACAAGTAGACAGGTCAACAGAAAGGTAAAGATGAACACAGGCACAAACTGATGCCTAATTTTATTCAGGATAGATCCACACATTTATACATCCACAAGCTGTGCATGCGAACAGTCAGTCACAATCACCAATAAATGTAAAAAGCTGAAATGACCAAACAAAGAGTAACAAAATATTGAATTTTTGGCTTGCTCAGTGTAATCAATGTGTCGTTCACACTCTTTTGACCTTCTTTCCTGATAAAAAATGCTACTAGGGTATACAAGTTCTTTTTTTGTCGTTTGGCCGGAAAGCAAGTGAGAACGGTGTAAGCGATACATCGAATGCGCTGTACAATGCAGATATACAATTGCTTTCGTGCCTTATTGAACGATTTCTGCCTTTTACATCTATTGGTCATTGAGATGGTGCACCTGGAAGCTTGCTGAGGTGTAAACCTGTTGACCTGCCATCAATAAAAATCAGTTGTCAGCTTTCCCTTGTATTCATCCTTTCCTTTCTGCTGTCCTCTATTCGCAGAACTTAAGATGGCTATGTCCAAACACCTACTCGCCCAACATTCAACTTTTTTGAGCAATGCACAGCATTTAGCAAGCATGAGTCCATAAAGTATGTACGAGTAAGTATTGCGTGCAGTTTAAGAAAACCAGGAAAAGACAATCTGTGGATGTTTGAAAAAAGAGTGATTGACAGATGTCTACCCATCGATCTCAATATTACGACAGCACCGTGGTCCGGGCAAATGTAGGGTAGCAACAAGCCATTAGGCGAATCACACCAGCAAGCATATGTATATCTCGCAGCAGTTCAACCCAAAAATTGTACTTTGTGCCCTCTAATTTTCGCGAGTTTGTGAGCGTTCAATTTTGCAGCCACTCCGGATACAGGACACTACACTTCGCTTCATACATGAGGTGCAATGTAGCGGAAACAACAAAAGAAGTTCAGTCAGCAAAATGTGTAACTTCATGCATCTTGCGCTTCATTTTCATCGTAAATGCCCGTAGGAACCAAACATGGGTCTGCACTTAAGGCATCACAATAAACATTATGACACGAATTTCACTTCTGCTATTGGCAACAAATGCGCTGCGCACTAGTGGAGCTAATCTCTGAAGCAAGTATACAAAAATGTAGACCTTAAGTAATCAAGAACAATGTATGAACAACCCCAGGACACCAGGAATTGTTTGATTTCTCGGGCACAAAGCATTTTTATTAGTTACTCTGTCTAAATTTGAGATGGGTGGAAGAATTATTGAACTATTTCGAGGTGTGCATGCGTCTACTGCAAGAAGTCTCATTAGATCCCACAATGTTGTGCCTGATGTATCAAACAGAGTACAAGCATAAGGAATGCCTTTCAAATAATCCACTGGACAAAGTGAAGCCAGCTTACACAGAGTTTAGACAACCTTTCGAACAAGTGTATGCATGGCAAAATGCAATTTCAATAAGTGTATTGATGGGCTGCTTTCAATGGGCAGCATGTTCTAAAAGATATGCGAGCTCTTACGTTATGTCTGGAAATTTATAATTATGTACGTCAGTTGAACAACCAAAAAAGTGACATACTGTAGAGGCATGATTGATTTGTGGTGTTTAACGTCCCAAAACCGCCATGATTATGAGAGATGCCGTAGTGAAGGGCTGCAAAAATTTCGACCACCTGGGGTTCTTTAACGTGCACCCAAATCTGAGCACACGGGCCTACAACATTTCCGCCTCCATCAGAAATGCAGCCGCCGCAGCCGGGATTCGATCCCGCGACCTGCGAGTCAGCAGCTGAGTACCTTAGCCACTAGACCACCGTGGCGGGGCATACTGTAGAGGCAGACCAGCGTTTACCCGACTACTATATAATAATAACATGCCTCATCAGGGACTGTACATGCTCGAAGGATGCCTACCATAAAATCCCAAGCAAGCGCCACTTTCTCTTCTATGGGAGATTTCAAATATGCCGCCCCTTCTCTCCCAATCCACTGTTTTGTTCAGTTTTCATCTCTCTGATGAGGGCAAATGAAAACACTGAATGAGTGCATGTTCAATAAAGCATTTCATTAGAGGCATGGGTGTGCATTTTTTATTTTCAGCTGATCTTTCACTGCCATCTTGAACTTTGATTTATGACCAAGCAAGAACCCCCCACCCTTCGAAATCTTGTCAAGCCATCCCTCATTTCAAGGGGCACGCTTGCTCGGGAGTTCACGGTACTTTGCATTCGTTGCAAAAAAAAAAAAGTATGCCTGAAAGAAACAACCAGTAGCAAGAGAGACTCAAGGAAAACTCATGGTAGATAAAGAGGGCCGACCATGAGCCTGAGGGTTTTTAGGCCTTCCAATACTTTGCAGCCATGTATATTAAATGTTTCGCTTTTTTTCCCTAGAAAGTTAGTTCCCAGTTATCTGCACAAGTTACATTTTTCAAACTTCTCATGTTATTTTCGCAGATTTTTTAAAGGAATCGACAACTGCCAGAACACATCTAAAACATTGTTGGGTGCGAAGGCCATGCGTTTCTGTGACAAAACAGAGCATTATTTTCGAGACTTGAAAGCCACAAAAAACCAGCACGCCATGGTAATGCCCGAATGAGCCACTCTGACTGCAGTATTTAGTCCGCTGTTGTTAAAATATAGCACGATTTGCGATTAAATTTACATACTGTATATTATTGGGCGTCCCACTTTACACAGCACTTATTATGAAGTAAAAGGAGTCTATGCTCACAATTGGCACCCTGAATTAAGCCACGGCACATGCGTGTGGCATGCACGTAATGTAGAACGCACAGAGAACATGAGCACAAGCAGCCGCGACACAGCCATTGACAGCACCTCACAAGTTTGTGGATTTAAAATTGCTATAGGCCTGACTTATCCCCGTTTGCAGCATGAGCTGTGTGTACGACCTCGTCAATGGTGTGCATAGTAAAATTCTAATAAAATGTGTTTCAAGGCATTTTTCACCATACCATCCCAAGATTTGACTGCCTGGCCCGTAAGCATTGCGATGCGCTGAATGAAAGATGCACCATAAAGATTGGTTGCCAGTACATCTACTAGCTGTGCAAAAAAAACTAGGTAATCGAAAACCATGAAAAAGTTTTGGTGTTATAGGGCAATCAATTCAGTGTCGAAATCTAAAACCATGTCCAAAAAGATGGTGACATGACTTAAACAAGTTACTTACTCTTGGTAGACTCCTGTTGAGATGCATGAACCCTTGGTTAAAAGATATTTTCAACTAGAAGCAGTAACAAGCTACCAGCAGCACATATAGATAAGAAGCACATTCTTGTTAGACTGCATGTTCAAATTCTTTCACCAGATTAAGACAGCTAACAGAAAATTCTAGATTGGATTTTGTTTTTCTTAACATCCTTCTCTTACTGCATGAAATTCTCCTTGAAGCTATCAGCATTGTGGAGAGAACCTGCTAAGTGCCCAAATTTGTTATCTTTCATCATCTGACTAGGTGGTTAGAATGAGAGCTTCGGTGCAGAGGCCCCAAGTACAAAGTAAGCTTTTGGAGCATTTGCAACATATTGATCTTGAGAAATCTCTTGTACTGCAGCGCAAAGTACGACCGACTCAAATGTTACAGTAAATGAAAGCTTACTGTCTGTTGCAGGTCCGAACAAATATCCTGTCCGTCTCCAAGGTCAGAGGTCATGGGATAAGCCAGATGTTTGCTGAAAGATAAAGCAGAAAGACTATTGGTTCCTGGAAGAGCACACACATGCACAAGCAGAGCCAAGTGTACCAGTACTTTTTTTTTTTTACCTGGCTTACCTAGTTTCATTTTTATGTTGAACCAAGTTTGAGTTACAATTGTTACAAAGGGAGGGCCCGAAGGGGGAGGAGGGGTCACCTAGGGCATTAGTCTTCCCCCTTTTTACAAAGCCCATATTGATGGCCAAGTGACTTACGTTACCAGTCCTACACAGCTGCATTTTGCTCAAGACATGCAAAACTATAGTAGAGTGAACCTTTGGCCTTTGATTATATGCAGATTTCAGTGTCCGAGAAATGACCATGCTTGACACTCCCAGTGGCCAACAACAAACCACCCACGTTCCAACATATTGATAGGATCTCTCCTACAAGAGTAAAAATGGACAGCACAGCTTTGTTACCTTCACAATGCGCTCATGATTTCCGTTACATTTCAGACACATCTTGAGCATCCATAAGCTATACCGAAGTCTCCTATGAGGCGAAGGTTTAAAGGGGTCGTGACGCCCAATTCTTAACCATATTCTGTGTTGTGTGGGTTTATACTTGCATGTTCAGAGACGAACTGGCAAAATTGGCAAATTCTGTAGAGCCGTTGCTTATAATTGAATATTTTTATAAACGAGCTAGCTGCCTCAGAGTCTGGCAACACT
Organism: Rhipicephalus microplus; assembly: GCF_043290135.1. Taxonomy (NCBI): domain Eukaryota; kingdom Metazoa; phylum Arthropoda; class Arachnida; order Ixodida; family Ixodidae; genus Rhipicephalus; species Rhipicephalus microplus. The sequence continues at coordinate 264,324,913 of NC_134700.1, read as the reverse complement.
GACGTGATCACTAGCCGTGACGTCACAAACCGCTTGCTGGCGAGCTGCTGTACAGTGTTCATTCTAAAGGACGATCGTGTTCAGTGGTTAGCTGCTCTTGCAATCGAACTTTTTCTGCGATGTTCAACTTGCCACTGAAACTAAACGAGTTCCAGGGTTTTTTTAAACAATGCCACCGCACCACCCATGTAGCGCTGGTACTTGCAGCAAGCAATTACGGGGACCAATATGAGTGCTGTGAATGTGCAGTGAGTATCCCATTTGTCACTACTGATAAATATTAATTAAAACTCCTCGCAGGCAGTGCCATTGTTGAGCGTCACACTTGCAGTTTTTCTTTGCTTGAACTCTGTCGATTGCGTTCGGTTGCAGTAAAGATTCGGCCAAAATGTATAACGCGAGTAACCTTAGCGCCGCAACGACATGCCGTTCACTTCAGCTTACGTTTACATATGACGCACGCAATTAACAAATGAAAAACAACAGACCCTACACGCAGCATCGCTACAACCACTTATTATGTTCAGCACCAAAAGTAGTGCATGCACGTATGCTAGCCAACAAAAATCTGCACGCATCGCCAATTCCATGGCGCTAAGCAACACTTGCTAGCGAGTGCAGCGTCAATAGACCTCCGTATCCCAAGCTCGCTTTTCAACCTGACACGCTTGAAATAAAGCTACTTATCATTGCGGAAAGCCGTCTGCAACGTCTGCCACAACGGCGAGGTCGTTGGGATCTTGGTTCACACAGTCTTTGACGCTTTCTTCCGTCATCTGACCTGGTGGCGATGGAGTTAAAATGTGCAATGTATACGACGTCGTCGCCGCATATTGATACCGGTAACACACCGCAACACTTCAAACCACTGACACCTGCGGACCACGCGGCAAGCAACACTCGTAACACTGACCGCGTGGGGGAAGGTGCTGTTTGCTAGCAGACGACGACACTCCACCGAGGGCTTGTTACGTCACACACGCCATGAAAAATGGCTGTGGGCGGAGTTTACAGTTGTTGACTTCTATGGCTTATTTGGAACTGAAATAATCTCTTACAGTCCAGTTTTTCACGCATGTGGAAGCATATTTGACCTTTTACTTTCATTTTTCGCCGAAAACCGTCAATTGTTGGGTGACCATGTCATGACCCCTTCACGTATATTTATCAAAGTGTCACGTCGGCTGACGACAGATTGCAGAGCTAGGCCATCTTGACGATTTTGGGAATAGAACAGGGCCTGGATACCCTGCCCTCCAACTGGACTGCCGTAGATGTCTGTAGCTTTGCAGCACACCGTTTTTCACAGTTCATGAATTACGGTTTTGCAGGAATCGCTCAGCTACCAAGTGAACATCTTAGGCAGATAGGCAATCTACCTGGAATCAAATTCAAGGTGCTAATTTCTCATTTTACAATGCCTGAAGCTCAGCTTTGTACTCATCTCCGAGTGGCTGCCTGCTGCTACAGAGTTCTCAATCTGTGCAAGTGTTCGCATGATCAAATCTGCCTTGACAAAACGTCAAATTCGACAAGATCTGTTACTGCCCAAGTTGGCCACCTGCTCTAAGCTGCTGAGCACAACTATTTGACTATAGAGTGTCAATTCCTTGCCGTTATCTGGGCCGTTGTTTAGAGACTCCTAAACCACTTCCGACATTTAAACATTTGTCGTAAATGTGCTCACCAAGTTCAAAATGCAGTCGCAATCAATAATGCCAAACGCAGCACTGGTACGAGCCACGGGTGCCCCCACAAATTTCAAGAAACTTTCCTTTCTACTCTTTGGCCCTTTCGGCAGTGTTCAGCCTATCAGTGTTCACTGTGATGCCAACAGTTTCACCTGCTTGTCCACTCCCCGATACGAGAGCTCACTGCTCTTCCTCCTCGTATGGTGAGGAAGAGCACATGGCCAGGAGGAAACGCGAGCTTACTAATGGTACATAGGGAACGAAATTGTGAAACGAGTAAGGGCTTCATTTGTAGCACCAAACGGGTGTAGCTCTGCTATGATGGCATCATTGTGAAAAATTCTCACGGCTACGCGTTCACTGTCACATAGCACGGTCAGTAACAGACATGGTGCAGCTCTTGCAATGGGGTCACTTTTACCCTGAGCATATGCACTTTGCCACTTTCGTACTGCACGGTGGCGAGATTGGCATGTCTTGCATCGTGGCCGGTTTGTGCCAACATGTACGTCACACAAAGACAGCACTGCGGTTGAGTCTCGGTGTTTCACTTTTTTGCTTATTTAAAGTTATCCTAAACTTTGCGAGTATTTTTGCTATCAGGCTCATGACAGGAGCATCTCGGGAACATAAGAGCACCATTACTTGAACATGGCGAAAAATCGCCAGCCAGTGAAGAACACCGCATGAACAAAATTTCCGCAGCCAACTACAGCCGCTATCATAATCCGAGTGATTGCGGTTTTGGAACTTAAACTCCAACAATTATGTTTTTGATGGCCAATAAAAGCAAGAGCGTTTATAACCACGAAAGCCAACGACAAGACGTGCAGAGTAAGTTATAAGTTTTGTTGACTTCTTGCATGGCTACAATAAAGCTGCATCTGATGTGCGAAACGAAATGTAGTTATATTGTGCAGTGTAACAACAAGCTAGTTGTAGCAAATACTGAAATGTCAACATTGTTTTATAGTGATGGTAAAAAGGTGGCTCATTAAGCAATAAATTGTTTTCCAACTTGACACTCTATTCAGCCTACTTTTGGTAACACTCGATTAGCAACAGACTTGATCTGAACATTACTACTCAGACGAGGCTGTACTAAGGAATAGATATGAACTAAATAAAGTGAAGTTTGCAAGTCTACACACACACAATGCCAAATGCATTTCATAATGGACCAGCTAGAAACCACACAAAAACCATCAGGCATCCTGGCTAGACAATTTTACTAAATGTAGTGCCACAATCTTGCAGTGATGTCAATGACACTATTTTCCGTTGCGTATTTGTATAAGTGGTTTTATGGATGCATAAAACAGTCAGTATGTAAATGTGATACCACAGCACACACAACCAAACGATATCCAACAGTGAAAACATTGTGCTACTGACGAAACAAAAGAAAAATAGTGTGAAACGCTGCCAAACACTTCATTTTGCTAGTTCTCGGCACACCTTCACATAGCAATGCTTGTATGAGAAACAGTGAGCTAAATCAAGTGGTTCATAATCCAAACTTTAAATTTAAAGTATGATAGTTAAGAAGTTTCATATTATCTATAAAATTATGGGATGCTATTTGGAAGTCTACGGTGAACCTTTGTAGTCAAAAGAAGAGATGCACACCACCGTACACTATCGCACAGGTTTTCTCTCTTTCTCTCTCAGAAAGCTGCGTGAAGACAAGAATAAGCTTACCTGAGAGTAGTGATGAATTAACTAACATAACTAGAAAGAAAACAATCCTGCCGCGACCTCGGTGAGGCAAGGTTCGTTTGCACCCGCTTGGGAGACGGTGCACACCATGTTTCGATTAGTATGTCGCCGATATGCGGCAACTCTCCGCAATTCACGCACGACTTGTTACAGAACGCGAATACCGAGAGATATCTAAACAAGGGCCGGGTTTGTACACCCACTTGGCCAGCCACGTTAGCGTGAGGTTTAGCCACGGCGACCACAGACGCGATTCCGGCAGATAACGCCAGCCGGCGTCCAAAACCCGACCACCAAATACGGCTGCGGTCGCCGCCAGTTAAAAAGACGCGAAACAATCGCAGCAAAATTTAGCAAGACACCGACGTTTCAAACTAGGCGGACAACTTCAAATCACAATACAGTTAAAAAATCACCGCCAAAGCGATCGGGCCGGCAGTTCGCACGGGAAATGTCGCGCACGTGATCACTGCAAGGTCGGTATGCTGGCTGGCCGCAGGGTAAAGGCCACTTTTTTTTATTTTTGTGTCCGCTAAGCCTTCGAAGATTTGTCGCTTCTCTAGCAGCGAGAAGAGACGCGAATCGCCGGTAAGGTTAATTAAAGCGTGCTGTAACTAGAGGGGGGGACAAAAAATTACGACCATCCAAAGCGGCGTTAAAAGTTGCTGCCTACCGAGACGCGCGGCCGAACAGATTCCACCCCACCGGCGAGTGCCATGTTTTTGACATCTTGGAAAAAAAAAAAAAAAAAAAGACCGCTTCGGAACTTCCTGCAGAGCTGAAGCCAGACTTTGTCGCGACGACAGTTTCTCTGGATTCTCAACGGTACAGGCGCATCTGTTTAGCAGGCGCAGCAGACGAGGCAAATTTATAATAACCCAATTTGCGGCCGCCGTGAAACATGCCTCAAAAGAATATGGGTAAGGGGGGAGCGAAAGAGCGAAGGGCGCCCCGCCGCCGACGCGAACACGACGTTCCATACTGCATTTTACACTGCGAGGCCCGCTCGCTGTTTTGGAGACGTGTCAAAACCCACCGAGCTGCAAATGCGTTACTGAGCCGTAACATAATGTCAGTGCCGGGCAGCTGAGAATGGTTGGCATCGCTTCTACCTCCTCCGCCACTGCCCGCTTTCAATGAAGCGATAGCCACTTCTCCCGTCCTTGCAAACAAGCTGCGTTTGGGCGCTCGCTTAGTCAAGTCTAGGAAAACACAAGCTCTGTCGCACGCGCCAGCGACTAAAGAGCACGAGGGACTGAATCTAGTACGGTGTGTTTAAGGATCACAATTCAAAGCAAAGTCAATTTCAAAGGACCTCGTGGTTTTAGGCCTACTGGTCCCAAGTATGTCCCACTGGCCCGCGCCAATGTCATGCTCGAAGCAAACTCCCAACAACTTCAACAGACATGATCGCGAAATAGTAAACTCTGGTACTCACGAATTTGTAGACGAGTCCAAATCCTAGCCGAGTAGGATGCCAAAAAATTACAAGGTTTTGTTCCGAACTTCCTAGTTCACGTCGACAGTCCGACTATGCAGACCGCTGGCATAGCCTCGACACCAGTTAGACTCGGGCGGCGACTTCGACCGGCGGCGTTGGGATCGTAGCCGTGGTGAGCAGTGCGCGCTCAAATACAGAACGTTGTTCGCAATCAGCTGAACGACAACAACGCTGAAGGCTGTAGCGCAGTCCACAGAGGCGAAATGCGGCTTCACGCAAGTTCCGTCGACGTATTTGTCGCTTCGGGCAACTGGCGCGGTTCACAGCGGCACATAAAACTTCCCGAACGCTTAAGCCGATAAGCGTCCCGTTTTCACTGCACTGCCTCGCGTTGACACCGAAAAAAAAAAAATTTCGGAATTTTCTTAGCGAACACCGATGTAGCAACTCGCGCGTCGTGTAATAAAATGACCAAGATCAAACGCGGTTTTTGTCAGACGTCACGTGCACACATATATGCAAAACAATGAACGCTCTCGCACGCTTGAGCAAGAATCGAAACTAGCCTTGGAACAAATAAAGAAAGTGCGCAAAAAACTTTGATACTAGCTGTTACTAATTAAGCTACATTAATATAAAAGTGTATTCACGCAACAAATATTATTTGATTTAGTTTACGGAAACCAACGCCTCCTAGAAAAACTAGGAGGCGTTGACGGAAACGCAGAACTGATGACGTTGTACAAACAACAATGCAGTGGCAAATATAACAACAAAACTCAAATGCTTTTTAATATAAGAAATTTTTTTCTAGATTACTGCGACATCTATCAACAAAGTAGACAACTATTCTTATGTAAAAGTTGCGTAAATTTGTTTTAATTTTAGTTCAAAAATATTGAAAAGATAACAGGACCATAACTAAGTTACAAGTTTTTGCGCTAATGTTGCGGTAATTTTTGGTTGTTTGGAGGTCATTGCTGACGCTGGTCGGGGTGGGAAAGCATTTGATTGGACGCCTAGCTGCCAGCCTACCCTCGCACTGGGCTGGTCCATTCCACATCCGGGCAAGTCTCGCTCCAAAATCTCAACGGCGTTTCGTCACCACCTTTCTGGTCGTCGCTTCCTAATCGTGCGTGTTCACTGCGGTGTTCCAACCCGTGAGGAACGTAGGAAAAAATTCGTGCAGGGGATACTCCTTACCTCCATTACACGGTTTCTAAGGATTGCTGTATGTCTGCCGGCATTCAGAACCTCAAAACTTTTGGTGAGTAGGTCTTGCATCCTGTTCTGTGCGCATTGTTGACACAAGGTCGGGCGAAAGCGCTTGCGTCGTAGCGTGCGCACCTAATGAGGGTAGGAATTTCGTGCATAGCGGGACATTTGCTGCTAGAATGTTTGCGCTATGTTGAAGCAGTCCAGAAATCTCGTTGTGCGGTAACGTTGTGCGACTACGGTGTTTACGGTGGCAAATTCCTTTGCGGTTGCTTTACGACAACTTATTGAACACTGAGCTTCCTGTTGATCAGGCTTTAATTGCCCTTCCTGTAGACCTTGCATGTTTCGTTAATTTCCGCATTTAGTGTTGCGTAGACTTGCTTGACAAGTTTCGTAGTGGTGGCCGCGAAACGTGCAATTTCGAAGATAGGCCTAACTTTTGTCCGCCTAAGGCCTTGTCGGACTAAGGCTTTTAATTAAAGATTCTGCTGCCTAATACTGGTACAACCGTACGTCAGAGTCTGAGCGGCTAAGTATTGCAGCGGTACTGTAGCTTCTTGCAGTTGTGCGCAGTTGCGACATGACAACGACGCCAGCTGAGTCATGCGTCGCGGCCTGCTACGTTCTTACCCTCTTCAGCCATGCTAGATGCGGAAGGGGTCAGGGTGGTTTACTAATCTCTTAGACGTTTAGCTGGTCAAAGATTCGCCTTTGGCTAGTAAATTGAAACGTGTAGTCTCGACTATGTTGAAACCGTTCTGCGTACGCGCATACCTGTGGACACGATATATATCAATTTCCCTGCCTTCTTTTTGCAGACCCCTTTGCTGATGCCATCAGGGGTGATGAGCAAGGTGTCCAGGACGGTCTAATCCACGTTCGTATTCAGCAGCGCAACGGTCGAAAGACCCTCACGACAGTGCAGGGCATCTCAGACGACTATGACAAGAAGAAAATCGTAAGGGCCTGCAAAAAGGTACGGACTTTTGCTAGTGGTGGATTCGCTGGATTCGTTACGGCGTTCTGCTCGAGCTCGCCTGATCTAAATGGTGCGTTTGCACTTACAGGAGTTTGCCTGCAATGGCACAGTGGTGGAGCACCCCGAGTATGGCGAAGTCATGCAGCTGCAGGGTGACCAGCGCAATAACATCTGCCAGTTCCTGACACGCATCGGCATTGCCAAGCCCGAGCAGCTCAAGGTGCACGGCTTCTGAGCAGCACACCAGGATGTACCTCCTGCTCGTGGACCACTTCCACCAACAAAAATCAGCACCTTCACATTGACGCCCGGACAGACCTCTGCGCGAGGATGTTGCTGGGAGATTTTTTTTCTCTTTTCTTTCTGTCGTGAATAAAATTGTACAAAATGGGTTGCTGCTAACACCCGTTGCCGTGCGTCTCCTTACACGAGCGCGTTGCACAATGTGCTTGCCGACATAGGGGCGTTGCCTACACGATTTCTGGCAACTCAATTTCCTTAAACAATCGGGTGCGCTGTGCCACTGGTATTGCGCATCTTAAGCATTGCGGTGCAAATTTAGGGTGGAGTTGGTCTAACTTACGCACATAGGCTTGACCACCGTCACACAACAAACACCTGTTTACTGCAGTATTGCAAAAAACTGGCGAGCAGACGAAGCGCTGGAACAGCTCTTAAAGCACGAGCCGCCATGGTCGCAGACTCCACAGATCCTACCAGCAACCACTTCAGTCGTCAAGAATGTACTCCGATTCATTGGGACACATTGCAGAGGCCAACCGCACCGAACTAAGACTAAATCATTCACCTCGGGAGCCCTAACAGGGCCCTTCATTACCAAGCCGTCCACAAGGCCCAAAAGGTGAGGTGGCTGACGAGCTCGGACTCCCTGTCCACATATGGGCGGAGCCACCGGGACGGCCCCTCAAGACCTTTAATGAGTTAATGCTCCCTCTTTCTCTAACCTGTACGGCAACGCCCACTGGGCGTCCTTGATTTACTTACCCATGGTCTCGGATTGCCAGATGTCGCATACACAATGGTCATTGAAGCAAGACATGGCAGTGTGCCTAGCATGTGTATTGCATTAATGGCAGACCACACGGCGCCCGTGTTGCACCGCAGTTTCGGCGCACTGCTGTAGCGGTTTTGCTTCCACGGTCACTCTTCCGAAAGCTTGTACAGCGCTGCTCTCTATAAGCTACTGGATGTGAAAGAACTGAACCCTCATTGTTTCAGGCAGGTCCACACAGCATTTGAGTCGCTTCTGGCGTTTAGAGTTCACAGGTCAACACCAGGAAAGTCTCACACAGCTGTACGAATATTCAAACGAATTTATTCGACGCTCAGAACACACACCTACTTGCTTAGCATGCACTCTACGAATGCTTTGATGCAGACTTTGGGGCAGTTTGCTTACTTGCTCCCTAGAATTGGTTCTCACCCACTATCGTAAATGCAACCACACCGGTCTTTTATTCTGGGCAACTCGAAAAGTAAATTCTCCCAATGTCACACATTTTCAATATCACAGTGCACAACACAAAAACACATCAGTGTTTTCTTGCACACAATTTATGAACTAATAAAATCACCCACTCATACCGATTTCAATTTACCATCTGCCTTGAGCTTCCTCCAGCACTACCAAACCCAGTGCCATATACAAGGCCTGTTGAGCACACACTAGCTAGACCACCTGCTTTTTAGAAGAGACCAGCACAGCTGTATCGAAGTTTGCCCAATTTGCTGTAATGCAATGTCAAGGGAGCCACAGTTTGAAAAGATCTTACCATATACTTACCAAGGAACTTGCCTGTCACATCCAAAACGCTTAAGTGTCAAGTTCAAGGGGTTTCACAGCGGCATGTTGCCAGGAGTTTCCTTCAAATCACACATACCCACCAACGCACACCACACAACTTATTGTCCAGTTGACTACAGATGCCATCTGGTCGGACAAATGCTTCCATCAAGAAGTGGAAGAGCGGAAGGGCCAGTATACTAATCCTATTTGCTCGGTTGCGGACCTTGGGTACACCAATCCGAACACTTATGCTCTTTTAATGTTGACTCGCATACTTTACTTCAATGGCTACCAAAAAATAAGATGCTTAGCTACAGGAGTGCAGCTGGACCAATAACCTATCTCCGCTCCATTTCACAGAGAAATGATTACCATTCCGTTAATAGATTCACTGTTGTCCACAGAGGTGGCTCCACAAAATGAACAGCCATGTCATGTACCAGTGATGGTTTGATTTGGACCGTGGAGATGCATTTAGTGATAAACCTTGCCCAATTCATGCTACAAATGTTGAAGAAAAAGGGGAGAGGGAGGAGCCTTCCTGGATAGACCAGTGTACACAACCAGTGTAGCATTCTTATGCATAGTGTGCAACCAGGTTGATAGATGCCAAGAATAATTTTGACTGGAAGTGATGCAGGAAACAAGGGCAGGGAAGCAACTATAGTCTTTCTTGCAATTTATAAAAGTCTACTCCTTTACAGCAACATCGCAACTCTCCTGAAAAAGATTTGGCTCACGGTTCGAAAGTCACCGTATCAACCAGAAAAAGGGTTGAAATGCTTGCCAAGAGAAACATTCGCAATTCAAATTTCATTCCCCTAGTTCATTTGAACCTTGCACTCTGGATGCACACTGCATAATTTCTAAACTTATTTATGAAACTGTTTACTTTGCTAGCCTTCGTTACAACTCAATGACCACATCCCACTGCAAAGAGTGCAATGTGGAATACTCCAGCAACTATTTAAAACCAAATCATGCTTGTGCTGCAGTAAACTTAACCCCCCCCCCCTCCCCCACCAACCTTCAAGTGAGGAGCAACTAACAGCTTGTATGTCTAAGTTCAGCAAGCCAACACAATACCCAGATGAGCTCCCAAAGCTAAATTGTGAATACTGTCCATTGTTCAAGAAAATCTGACAAAGACAGAGCTGTGAAAATGCACATGCTGTCACTAGAAAAAAAGATTCGAGCCGCTATAATAAAGTACATTTGGTTTTAACTTGCAGCAATGTGATCTAACCTTTCCTCCAATATTTATGATGTTGGATAGCTGCCAGTGACAAGGAATCAGTGGCAGGAAGAACCCATGCCCAATAACTTATGTAAACCTCCTGTTGCAAAATCATTACAAACTAGCATATTTCTCAAAGTCAAACAGCCATGTAAAGAAACATGACATGTTTGCCAGTTGTCATATTGGTGGGCGCACCAGCAATACGCAATCGCAGGTAGAACAGCAATGCGAGAAGTGGAAAGGACCCACGTTTTATAGGGAATGGAGTTGGACACATGCCGCAAACTTCAAAAAAGTGCCATCAAAGGCACAAGAAGTCGGGAAGCATAGAGCTAATTGGAGACAACTATGTGCATTTTCACTTGCTGCTTTTAAGGAAACTCCATACTGGCCACACACACACACGCATATGAAACAAACCACAGCTGAAGGCACTCAATAGTAAAGTCTGCAAGCGACACTGTCCAGACCTTTGAGTTCCAAATGAAGTCTTGCAAGAAAAATGAATTCAGTTTGACTTCGTGCAAGCATACCATAAAGAGTTGCATGATGCACTGGCATAGCGTGTTCGTTAATATAGGCTTTGCAGCACCTTTTTGTCAAAAATGTTAAAGAACTTTAATGTTCCTATGGGGGTGAATACAAAAGACCGTACTAGAACAACCATTTTTTTTTAGTGCTGTAGCCTTGCAATAAACAGCTATGATGAGTCTGAGCTCGCATTGAAAAAGCAGCCAGGACACGACTTAACGCGCAATTTAAAAACATTTTCTGAAATATGCAGACCGCTGTAGCATACTGAGCTTTGACCCTCTGCAATTGTCTATGAACAACGCCAAATGCCAGTAAAACACGAGTAAGTGCAGGCAGGAGCGACCAGTACGGCCAGCACGCCGGTACAACCGCTGCCAGACTTCCGAGAATGCACGAAATGACCAGCAGGGTTAGTCCGATGTGTTGCGAACAGTGGACACGGGCGCCGCATTAAGAGGCAAGGACACAGCTCAAACAAGAGTAGTAGTACACGGAGACAAAGGAAGCTTTATTCTAGAAGCAACAAGGATGGTTTTGTGGCAAGTGTGACCACATGCCTCGTTATAGCTTGTAGAGCCCACACTGCAGCCCACATCAAAAAAAAATGGCAACTTGCTATATGCGACTACTCGATTGTGGCATGAAGTGAAGGCTTTTCCCGACTGAAGTTGCAGCCTGGTGCATGTGCAAAATTACATATGAAGGTGCACCCATGAATGCCATTGCTCGGATGCTGAACAAGGAAGAAAAAGAATGACGAACAAGGATAAAAGCATTGCGCCACCACACGCTCGTTAGGGCAACATCAATTCATAATGATTTGAAACCGAATGTCGGTAAAAAAAAAAAACCTAACAATGCCCACTGTCCACTTGTTATCTGCCCATCGGATAAAAAAAAAGTTGCATCATGGATGATTCAAATGAAAGATGTAGTGCTGCATCACAAATTTTGTGAAATTTATACCCCTAATGCACAAATTGTTGGCTGTCTTGGTACGGCGACTGAAATAACAGAGCCCGCGACCATCGGCTAAGAGAAAACAAACTTAAACAAGCACAATGCCAGAAAAATCAATCCTAGCGAGGTGAGAATGCTCAGAAAAAAATGACCATATCTAAAACCAGTATCTTTACACATCCTGTGCTGAAAATGATGTTTTTGGACTATACAAGCAAGAGAAACAGTACTAAAAAATGAGGACGTGACCATTCCCCCTCCATGAAATGCACATGTGGCCAGCAGCTTCAGGTAATAATTGGAGCCAGCAGCCACCTTGCCTGGATGGACAGCTGTGGAACGGAGGAAATGGAACTATCCATGAGTAATGTTGCGGAGGCTTTCTTTTTTCTCTCTTTCGGATGACGGAGGTACACTGGATGAAGACAAACGCTGACAGTGAGGACATGGAAAAAAAAAAAAAAGAAGAGAGGAGCCCGTGGAAAAGAGAAAAGGGAGACCAGAAGGATTGACGATGACAAAGGACACGACGACCCACGACGACCGACGACGCTCAGTAGAGGCGCACATCGATCTGACGATTCTCGAGGCGGATGCCATTCATCATGTCTGGGGAGGAAAGTGGTCAAGGCAAAACAGTAAGCAATGCCAATCGCGTGCACACATTGCATCACAGCATTACTTTCGTCTCAAAGCATTGCTAAAGGCTTCTTTCATCTACAGCAATACACATTAGACACTTCCTACATGTGTGTCGATCATTCAAAAACAACAAAGAAAAAGTGAAGTAAAAATGAGAAAGCTTTCGGCCAAAAATATTTTCAAAGTACCGGATACACAGTGTTCTAGCTTCCTGCTACGCTTACTTTCAGTAGCATTCAACTCCACTGATTCCTGCCAAACAATAGTTGAGGCTAGCAAGAGTTAAGGCTGTTAGCTAGCTTCACAACAAACAAGTGCCAAATAAGTCGATGACTAAAGCTTTGACCCCAGACTCTCAGTAAACAAAAATCTGTTGAACAAGTGAAACGCTTCCGACAAGGTAGGTATCGTTCTTGCATTCTGCACCCCTGGTAAGCTCTCAGTGAGCGGAAGACATTTGCCAGGTCCTTCAGGTTCCGTTTAACGAGTCTACTATACAGACCTTGTCCATTCAGTCTCACGATTTGAATGGGCTCAGTGGTCCCAGCTAAGTGACATTTATTTGAATGAGAATAAACTGCTGAATTCAACTGTGAAACATGCACCACGGTTGATTCAAATAAGACTGTTCAACTACACAAAATACCATATTTACTTGCGTAATGAACCCACCCACCACTTTAGTCCTTGAAGAAAAGAAGAAGTGTCTGCGCATTTTATTTCATGGTGATATCCAAATCCGTTGATCAAAACAACATTGAATAACGCCATTATATATAAAGAACTCAATAAAAGTCAATACACATTTTAACAACCGCGCTAAACAGTTGAGAGCAGCGCTAGCACGGACGACATCGACTGAAAATTTTAAAGTCGCGATTTTTGGAGCAGAGAGCCATTTAACGCAAAAGAAACCTTCACCTTATAGTACTATAAGATCTAACAGACTACCATGCCAAGGAAAGTATAGCGGTGCTATATGAGGTAATTGTAAAGCAAATGTGAAGAAAAAAAAAAAGTGGATGAAAAGATAATTTGCCCTGGACAGAGACGTAACCTACAACCTTAAACACCGCATCCAATGCTATCACGGCAGCTATCCTCCCATCCACTTGTTTGGGTATACAGTCGACTCCCGATAATTGAAGTTTCTTAAAGGGTCCTGCGACACTGTTTGAGCGCGTATTTTTCAGCGGTTGTGCCGGTGCTGTGGAACACGCAGATACCGTTGCGCACATGGCAGCGCCGAAATCAACACAGTGATAGTTTTAATTCACACGACAAATTACCATGATTTTAGACTACGGCGACACACATCGGCTATTTTTGTTCTGGGAAGTGACGTCGTGCCATGTGACGTGACGACAAACACCATTCGCTTTTGATTGGCTTGACGCGTGAAGTAGCATGCAATATTCATATGGTGGTAGCCATACGAGTGAATGCTAAAAACAGCAACAACTTTTTTTATACTTTACCAGAAAGAAATCATTCCTGTTTCATAATGACCTATTCAAAACAAACACAACATTTAGCCTGCGAACGAGGCTATGGTACGACGGCAACTGAAAGAGGCAATGCAACAAGTGGTGGACGCCAGCGTTTCCGTAAAAACCGTCTTGCGTGCAAGCCGGGAAGTGACCCCGCCCAAGGCGTATGTGAGTATCTTACACAGTGTGACCGTGGCAACGTCTGCTACCCCACGCACATGGTTCGCAGTAACCACGCTGACGTCGTCAAAAAGAGCGGCAGTGAGGTATTGTGTGAAATCGACTATGAGGTGACATTTCTGAAATTTATGAGACGCGCACAGTGATTGGAAGCGGTCTTTGAGTCAGTAGGCGAAAGAAATCTGAAAGAACGTTTCTTGTCATCGTCTGCTCGAGTTTTGAACTTTGAAGACACGTAACTTCACTTTCCATGCACTGATTTCCATTATTTTTGTTGCATTCGTCTTGGTAATCATCGCTACATGCGTTCCGGTGCTAAATAAGGCTATCCTAAAAGTGTTGCACGGCCCCTTCAATTAGAATTTTCGGTTATATATTCAACAAGTGGTCCCATCAATTTTACATGCACTCCCATAGAATACATGCATGCCCATAGTACGTAATGTTGCCCCGCTGCGGTGGTCTAGTGACTAAGGTACTCAGCTGCTGACTTGAAAGTCGTGGGAGCGAATTCGGCTGCTACGGCTGCATTTTTGATGAAATGCAAAAATGCTATAGGCCCATTTGCTCTGATTTAGGTACATGTTAATGGTGCATTCAGACGACGGACCGAATCCGGATTTGTCGTGGACGCGGACGGCTAGTCCACAGATGATCCGCCTGCAGGCGCATCCACACGACGGACGATGTCCTAGGAGAAAACGGCGGGATTACCCTCGACAGCAGATTCGGCGCTCACCTGCGCCCGCTGACAGCAGACCGGTTTGAGAGTATTCAACATGGATGCCCGCAAAAAGCGACGCTTGGCTATAGCTTGGCTGCGATGTCTGTCGTGTTGGGATAAATGAACGAGGAGTGTTATTCTTTCAGGAGAAAAGGGAGTTGCTGGCAGAATCTCCTTTCAACTACATTGTTCCCCACTTGTATAACTTCTGAACACGTCTCCTATCATTTTTTAGAAGCGGCACGTCGCCGGTTGCAGAAGTTAGAATATTTCACCACCATGACGGCTAAAAATTTCGCGTGTCAAATGATGGCGGCGACACTTCCCGAACCACCAAAAGTGATTTCTGCGTATTTAATCACCTGAGACAAAGCCCAGGGAAACTAAGTAAACCATGGTCAAGCGTAGATGATGCCGACCAGTCATGCAGCTGTCTGCGAGCCATGGAGGACATGCTGTGAGCAGACCAAAAGTGTAGTGTTTGCCAGAAACCCCGAGCTAATCCGCTGAAGTATTCGCTTTCTCCAGGCAGAATCTCGATGTGAGAAACAGGTTGGGGTCATCCGTCTGCGAGCCCCGCGGACGAGGGGAATCGCTGATGTGAGGTCACGTGACGCGCCGACGGTCCCGCCACATCCGGATTCGGTCCATCGTCTGAATGCACCATAAAGAACCTCAGGTGGTCGAAATTTACGGAGCCCTCCACTACGGCGTCTCTCATAATCGTATGGCGGTTTTGGAAAGTTAAACCCCACATAAAAATCAATCAAAGTCCATAATGTTGGTTATATAGAAGTTTTTCATTCGAGAGCTTCGAGGCGACCACAGTTTTTCTATAAAATTGGAAAGTTTTCATGTACCAAGACCACCAAAATAAGTGTCAGACTGCGCTGTTGTCGCCATTACCACTGCTCGCAGCCCCACGTTTTATGAAGCGGCTATCTTGTTTAGTCAACGCTGGGGCATTGCATTGATTGCATCAGCTAACTAGGTCTTTCATTATGTGTCGAGTATTTCAGCCACTTGCTGGGTTGAAGTTACAGCACCGTGACTTGACACTGGTGCAAAATAATGCTCAAACACACACACAGCGCTATGTTAGCATGTTCCGCTCCATCCAGTTGCCCTGATCAAAAATAGTATGATAAACCAGCTAGCCTGTCAACACACCGTGGGTTCAATCCGCACGTGTTTCCACAGGTGGTTTCGACGTTGGATAATGCGAACTTGTGGCCCCTACCGAAGACTTCACCTGGCGACGAAAGTCAAAAGTCTTGAAACGTTGACCAGGGAGGCACCGACATCGCACGAAAGTACAGCGTTAAGCCCAACTCACTCTTGAATGAGTGACAGGTTGATCTTAATGACATTAGTTTAAAAAATTCGTTGCCATTGACAACATGGATACATGCGGTCCACTGACGAACAGAAAAAAATGTGCAGATGGTTCAGCTAGCAGATGACAATGCAGAAACGAACTGCCACTGAGGACTACCGATGTTGCGGGTCTTGATCTTGCACTGCGGACAATGCTGAAAAAGCACTTCGACGTGTGTGGTGCTTGAAAAACTTGCTTGTCGCAGCCAGGTTTGGCAAGAGAAGATGACAGACTATTTTCTTAGAGAACTGTCAGGTTTGAAGCAATAAAGGTGCATTTCTTTGTGCATTTTGCTTATCGTATTTACTCAATGCTACCGCGCACTCGATTGTAACGCGCACCCGATTTCCACGGCGGAAAAAAAAAAAAAGACATCGATTGCAACGCGCACCCATTTTTCTCGTTGGCCCGCACGATCACACCCTTCGGGAAAGAGACTCCTTTCGGGAGCGTCTTCCGTTTAAATATGAGGTACGGGGAAGCTTGTGCCTCTATGACGTGCAACGGAGCATTGCAGTCACACTAGTTTTACCGTGGCCCAATGTCAGCACACGAATTTGCTTCGCCCCCTTCTCGACGGTTGTGGTGCCAGGCATGAAGTAAAGAGACGTCTGATGGGCATTCCCGATTTGCCCAAGCAGGTAGCCGTTGTTGTGCCACAAGTTTAGGACGAACCTCTGAAAACTGAAGCTTTTCATCGTACTCCTCTGGAAACTTTTCACATATGCTCGTTCGCCTTCGGAGGGAAAAGCCTTTCCTCTTCATAAAGTTAGTTATCCAGCACCTGCTCACTTTAAACTGGCTCCGCATTAGCCCTTTTTCTAAGGCTAACTTGCATAGCCTGCACAGGGAGTCGTCACAGGACGCTGTGCCGCTCACTGCTCAATCACAAATTCGCCGACCAGCTCTTCCATTTGCGGAAACCGATTCTGCTGTGATCCACTGAAGCCTTTATCTTTGCTGCCGACAATCTTCTGCTGTTATTTCCGCCAGTCCCGCACGCACATTTCAGGAACTCTGAACGACCGCGATGCGGCCCGATTTCCGTCCGTTTCGGCACACACGATGACTTTTCTTTTAAAAACGGCACCGTGGTGCACTCGTCGAGTTTTTGGAGTCGGTCCTTCCATGCCGTCGATGCTAATGCACTACAAGATGACGAACTCCTCAGAACACGTACGAAGTGCCGTACACGGGAAACACATAGGCAGAAACGGCCAACGCGCCATGGCGACGCACGTAAGGGACAGCCATTTTGGAAATGCCGATGGCAATATAATGACCGGATTTTTTTTTCGTACTCGATTCTAACACGCATGCGATTTATGAACTCGCTTAACCAGAAAAAAAGGTGCGTGTTAGAGTCGAGTAATTACGGTAATCTGAAAGGTTGTTTTTTTTCGAAGTTTGCGATTTGCGGTTCCCGCAAAACTTGGTATTAACGAGAGTCGACTGTATAAGTGAATCAAACGCGGGAGGCTCTGTCAGCGCCACCTGTTGCCATGGCATTGAGCGTGGAACAGGCTTCTTGCCTGTTTAGCTCAATTAGCAGAGCATCGGACGCGTCATACGATGGTCACAGGTTTGGTCCCTGCCCACAGCAAGTTTTCTTTTTCATCCACTTTTCTTTCTTCACATTTGCATGAAAATTACCGCATATAGCATCCCCCATACTTTCCTTGGCATGATTCTCTCTTAGATCTAATTAATATTGTGCGTGAGAAAAAAAAAATGAGCCCTTAATTGTACACTTCTCTCCTTCAGCTTATAGCGCCACGCAAGCACAGTGACGCGAAAACGAAGCAAAAAGAATCGCAACATATCCACAGAGTGAATAATGATGAGTGGGGCAAAGCGGCCACCGGTCTGCCTGTCCGTTCATGTCTGACTATGCTCGGCTGGCTACGCCGCCAGAAGGACGCGGGATTGCCTTAGACCAGTGGTTCTCAGCCATAGATGCGTCGGGACAACAGGTGCCTTTTATTGCTTCCGAAAACATCAAACAAATGTGCCACATCACTTCATTTTGGACAGTTCATATACGTGGCACAGTCACGCTTAAAGAAAAATGTGGGTGAGAGTTATGCGAATCATAGAAATGACTTCGCAGACCCCCAGGGTCCGCGGACCCCATTTGAGAACGACTGCCTTAGACCATAAGGAGCTTTGCCCCTAAAACAAAACACGGGGCGCAACCGCAATGTGTGTGCTCTGCTATCTGACGCTAGGTTTGTTTTATTTTTGACGAGCAGCTGGTACACTAGCAACATGGCTGCTTTTAAACTTGGTTGAGCATGCACTGGAGCATGGGAACTGAGTGGCTGGACGACACTACAGCTTTGATCTGTGTGCGTTGGCCTAAAGACGCGCTATCCGCACACGCTCTTGCGCCCTTCACTTGTGTGCAGCAGATGTCCCAGCACGTGCTTCAGGGCTGTGCGGATAGCGTGTGTACAGCTTCGGGCTACAAAAAGGTGCACCGTGCATTTTGCAGGCCAAAACGAGGACAGTTTCCCTTTGTGAAGGGCGAAGTTCTCGAACAGAAACTCCGTAGTCCTGCCTCCGAACTGAAGACCAGCAGCAGTTGGATAGCGAGTTTATTCCGCCATGCAATATTTCTGCTGTTATAACACCCGCGACTTTTCTACTGCGTAATGAACCCACCCCATAATAGGCGTTGACTTAAAAAGTGAGTTGTTCCGGGAATGGCCGGCTATCCAGCTATTCCAGCAATGGGCAAAAGCAAGTTAGCATCTTCAAAAACCCAGCCCCCGGGAACGTAACCCATGTTAGACAGCAGAATTCCACATATTTATGCACTGGATCGCTCATCAGAGAGACTCTTGCTAGTTCAAATTCAACCGTTACTCAAGACAACTCAAGTTAGAGTAAACTAGGTTCGACTGCACACTGAAATGACAAAGGCGAGCCTACACTGTAGCACTGGCGAATGTGAAAATAGTTTCGTAAGTACAATCACTCAAAACAATGCTTACATCACTGATGACTTTCCATGTTAAGGCCACCTTAAAGCCTTGACCACGGGCAGCATGTTAACTCATATTGGTGACGACTGTACATAAGCAAAGAAAATAATGCATCCACACATCAGTCAAAGGATACCAACAGCCCGCTGAGCGTCCCGCTCGGAGTTGAAGCGCACAATTGCGGTACCACGTCCCTTCATGTCGGTGTACCGCACGCTCCCTGCATCAAAAACCAAAGGAGGACCTCGAACTGGACTGCTTGCTGCGAGGAGCTTGAAAAAAACAAAACAAAAACAAACCAAGATGCGACCACAGAATGCAGTTTCTGGGGCTGCTATCATGCAGGACCACCTTGTGGGTTTACGAAGAGCACAGCTCCGGGCTGTAAACTTCCCCGCCAACCATTAAAGGGTACTGGCACCAAAAACTTCGATTCTCGTGCTTGGAATTCCCGAAATCTTGGCAGTCACTGTGAATAACAACGCCACTTTTCTCAATGCAATTAAGGTTATTCACTTTTATTTTATCTTTCTCTTTTCATTAATAACAGGTTTAGGTAAACAGCAAAATAAGATAAGGGGCTTTTAAGTCCAGAAACTGCACAAGTGAGTTGCAAGAAGCTGCCAAGTTAAGTTCCACACTTTTACCTGAGCATCCTCATATTCCACCCTTATGAAAAACACAGTAAAATATTTTGCTTGCATCACAGTTATTTTATTCCCTCTAAATGTTGAGTAGCCATTCAGGCACATCCTTGATAAACCTCTTTGCCTCTTTGTCTTCATCTTTCTTACCCTATTATGGTGGATTACCTTACATTTGTCAAAACCACTGAAGCAATTTTTGTAGCACGGCAATGCCACACTGTTTCAAAAATGCAGAGTTCAACTTTTTGGAGTTTCAGCAATACCCTGCACCCATAGTAAAATCACCGCATATACACGGAGTGAATGATGATTGAGGTAAAGCGTTCGTCTGTCTGGACGAATAGATAGAGGCACGAACGGACGAACAGAAACACAGATGAACCGACGAATGCTTCGCACCACTCATCCTCATTCAATTCATGAATATGCTGGGAAAACCACTAACACCATCTAGTTTTATTATTCCCAAGGACATGTACAAAAAACGCCATCTATTGAACAACATAAACTAGATGTGGCTACATACTACTAAAGAGGAGGGAACGAACTACAGCCTGAGGAGCTTCGCCCCTAAAATATAAAACTGCCTCGCAATGAGCGACTGCCAAACTACAGTTAGTACAACACAATCCAAATTTTTTGTGCCTGTATCCCTTTCAAAATGTCCACACCTCAAATAAGTACAGTTTAAAGCACTTATAATGTAACCATTTATAGTGCAAGACCGGTTACACTGCAGTCTTTTTTTTACTCCCATTCACCTTCCCATAAAGCCTTTTGTATACACATACCGTTTACTGTGCAGTCCCCCAAGACGAAAGACTGGTTATAAAGTGGTTGCGGGAAAATTTTTGTGATAAACGTGGTAGAGAATTGGCGTCTGATAGGAGGCGCGCTGGGTCGCTAGTGTGGATATGACTGCGCGCGGCTAAACAGGGATTGTGTGATCCCGTCCTTATCAACTGCGCTTAACAGTTTCCTGCAGGGAAAGGCTTCATCATTATTGAGCTTGCTACAGATATCGCGTCCGTAAACTGGAAATTTTTATGATTTTTATTATGCGACCTTTTGCCTTTGCTGCTTGTTAGCGGTCTTACGTAAGCTTGGCGGGGTTTTCGTCATCGTCGATCTACCAATCACGCATACGAACTTCCTATCCCGCAAGCTGTTCTTGGTTCAGTGCTTGAATGCGATCTTTTCCACGCTGGAACTTCATGTCTTGGGCAAACTTCCCACGAAAACATACCGAACGGCAGGCTAGGCCTAATCGGCGTTGAGAGAGTTTCAGTAGCGGTCACGTGCTATTTATAAGTTGCCGTTTGGTATAAAATCAAGGAAACTTTGTGGTGGACGCACTTGACAGGATGGGCTATAGACCATTAATGAAAACGAAGGTGGCACATGTAGCACTCAAATGGTGGTTCATGATTAGATTGTGATGTCTTGAAATCAAGTGCGTGCCCGTGAGATTGAATGCTTGGAGTCTTTCAGCGCGATAAATTCGGGACGTGATCCGAGATAGTTTGTGTAATGTGCCTAATCTAGGTGGTCTGAGAAATAGTTGATGAACTTCCGCAACGGTGCTTTTTCTTTTTTGTTTGACCCTTCCTCCCACCCCACACTTTCATGTTCAATTCGTTGGTAATGCTTAACTTTGGATGTTAATATCTATATTTTTAACATTTGGAAATTTATCTGCTTTCAAGCACCATGCATTGCATGCTTCGATTCTTGGACACACGAGGCTGCATGCTAAACACGTTTTGAGGAAGTGCAGGCCTCGAAAAAAGTTGTTTTGGTTATAGTGCAGCACGGCTTACAGTGCGGATATTCGCGACTTACGTTATACGCAATCCATATTGTAATAAAGTCACCCACGCAACTGACCAACAGTGTCCTGCCCCTAACGAAGCATAGCACAAAATCCACAGTGTGGGTGCTACACGAATGTCTGTTTTGCTATGGTATAAAGTGGTTTAGTGATCTCTTAGAGAAGGACACAGCCAGACAGAATGCTTAGCCCAAATGTTTACTAGCCAAGCACATGCAAGACCATCTGCGTTTCACCAAAGTTTTGTGTGCAACTGCATCTACAAGGGATGCAGCAGCTGAAATAGAATTAGGGGCAATTTTTGGAGCAGCCAAATGCTACTTTTGGAGCATGAAAGATCAAACTTGGAGCAGTACAAACCATTCAAAACCACCTAAATGGTGCAGAGAGTACATGAGCACTGCTGCTGCTTCAATACAGTCAAACACTGCTATATCGAACCCACATATATAAAATTTTGGCGTATAACAAACTCGCAAGTTATCCTTTTGAAATTTCTTTGTAAAAGTATAGAAATTCGCATGTTTATATCGAACAGTACTTTTACCCGTTTTCGTATATAGGAAACACATCCTGAGCTAGAAGGAGCGCTTTGGCACTCCCCATGATACCCTTGAGCGCGGCTCCGCATGCGAGTTGGAAGTGCGTTTTGCCATTTGCAGCACACTGCAACCTCCGCGTGGCCCTGCACCTCTATGAAAACTCGAAACGCTGAAAAAAAAGTAAGGGCGAGAGGGCTCGGACTGCACAGTGACCAACTTGCGGAACGCTTTTTTTCCCGTTTGTCGTTTTTTTGTGCTTTCTCCGCATATTCGTCGGCCCGAAGAGCAGGAACGAAAAAGCTGATGACCTCCTCCTTTCGCCTTTTGCTTTTTTGTTGCTGTTTTGATAAGGGAGCCACAGATTGCGCCTTCTGCTGTTGCCCTCGCCGGTAACCATCGCCCCGCGAGGGCTTTGTTGGTGGAGTCTGCTTTCGTTGTCGCATTGTCTAAATACCACCACATATGCAGCATTCTTTTGTGTGCACGGTGCGCAAAGATGCTGCGGACTCCATGAATTGTCAACTTCTCATGTAGCTATGGTTAGCGTCAAGAAGCGCAAGACCCTTGACTTTGCGGCGAAGTCGAAAGCTTATTCATCAGCTTGTTGAGGCAGGCGATAAATGTTCGACCATCGCGGACGACTTCGGGTACCACAAACCACTCAGAGTACATTGTTAAAGAACGAGGCAGATAACAGTGCAAAGGTGGCGGAGCAGCAAACGTCGGGAGCCTGTCGTGTGACGGCAGAACTTGCGACAACCGGTGAAGACTGCGATGTCGACACGTATCGCAAGTTGTCGTCCTACTTCCCGACAGCTGTTCCACGCAAAGCCTCTGCGGCCGATTTCGTGAAAGTGGACTGCAATGTTCAGGCCGTCGCGAGCCTCGCCGACGAGGACATAGTAGCTGTGGTCACAGGGACCCAGGATTCCCAGGCCAAGAGCTCAAGTGACGAGGAGGATCGTCTGGACGAGGTGCTGGCTACACGCACGTACTCCCCTCCCTCCAAGTTAATGTATGTCAAAACTTTCTATTATCAGAAAATCTCAATTCTTTACTGTTCAATTTTAATTCAAAGCAGCATTATTAACAGTGCGACACAAGCTCGCAGTATTTCACATCACCTGCATCTGTCTTTTTGGGAAGAAATATACTTTCTTAGCGCGCAGGGAACATTTCAGAAAGAAGAGAGAAAGGACAGAGCGCAAATATTTCCGTTTTTGTCTTTTCTCTCTTCATTCTGAAACGTTCCCTGCACACTTAGAAAGTATATTTCTTCCAAAATGCGTTACCAACCAGCCCAAGTAGCCACTCTTTTGCATCTGTCTTCATACAGCAAAGGTGAAAGGCACTCACCAGCTTCCCGGAAGCGATCACGCAGGTTCTGCCAGCTGTAGCCCATGGGAAGCTGCGAACACAGAGCAATAAGTCGCAAATTGTGAGTTGGAAACGTGCAATAAAGTGAACTCTCACTTGAGGGAAAATAGTTCACATATGGGGGGAGGGTTGTGCTTCCGTATATAGTAAACTCTCGTTAATTTGACCCCACCAATTAGGAATTTCGGTTAATTCAGCCACAGCATCTGGTCCCATCTAAAATGTACATTGTTATGCGACTGAAAACTCTCATAAATTCGGACAAATTCAGCCGCGCTTCAGTTCATTCGAATGCCGGACTGCACTCCACTCGAGTCCCGATGGGAAAGCAGCAGCGGATTCTGCCGGCCAAATCGACAGTGCACCTAAAGAACTTTGAAATCGGATTGCGGCCTCCAAGATTTAAAACTTCGTCCATAGGTAGTACATCTCGAATGCATCTCCCCCCCCCCCCCAAATAACCACTGGGTGGTTGAAACAAACGAAATGCAAGGCAGTGCATTGCTACTGTCACCAGCAACGGGCAGCCTATGGATTTGCTTTTCCTTTTTTTTTTCTTGCGCGTCGAACACGTTTGAGTGACAGTTGAGTTGGATTGCTCACCTCTAGTGTGCTTTAAATTTTTTATCTGTACACAATCAGTGCCATCTGCAGTCTCACTGTTTGCTGTTTTTGGAAAGTTCGCCGGTTTTTATTTCATTTTTATCACCGTGCGTCTTTTTTGTGTGTGTGCGCACGCGCGTCACTATCGCGCGAGCGACGCCGGGATGACTTCATCTCTGTCTCCTGCGACCCCAACCGCCTCAACTCCCGCAGCGAAGAGAGCGAAGTATGAAGCAAAGGATTTAGCCGCGAAGGTGAAAATATTGAAGGCGTTGCAAGCCGGAGCATCTCGAGAAGAAGTGATGGAAAAGTTCAATGTGGAGAAAAGCACGCGGAGCACTTAGGTGAAGAATGAAGAGTAGATTGTGCAAGTATATGACGCGGACATGTTTGGCGACCAGAGGAAGAGGTTTCAAATGGCAGCACATCCCAAACTATAAGAAGCGCTGTTGCGCTGGATTGCCGTTTCGTGCGATGCGCGTTTGCCCTTGAGCGGCCCCCTTATCTGTGCACAAGCAGAGAAGTTCGCAAATGCATCGGAAGGCTGGTTCGACTGCTTCAAGAAGAGACATGGGCTGGTGTTCCGCAACGTGTGTGGTGAAAGAGGTGCAGTTGACGAAAGTGTTGTGCCGGACTGGCGGTATCCGTGCGCCTTTCTACATACAAGCCGTGCAACATTTTCAACGCTGATAAGACAGCGCAGTTATATAAGGCTCTGCCTGACAAGACAATCACGTTTAAGGGGGAGGAGAAATCGTTTAAGGGGAAATCGCACACGAAGACAAAAAATGATTAAAATAAAAAAGCTCCGCAGCGAAGTGATTGGGTGCCACCACCATGGCCTCGCCTGGCTTTTCCTTTAAATAAAAAAATTTCTGAAGGCGCACAAAAAAATTTCTGAAGGTCGTTGTCAGGCCTCCGATTGGCTGCATTCACCATGTGGCTGCTGCATGCTTCCCCACTGGTTGAACCAAGACAGCGTCATCTGCTGCTTTACACCTCCGCGTGTTGCGAGGTCACAGGTGCCGAAAATCGTACCCCTTAGTGACACATGCGCACTCGTTTTGTGTGCTCTGACGGCCGGTCATTAAGAATTTTCATCGAATTACATTAAGAAATAAAGAGGTTGGTACCGAAAACAAGCAGCCAACTCACGCAGCAGGGAGCCGCACACAATACTTACATTTTGCACCATGATGGCATCTGAAGAGCGGGGGCTTCGGTAGCCATCACCCCCACCAAGATGGCGATCGTAGTCGAGACCGCCACCGTTGCCAGCACCCAAGGCCGAGGATCCGCCGCCCAAGCCCCCGGACAGGCCACCCATCAGCCCTGTGGGTGAAGCCATGGCGCCTCCCATAAGGTTGCCCGAGCCCAACATAGAGCGGTCTGAAAGCCCACCCAAACCTCCAGCTGAACCCATGCCACCCAGCCCTGCTGCAGCCAGGCCTCCAGTTCCTGCAGCACCAAGGCCTCCAGCACCCAGGCCCATGCCTCCCATTCCTCCCAGGCCGCCAAGCCCCATGTTAGCCGCTGCCACAGGGTTCACACCACCGCCCATGGGCATGCCGCCCACTGGGCCAGTCATGTTCATCTGGGCCATCTGAGCAGCTGCAAGAGTCGAGAGAAAAAACAAACGTGTTGCATGAGCGTGTTGCATAAGCATGAGCGCCAAACACAGTGCCGGTGTTTTCAGACACGGTACACTTGATATCACCATTAGAGAAACATCACGGAACAGTTTTGTGCTTGACAACAGAATACTGTAAGGTCAATTACATGAGAGCCACTTGCGAAGGTTGGTGCACTTTTGAAAAATGTAACCAGACAATGTACAAACCTCGTTTTGTCACTGTCTTTTGTGGTCAAACTCTTCACTTCCGTCAATAACAAAGCACCGAGCTTCGATTGTTACAATTTCTAACAACCCCAACCAAAAAATATAAGACCACAAAAATCAAAGCACATGTGTACTAGTAGCTGAAGTGACAAAAATTCACAAAATCAGACGCAGCATCTCCAATGCCTGTATACAGCGGAATCCCGACTACACAACCTCAAGGCGACAATGGATAACATTTTTGTAATACAGGCACCATATAATCGATAAACTTCAGAATATGAGCAGTCACATTATTTCTAGATTACTTTTATGGGGATCTTGCCGGGATGACACCAATTCGTCGTAAAATGAAAGCTGCTGCACAAACAGGGGACATATAATTGACTCCTTAAAAGATTTGTTTTATCTACACTGCATAAAAGCTACTTAGCTGATGACATGGCGTCAAAGCTGTTCAGTTGATGGGGCCAGTGCAAAGGGAACTCAAAATTGTGCAATAATATCCACAGAGGCACCATTTGTCTTTTCCTTTTTAAAGCGCCATGACCTCTGAGTATCATATCAAAACACAATGCACCCTCTACATTCCCACCCTAATACACTGTAGGGGTAAGTAAGGGGCAGGGGGAATCGCGATTCCTACGGCAGAGTGCTTGGTTGTAGGCCTCGTTTGAAAACATAGTACAGCCAAATCTTAAGACCATGAATCTCAACGAACCGCAAAAAATCATTTGTTACTTTGATAGGTTGTCGCAGTGAAAATGTAAAACATTTGTGCAAAAATCGTAAATGCAACCGCGCGAGTCGCCTACCAGTGCTGGCACCAACATCCATGATTGCATTATGCTCTAATAAGCACCAAAAAACAGACAAAATATTATGAAACCTGTGTGCACTTGTTTAAGAAAGAGCATGGCCTTTGCCTGATGGGTGCAGCTTGACTGCTGCAAGACCTTTTCCCCAAAAAATGTTGTTCATAACTAGCCATCGACCTATATTTATGACCAAGCAATCACGACCTATATACCCGATCTGACCAACCAAGAGCGGCGAGCTTATGGTGTTCAACTGCTGCGCCTGCTGTGCTTTAAGGGGGGAGCTGGCGTTGAAAAAAAACTAGTTTCTTACCCTAAATCAATGAAATTTGGCATGCATATTGATAAGTGTCTTGAATAGGGAAATATGCAGTTTCATCATGATACCTCGAGTAGTTCTCAAGTTACATCATGCTACGTGGTTCAAGTTATATGGTCTGCTCGTGGAAAGCCTAGCGCTATAACGAAACATGCCAGGAAGCTGCAAATAGGGTTGATCTTTACTCAAAAGAAGACTATTGCGTATGACAATCTTAGAAATTTTTATCACCTTTTTTTAAATAAATATTAGCATGGCTGCCTGCACACATTATCAGAAGCAAGGTCATGTATGTCATCTTTTAGAAAAAAAAACTAGACCATAAACAAAAATTCAAACATGGTCAGACCCTTGAGAAATGTTTTGGGATTCAGGGGGGAAAAAAAAATCTGCATCAAAATCCATCCAGTCCTTCCCATGCTACACTTCCCACGAGCAATGCCCAATGTCAAAACACACTTGTGAAAAAAAAAGAAAAAGCCCGTCGAAGTCTGCCAAGGGTTTTTTTTTTTTTCCGGCGAACATTTTTGTTTTTGGTTGGATATTGATGAAAATTCGCACAGACACTAAGAATGGCCTCACAGTGCTTCCACAAAAATGTTGGTGATAAAACAAATAATGAGAGACTAATTATTTCTTCATTGAACTTCATGGAGGGGCTGAGCATAATGCAAAAAAGAAAAAACAGTATTGAGAAAACTGCATTTATAAAGTGTCAACTTCTGTATGTCTCTAAGACACCTAAAAATTGTGATCTCAGGTTTGTCTTGTGATATTCGACTTCTCAGGCATGTGGTCTCTTTTGCCCGGTGTGCCTTTGATTAACATATTTAAGCACTTGATTACAAATAATCACAGAACATTTATATATAGAGAGGTTCATTGCATAAAATGAATTGCTCACACAATGACAGCCTATGCCTTCTTTACAAATAACAAAATAATAAACATGATAACAGTGGCCAAGAAATTTTTTAGCAGTTTATTCAATGACGCGAGAAGGGCAGATAAAAATTCTTGCGCCTGCTTCATACATGCTCTTTTGCCACTCTAGCCGTGAAACGCATCATCATTCGGTTGGTCACGGAAACGCTAATCTACGGGGCTTTCATTGTTTCAGAACATTCATACAAGCTCGTGGCAATACCAAGCACGGCTCCAAGCAATTTCTAAATCGCGTCACAAAGGCTTATTCACAGCACTCCACATAACTGTGGAGTGCGTGGCCGTGTGGACGGTGCAGCCGAAGCGTGAAGCACTTGGCAGTGGCGTTCAGTGACGATTCGCGGTAGCTATGATGACGAAAAATCAGCGCATTGTGTGCTTGGTATCGCATTTTTGAGTGACGACGCACAATACTGTTAGCCGCTGTTCCGAGCAATCCTTGGCAGTGGAGGGGGAGGGGGTTCAGTCTACCTAAATAATTGAGAAAGAAGTTATTGATGCAATAGCCACGTACTGCCTCTTCAAAGCCCCTCGTGAAATGCAGCCGCTCCGCCATGTTTGCGATGAAAACCACGATTTCCCTAGGTATAGGACGTGAAGTCCTTAGCTCGCTATCCGTGCTTCCGGCACCTTCCGGCGCGCAGCCACACCGGCACTGGCCTGAGGCCCCGTGCTTTGTTCGTTGTACGACTGGCATGGCAGTTCGCACTTGGCTAGGCGCTGCGCCGTGCTCCCTACCGGGCTGTGTAAAACAGGCACCTTCTTCTAACCACCACCACCATTCACTCGTGTGCGGTTGCGACGATGTCAGGTCAGCAGAGCTACACAGCAGACTTCCAAGTGCCAAATACTTTTTTGCCGAGGACTAACAAATGTGCCGCGCAGCGCGAGTTTGATTAGGGATTGGCGTAAGCAGCAAGACTGTCTGTTCGAGTGCAAAGAACGGCGTGGCGTTATGCTTTTCGCAACCCAGCAATCGGCAGCGAGGACGTCGTCATTTGGGAAGCCGTGGATGCTTGCAAAGAATGTGATAAGGACATCATTTTGCACATCTGACAAGATGACTGCCCCAACAGCAATTAGGGCATTAAGTTATGTAAATAAAGGTGTGTGATGTTTTAGTTTCTAAATAAAAAATAATAAACACGGGCCGACCTATATGTGAATATATATACATTTTTTCTCGTAGAACACTATAAGTAGCGGTCGACCTATATTCGTACCTGACATATTTTCGAATAAATACAGTAATTTTTATTCCACACTTGGAAGAATCGGTGCTTCATACACTCTTCGCATTCATCCAAGCCTTTCTTTATTCGTAGCTGTGATGGACTTGCCTTTGGCGACAGGCGTAATTGTGTTTTGCCGCCATATTTCAAATTGACGCGCTGAACTATTTTCTCCCATTTTGGCACAAAAAAAAAAACATCACAAAAAAACAAGAGAGGGGGAGGGATCCTAAACGCAAGCGCGAACATCGGCGCTGCGGTCTCATAGTGGCTTGGAGTGGCCGAACCCACAAGGATAAAGGTTTCTTCTAAGGTGAGCTTTTCCAAGGTGGAGCGCAAATGCTCCCAAAATTTCGAGTCGTAAAACAACTAGCAACGAAATCAATTTCCTTCAATACAACTCGCGTATGTCTTCACACGTGACCGATTGGGACGGCCAGCTGGCTGCCACGAAAGCGCGAGTCAAAGGCCAAGTTCATGGATTCTGCATCCCGCAGATTTCCGCTACCGGGGAGGGGGGGCTGAATGCAGATTTCCGCTACCGGGGAGGGGGGGGGGCTGAATTATTTGTCTTATATTCCCCCCCCCCCAGCAAAACAAGAGGGGGTTGGATGTCTCAATTGCAAGCGCCAACATCACCATTGGCCGAACACATGGTTTCCCACTAAGGTGAGAGTGTCAAAGGATGAACACAACCAGCAGAATCTATCTCCGTCAAAATAACTCATGACGTACGTCTTCCTGGGACACCTGTGAACTGGCTGCCGCTCCATCTGGCAGAGCTTTGTGCCAACTGCAAGCTAGAAAGAAGTTCGACAGGACTGCAAAATCTAAACCAAGTCCAGTGTCGAGGGACACAACAGTGCCAATGGCATTTTGCGGCCACGTTTGTGCCACATACTGTCGTACATAATGGCAATGTCACCCCGCTAAGCTTCCTCACTGTGAGCTCCTTCGACCTCGCAAGATTGGCACTGACATCCATTGCCGTATCACGAAATTTTGGGCTGTGAATGACGTTTGATGCGTTGGCTTTTGCAAGCCAACCACAACTGCCGCAAATCGGACCAGCTGCTCGTAGCCTGTTCCTACAGAGCGCAGCGCCACAATGGCTTTCGTGACGGAGATAAATACACGAGAAAAGTATTGTTCAGCTGCGCTGCTTGACAAGACATGAACCTTGCAAGAAGGCTTCACAGCACATACAGGCGCGCAGCGGCCAATGGCGGCCCCCGATCCGTACCACATGATAAACTAGTCGTGGCACTCGAAAAATGCGGAAAAGCATGCTTCTTGCGCCGCGTCAGCGAGACAAACTGTCGTTATTTGAAGAGTGAGGCTCGACTCTTCGCCTCATGCAATTGACGATGGCGAGCGGCGGCGCATTATTGGTGGCAAGGTGCTCGAAGACTGCACACTTTGGGCCTTTGAGCAGGCACCTTGTGCTCTTTAGACGCAATTTTAGAGCAGCTTTAGTTAAGTCTCGACATGTTTTTTTTTTTTTTTCAGGACAGTAGAGGTACTAATCTTATCAAAACACGCGAAAATAAAAAAAAAACGGTAATTTTAAAGAAAACTCGCGTTTTTTATGTGCATCTGCCATTGAGAAAGAATAGTTTTGTCATAAGTATCGTGTTAAAAATACGAATACACATTTATAACAAAATTTTGATATATCGAAGTACTTTTATGGCAGATGTAACTGTTATAAAGAGGCTTTAGTGTATTGAAATATTTAAAAATTACACCAGTGAGCACACTGAGGGGGACTGTCAAAAAAGTCAATCTGAAAAAAATTGTGAATCTGAGGTTCGCTACTACCAGATTTGACTATCAAGAATCAACTCACTAATCAGCCATTCGGTACACACAATGCATCAAGCCTCACGAGACCTCTCTGCAGAGCTACAGGTTCTCACCGACAATGCCTTCTTTGAAATGCAGTACATCTTGTGTCACCATTGCACAAACAATGTAGAGCAATTTCAATACCCTTAATGTCTTCTGACTAACCTTTCGTTGAAACAGCGCAACGCCATTTGCCACCATCCCAATTTTGTTTTTTCTGTGGCCACCTCCCAAAAATGCGGCATAGTCATGATCACCATGCCAGTAAGATAAGTGCAATTATGATGCAACAAAAGAACATTACAATATCAAATTTTGGTGAAAGTTTAGAGATACAATCATGTGAGTTAATCAGTAATGTTAAGTCGTTTTAAGGAAGAAAAATCCTTACCAGTCATCTGAAGAGGGTTCCCACCAGCGCCAAGGCCCTTTCCTATTCCCTGAAGCCCAGCTGTAAAATGACAACGGAGCTATTTTGTGAACTCACTTGACATGGGCGTGCTATGCATACATTTTTCTGAATATTTTTTTTAGCCATGTCTTATATGATGAAAAAAAAAAATAATAATGCATCATACTTTGGAGAGCTGGCACAGAAAGTTCAAGGCAGTGATAGACAAACTAAAATCAAAAGCCGAAAAATGCTAAGCAAGGTGAACAATAAGACGATCTTTCCAAGTACTAGATAATTAAGCCAGCATTTTTCTCATGAGATATGCATTAGAAATAGATTTTAACTGAACTACAGTCGACTCCCGGTAATTCGAAGTCGCTTAATTGGAAGTTTCGGTTAATTAGAAATGAGCAAGTGGTCCCATCAGTTTTGCATGCAATCGTATGGAAAAAAATGCTCGATAATTCGAAGTTAAAAACCCACAATATTGGTTAATTAGAAGTTTTTTCAATCGACAGTCTCGTCGCGACCGTAATTTTACAGTAAAATGGGGAACTTTTCATATGCCAAAACATCTGCCGGACCGCGCTGGTGTCTTCGCCATCACTACTGTCCGCAGCGCCACAGATCTTGAAGCGGCAATCTTTTTAACGCTGGCGAATCGCATCGGCGGCATCGACTGACTCTTTAGTTGGCTTTTGTCGAGACTCGAGTGTGTCACCGCGTCACCCGCGCGCTGGGTTGATTCCACACGTGTTTCCGCGCTTCTGATTTTGAGTGTTGTGGTGGTGACGTACGTTTGATAATGGCAACTTGTGGCCCTTACCGAACGCTAGACCTAGCGACGAAAGTCGAAGTCTTGAAGGAAGTTGATCAGGGATGCACCGCCAAACAAGACATTGCAAGAAAGTACGGCATTAAGCCTAACACGCTGTCGACTTTCATAAAGAATAAGCGCTCAATATTAGATGTGTTTGAAAGTGAAAAATTCAAGACATCGCGGAAGCGGATGCGCACTGGCGCCTACCCCGAGTTGAAGGAAGCACTGCTGATTTGGATCAGAGAGGCACGAAACAACAAACTTTTTCTCAGTGGTGAAGTCGTCACGGCAAAAGCGTCATCGCTTGCTGAAATGTTGGACATCAACGACTTCGCTGCTTCAGATGGGTGGCTTACGCGTTTCAAACATCGCCACGACTTGATTTTTAAAAGCGTGTGTGGGGAGAAGGCGTCAGTCGATGAGGAAGCGTGCCTGACATGGAAAGCGGGCAAGCTTCGCGAGCACCTCGAAGAATACCGGCCTGCAGACATTTTTAATGCAGACGAGACTGCGCTTTTTTTATCGGCTGCTACCGGACAAGACCCTGACATTTAAAGACGACGACTGTTCTGGAGGCAAAAAAAGCAAAGAGAGAGTGTCAGTGCTAGTCGCGGCGAACATGACTGGCACAGAACGGTGTCGCCTGCTTGTGATCGGGAAGGCTGCCAAGCCTAGGTGCTTTAAAGGCGTGAAGACGCTTCCTGTGGATTATGCCTCGAACAGAAAGGCGTGGATGACATTTGATATATTTAAGGACTGGATCACCAAACTCGACCGCAAGTTCGCGCAATCAAGCCGTAAGGTGTTGTTCCTTGTGGACCAATGTAGTGCCCACATGAACGTACCTGCCTTGAGTGCCATCCGTCTTGTGTACCTGCCTGCAAACACGACGTCCGTGTTGCAGCCCATGGACCAGGGCATAATAAAAAATGTGAAGGTATTGTATAGGCAGCATCTCGTCGAGCGCATGCTTTTGTGCATAGACAACTCGTTGCAATAAGAGGCGAGTTTGCTTAGTGCCATCAACATGCTAGCGCGAGCTTGGACCCGCGTGAAAGAAGAAACCATCGCCAATTGTTTCCGGGCCTGTGGTTTCATGGAAAACTCGGGGGATGCTTCTCCTTGTGCGCCAGTGGAAGTGCAAACAAATGAGCTCAACGACGGTAGCTTTTGCGCCGCTCTCGGTGACGTCCGTTTTGACGAGTATGGCGCTGTGGACAGCAAAGTCGAAACATGCGGTCCACTAACGGACAGCGAAATCGTGCAGATGGTTCGGCCCCATGACAGCATTCCTGAAAATGACGATGATGACGACGACATCGGAAATGAGCCACCACCGAGGGCTGCCGATGTAGCTGCGGGTCTTGCTCGTGCGCAGCGGTTTTTTGTTGGAGAACACAACGCCGAATAAGCACTTCGACACGTGTATTCCTTACAAAACTTGCTAGCCACAGCCAGATTCGGCAAGCAGAAGATGACAGACTATTTTTCCTAAAAACTGTCGCGCTTTTAATCTAATAAAAGTGCCGTTTTTAGTGCTTTTTGCTTAATTCGAAGTTTTTTGCGGTTCCCGTGAACTTCGTATTAACGGGAGTCGACTGTAGCAACCACCAGAAGGCAAGGCTACTGATCACTTTAGGTAGAGTGCACAAAGTCTGCCAGCCACACCCCCACTGAAACAGAAATCAATTGCAAGATGAAGAAACTTACTGGGAAGTTTTGATGGGAGTCCTCCATCAAGATCTTCATTGTATTTGTCCATGCGGACACTCATTGCCCGGTTGTACAACTTCTGACCGTTCAACATAGCTGAAAGTCGACAGTCAGGGAATAGTACTTCACAATCAAATTCAAAACTTAAGCCATGGACTGACCAGTCCCCTATATACAAAATGTGACATTGCACAGGCACTCTGCATAAACAGCCAATGCTACGGATCTAGGCTTGGGCAAATATTTGAAGGAATAGTACAGTATTTGAATTCACTTAGACTGAAATTTCAATTATTGAAAATTTCGAAGTACCGTAATTACTCGAATCTAATGCGCACATTTTTTCCGGTTAAGCGAGTTAATAAATCGCATGCGCGTTAGAATCGAGTACGAAAAAAAAAATGAATACGGTCATTCTATTAGTACGGTAGCACCGGAATACATGATAGATCAAGTAGAGCTGCCTACACCGCTCTCAGATGGTGCTCTAATTTGAATAATCTTTGGTCATTTTGTAACAATCATACAGGTTGCGTCCCATGCAGATTAAATTTTTTTTAACACCAGCACAATAAATTTTATGCATGATGAAAATAGCGAGAAACACGAAAAAAATTCAATACAGAGATGCATTGCAAAATAAGGATACAGATTGCTTGGACAGCTTCAATGGGGTGTTCAAACTCAACAATTCCGTGGCCCTTGCTGTTCCCTTCCTTATCAGTCCTGAGGTCTACGTTTGAAACACGGCCTGCAATCCTGAACACCTCCTGAAGCTTTTTCGCAGTCACCTTGTAATCAAGCTGAAAAAATGAAGATAATAAAAATTTGCAATTAAGTAATTGCAACACACCACTGTGGCAAGTCACCTTTACAAAGTTGTGACTACAATGTTCATTCAAACTTTAAAAGATGCACATTAATTCAGCCACATAAAGACTTTTTAAATTAAATTAGCATACACCAAACATGTTTCCTGAGACTGTAAAGTTAGCAGGGGTCACTTACATTGGCCACAAACACTCTGTTTGAGAGGGGTCCCACAATTCCGAGAGAGTCGAGGAACTGGGGGCTCAGTCCGTAAGTGTTGAAACCTACGCCGCCACCGCCACCACCTCCGCGGCCATATCCGTCACGGTCATCCCGTCCGCGGTCATCCATCATGCGATCACCACCAGATCGTCCCCGCGGAATTGGACGACCAAAGCGGTCACGTTCAACGTCAAAATCCTGCATAATGAACAGTAAGTAGCGGTTAGAAAAAGGCAAGCAAATGCTTATTAAATCGCAGTGCTGGATGGTAGGCAGAAATGACAAACAGAACATTTGACACTGTATTTACTCACATAATCCTTGCACTTCTTTTTTCTCGCAGAAAACCGATGCAAAGTTAGAGGGGTGCAAGAATTTCACAACAAAAATTTCTCGCTAATGAGTTTGAGTGGGGAAAAAAAAATGAAGTGCCCGCAAATCCGGATTCTCATACTAGCAACTTCTCAAGCTATGAGAAGTACTATTCAAGACTTACCTTAACAATCAAACTGCAGGTTCAGCACAAGGTAAGATTCATTTGAGACACAAATTCAAGACTTACCTTAACAATCAAACTGCAGGTTCAGCACAAGGTAAGATTTATTTGAGACACAAAAGCTGCAAGCAAATAGTAGACAGCTTTGGAATACTGTATGTCATGTACCTTTGCGAGCATAGTGTTAGCATTCGTCCCTGGAGTCTGCAAAAGGTTAGCGTATAACGTCAACCTTGGGCTGTTGGCTGTCTAAAACGAAATCTGCAGTTACCTTTTGACGAAAGAAGTTTTACCGTCCATCCTGATTTTAAACACACCAAACGACCAGTGCATCTTGGTGGCTTTCATTTGCCCTTAGTGAACAATAGTAAACACAAAGCTCGTCTCCAATGCGCCTACTGGCGGATCCTTTTGCCGTTGTTCAGTGCATGATCATATACTTAGAAATTTTGGCGCAACCTCGACTCACGCAAACACTCACACAAGCACACACACTTACACCAGAGCAACACACCCGACACGCAGCGCTCACTACCAACTGTTTATTGCTCCTATCTGACCTTCTTAAATACGTACATCGAAATGCGCAAAGGCACAAACTAACAGAACTGCGCCAGTAGAAAACCAACATGGCGTCACCACACCACTAGGAACAAGTAAAAAGTAAAAAAAAGTAAAAAAAGGGGGGGGTTAACACGAAAAGGAGATATAATCGCTAAACCCTCGCATCAAGGAAAGATATTTCTTGTTGATGCAACACCAAAGATGGCTCGCTGACACATATATCTTTATTCTTTTCTATATAATATGCTTCTAACAGCAAACGTGCTGATAAATTTGAGCTTCTCCCAAGAATCCTTGTATCCGAAAATCGTGGTTCACACCCACATGCGGCAATATGCGACACAAGATGTGCGTACTTATCCTCGTTTTTCTTAACCTTTAGCGCATGCTCCCTAAGCCGGTCATTGAGGCATCGCTCGGTAATGCCAATGTACACGTTACCGCAGGAAAAAGGAATGGAGTATACAACTCCCATGGAACATTTTACGAAGGCTTTCTCATGTTTTTTCACGCAACCGCGTCTCTTGCCATTGCAAATACGCGGACATAACTTGGCGAGCTTTTCTGGCGCAGAAAAGACCACAGCCACACCATGCCTTGCAGCAACCTTCTTAATATTATGGGAGAGCTTGTGCACGTAAGGCACGACTTGAAGCTTGGAACCCGAAGGATCCCAAGTAGCTCTATCCCTTTGTGTTCCACGTTTCATCTTCTGCAGTAGTGACTCGGCGACCGCGTTTAGGACCGACGAAGGGAAGCCCGCCGCCGTCAATCGGCTGATCTGTTCATAAAAACTAGTACGCATGTGGTGTGGACACGACTTAATCAACGAGGATTCTAGACATAGCGAAGCAATACCTCTTTTAACTAATTTCGAGTGTGCAGAATCATACGGCAACAGCCCCTTCTTCACTCTAGGCCGGTACACCCAACAAAAGTGTTCACTACCCCACAGTAGCTTGAGGTCTAAAAACTGGAGACAAGCCTCTGTGGGTACCTCGGTAGTGAACCTAAGTCCGCGTCCATGATCTTTAAAAACACTAAGCACATGTTCACAATAAGAACGCTGCACTTCATATGATACCTCATCCGCACACACACTCACTGATGTACAGGCGTCTACTTGAAAATCTAAAAAGTAATTGGGGGGTGTATATGGCCCCCGCTTGTCTAAAAGAATTAAAAAATCGTCAACATATCTAAAAATCTTCAAAACCTTATTCCCCCTTAAAAATTTATCCAACGTCCTATCTACATCTGCTAAAAAAATATCAGTAAGAACAGGGGCGACACAAGAACCTATACAGATGCCTTGTCGTTGTAGATAGGGCTTGTCGTTAAATGTAGATAGGGCTTGTCGTTAAAAAGGAATGGAGTTGTATACTCCATTCCTTTTTCCTGCGGTAACGTGTACATTGGCATTACCGAGCGATGCCTCAATGACCGGCTTAGGGAGCATGCGCTAAAGGTTAAGAAAAACGAGGATAAGTACGCACATCTTGTGTCGCATATTGCCGCATGTGGGTGTGAACCACGATTTTCGGATACAAGGATTCTTGGGAGAAGCTCAAATTTATCAGCACGTTTGCTGTTAGAAGCATATTATATAGAAAAGAATAAAGATATATGTGTCAGCGAGCCATCTTTGGTGTTGCATCAACAAGAAATATCTTTCCTTGATGCGAGGGTTTAGCGATTATATCTCCTTTTCGTGTTAACCCCCCCTTTTTTTACTTTTTTTTACTTTTTACTTGTTCCTAGTGGTGTGGTGACGCCATGTTGGTTTTCTACTGGCGCAGTTCTGTTAGTTTGTGCCTTTGCGCATTTCGATGTACGTATTTAAGAAGGTCAGATAGGAGCAATAAACAGTTGGTAGTGAGCGCTGCGTGTCGGGTGTGTTGCTCTGGTGTAAGTGTGTGTGCTTGTGTGAGTGTTTGCGTGAGTCGAGGTTGCGCCAAAATTTCTAAGTATATGATGTATAACCAACTAGCCCAACAACAAGTTTTATCAGTGCATGATCAATCACTTTCAACTTGAAAACAGCCGTGTAATCACCCCATAATGCACAGAACAGACACAATGTGCACCAACACACTGCAACGCACACAAGACACTTTGGCTTGGCTCCGATTGGGGCTCCGTACATAGATAGTACGCATAATGCTTTAGAGATAGCGCCAGGCTGTTGTTGGGCATTTTTGTTGGGCAATGTGGGGCGTTCGAGGATTACGCGAGTAAACACGGTATATCACTAATAGTCAAAACCTAATATACAGACTGCTGACCTGTCACAATGGATCTTTTTCGTAACTTTAAATCTAGCTTTCATGCTCTGGAGTTTGCCGAACTAATGGCAGCTAGCCACTTGCAACAAACAGCGTAATCATGCTCAGTTTGCATAATAGACAAGCCTCAGCTTGTGCAACTAGGACCTCATCCCCACTTGTACCAATTACAAATTACGCAATTACGAATGCCACAATTAGGACAAATATGCAACTAAGGGAAGCTCGTTTGCAGATTGTATTGATTGATATGCGGGGTCCCAAAAACACCATATGATTATGAGATACGCCGTAGTGGAGGACTATAAAAATTTCGACCATCTGGAGTTCTTTAATGTGCGACCAAATCTGAGCACAAGGGCCTACAGCACTTCACCTCCATCAAAAAGCACCCGTCGCCGCCAAGATTCGATCTCTCGACCTGCGGGTCAACGCTGGGTGCCTTACCCCCGAATGCAGAGATGTTACTTGGCTCGCGACTTCAACTTAACTTGAGCAAGTCGACGCGAAGCAAGCAGCGGACTTCAAAACGCCCAAGTCAGCCTTCGCGTTTCATAGATGCTCAGGCTGTCTTGCTTGGTCAAGTCAAGAACGAGCTTCAAAGCAAAACACGCTGCTCGCCTGCTAACGAGGGTAATAATGAAGTTGTTCGCGTAAGGCATGCATTACATCAAAAAAAGACCGTACGTTTTAAAATAACTATAAAAACGAAGGGCCACAAGCATATTCTTGCCATTTTACGGCTAACGAGCGGCACGTAGTGATTGCCGCCACAGCGATGCGCAGTGTTGCTTCTGCAGAGCGTTCGTTGCCCGCTGGTTTTAGTGGCCACCCAAATGCGGCGCGTTTCTCCATGGTTACTTGTTTGGAGGCGAAGCAAGCGTCGCGTTGGGTTCTTTCGTCGGTTTTTTTTTTTTTCCAATCTAACGTCACGGCATGTATTTGGGCTGACCGGGCTCACGAGGTGATGCGATTTTCACAGTATTTGCCTTTCCGTTCACCTGTGTGCATGCCTGTAGTGGGCTAGGTCGCAATTATGAAAAAAAAAAAAACAAGTTCTGGGAACAAATGTGATTCGTATCCTTTTGTTGAGCTTGGTAAACAAGAGAAAAAGTGGGGGTCAGGGCATTGCCCTCAGCAGAATTCTGTCTCGCGGGGTGCAGCAGTGTCGCGCTGCATGATGGTGAAGCGGATAAAAAGAACCCGTGATAGGGGCACCTCTTTTTTATGTGTGTGAAATTTTACGTAGTGTTGTGCTACAAGCCATGCCTTTCTGAGCGAAAAACAGCGCCCTAGACGGGACGAAAGGATAGACGAGGCACACGGACACAGCACCTAGTCGATTTTTTTTTTACCGAACGAGACGGAAAATGTCGTCGTGTTATAGAAAAACAGAAATAGCCTTTGCGGTTACGGAACACTTCGGCGTTGTCGACACCGGGGCTATTAATACGCACGTGTGTGTAGTCAACACAACCTGTAACGCAAGGGAACTCAGCCACTTCATAACAGTCCGCCGGCTGCGGAAAGCGCACCAGCATCGCGTACAGGTGCTTTGCGATGAGTAGCGTAACTTTTCCGACTGCACGGCACACTGTCGACTACGGAATGCGGACGAAATTTCTGGTGACAGGTTGGAATGTGCCAGCGCTGTAAAACCTGAGAGCCACCAGTGACTGTAACACTGGATGCACGGGCTGTCTTCGGTTCTCCCCGCTTTCACGGAGCGGCAACATAACGAGCAGCTGCCCCACGGCGTTCTTCATGAATCTGTACCTAGCGTGGAATTGTTGCTTGTCGTACAACTTCATCGGATTTCCTTGGTCACGTAAAGCGGTTCCAAGAATCTTCGGCAGGCAGTGCGCCTCAAAAAATGCTACGCTTATGGCGAGGCAAGCAAA
The DNA here is from genome assembly GCF_043290135.1 of Rhipicephalus microplus. NCBI lineage: Eukaryota > Metazoa > Arthropoda > Arachnida > Ixodida > Ixodidae > Rhipicephalus > Rhipicephalus microplus. The sequence goes on along the minus strand of NC_134700.1, from coordinate 264,284,716 downwards.
CTCAAAAGCGGCCACCTTTCACGCGACGTCCATTCGAGAGGTGGCCATGTTGGAATGACGCGTGAAGTCGCTTTCAAGCTAGCCCCGCAGCTGACTTGAAACTTGTCCTGACTTCGACCGAGCCAAGTCGCCTTCAAGTCATCCGCAAGTTCGAGAACGATTTATGGCGACCGGCAAGACTGTCTTGAGTCAAGAACGAGTCAAGTACGAGTCAAGTAACATCTCTGCATTCGGGGGTTAGCTACTAGACTATCATGGCGGGGCACTTGAAGACTATAAAAATGGTCTATACAATTATACATAGGCAATAGTACGTGGGGTTTTACATGCCGATACCACAATTACGAGGCACGTCGAAATGAAGGGCTTCGAAAATTTTGACAATCTCTTGTTTACAGCGCGCTAATATAACCCGGTACACGGGCCTCGAGCATTTTACCTCCCATCGAATACAATCATACATCGACTTTTTCAGCAAGTTAGAAGGCATGGTTCGAAGATATTCAAGTTTTGAAGCTGGTGCACGAAACACCGATGATCAGAGCAAGCCAACTCAATCATTTAATACAAAGCGTTCAAATGTGCCGCTCTTACCTCCTTGACCACGAGAAATCGGCCCTTCATCTCGTATCTGTGAAGCACCTCAATTGCCTTTGGCACCGACGCTTTGTCCTTGAGTTCCACAATCCTGCATTAAAAAAAAGGGAGGGGGGGGGGGGGGGCACTGAACACGTAGGCACATCCCATGATATGGACTAAAATCAGAGGAAGATGGGCGACAGTGCAGGTGCACAAATGGAACAACTGATGCCTATAGTAATGCCCTGCCTGCTGCATTGATTTTTCTTTGCCAGCAGAGACAAAGAAACTTCAACTGGTTCGTTCTATAATGACATTTCTACAAGTGTGGGCACACGAATTCGCAACTTCCAGATAGGCAGCCACGCACCGCAATTACTGCAACACCACAGTACACACAAACACACACAAGTGCAACAAAGGAGCAGAACATTATGGGATAAAAGCACTAGTCCAAGGGAACACATAAGTTGCATGAGCCTATCCTAGAACAATTAGCATCGGCAATTAGCTGGCATTTATGGCATGTCGAGCTGGCTGTAAAGACTTCTCAATGTAGCACCATAGCAAGACAGTAGCAGCAAGGAAATGAACCGATTACCTCACCCTCAGCAGAATTCGACAGCCAAAGTCTTCGGAAGCATAGCTAACGAGGATCGAAGCTATACAAAGCAGTACTCACCCACATCCCCGGAACTTGCCAGTCTCATCTTCAAACAGCTCGACGTAGGAGACATCACCAACTGAGAAAAGAAAAGCCGCCAACTCTATAAATGACATTGCTACAAGTGTGGGCACACGAACTCGCAACTTTCAGATAGGCAGCCAGGCACCGCAATTACAGCAACACCACAGTACAAACACATGGGTAATCACTCTCATACTCATGCCTTTGAAACGAGTGAGTGCTTTCATGAGCAAAAACGGCCCACTATAAGAATGCCAGTGTGAGTGCCAGAAGCACTCACACTGGTGCTCAGTCATGGTGGTAAAAGCTACGTGCTACACAACGCTAGTGATTAACCCCACACAATTTGAAATTTATGAAAAAATAAACATGTGAATTACCAAAATTAGGATAAATGAGATATGCAAGGCATATTCATGTGAAGTAAGCACTTCCGAGGATGACGCCACTTTCAAAGTATGCAGCTCCTCGAAATAATGATTTGTGGGGTTTAACGTCCCAAAACCACGCCGTAGTGGAGGGCTCCGGAAATTTCGACCACCTGGGGTTCTTTAACATGCACCAAACTCTGTCCTCTAAATGATTCTCAAGTTTTTTCAGCTTCAACTGAAATATTTCAATATTAGAACAAAAGTACATGTTACTGTAAATGAAACAGTTACCTCAGCCGTGATGCCAGTTTTATAATTTTGGCTACTTGTAGCATGACTGGCTCACTTGCACTAAGAATTATAAAGTAGAACAGTGATATGCAGTCAAAAATGCATCTTGAAGTTTCCTGTATGTGTCCCTTCCAGATTAATCTAGCTAGATCAGTATATTTGTGATATATGCAGTAACATGCAATTCTGGTATGGCTGACGATCAGTCTGACGAATTCCAACTAAAGTAACGCAAGGTTCAGAATTGTAGGGAACCAACATTAATCCCCTTCAGACATGATACACACTTGGGTCTTATTTCTCTGCATACGGCTGCCACAAATGTAATTGCGCAAATATTCACCCTGTTTTAATGCAGTTGGTTAATACAAAACAGCCGCACCTTTATCCCGAAACAGGTCCTTGATGTCAGTCCATTTGCAATCAAAAGGCACGTTGGCAACGTACACACGCCGGTCAGAAGGTGCACGAGACCTCTGCCTGTCAGGCCGAGAGTCCGACCTTCGTCGGTTGCGGCTTGAATCGCGGTCCCTGTCATAGTCTACTGGCGACCGAGAACGTGACCTGTAGTAACTGCTGCAAAAAAAGAAGCACACAATGTATAAACTTTCGTACTCAAAGGAAGTAACATGCACATGTGATTCTTGATTTTCTATCCCTGCATTTCGGGTGCCCCGCATTGTCAAAGCGGCTCAAGATTACCGCTTGCTACTGTGGCGAATACCTCCTCATGGTCCAACGAGTGCCATTCACAAGAAAAAATAAAGTGTTGGGTGCGTTGTACTACTTGATTTCTCTATTTCTCAATTGAACTGAGGCCCATTGTTAAGTACCCTTTCATGGAGCAAGGTTGCTCACACTAGGTCTCCCTTAAAAGTCTCGAAGTTACTTTTATGAATATTTTGTCCACACCAGAAGCAAGCTCATCAATTTATATATAGGAGGTAGCATCGTGAAGTCATCTGCAAGGAGCATCAGTGCGGCTATTGCAAGCACGTCTGATGTTGATATTTTTCTCAGAAATCAGGTTTTGGAGGAGCAGCACCACAAAACATCAGGCTGTCATAGATCAGATTGCTAGCTAGCACGGCTATGGTGGCACACTCTCTGTCGGGAAGAGCTCAGTGAATACCTCCTATAGTTCTCCGAGTATTTCAAGCCTGCATCTCTTCTTGTGGGTTAAATGTTATCTGGAGTGTGTAGTCACGAGAGTCAAATATAAAATACACTTTTTCATCAAGACTGCCGCTATTGTCTTATACAGCTGCTTTGCTATGAGGCAGGCCTTGTAGAGTTCTTATACCTTAAAGGGGGTACTGACACAAAAACGTTGGCTCCTTGTTTTTTTGCTGCAATGTGTTGCTGGGGGCCTGTTAGGTATAACATGACACAACGTTTGCTGTGGCAAATGACAGATAATTACAGGCCCTTCATTATCAACCAGTTTCAGTTTGAGAGAGCCCCAGAAAAGTGAAGCCACCGGGTGCCACTATCGCCACCTAGCATGAGCAGCTTCGACCATGTCAGCACACAGAACTGCGACACATTTCGGCATGGTCCACATCAAGAATTATGTTCGAATAAGAAACGGGACCACAGTGTCGCCAAACAAAACTTTCAAAGCGTTTGCTACAGCTATGCACTCACGACCAGCCGTTGAGAAGTATAGACTGCAGGAACAAGCATCACCATAACTTGTTTTATTGACTGCAGTGAGCTGACATGAGGGAAGCAGGGGTCCCCAAAGGGTCTCCTTCGAAGGTGTCAATGGCACGATAGTGTGGAGCAATCACGCAAACTTAAAAATTAATTCAAAATACCTTCCAAGCTATATTCACTGTTGATATTTTGAAAACAATATATGTATGTTTTTGGGAATCCACCCTGCAGGCTATCTCTGCCGCAAAATTTTGTGTCAGTACCCCTTTATTGATGATGGGTTGACTGCATATTTCTCTTTCAGTATTAAATAATTAGCCCGGGAAAAATTTCTTTGGATAAACAAAATAGACCAATAATTGGTGCTGGCTAACAACATAAGCAGTTATTTTGTAGGTGCACAAGTATATATGTGCAAGAAGGTGCATGCCCCTCGACCACGTCCCTCCACTTGCAAGATGCATCGTGCAACAATTTGTGCCCTCCTGGACCAAGTGATGTGCGACGTACCTATGTCCCGTGAAGGGCTTTACGTTGGGCACTGGGTCAACAACTAGCTCCCAGAGCACAAGAACAACCCCAAGGCCAAAACCATACTAGTAGCGATTTGGCTATTTTGTGCCGACTGTGGCTGCAAACCCAATTCCGATCAGACTCCCACCTAGAGCAGATATCACGATAGCCGTGCCCAAAAACTTTACAAAGCACTTGCAATTCATACCATTGGGCCGTCATGTGTAATAAATGTACTATGGGTCATACTAAACTACGAAGAAAATTGATTATCTTTTCACATGATCATTACATCGTCATGTAATAGTTGGGACGCATGCATTAAGCTCCCCCCCTACTCTTTTTATTCAGTTTACCTAGAAGCATATATATTTGCACACCTATGAAATAAAAGCTCATGTTGTTAGCCAGCATCAAGTCATGTCAGTCTTTTTTTGTCCCACGTATCTGAGCGAACTTGCTTTATTATGAAGCCAAGAACACGAGCTCAAGTTTGTACTTTTATAAAAGTAGTCCAAGGCTGTGGGTCCAGTAATAGTTTCCAGAGTTTGAAACGAAATTAAAGAAAATGAGACTGAAGCACATAATGGAACTATGCAGATCAGCACAATTATTAGAATATAAGATATAGAACATTTAAGCCTTATAAGCTGACCCATTAAGCTGACAAAGTTATGTGTAAATTTTAGTTCCTGAAAAAAATTACACGGCAAACATGCAGGTATGAAGGGAACAGCCAAACGACAAATTAAAAAGTAGAGTTAAACACTGGAGAACTCGGCAAAAGAAGCTACCCTGATGAGCTAAAAAATTGTCTTGCACGGGGAAGAAAATATGACTGATTAACACAACTGTAATCTGTCATTATCAGCTATTAGCGTTTACGCCTTGTCAGCGAGTTAAGGAATCGGTCGACTCGTTTCCCGGCAACAGCTCAAATTGTGACGACAAACGCAATCCGTGGTCGGCAACTTAGCGCAGTCTCCAATTCTTCGCCGTAGGTTTAACGAAATGTTTACGGCGCAATTTGAGAAGCTGGAAAAAAAGCAGCAAGGAGGCAGGATAGCACGCATTGTTCTTTTCCCATAAATTCTCAGTTCGCACCGCGAATACTTCGTTAGGCCACGCCGTGGTTAAGCGATTCCCCAATCCAAACAACGCAATAATTTACGTCGGCAAACCTCGACCTTGAACAGTTCGCCCACAAGACGAGCGATGCAAAACAACAAGCAAAGGCGTTCGCAAAAAATCTGTGCATGGCAACCATGGCTGCATTCAAGGCGTCATCGGTGCGGCAATAGAGAACGCCCCACTTCGCGCGAAACAAGAGCTTCCCGACATCACGATTCGTTTTATTGGTTTTCCTCCGCATCGAAACGAAACGAATGGAAGGCGATGCGGGCTAACAGGGCGAGCGCCACGAACGCTCCTGAAGAGTGCGTAACAAGCTCACGAGCCACGTTTTCAAAGAGCTTCAAAGAGCCTACCCAACTTCTCAAGAACCCCGCAGGATGCGACACGTCAGCGCTGCTACATGCGTTCTCCGCGAGTGGCCAATGATTTAAACGCTCGTATTTTACTCATCGCGACGTCAGCGCACGAAAAACGGCAAGATTCCAGCGCACACAGATGGCCTTAAAATGGCGCCACGTTTTCCCATTGTTCCATCGGAAAGCCTTCAACACGAGCGCCGGCGGAACCGGTCTGGATCCAACAAAAAGAAAAATCGAACGGCCTTAATTACACAACTCAAACGTAACCCCGCGTAACAAGCTTAACAAGTACGGCCAGTCGGAGCAATGCGACAGGAAAGATGCGGCATATTCAATAAATACCGGTTCATTCTCGGTGCAGCTTCGCTGGGAGCCGGCATCAGCGGGTAGGACTAACGATAAAAAGTCGAACTGCGCGTGCGCACAAGGGGTCGCTCGTGAGAGGCGCCAAGACCAGAGAACAAACCTCGCTCAATCCACGTAAAAATTAATTGGTTACAAGGCACCTAAATAAAAACCAAAGAACGCGAGAAGCAGCTTAGACTATTCCGGCAATCGCGGAAGCATCACCAGTTTTGCTCGCAGGCAGGTTCTTACGATTCTTTGCATTCCAAGAAACTGCGGTCTCGGGGCAATGTGCGGCATTTGTACTTATATATGATGAATCACTGCGCCAACGCAACGAGCAATTGTACGCGTTCAGGAATAATTTCGAGCGACGAGTTATCACAAAACAAGGGAAGCGAACATGATGCTGCTCCAAATAGTGGCACGCACAGTACAAATAACACAGACACACACTCACCCCCTGCCATTTTCGCCAGAGCCGTTCTGATTCATGTTGAGCGTCACTTCACTGTTTTCACTAACGAGAACCAAGTATTAAATACTGCAAAGCAGCGCGTATAATCGAACAAGTCTTCGGTGACCAACAGCAAGAGCGAATCCGCGCTGCCGATATCGCCACAGAACACCTTCCAATCAACAAATTCTACAAATGTCGCAACTGGCGGCGAAAGCCGTGGAAGTGAGAAGACACAGCCGCTCAGTTGCGCACCCAATAAACACAAAGCAACAGTAAAGTAAAAACATGCAGCATATTAAACTTAATAAACAATAATTAAAATATAAAATGCACCTTAAAACAAAAAAAAATTAGTAATTTTGCACACCTAAATATTTTTTTCACACTTGATTTTTTACAACAGCCGAGACGAGCTGAACAACAGCCAGGTGTAGCCACAGCCGGGTAGACGAACTTCGCCGCAAAATGGAAGTGGTGAAAGTACATACGCGCGCGCTGTTTGCGATGAATGCGCGTTTTTACGCTTGTAAATTTTCGCCCTTCACGAGGAGAAGCTCGACGTCAACCATTTTCGCGCTTGCGTCAGGTTCGGTTAGGTGTGCCATAGCTGCAATCAGGGTCTCCGGTCCGCATACTGCAACTGTGCTTCGTCGCATCGCCAAACTGGAGCAGCCGACACCACGAAAAGCTATTCTGCGCAAACTCGTGCACCCTTGCTCGGGAATTCATCTCGACACTGCTATTGTGTTGTGGTTTCCATGTACGAACCGTAGCCTATCATCACTGCACGTTGTCGCCGTTGATCGATGCGGCAGATAGACTGCGTCGTTTTGTACAATACGCCTTTTACTTTTTTTTTGTGCTGTCCTCTGTCGATTTGCTAGAGGACAGGACAACGAGTATGACAATTACTAAAGCCACCGATATCATAAGGCGTTTCTTTAGGGGAAGTAATTAGGACGAGACGGGAACATAAAACGTAAAATTTGTTGCCCAATGCCTACTTCCCTTTCATCTTGCTTTACCTGTGCGTATTTGACCTTCCCCCACTGTAGCCATCTCTCGTCCATCGATGCAATGCTCGTAGACGCACGATAGTAAGCACATTCTCTTGCTGTTGAGCTTTGCACATCGCTGGAGGGTTCATATTTTAGTGCAAATAAAAATTGTATCGCCAGTCCTCTGTTATCGTCTCGTCCATGTTCCTTCTGCGCAACTTTCTTTCTTTGAAAAAAAAAAGAAAGATTAAGGACGGTACTATTTCCTTTAGGTATGAAAAAGCAATAAGGAAAAGGCAGAATGAAGAAATAGGGCAGGCAGTTTCTTAATGACCTATTTTCTGTTGGCATCGTAAATGGCTAAAGAAAAACCAAACAAGTTGAGTTTTTGCTCCATTACAGTAAAATGACTGCAGTTATTAGGCATTGAAGTAAAGAAAGTTTAGCTAACTGGGGAGCAAAATTTTCACCCCAGTGGGTCTAGCCAATTGATGTCGAGTTTCGTTGCATCTGTTGTGGACCAAATGAAGTAGTTTCACTCACTTCAAAAACGATGTTTGCAGGTGCAGAAGAATGAAGCATCACTGAAGTCATAACATAAAGTGTTGGAAAATGATGCACAAATTAAAAAAGAAAGCCAGTTATTTTATTGTTCATTCACCATCTTCAGAGTTTTTCTTTTTGCTGTGGAGGATTGTAAACCACATTGCTTGGCAAGCAACATTGCTGAAATACGATGATTAGCCAGTCATGAGATGCAAAATTCTGGACAAGCAGTTTAGGCACTATAGCTAAATGACCAAATCAATATTTTTCTGAGAGCAGGACAAAAGTGTTGTAGTTGCATTCAGGATTATGTTATTTATATTGCTGAAGCAATTTGTTAAACTAAGCAGGTTTTGAAAAATTGAATTGGAAATATTACTGTCTACACTAAAAAGCTGCGTTTTGAATACACTAAACAGCACTGCTGCACCATACTTGATAAAAAAAAAGCTTTAAAGTTAAAAGCCTTGCAGTACTGTTGTTATTGTGGTGCATAGCTCTTACAGAACTGCATATTGACTGACTGTGTCCAATAGAAAGAATAAACCTCTTCAGCAAGACTGTGTTGCTCTTGTTGGGTGGTGCCAGATAGCTTGAGATATCAAAATACTAAAACTTGTGCAGCTGCTTTCTTTTCCATAAATTCATGCCAATGTGACAGTAGTTGGGAGCCATGGTCATGGTTCCTGCAATGTCGGTAACATGTCATTGATGAAGCACTTTATAAGAGAATTCATTACTGTCTTGCAACCAGTCAGCCATGGTTATATTGCACAAAAACTATAAGGTAGTTAAGTTGCAGAGTAAAATAATATCTGCAAATTGTGAAGATGTTCACAAAGTTTCAAAATCAATAAATTTCAAGCAGGGCTCTAAAAAAGTTAAAGTTCGCATTTCTATTGCATACTTCAAGGAATGAAAGTCTCTGTGGCTCGGGATTCATAGAAAATGTGAATTACCGCTGTGATAATGTGTAGCCTTTTTAATTTATTGGACGATTGTGTAGCTTGCAAAACCTATGATGGGTAAAAAATTTTCATTAGAGGTCATTTCCTCAAGTTTTTTCAGATGTCTCATGTCCTGGGCACTTCACTCCACCTGATGTCGCACGCAGTAAACATTTACTTCATGTTCTTGTGCAGCACCTGGCAGTTACACTGGTGAAGACTGTTGTGAGCTGCATGTCCATGGAGGCATGGGAGTTGTAAGTGCAGTAATGGGTGCATTGTCACGTGTCGATGGCGTGAGGCAAGCAGAGCCAGGAGAGTTCACCAAGAGGTAGTAGAAATCAACACCATGCTACCCTTAAAGTACGGACGAGACCACACCCTTCTCACCGTCATATTAGTCTTTATTTTCAGGGCATTCATGAATGGCAAAATGGACCTAGCAGAAGTCGAAGGCTTGTCCGATTTGCTAAAGGCTGAGACAGAAGCTCAAAGGGTGCAGGCGTTGGCGCAGATGGAAGGAAGCCTTAGCACGCTCTACAGGAAATGGACGAATGACCTCAAGATGGTAATGATGTGATCACGGTGTGAGAATGTGTCCTTTTTAGATTGTTGGGCCCGGAAACGACAGTCAGTGCTTTTTATCAGACACTCGAGGTGGTGCGCTGTAGTACAGCCTTTTACTTGCTGTGTCGGTGAAATTTATTCTGACAGCACTCCTAAGTGTGAACATTATCAAGGTGAACATCCAAGAAGCACAGTTAAAAAAAAAAAAAAAGACAGGTCAAGAAAGAGCACATAATTGATTGTCACGGGCTTTAATGCTGAAGCTAACTAGCATAGGTCTCAATGGCCAGTAATCGTAGCTCTTGTTTGGGAAGAGCCACAGCTTCAACTGATCTTGTAACTGGACATTATGAGGTTGTGTCCTCATGTGTGGAAATTTTTAAAACCTGCTATTGTGTTACAAGTGCTATTTCATGTTGAATTCTTCCCAATTTCTTGCTCCACTTTATTTCACCACCTTTCACGTCTTTCAGTGCCTTGCAAATGTCGAAGCCTTTATCGACTTCAGCGAGGACCAGGGAATTGAAGAAGACATACTGGATTCTGGTATTACGCAAAGCCAACTACGTGCAAGGGCTCATATCTAAATCAAAAGGTCATTGCAGCTGCAGCACAGGCTGAGAGACTCGCTACAGAGATACAGATTTACCTGCTAGATGGGCGGCGTGGTGAGAGGCTACGAGACGGTGTAAAGGTTGCGATTGTTGGCCGGACCAACGTTGGAAAGAGCAGCTTGTTCAATGCATTATGTAAGTGGAGTCGAACTCTTTTATTAGATCAATTTTTGCTTTGTTTCTCACGGCGTTCAAGCTTATATTATTAAATTGTCACACCTATGAACGTCAGACAGTATTCGCTATATATTTGCTAACTAATCTTTAATATGTATTTCTGTATTAAATAGTCTGTCTGTCATTACACCCCATGTTGCTGCTCCCATTATTTTGAATGCATTTATGCATGTTTTTTGCTACGTTGGTCTTTATTTTATTTTACTTTTTTGAATTTTATAACAAAAGGTCTCATTGCAGTGTTCACACTAAGGGAACTCTATATGTATATTCTTGCCTATATGTGCCCCCCCCCAACCTTTGCACATTCAATAAACTGAAACAGTAGGTCATAATTGCAACAGCCATTAAAATGTTCAAACAAGCATGAGGACTACATGGAAAGCCATACAATGGGCCATACATCAGTCATGATGTGTTGTAGTACACAGTCTGTAAACGAGAATTAAATAGTAATAAATTAGTTTGTGTATGCAAACTTTGCTAGCGACAGCCAAGACTGTGGCCGTTGCACATACATCTGGCACTGGATAGATGTAAATAAACAGTGCTGCTCGTTGCTCTCGGTAAAATATTGCCTGAACACTTAAGAGTATTCTTTATGTTTTACAATGAACAGGCCAGAGAGATGCAGCCATAGTATCGCCCATTGCTGGTACAACCAGAGATGTCGTTGAGAGCACGTTGGACATTGGTGGCTACCCTGCTGTATTCTCCGACACCGCAGGCCTTCGGCACAGCGACGACCCGATTGAACGTGAAGGAATTCTGCGTGCTCAGCGCTGGTACGAACAGCTAGAATTAGGGGAGTGCAAATATTGGAGATATCGAATATTTTTCTCATAGTGTTTTTTATTTGATTAGCACTGGAATGTTACCATTCGAACTTCCTGAAGAGAAATATGGCCAACATCCAATTGGCAATAGCTCCTTCATATTTGCTTCACCTTAACAAGTTATTGTATTGCGGCAAAACTGCCTTTCAGGCTGTGAAACGGTAGCAAATTTATTGACTTCAGAAAACACTGGTTTCAACATAGAAATGATGGGTGTAGCGAAATTGGGGGCTCAATTAATGTTGTTTTGAACCTGAAATCTGGGCAAAAAGTTTGAAATTATGGACGCCAAAGTTTTTTAGAGTACTAAATTTCAGATGTTCTTATATAATGACTTCTACGAGGCAGATTTGGAACTCTAGACTTGGAGGGAGCACACCCTTCTTTCCCACATCAGTTGGACTTCCACAGAAGTTGAGTGAAGAGGCTGAGCAAATAGCATCTTTGCCTTTCACACTTATGGCAACGCTTTGGTTGCACTAAAATATTTAACATAAATATTGCTACGTGCCAGTGCATGGAGATGAAGAAGACAAAGCAGATAGACTGGCGCAAGCAAATCTCTGTGGCTGGTGCTGCTCGTTTGACCGGCTGTAAATACATCTGCGACTACTCCTCCGAGTTGGTCTCCTTCTTGTAACATATTTGGTGGAGTTGTGCGATCCCCGTCCTCGCCATGGAACTTCGAAGCGGACGCTCCCTCCCGGCTTTCAACATGACTACTAAAGACTCGGCTACATCTACTCCGGTCGCCCGCCCTTCTGCCCGGCCTGCCAACCCAGCGCCCGCAACAACTTTCGTGATGCTTCCCACCCTCAAGGCCCCTGGGGTGTTCTCGGGCCGCGAGGGTTCCGACATCGACCGGTGGCTACGCCCCTACGAATGTGTCAGCGCCACTTAAAGGTGGGATCCCACATTTATGCTCGCAAACGTCATCTTTTATCTCGATGGAATCCCTCGGAACAACCATGAACATGACATTACAAGCTGGGACAGCTTCAAAGAACAGATCCGTGAGCTTTCTGGGAGCCCCTTTGGTCGTCATCAAGCTGCGAAGAATGAGTTGTCAACTCGCGCACAAACTTCCACGGAGCCCTACATCATTTACATTCAGGCTGTCCTCGCACTATGCCGCCAAGCTGACGAAAACATGTCCGAGCCTGACAAAGTTGTGTGTATTCTAAAGGGTATCACCGACGATGCGTTCAACTTGTTGGTATTGAACAATGTGTCATCTGTTGATGCCATTATTCAAGAATGCTGTTGGTTCCAACAAGCTAAAAGTAGGCGCATCTCTCATCAGTTCCAGCGCCTTCCGAACACCGCTGCGTACGTCCTCGTGTCTCGACACATATCATCCACCAGACACCTGTGACAACTTGACGCAAATCGTCAGGTGGGAACTTGAAGCGGCTGCTCCAGCTAAGGTGGGATTAATGTCCCCTGACCCCTCTCCTCCAATTACGTTGCCCCTCATTCAAGCAGTCGTCCCGCAGAAAATCACCAGCTTGAGAATTCACTCTATCTCACCGCCTTCCCGCACCGACTACCAGCCCCGATACACGCCTGCACGTCCCTTCCTGACCAGTTCTCTCTCAACATTCCGTAATCCGTCCGCATGGCGAACACACGATGACAAGCCAATATGCTTCTCATGTCACAGAATCGGGCACGTTTCTCGCCATTGCAGAAGTCGCTGGGGTCCTCCTGCACAACCGTCCTCTCGTCCCTTTTATGCACGTCCTGCCTATCGCCATGAGAACATCCGCGACCATTTTGCCCAGGAACCTGCTTCTGAACACCGCTACTCCCGCTCTCCATCCCCCCAACGTCGCCAGTCTCGTTCTCCACAGCCCCGCCAACCATCTTCCCCCGCCTTCCCACGAGGTTCCCCGACAGAAAACTAAGCGTTGCAGCCCCCGGAGGTGGCGCTGCATCGCTCGGACTGACCGAAAATCCTTTTTTGACGATACCGACAAAACGGAACCTCATAGACGTACAAGTAGACGGCGTACATGTCACTGCTGTTGTCGACACCGGCACCCAACTTTCCGTGACGACGAGTGATTTTCGCCGCAAGCTCAAAAAGGTTCTCACACCTGCGACTACTCAGTTCGTCTGTGTTGCGGATGGTGGAATAGCATCTATCATTGAAATGTGCTCCGCTCGTGTGAGCATTGCGGATCGACACACAGTTGTTCTCTTCACCGTCCTTGATAAACGCCCCCACGACGTAATCTTAGGCCCCAACTTCCTGTCCGCGCATTCTGCCCTCATAGACTGTTCGACCAGTACGCTCCGTCTACACTTGCCCGCAACAGAACCTCTTGCACAACAGCCGAGTCGCCTTTGCACAACGGGACATGCGGGCCTCCCTCCACAGACACTGACCTACATAGAGCTCATCTGAATACCACCAGTTCCCGACGGCGACTATGTTCTGACCCTTATCACCGATGTCCTCATAAGCCGTGGCATTACATTACCGCACACCATTCTGTCCGTCGCAGGAAATTCTACGTGACTCCCAGTTCTCAACTTTAGCTTGACACCTCAAGTGCTGCCACAAGGGATCTCTTTGATGTTGCTCTGCACCTTAGAAGACAACGCGGTAGATGTTTTCATGATGGTTGCTCCTTCTGATCCTTTTGCTCAACATCAATCTGACACTTGCTCCGACAGTGCTATTACGTCGATGATCGTTTCCAACTTAATGCCGCAGCAGACTGACGAGCTCCACCGGGTTCCGCTGTCCTACATCGACGGTTTTACCTCAGTGGCCGTTCGTTGAGGAAAGCTACTGGAATGACCCACCGCATAAACACATTATCTAAAGTGAGGTCGACCAAATGCTCGCCAAAGACATCATTGAGCTATCCTGCAGTCCTTGGGTTTCTCCTGTAGCGCTAGTCCGCAAGAAAGACGGTGCATGGTGTTTCTTCATTGAATATCGACACCTAAACAAAATTACCAAAAGAGACGTGTACCCTCTGCCACGAATAGATCACTTCCCTTGATTGCCTCTATGGCTCCCACTATTTTTCCTTCATAGACCTTCGTCCGGCTACTGGCAGATAGAGGTAGATGAAATGGACCATGAAAAGATGGCATTCATAACCACCGAAGGCCTATATCAGTTCAAGGTCATGCCCTTTGGCCTTTGTAACACTCCAGCCACCTTCGAACGAATGATGGACTCCCTGCTCAAAGGATTCAATTGGTCCACCTGTTTGTGCTACTTAAACGACGTCATCGTCTTTTCAAAAACATTTGAAACTCATACAGAGCGCCTCTCAGTCATCTTAGGCATCTTCCGTCGCGCTAGGCTGCAGCTCAACTCGTCCAAATGCCACTTTAGACGCCATCAAATCACAGTACTTGGCCATTTAGTAGACGCCAACAGTGCACAACCAGGCTTGGCAAAAATCAGTGCCGTCAAAAACTTTCCTGTACCACGATCTGCGAAGGATGTACGCAGCTTTATCGAACGATGTTCCTTTTTCCGACGCTTTGTGAAAAATTTTGCACACATAGCAAGGCCGCTTATGCAGCTCCTCAAGAAAGACTTACTGTTTTCATGGGGCTCTGAAGAGGCTTCTGCGTTCTCGACTCTCATCGCTCTTCTCTCTTCTCCTCCGATTCTGGCTCACTTCAACCCGGCTGCCCCTATGTAAATCCGTACAGATGCAAGTGGATATGGCATTGGTACAGTGCTGTCTCAGGAACAACGCGGCCATGATTGGGTTATTGCATATGCCAGCCACCTCCTATCCGCCCCTGAACGTAACTATTCGATAACATAGTGTGAGTGCTTGGCTCTCGTATGGGTGGTGGCGAAATTTCGACCTTATCTATACAGACGCCAATTTTCGGTAATTATCGACCACCATGCGCTTTGCTGGCTCAACTCTCTGAAAGATCCATTAGGACGCCTTGGTCACTGGGCTTTGCGCCTGCAAGAGTTTTCTTTTTCGGTCATCTACAAATCTGGCCGCCTGCACCATGATGCCGATTGCCTCTTCCGGTACCCTGTCTACGATCCTCTGGACACTGACGTGCCCACGGAGCACTCTATCTTGTCAGTGTCTGACTTCCTTAACATTGGAGAAGAACAGAAGCCCGATCCAGTGCAGCTTGACATCATCAGCCGTACGCAATCCTCCCCAAATGATGCTTCCGTCCGCTACTTTGTCATTCAAAAGGGTGTGCTGTACCGCCGCAATTCCCGACCTGACGGTCCTGACCTTCTCATTGTTGTGCCTAAGCATTCGCGGTGCTGTGTTCTCACCAAACTTCACGACGCTCCCATGGCTGGACACTTTGGCGTATCCCGCACGTACGAGCACGTCCGGCGCCATTTCTTCTGGCCAGGCCTTGCTCGCTCGGTATGCAGACACGTCGCCACGTGTCACCTATGCCAACGTCGTAAAACACTGTCGCTGCTACCCGCTGGCCATCTTCAATCAATCGACATACCCACGAAACTATTTTACCGAGTTGGGTTAGACTTGCTTGGTCCTTTTTCCACATCAACATTGGGAAACAAATGGATAGCCATGATTACAGACTACGCTACACGCTACGCGAGCTCTGTCGACTAGCTGTGCAACCGACAAGACATTATATTGATTTACGGTGCTCCGAGACAACTCCTCACAAACCGTGGCCGTACATTTCTATCCCAAGTCATCGCTGACATTCTGCATTCTTATTCTACGCAACACACACTAACAACCGCTTACCACCCTCAAACAAACGGCCTCATGGAACAATTTAACCGTATTCTACAAATATGCTCGCTATGTACGTGTCGCTCGACCACCGAGACTGGGACCTTGCCTTACCCTACGCAACTTTCGCGTATAATTCATCCCGTCACGACACAGTGAGCTTTTCGCCGTTCTACTTATTGTACGGAAGAGAGCCGACTTTACCACTGGACACAGTCATCTCAGCTTATACCTCGTCCACCAGCGAGTATGCCCGCGGCGCGATTGCGCGAGCCGATCATGCCCTTCAGCTCGCCCACACTCGGTTGATGGCATCGCAAACCAACCGATTCCGTCGGTACGATGTGGAAGAGAGAGACGTACATTTCGCTCCCAGTACCCTCGTCTTGCTACGGTCCCCTCATCATCGGCTGGGCCTATCAGAAAAACTTTTGTCTCATTACACGGGACCTTACCGTGTATTGCGTCATGTAACACCTGTCACCTATGAGATCAGCCCCATTTATCCATCATTATCTGCTATGTGGTGCAGTGATATTGTACACGTCTCGCGAATCAAGCCCCACAAGAATGCTTCAGATAACGACCTTTAATGCACCGGGATGGTGCCTCCGCCGTCGGAGGTCATGCTACGTGCCAGTGCACGGAGATGAAAAAGACAAAGCAGATAGCCTGACGCGAGCTAATCTCTGTGGCTGGCGCTGCTTGCTTAACCGACTGTAAATACATCTGTGACTACTTTTCGAGTCGGTCTCCTTCTCGTAACAATATAATTCAGCCTCCGTACTGCCTCATTTTTGATAAGACTACTAGGAAACACCACCCAGCCAGCACTTCATCACCCTGGCCAAAAGAAATACTTTCATGTTGCTAAGATTATGCTTTGGCATCCTCTCCAACATTTTTTTTTTTCGCAATTTCACTTTGAAGTATTAAAAAAATATTCCTTCAATATTCTGGAAATATTAGAAAAATATTCTATTCGATTCACACCTCAATGTTTGAATTAGCTTCGCACCCAAAATTTTGCTATTTACACAGATCTACTTAGCACAACTTTGATGTTGTGGCTTAGAGCTTAATAGCGATTTGTGCAAATAGTTGTGCATAAAGTTAATATGCTCATTGGATCATCTACATGGTTTATTGTCAGAACAAAACATACACAGATCAATGCTAAGAGCATAAAATTAGTAAGTAAACATAGTTAAGAATAAAGCGTGTTGACTGCCATTACTATGCCAAACATACAAGTCAGATCATTGAATCCAAGAAAAATATGGAGAAGCAGAAAAGAGAAAATGATTCTCTTTTTCTTGGCTTCAATACATGTTTAACCATACTGGCTGCTTGATCATGCATATTCAAAGGAATGTTGCATTTAAAGTTTAAAAAGGTGTTGTGCGTAAAAATGGAGCTCCTCAAAAAATATTGACTACGGTGAGCTGCTTTACACAGTGTTTATCTAAACCTAGGATGTACTGTAGTAACAAAGATACTTGGAACAAATAGTATCCCTTCTATCTGAATTCTGCATGTGGTACTGATAAATATGTTGTACAACATTGATTACAGGGCAGCTAATGCAGACTTGGCACTCATAGTAGTGGAGGCACGAGAAATGCTCCAATCCAATCTCACAGCAGATTTTGTTGACAATCACCTAAAGGAACTAGGATTAGAGTCATGTGCTCAACACCGCCTCATCATCTTCAACAAGCTGGATCTTTTGTCCAAGGATGAGAAGACCATTGTTGAGGAGCGTGCAAGGTGCATGCACATCGACAGTTGCTTCACCTCGTGCACCAAAGAGCAAGGCGTCGGTGACCTGGTGAAGATCCTTGGCGCACATCTTGAAGACCTGTGAGCTTGTGTATTTTTCTTATTGTAATCATGGGCTTGTATGCAGCATGAAAATGTAGTACTAATCTCAAGTACTATCTAAGTTTGTAGATGCCATTGTCAAATGCACAATGCATGTCGCAACCAGAACTCAGAAAAGGAACACACGATGGTGCTTCTCACCACCATTTATTAGAGCATTATTTTTTACATATATAAACGGTTTTCTGCAGTGGCGAACGAGCTCTGCCACGTTTGAACACGTGATCAATGGCCTTCTCCTTTCAACTTCGTCACAATCGCTGATGGCCAGCCGATTTGCTGCCGCAGATCTCGGGTTAAAGGACAGCAAAATGGCCGCAACGTATAGTTTGGGCCAATAGTTTTTTTTTTTTCTCTCTCTTAGGCACTGTGCCATGTCTCCTTATGGCCGACGGAAATCAGGTGCATTTTTCCTTCTTCAAGAATTGCTACCACCACTGTTTCTCACCGTAGGCTGCAGGGCAACGCCCGCCACACGCCACATCGCGGCCGCGCCGCGAAAAAAAACGGCCGTGACACTTTGGTGCCGTGGCGCCATCTAGTTTTGCATAGACAAACTAGCTGCACAAAATGGTCTATTCAGCAAATAAGCCACTTAATTGTGCATGTCAAAAGCAGATAAAGGCTTCTCAACAACTTGGAAATGCCAATTGCAAGAATTGCTACTCTTAATTGGATTACATGATAGACAGCAACTAATAGATCTAGCACCTAACCTGTGGCATATTTTTTGTGTATATATACGAAAAAAAAAATGCTGTAATAAATTGCTGTCAGTGCCCCAGCCGCTATTCTTATATTTTTTTTGTTAGTGTCATAATGTGTTTCATATCTTTGTCCTTATCATTTCATGTGCTGTGCGTTTCATAATGCTTCACCCACAGGCCCTGGTTTGCACAAATTTTATGTGTTGGCAACAACACTGCCATGCTGCACGTTTCAACTTTTTCTTAAGTTTTACAGTTGCTTGTCTGGAGTGCAGCATCCTCTGTGTATGACTTCTCTGTTGGTCATTAGTGAGATGAAGTTTTTTTAAATACGAAAACAAAGAAAAAAAAAACACTATGGTTGCTATTCAAAGGGTCAGTCAACAGGCTCCGACTTTTTTTTTTTTACACCCCCCAAAGAAGTTCGGCAATTCGTAGAGCAGACCACGGCGATCACGTTTCCCGAATACTACAGCATGAAAGCTTGGCAATCGTTTTGAGCATGTGAAATTAGCCAACTCCTCATGCAAAATTCACTGGCAAGCAGCCAGGTAACAAATCCAGGGGACTCTAAACAATGAGCTCTTTTCAGTTTTTAATAGCCACCTTGTGCTTAACCTACTCCGAGTTTAATTAGGCTCATCAGTTTTTTTCGTTATGAAAGTAGAGAAATAAAACTTTGAGAGGCAATAAAAACTAAATATATATAATTTTTCAAAAAAAAAAACTTGCATTTTTAGGCTTTCATCTCCCCTTAAACAGCCTTTCTCTTTCACTCTGTGCCCTGTGTTGCAGATGTGGTAGGCCAGCAGACTCGAGCCCTGTTCTGACTCAGGAAAGGCACAGAAGACATCTGGAACAGTGCCTGAAACACCTGAAGCTCTTCGGCACAGACGTGCGGCACGATTCTGTCATAGGCGCTGAGCACTTGAGGATTGCGCTTACTCACCTGGGCAAAATAACGGGCCGCGTCTTCACGGAGGAAATACTTGATGTTATATTCAGAGATTTCTGCATAGGAAAGTAAGTTTCTGTGACAGTGTGTGCCTTTGCTGTGGTGAACAGGAGCATATTAAATGGAATATTTGTGATGGCAGCATACCCTATATGCCTGTAAATTTGTGGTACATTGAGGCGCCGCCCACTGAGTCAAAGTTGCACATAATATTTTTCTTCATAATGCGAGTGGTCACAACGTATGCTGGATAAAAAGACATTTATCGCATCTTCCGCACACCCAGCTGTCCAGCTGAATTACATACACAAATTCAGCTTGCCAATGAGCCATGTTAAACTTAGGATTTTTATAATAATAATATCGGTGGTTTAATGTCCCGAACCCATGATATGATTATGAAAGATGCCGTAGTAGAGCGCTCCAGAAATTTCGACCACCAGGGGTTTTTCGACGTGCATCTAAGTTCACAAGTCTGAAACATTTTCGCCTCCATCACAAATGCATCAACTGAGGATTTTCAGTTCCCACTTCGAGATATCAAGTCAGTAATGTCCTTCACTGGTGGAAATTCATGTCTATGTTGTTCACAAGTGAAATGTCATGAATGGATGCACAGTCAATCAAATGTATGAAGGTACACGGGAGAAGAAAACACACAATAAACGTAAGAACTAAACAAAACAAGCGTTTATTTCAATCTTGTCTAGTTTTTGTCAGACAACATGAAAAGAACTCATGCAAAATAATACCAAGGAAATTATACATTATCATTATCATCAGTTAGTTTTCTTTAATATTGTGTATAAAAAGAAAATAAATGAGCATTTAAAATTCTCTTTCTCTCCTTAGTTTGTGTATTTTGTGTGATTTGCACTCACGAGTACCTTCATGGATCAGTACCAAATCGCCCCACTTTTTGTCTTCCAAACTTATAGAATCTGTGGAAGTGCTCCACAGGTGCCATGACCATGTACGAGATTGACACCTAGCCAAAGAGGAGGAAAGAAGTTCTCATGCATAAGTAATCGTGCTGTCAGGTGGAACAAGCACAGCAACACCCGCACCATTTCTTTCACTACTGCACAAGCGTGAGGCTGTGAACAAAAACCTAACTCCAGTACCCTTGTGAGCTGTGGGGAAAAAAATAGAGCATCAGGGGAAATCAACAACATTTCCACAATGCTCAAGAAAAGCTGACACATGAAATATGCAACAGTTAGAAGAGTTTACTTTCAAAACAATAATACAAGCCTTTCTATACACTATTTACAATTACTCTGCCACATTTCCAACTCGACAAAGCAGTCGTCTCACTGAAATCCCAGCAATTCACCCACAACTCTTTGAACATAGGTCGCATCCCAGAAAGACATGGAAACAATTTCCTACTGAGATGTAACATAGTAATGACACTGCATACTTAAAATGTGGCTAAGCATCATTAGGATTAGGCATGTCTAATCCTTATTGAAGCAGGTAAAATTGCAAACGGGAAGTTTAATTTTTGTTTCACGACCCCTTCATCTGAGGTGCGTCGGTTACTTACTGCAAGTGCAAAGGGTGCAGTGCACCCTTTGCACTTGCACCTCTAGCTTAGTCTACTCACTATGGCCAGGTAAATGTCGCAGTAGTGCCATTTTCAGGCATCAATGAAAGCAGACTAGGCAGGGAGTGTGCCCTCACTCCACTACCCCTAATCCAGTACAACCTACTATTTACTGGCACTAAGTTGGTGTCGTATGAGAAGCAGAAGTTTGCCATAAATTAGAGAGAAGTGGCGTCCCCTCGCATCCACCATTTTTACACACGGTTTACATAACTCATAGAAAGCATTCCTAGAGCTGCATTGTAAGCTTTGTGTAACATCTATGTGTAACCGCATACAGTAGACTCTCAGTAAACACAAATCTGTTTTAAATGAAACTGCTGCTTGAATGGAAAAACTGCCTTTGATATGATTGGGTTCGTAGCTGTTCTCTGCACCCCTGTCCATCTCTCGGTGAACGAAACTCCTGTTTATTGTAATATATTTTTACTGTTCCTTCACGTTCCGTTTTGTGAGGGTCTACTGTATTTGAGCATGCCTCGAGGTGCTAATTTATTTGTTTCCCGCAGTGATGTTATCACACTATTCCTGTGGCCCAGAAAGTCTCAGCCAAGAAACTGCGCGCTCTGAATTATTAGACCTGGCAGAAAATATGTGAAGCCAGTTTTTGATTGTGCAATAACGGTGAATTGCCCGGGAGTACGCTACAACAGCCAGTGAAAAGATACAGCACAACAAAGAAGCATAAATATTTGAGCTGGTTAGTTCATGCCTAGAGCAGAGACAACTGAACAGGACGTATGGAAAAAAAACTTGCGCACTTTATCTCCACAGAGCTTTTTTGTCTGCATATAGTATATTGCAACAGGCTGAAGATCAGAATAAAGTACATGCCGGCATGTCCAGGCCTAAGAAAGATTAATCTTTTTCTCTTATCTCATAGGCTGTGTGCTCAGTGCAAACTGGATATTTTGGCTACCTGTTTCTTAAACTATCTTATCTGTCAGATTGATGAATCGGCATACATAGAAAGCGACGAGGCATCCAGAGCACAGACAGAGGAAACGTCCAAATGCAAGCCATGATGACACTGCTTCTGATAATGCTTTACTCGAAGCTCATCAGCACTGAGCTATAAGCTTCCCCAGCACCTTTCCACGATGAACACAAATGTGACAGTAGTTCATCTCCCAGATCGGCTCCTTTTCTAAGCTACACTGCAGAGTCCCTGTACCTTCCCGTCAGCAGTGCGCAAACTGCCAGTCTGCATTCAGCAAGCAAAAAAATTAGATCTTATACTCAGTCTTCACCCAACCAAAAAGGATGTCTGGTAATAAAGATGAGTGACACGTAATGGAGATGGTTCAGGAACGATGTTGTGGACTTTTGGAGATTGAACCGGTGTAGGATCTGCCAACTCAGGACAGGAAGCAAGCCTGGCCTTTTTGCCCCAGATCTTGTTGCACATGCTTTTCCAAGAAACTAGGCCCTAATGTAGGCACCCAAGAATCCTGTGTTGTGTTTTGCGCGATATCGCTGGGAGGTTGATGGAGATGTGGGGATGACGAGAGGGCGCACGCTTTCACGCTGTAACACTACTTCTGGGCCTTTTGGCACAACTGCAGCTTGTTTAAGCACACCAGGTCTGAGTGCGCTGTTAATGAATCCTGCAACCGACTAGACCGCCCCTATTAAGAAATGTACAGGGAACCATCGGCTGGTCCCAAGTAGCCAGCAGCTACGAGGACAACGTCGACCAGCGTCCAGACACCAAGTCCACCAAAGCTGAAGAGCTTGCCAATGCCCTCTTGCCACATTCCCAGGTAGAACCGGTCGGCTCCAAAACCACCAAGCACAATGCTGCAGTGTCAAAGCGAACCAATCAGGTCTCACGTGTACGACTATGCAAGGAGCCTTACCAGCACAAAAAATATTGTCTCACCTACAAAGGTCTCAGCTCTTTAACGCACAACACAGTACAATTAATGTCCATATATTGTCCACATTGAACAATTAGCCTATGAAACTTAAGCAGGACAGGAGCACAGGGGAAAGTGGAGGCATAAAGTAAACATTATTGAATACACGAAAAAGTAAATGGAGCTAACATTTTGACAAATGAACTTGTCTTCGTCAGAGACTCATCAGTGAACTTGTCCATTCTGACAAGGACAAGTCAGCATGTTGAAACGTTAGCTTCAGCGGAACTCCACGGAAAGAAATTATCATTAACATAAGTAAGGTATGCGTACTGCAAGTCACAATGTCTGAGCATATAGCACAAACATGTTATAGACATCTTTATAATCTTGCCTACATAATAGACAAACTCTTATCAAGTGGTGATTTTATCTAATCAATAGCTACCAACCTCGAAGCATATGCTTTTGGGCACTGCAAGCTGAGCAGATCTTGGTTGCCGCGTCTAAGATGCAACCTTTTGTCAGCAACATAGGTGTACAAAAAGTTTTGCTGTCTGCTCACTCACAGCTGAGAAGTTTAAAAAAATGTAGTGCTCAGCAGGCTTTTATCAGCTGTGAAACTTACCACAACAGCAAGTAAAATAAAAATGTGATGTTGCACAAGTGATGTTGGCTTATTTGATACCTGCACTCTTGCAAATTTAGCAAGAAACTGTGGCCTCACCGATCCATCAGTATAGGGTGGTGAAAGTGCATGCAGCGGCTTTTCTACATGCTAAGGGCCGGCAATTAAGATTGCACTAAGGACATCTAGAACCTTAAAATTAATTTTCTGCTAAATTAAGCATTTTTTGGGGGCTGAATCAAGTGTTACCAGGTTTCTGAAGTGTTATATTATTTGGATTAGGCAAAAGGTACAGTCTCAACGAAAAAAGATTAGAACAAGTGACCGGTAGCCGGAGTGGCATGTTTGCGACATCCGGCGTCGAGTTTTTTTCGAGCGTGGTGAAATTGGGAGTACCAAGCACATTCCGATTCTCAAAGCAGGAGTGGCTGGAGTGAAAGCACTCCAACAAGCAGCTTTTTCTTGGCAACTGCTATAAAGATATGGTGGCTCACAACTTCAGCGAAAGAAAAGGAGGAAAAAAAAAGGATGTTGACTGCATAGCCACATCTGCTGACAAACAATAGACAAGATGAACAAGCTTTTCTTTAGTATGTGGGCTTTCAGATGGGCCAATAGGAAGACCGGCTGCTTACTGCTGGTCCACTGGCCACTCCTGCTTTGGATGATGGAATGAGCTTAAAAATCTCACTATTAGCATGCTTGTAAACAACAGTGCCACGTGTCACAATTTTGCGGATCCGCCTGCAGTTGACTTGCGCTATTTTCCGTTGAAACTGCAGATAAAAAAATGTGTACACACCTGAGAACTAAAGCCGTCCACCAACTATAGCCCCTGGTCCAATTGCACAGCAAGTTTTTGTGAAACTGCCTCCTACCTGAAAATGAAAAAAGATCTTTTTTTAACACACCATTGTATAATGTCTTGATCACCGTGTAAGGAATGATAAGCTTTGCTTTCAGGAGCAACATTTTTATACAGCTGCAAAATTTCTATATTAAGGAGACACTAAGGAGGAACAATGACTTTGTTTAGATTGAAAAACTGCACTCTGAGAACTCTAATGCAATATGTTTCACTATAATAAGTTCATTACTAGCGGAAAACAAGGTTGAAATTTCATTTTTAGGTTACAAGCCAAAATCTCCACGTGTGACGTAACAAATTTCAAAATGTGTTTTCGGTATTTTTGTGGGCTTGGCTTGATGAAATTTTCAGCAACTTTATATACTAAGTCTATGGCACCCACATGTTACATTGTCCTTCATTTTTATCGAATGTAAGCTCCATAGGACCCAGTAGACGCCTTCAAAACTTCTTACGTTACGGTGTTTTGTGCGGGAATCTCAGTGGCGTCGCCACCGAGATTTTCTTTTCGCGTGTTTTCTCACTTACTTAGCGTCGTGTTGCAGTAAATGTGTCGTTTTCTGAATTGTGAAATTGTGCTCTACTAGTGCGTGAAAAATCGTTTTGTTCTTTCGAGTGCCTTTAAAAAGGTGACAGAACTGACTTCAATGAATAACGAAGGCAGTGCAAGCAGTGTTCAAGCATTATACAGCTACAAACCTTACAGCCATGATTTGTTTTGATGTTTACTACATACATTTGATGCATTCTACCAGCCCAGTCGCACTAATAGGAGTTGCGACAAGGTGCTGCGGTTGAAGTGGTGCCAACAAAGCATGACTGTGCTGACACACGAAAGATTGGTGGACTGTTTCGATTTGTGGTAACATACATGGTAAATCAATTTATTATACGCTGGTGCGACCATAAATGAATCGATGGATGGAAGAACTTTATTTCATCAGACGGCAACTGTGAATGATTTCGTGTTAGATGGCCATCAGCCCAAGGTTGACGGTAACCTGTGTGGCCCACTCCACGACCCTTGTTTGGACAACTAGGTCTGAGCTAGTCAACACGGCCTCCCATTGCTTGAGAAAGGGATCCCGCATAATTGGTGGCGACGTCACCATGCAACATTTCCACAATATATGGTCATATGCTGCTACTGCGTGGCACTATATGCATTGCAGCTTGATCTCCTCCGGGTCTATCTTGCTCAATACGTATGGGTTGGGAAAAGACTGCATCTGCAGTTTTCTCCAGATGCATTCCTGCACATTAGTTAACTGCTTGTGCAGGGGCATATAAAGCCTCCATTCAAGTTTATAATGATTGGTGATGTCATGAAAGGACACCAGGCCACCTATCGCAGACCTCCTCAGAACAAGCGGCTAACAGCCTGGCTGACGAAACCCCGAGCATGCAGGTGAGTCGCCTTGTTCCCAGGGTTCCGGGAGTGTGCTGGTACCCACACAATTTCTATTTCCCGAATTTCTCATCCCATGGCTCCATGCAGCAATCATACAGCAGTTACCGATGTTCTGCCCTTTCCCAGATTTCAAATGCTGTTTTCAAATCGTTAGCAATCATGTCATATGAAGAATTGGTTGCAGCTAGCGTTATTGCCGCTTCCTCTGCAGTTTCTGTGGAGCTGTTTTTGTTCGATCCAGAGGCAACCAGCACCCCAATCGCAAATGTGTCTTTGTAGTTATATTCTGCGACTTCTGTATAGGCTTTGGTGTCTGTGCAGTGCCTGGGATCGACTATGTCATGTTTCAGCTGTATCATGCATCACGCATGGACATATTGGCCCTGAAACCAATCACAGTTCAGGAAAATATTGCCTGGTCCTCCACATAGCCCTGAAGCCTATTTAGAATCACGTGCTCCATCACTGGCTTGGTGCCCCTTCAGCCATAACCACTGCGAATGGGGCATGCTATTGTGCTGCTGATGCGGACGCTTTAACATTTGACTAAGATGCGAGCCTAGTTGTTCAACAGACTATTTATTTTTGTCTTTTCTGCCTTTTCGCATGTACTAAAGCCGGGAAACCTCATCACATTCCGAAATTCGATCCCCTATTTTTTTTCTTTCTTTTTATTTTTGCGTGAAAATGTATGGCTGCCGTGGACAAAAATTAGCACAAGTGACACGATGAGAGGAGTTACACCACTGTGACTGGAATTCAAATGCTAGCTTCAAGGATGGCCTGCTTTTCGTTGTTCACCCTTGCTTAACAAAAAAGCAAATCATGCTTTCTACTCGTTAATGTCGTTCACGAGAAGTGAAACACTGCATGTCGCGATTTTTTTACTCCAGTCATTGGACACATGTACTAACCTTTTTTCCCTGCAGTCACACCTTTAGTGACAATGTTGTACACTCCTTACTTTGTGATAAAGTTTTTGCCAAGGGCGGTGATTCAGCAATACTGCGGGTGATTTATTCCTCCTTGAAATGCGACTTCCTCAAGAAGGATGCACATTTTCCGGTTTAAAATTTTATGCCATGTAGCCATTTCACCCTTCACAGACACTATCACCACTGTGCAGCATGCTATGCTTGTTTGCTTACGATATTCAAACTCGGGAGGAGAGGCACCCGAAACGCAAGTCACTTTGCATCAGTCCTCACCCAGACAGAGAACATCAGGTCGCACATTGCATGTTGCGATGTAGCGCTGGCGAGGAGCACTGTTCACCTGGCAAGTGCTATTGTGGTCGCAGATGTGGTCACTACTTGCCGTTTGATAGCAGTAGCGGCAGATCATCTTGCGCTCAAAGGCACCAGACTTGTCCTGCGCGTTATTGCAATTAGTAGCATTGAGATTATTGTGGGTGATAGGTTAGGCACACAACTCTCGCTTGTAAAAATACTTAGTATTAAAGGGGCCCTGCAACAACAACTTTTTCAGCATGGTAAGAAAACGTGCCCTATCGGTAGACCGGGCTCCAGGGAACACGTGAGCCAAGCACTATAGCAGAGCTCCCGGTCTGGGATTCACAATTCTCAGTCTGGTAGAAACTGTTCCCTCTTCTCTGGGCAAATTATGCCATATAACAGTATTAATTGCAGGGTGATTTGAGCATCGTTCGTGAACTGCATAGTCACCATGGCTGCCACGTGTCTATGAGTGTGCTCGCAATCACACTGTAAATAGGACGTGTGTTCTAAGAAAAGAAATTAAGAAGTGCTTGAGGTCATGACGTGCGCATGACATGACTTTTTTTCCCCGCGCCATCTCTCTTTGCCAACCATTTGGTGCGCCTGTTGGTCAGACAAAAAGCAACTACAGGGTGCAACAAACATCTGTAACTCTGCTTGTACTTGATCAATGTTAAAAATATTTGGAGTGATGGATCCGCAAGTCAATAAGCTTCTTTAATGAATCCATTCGATGGTTACTTGAAAATACATTGCAGGGCCCCTTCAAAAGAACTCAAAGGAACAGTTTTAACTAGCAGAAAGATGACATGCAGTCTTCGAATACTTTTTCTGGCTTCTATGTAAAAACTCAGTTATCAATACTGATGCCTCAAACAACATTATGCAGACCGAATGAACGAGAATGTTGGCATGCATCATTTATTTCTTTCCTTATAAGGATTTATTAATGAAACAACATACACATGGAAAAGGGGCACACTAACACAGGTGCAATACCTTAGAGGAAATAATGCAGCAATGGTAACGTACTGACACACTATCACGCCGAGCATGATCTACACTGCATGAGAATGTGGCTGAGAGCACTACAAGATTGTGCAGTGACCTCGAACTTGACATGTTTTCGAGTAATCGTGGGCGAGTGTGGCTGTTGCTGCAAGTGCACATCACCTTCACTTGCCTACGTGCTCATTTTGTCCTGCAGCGACGTCAGCTTCGAAGGTTTCAACTTCTGGGGCAAAAGAAAGCAAGTGGCGGTGATGCTTGCTAGCAGAGACAGACAAAGTCTCTCCCGACAACTCTGAATAAGAGTCGATTGTGTTTTCGGCCAAACGCTTGTGTGGTGTAATACTTCTTTATTTATTTACCAATACTGCAGAGTCACTGGACTCCCAAGCAGGAGTGGACAAAAATAAAATCGCATAAAAAGAACGCATCAACAACCAGTTACACAACTGTAAACAAGAAATAAACACATGCAACAGTACAATTCAAGTACAACAATGTAAGGACACCATTATGCAAGAATTTCCCTCAATTTTGTTATAGAAACTTCTACGTTGGGACTATTCCCAACTTCCTCGGGTAGTTTGTTTCTGAGCACGACAGTCTGCAAACAAGTAAAAAAGTCCAGTCTATTTCTCACTTCAGTTATTGTATTGCATATGAAATATCCCATTGATTTCATGTAATAATGCTTGACAATTAACAGTAGCCATTCAGACTAGTCATTCCCAACCATGCCATGAAAATGTGGAGCGATAGGGTCTGCGGCAATAGGACGATAATAATATAGTTGTCAGGGCTTAACGTCCCAAAACAAGCATATGATTATGCGAGACATCGTAGTGAAGGGCTCGGAAATTTTCGACCACCTGAGGCGGTATTAGCACGAATATATATAAGAGAGAGAGAGAGAAGTGAGACCAGCTTCGCGGTCTTAGTGCCACTCACAATGCACTTGATTCCCTGCTTGGGCTGGCACATAACTGTGACTTCCTCGCCATAGACGCAAGAGTAGTTGAACTTGCACGCAAGACACTCGGCCTTGAGTCTGTTGCAAGGAACGTCAGACGGACAGCTGTCGGGCCCAGCATCTCGAAACAAAGGCCTGGCCTGGAGATCCTGCCTGTTGTATATAAAAAAAAGTTGCGGAATTACTACCAAACGTGGTAGCAAGCCTAGCTGACAAGCCGTAGTATTAATAAGGAAGTTACTGTGGAATATCTCCAACGTTGTAGATCAAGTCTGCTTTGCTTCGGTAGACACGAGAAACTACGCTTTCGTTCGCGAAGAACGGGTAATAAGCGTTTCCACTCGAAGAGTGCCTCAGGGCGCCGGGTACATCTCTGGACAGCTCCACCTCTGCAATCAAAAAAGGGAGCGAGAACGCAGTCTTGGCTAAAATCTCAACACGGCGCCTGTAACATTTCACAGCTTCGCTACAGTAAGGCTAGTAGTGCTAAAATGTTGACCATGATAGCACACGGAACGCGTGCTCGATAAGTGCGTGCAACGACGCTTCCTTACCTTTGTGTACAGATCCACTACAGACACAAAAAGACAGAATAACGAAAGAAAACGCGAATGTCGTTTCAGATAACCGATGCAACTGCTTTGGAAAATCTAAAGACACCATTATTGTTGTCGCGCAGTGTGGCCAGAGCTCGATTTGACATCTACTAAGCATAGAGTCTACGCTTCCAAGTTCCTAACTAACCAAAAAAAAAAATTTTTAATTACAATGAAACGTAGAGTTGTTTGTCCTTTTCCACGGCTTTATTAATCGGGGTGACACAGGTGCAGCCGATTGGTGTGAGCAGCACATGACTATGAACACGGCCGCTGGATGAAAAAGCGCACGCTTTCATCCAGCGGCCGTGCTATGAACATGACTCGGAAAAAAATGTGGTGGTGTTCAGGTAACGTTGGTGGTGGTGGTGGTGGTGGTGGTTGGGGGGGGGGGGGGGGGGCTAAGACACAATCCGGTCGGAATATGAGGAGTACCGACTTTGGGGGGCACATTCAAGTCCGAATCTTGCCTCGTGTGTAGCTATAATATGGCTTCTTCCTGAACGGTCGGCTCGAGGTCACAATCAGAGTTGTATGCAGTCCACACCGTTTTATCATTGGCATAAAGTGTACGTCCCAAGTGTGGAATGCGGCTGAGAATTATTCGCCTCGGGGACAAGGGTAATAATAAAAAAAAAATAAATGGGAATAAAACCATCCCATGAGGTGTGCATTAGTCCCCAAGGGGCAGAAGGGTGTTCGTACATCCTCTATTTGCAGGAGGGCCGTATGCTCACCATGGAAGAACCAGTTTTAGGTCTTAATTGCAGATCCCGAATACCACACAGGATCACCCATTACGTAACCTCGTCAAACCCTTTGGTGTGATCGACAGCCAGAACTGCTCTTGCATGGTGTACCACGTCATTGAGGATGGCGTGAGAAAATTGAACAGAGCATCTTGTGCGTAAAGGTACGATCGAAATCCCACCATGCTGTAGTGATATAGTCCCTGCGATTCCATGTGGGCCGTGTGACGGGTGAGCATTATGAGATGCTCAAATAGTTTGCCCAGGCACGGGGTAAAGAAGAAGGCGCGCTCACTGTGGACGTTTATGGGATTATTGATTTTAGGGATGAAATTATTTTTGCGTGCATCTACTCTGTTGGTATCTCCTCACTTTTTCTGCATTTATTGAAGTAATCGGTAAGAACAGAAATAGAACGGTCACCTACATTCATGAGCATGACATTGGTGATTTGGTTTTCTCCAGTTGATTGTGGCCTCCTGAATCAGGGAGTCGCGAGAAGGTTAATCGGGACCCCTGTAGTCGGGATATGACAACACTTGGCCCACAGTGGTATAAATAAAATTTGCTTGGTCTAAGAGAGCCTGTTGATAATGACGATTTTGATGGCCAAGCTTTTTAAATGTAAGTCACGTTTGCTTTTTTTTTAGTCTGACTATAAGGTCTATCATATGTCGAAAAAGATGCCAGGCCCTAGATGAGGAGAGAATACCGTTATTCTGTCGCATATTTGGTGCAAATTAGATTTGTTGAGTGGTGCCGTGCGCTCCCATTTCTTTTTGAAGCTGCGCCAGTTTGAGTTTCAGTCTTCTATGAAGGGTTTTCCAGTGCGTGCGCGTACTAGTTTGTGCTTGTAGTAAGTCGGCTAGCCTGTCAATACTGTGAGAGTCTGGGGGTGGCATGTGAGAGTCTGGGGGTGGCATGTGAGAGTCTCGGGGGTGGCAAAAAAAGTGCTAGCTAACTCGATATCCGAGAAGAACGAAAACGATGGCGCGTTGAACTGCGTCGACAGTACGATGACTGAAGTACGAAGAGGGTGGCAGCGGCCGGCGACAGCGCTTCGAAGACGTCACGAAGTGTCACACGTCATGGACACGTGGTCATGCGTGGAAAGAAATGCACTCGCAAACAGTAGCTAGACAAATGAACGTTGCGTGGGACGAACGAGTGTTTCTCATTGGTCCGTATAACGTTCCTGGCTACTTTACACTTGCGTTAAGGATACTATATTTTGTTAAACGTGTTCGTGCTATCGCAAACGGGGTGAAGTGTTTAACAGAGAAAATAAGAACCTGCGTTTTATACCAAAGAAGCAAAAAACAGCTTTTATTGCTGCTTTGTTCTGATCTCGCTAGACTTTTGTATCGAGGTGAAATTTTTTATGCTTGCCAGTAATGTTCACTGTAACACTCAGCAATGTTAATTGCTTGCATGATTACTCATCGTTTTCGTATGCAACTCTCGTTATACAGCTTTTATCTTATCATCCTCGTTGTTTATGTATGCTGTGAAATATAGTGGTAACAGTAAATTCAAAATGAAGTTTAATTGAATTCTTCGACTTCGCCCCCCCCCCCCTAGCTATTAGTAATATGAATGGAAAATGTCACATTAAGGCGCTTTGACAGTTGGGCAAGTTGGTGTGGGTTCATAGTTAACAATGGCGAAAAAAAAAAAAAAACACGGGACACAAAGTGATGAGAACACAAGGACCCGTCCTTGTGTTCTCATCGTTTTGTGTCCCATGTTTTTTTTTTTTTACCATTGTTAATAATAAATGACTTGCTGTACGTCACTGACGTTTACAAGCTATAGGGTAGCATCTATAGTCGACAACAATGTTTCGGAAATCACAAAAGTGGGCGGCACAGACGAAGGTGAATTCGCATTTAAATGGATGAATCAGTTTGCCACATGGCGCTCTCGAAGCGTAGACGTGAAGAGACGAAAAGAAAAAGAAAGGGGGGGGGGGGGCACAGCTTTTTCTGTCTTTTTTTATGTTTCAGCTGGTTATTCTAGTGCAGGACCGACCCCATATCTAAGCCACTCCGTGAAGTAACCTATGCCTATGCCTAGACGAGCTGCTGCATATAAGCCATGGATATGTGCGAATTCATTATTTTATTATTGAAATAATAAATTAATGAAAGAGTTATTGCGTTACTTGGCGACGGCTACATGTTTCCACTTGGTATATGGGACTGTGTACATGTATATTCGTTATTGTCAATAAGAGCATACTATCCTAGATAACATTCCCAGATATGCAATCCTAGATATGCAATCCAATCTTTCATCCATGAATCGCCGTTACAAGTTTTCCTTTACTGTCGTCCAAATCACACACAATCGCGACACCACTATTTCTTTTCCGCTGAAACACTGTTTTGAGCTTACTGTGTTTCAAGTGCTTCAGGCATAACGCACTGTTCGTAGGGATTGCTGAGACGGGCACTTGTACAATGTGCGTCAAAGCCAGCCAAAACTCGCATCCGCGAACATTTTGAGCCCACATTAAACTGCGCACGTGAAAGGTACAGAGGTATTTCCTACATTGATTCGGGCACCGCTATTATTTTACTCACTTCTGGCCTCATTTAGCGTCGCACTTTTCGTAAAAGAAAGAAAATCAATGAGAGGAGGTATAGTACGTCTTTAACTCACCGTATT
This sequence comes from Rhipicephalus microplus, assembly GCF_043290135.1. Lineage (NCBI taxonomy): Eukaryota > Metazoa > Arthropoda > Arachnida > Ixodida > Ixodidae > Rhipicephalus > Rhipicephalus microplus. The sequence continues at coordinate 264,251,750 of NC_134700.1, read as the reverse complement.
TATACAGTTCGCGAGTGCTGTGTGTCTCGCGCGCTTTTTTTTTGTATCTTAATAATGCACTGTATATTTGGAAACTAAAGCATACCTCTGACCTATTTAATTTCTCTATTTTCACGAAATGGTGAAACACTGTCAGCTTGGGCGCAGGAAATTCCCGCTGCCGCACCCAAACCTGACTAGACCTTAATATTCAACACTGAGAATGTAACAAACGGGATCTTTCCCGTCGGAAAGAAGGTTTGGTCGCTTTGCTCCTGACACCGATCCACACTGCCCTGAGTGTTATAAAGATAATTGCTCGTTTGCGCACATTCTCTAGCGATGCTCGGCGTTACAACATGCCTTTTTGGATAATAAACAGGAGGACCGGGAGGAAGCCTTCAAAAACGACGACCTTCATCAACGAACAAGGGCTGCCCAAAGGGCCTATACGAACGGGCGGAGGAGAATGCATGGTCTTCAGGCCCCAACGTGGGCGTGGCCCGCTGGTACATCTCAGTAGTTCCTTAGGACCCGATTGTTGACTGAATGATTGAGTAAAGAAGAACTCGCCCAACATACTACAATGCGTATAAGACAGTAACATTTTTACGAACGATGAAGTCATGGCTCCCGAGATGTTCAAAGCACGGTTCCAGGGACACTGAACAACTCGTGCCCGACTTTTCACGTCTGTGATCTTGTACATACAAGTTCATCACAGGCAAAAAAAAAAAAAAAAAGAGGAGGGAGTGGTTTACGGGGAAGAAAAATAGAGGCTTGTGTACTGTTCAGTGTCAGTTTCTGTGACGGAGACGACTGTTCCACGGTTGTCAACGCTCATTTTTGGGTGACGTCTGAACAGCGGTAGTGTCTGCAGAAATGCGCGCGGAAGCATTTCGACAGCGCCATGCACTTCGTATCTGAGACGCTCACGTGTCCCGAAATTGACGAGCACTTGCTCGAAGAAAAAAAAAAGAAAAATTAGCAGCTGCCTTGTAGAACAAAAGAAGGTTCCCGCAGCCCTCTGTATTGTCACATTTGTTTTGAAACGAAATGAAAACGGGGTCGCTTGTGGAGCGAATCGAAGTGATTAAACAGATTTAATGTAGGAGGATCTAAGGGGAGGACAAAATATCTGTACGAGGCAAGTATACTTTTCAAAAGTTCATCAGATGAAATTGAGACGTCGCCGAGGCCGAGATATTGACTGCCCGTGCGACATAAAGCGAACACCGAGCACCCCTCGGGCTCGGTGATGGATTTGGCGGAGAGCGAGATGTCCAAACTGTCGCACATCATCCAGCAGTGTATACATTCCTCGCATGGGTCCAAGCGACGCGCTCATCTTTGACAACCGGGCGAAGCATATAAAAAGTTGCCGACTGTCTGCGGCAGATGGCGGGTCATCGGCTGCGATCACTTCCCCCTGAGACGATGTCTTGAAATATGTGGTTCGCGACCTACTTTGCGTCGTCCAGTTGAGACCAGCGGACTCCTCAAGAGAAACACCCAGTGATCATCTCTCATAATAATATGGTGGTTTTGGGACGTTAAACCCCACAAATCAATCAATCAATCACCCAAAGCGTATCAGGAGAAATAAACTGAGAGAAAGATTTCAAAGCAGCAGGGCACCAAAAAAAAAAAATGTGCAATAAGCAGCCCGAGAGACGATACGCGCAGTATAAGTTAAACTTTACGATGTGGTTGTCGCGTGCATCTCTAACTAGTTTATGTTATGTTAAAAAAAAAACTAAACTAAACTTTTCGCGACCTCTGTTTCAGGAGTCACCCCAGTGAACGATTGATAGTTGCCCTCCTTACAGTCACCTTGTTTACCTTTAGTGAAATATTGACTCTATAGTGCCAGCAAGACAGATTTTCGTTGAAGATGTCTGCAATCTTTCAATATAAGTCTTCACCACTGGCCCCTGTTTTTGACTATTAACTAATGTGTTCGAGGTTTGTGGCGAATTAACGCAATAAGCATCGTGCAATAGTTATTTAGTCAATCGGGCTGCTGCAATGTGAGGACGTTGGTTGATCAAAATCATGAAAGTAAATAAGTATCTTTAGGAAACCTGGGATTAGGTATGAGAGCATCACCATTAAACCACCATCAAAAAAAAAAAAATAAGCAGGGGAGTTAGCAAAGGAACCATCGTGGGAGACAAAAAGATAGAGCTTGACCAAAATTCAAGTTCGTAAACACGCTTGTAGAAATTTCATTGCCATACTAAAATGCCCTGTACTCCAGTGTGTTACTAGTTATTGCTTGAATGTATTGTTTGTATCCCACTCCTGCATGGGCCCGGGTAGGGCCTGCAGTATCTGTAAATAAAAAAAAAAGTTTAGTCAGGCGTTAAACTATAAACAAATATTGTAGTGTAATCTGGTACTTTTTGCAATACTCTGCTGCAGTCGACGCAGCTTCTAGGTCAATCAGAGCGTCGACAATCAGAATTCATAAGAACTGAAGCTTGAGCAAAGTGGTGTGTATTCATCTGCGTTGATGTATACAGCACATGCAGACGACGCCGACGACTATGGTCAGCGCTTGTCCTGTGTTTCTTATTTTTTGTCGTCGTCTTGTGTGCGCTGTCCCAACCAAGATCAATCAAAGTGCATTTTGCCTTTGAATGAAGCCAGAATTGCATGATGAACTTAGACGGGGCAAGAAAAACTCAGAAGTTTTCTTTCTTTCTTTCTTTCTTTCTTTCTTTCTTTCTTTCTTTCTTTCTTTCTTTCTTTCTTTCTTTCTTTCTTTCTTTCTTTCTTTCTTTCTTTCTTTCTTTCTTTCTTTCTTTCTTTCTTTCTTTCTTTTTTTCCGTGCCCATCGTGTTTAAAAAAGGTGCACTAAACTTCCTCGTCCACTGAGCACCAGTGCATTGCTGCGTCGAACCGGACATTGAAAAACCACTTGCTACAAACAATTTTTAATGGTTCGCCTCTTCGTTCACTGCATATGGCAAATGTTCGCATCTCTACGCCGTCGTCTGTATCGAAAAGGTACAACACCATCTACGTCACCCCCTCCCCCTTTTTTCTCAGAGTGTAACATGAGTCTCGAGGGGAGCACTCCTCCGAATCTCTTCTCTATACGGCCTCCGTTTCCTTCCCCCTCGCCGCAAGTTTATCGGAACAGTCGTAATTGAATCGAGACGCTAAGCGTGACTAACGTTTACTACTCCCATAAAAATGGGTTTAGCGCCATGTTGTCGATCCCAGAGCCAAGAGCAGCGTTTGCAGCTGCACCCGGGTTGCGGTAAGAGAGAAGAAGGAAATACAAAAACCACGAGGAGAAAGAAGAAGAAGGAGATGTGAAGGTAGGGTGAAAGGGTTAAGGACAAGAACGAATTATACGTCGACACGAAGTTTTGTTGCGCCTGAGTTGTAGCGCATGCCAGGGTTCATGGCCCGTCGGGTTTCGGAGAAAGAAAAGTAACACGCCCCGAAGCGAACGAACCCGCGGTTGCCTCTGGAACGGAGATTGGATGGCAAGATGCAATGAGACACAAACGTGGGAATGCTGAAAAGTAAACAGAAAAGCGGATGGCTCGAGATTCGAAAGGGTGAGTAGCAGAGTCTCGAGAATCATGTCTCCATTTGAACGTCGTTTTCGAGTCTGTGTCCCAAGTGCTCACAAGTGGAAAGAGAGGGGAGAGAGAGGGGTGCAGCGCATCCCTACTCCTATATCACAAAAGATTTCCGGTAAATGACCTCTCAGAGTCGTTACATGACTTGTTTTGGCTCCCGCCGTTACGAAAGGGGAAGCGCGTACGCGCGAGCAAATAGCTGAAGTATGGGAAAGGAATTAATAGAATAAAAAAAAAATCTTTATTTCAGTCCTGCAGGACGCACTTAGCGCGCAGCGGGCGTCTCCCACGTAGCTCGCAGCGAGATCGGGCTATAGGTGGCAGCACTGGCCCACGAAAGTGTGGATAGGCGGTCGGCGGCGCGTATACAAATACACGCAGCGGCGCTTCGTCGGGCGCAGTCGGAGCCAATTGTCGGCAGATGAAATGCGTTGACTACAGTTTACTGTTAATATCTACGCTATTCTCGACTGAATTGGTGCACGACTCCTATGCAACGTTGACATTACCCACGAGTTAAGCGCATTGTGCTTTTCATGGGGATGCTCACCCTGGGTGACTCTCTTCACGCTTTCGCACCAAATCACGCCTTGTTGTTTGTACGTGGTTAGTTTGTGTTCCGCCAGCTACGCACTGCTGTAGCGTGACTGAAATACTTATTTACATCTTTGTCATCTGCATACTACAAAAAAGAGAGAAAGGAAGACCGTAGAAAGCCTGCATATCTGTGCGATTCGTTCAGTACCACCTTTCGCACCTTATACGCATATTCTTTTTCTTAATCTGTTCACTATAAAATGTGGGACGGTCGATAAGTCTAATCAGGAAAGTTTAGTGGCTGACGGCGCTTTGCGCTACACTGCGTTTACCACGTGTACGCACATGTTCTTGCACCAGTGAACATCTTTTAGAAGAAAGAGTTCAACAGAAAGCTTTCATCGATGGATTACGTGCATGACGGTGCCACAACAAAGGTCTGTATAATAAGACGAGCATGTTTTTTGTTTTTTTTTTTTCAGAAAAACATCACCACTGCTTTCCTTCGGTTACCAACAATTCCACACAAACGCTAAAAATGATGTCAAAAAGATAGAATTTTCAGTGAAATTATACTACATTATACAGGGTGTCCCACATAACATAAGGCAAGAATTTGAGAAAGAAAGACAGTTTAGTGGTGAATGGAACCAAACGTGTACTACTCGCACTATCCTGTAGGTACTCAGGGTATTTTTTATTTATCCCAATACTAATTAATTATTATTTTTAGCTACCTATTTTCTAACTATGGGCCGGAAACCCAAAATGTGAACACTGAGATGTAGAGGTCTATCAGAAACCACCGACAAAATTGTTTCCTGTACGATACGCCTAGCCCTGCTGTTTTTTCCGCGTTGTAAAGAAAGCCTATAGCAGCACTATAGCAGCGCTCGCGGTCCGTCACACGGCTTCTTTCCACGTTTCGCGGGCTTACTTTACAACGTGGAAAAAAAATAACAGCGCGAGATGTATCGTACAGGAAACAATTTATTCGATGGTTTCTTAAAGTGCTCTACATTTCAGTGTTTATATTTTGGGTTTCCAGCCCATAAAAATAGGCATTAAAATATTAATTAATTAATATGGGGAAAAATGAAAAATAGCCTAAGTACCTACAGGCCAGTGCGAGTAGTATGCGTTTGGTTCCATTCACCTCCTGAGTGCCTTTCGCTTTCAAACTCTAGGGTCAAGTTATGTAAGACACCCTGTATATAGGGCATGCCTTCTGAATTATTTTTCGACGTCGGGGCCCTATAAAGCGTTCTTAGTCTAAGCACACGGTTGCGCACTGTAACAAAGTACAGTGTAAGTACCGAAGTCTCACAGTTTATGTGATAGTAATATTTCTATGTATTTGTACAACGGCCACATAAACACAACTAAGGCTCCTCGCATGATCGGTTAACTACAGTGTCGTAGTTGTACACCTACCAACCGCGCGCAAGTGCATGACCTAGAGCCTTTTTCGTTCCACAACCAGGTCGCTATAAAACGCTGCATTCACCAGGATTTAATATTCCTCGTGTTTGGGAGGATTCCAAGAGCATTTTTCGATGTTCTAGAAACAGAAACAAGCACCTACTCTGGCATTATTCTGATGAATGGTGGGTACGACGACAATCAACAGCACTCTGGAAAGTTTCACTCGCTGATCTTATTAATAAGCATTAGCAGCCGAGAAAGACCAAATGCTTTCCTACGTCGTTTCAAGCCTACGTAAAAACAGTTACATCCGCGCTGACATGACCGGACAAACTACACTTTGAGAACGTGCATGACGTACGCGCACACAGAAACACGACGTGGCTAGCAGACGACGCAAGGAGGAATCCGCACTTCACCATTTCGGCTAGTTGCCGCCAGGCGGCGACTCTGCTCGATTTTGCGGCCATATCGGCCATATAGCCACTTAGCGGTAGAGAAAATCTCTCGGTAGCCAAAAATCACCCGGAAATAGATGTTTCGTGAGAGGTTTGCTGCCAGCAGCGTGGATTGAATAGCACGGATCTCGACAGACCAATGAGGGCGTTTGTTAACGCGATAGCGTTAAAGAGCTCGTGTCGCAGAAAACCCGCCGCCGCCGTCGGCCCTGTTGGTTGAGCGAAAAGTCGTCTGTGCGTCTGTGACCGAAAAATCAAGTTATCAAAATAGCCACGAGAGGCCGCTACTTGTCCACGCGCGCGCGCGATCACACTGAGAAGCCGCGCGTTCGAAAAAAAAAGTGCTCAAGGTCACGAGGCGCGGTAGGTTTGTTCAATAAACGTTCTGTTCACTCTCTCCACATGCAAGACTATATTATATTTCGACGACATTTGCAGTGAAACATGCAGATACGGTGTAAGTTTTTATTATTATTACTTTCTGCAGTATTTCCTATTTTTTGTGTTTCTTCAATGCTACTATCATGTTAATGGGATAGCCGAGAATATGTAGTAAACTAGACCATTAGATGGTTATAGGTAAGCATAAATAAAAACCATAATATCTATGCAACCTGGCATGTGTTTTTTGTCGCACGTGTCTAAACATACATTAAATAAACATTGCGCGTGAAATTTTGAGAATTCGTAATTGTGTACCAAGGGCTATGTTCCGTATTAGAACATCACAGCGATTAAGCCCATTGGTGTATATTTTTGTTATGAATGCAAAAGAACAACAACAAAAACAACAACAACAACAACACTATTTCAACATTGATCAGTTGAATACATGCAAAGTAGACTGTTCCGGAGAGATGGTACGAGGTCCCACGTGTGTGAAACGTAAACACGGTATGAGAGTCTTAAGTATATGATTTAGAAATGATTTTGACATGCGTAAACGCAAGCGAGGGAAAAAAAAGAAGAAAATGAGTAACTAACCTCGCCATCACATGACGCCTCATGTTCATTCTGTTCAAGTCATGTTAGTTCATCAGTAGCATCCTCTTACACGAAAGCCGAAAGCGTCGACCGATTTCTGAAAAGGGCGGTTTGTAGCCCCTCACTTGTTCCTTGAAAATGGCGTCCGTTGAAGGGAAGCAAAATCCTCATTCCCAACAGAACGGACGCACGCCCATCGATCGTAATGAGAACGTGGTAATGATGAAGACATCCTAGATGGTGGCATGGAGTATTACGTATCGACAAAGACATTGCTGCTCATATAGAGATGGAATGAGCTCGGTAGCTGGAAGCTCCGCGACTCCTCCCACACGCTTCGTTGGTATGACGTCGTAACCTGCCTCCGTCGTGAAGGCGTCCGCGGAATTCGTTCATGAAACATTTTCTCTCGCATGTAGCAATGCCTTATTCGATTGCGAAATTCCAGCAAAATAAGATAAAGAAACAGGAGTGGGCGTGCCACGTGACCTTGTTGCTCTTTGCCAGGTGCGGGGCCTTCGTCGCCAGGGGCGGCGCCAGGGAAGGGCAAGGGTGGGCTGGAGCCCCCCCCCCCCCCCCCAAAAAAAAAAAAAATTCTCGCCTGCCCCCCCTATGTCCACCCAAGTGCCCGGAAGCATATATTGAAAACCTAGTAGGAGCAGAGCTTGCTTGCCCCCTCGGAGGAACTCACTTTTCGTGGTTGCCCCCCCAGTAAAAACATCCTGGCGCCGCCCCTGTTCGTCGCAAAACGGTGTTCGAGGTGAACTTAGATATGTCGAGAAAATAGCGCGTGATATGAGATTTACAGGCCGAAAAGGGTCGATTCAAGAACGGGGAAGCCAGTACAAAGGGCCAACAAGGTCGCGGGAAATCATCGACCGAGCTATTTTTGTCCAGGTATCCCCCTGGACACCACGGAGGCACGTATGATCGCCAAATAGACGCCGTATGTACGTCACTGCAATGCATGCGTAGGCGTGCGCGGAGTTTTCCTTCAGGGGGGAGGCTCGTCGCAGTTCTCCCCTTCCCTGTTAAGTCAATGAATGGGGCAGGCATGGCAACCCCCTCTCTGGTGACTCCACACTGATAGAAAGTCTTACAAACTGCACAGTGTCGATTCGTAGGCGTTTTTTGTGTTTGTGTTCTTTTTTTCTGGCATTTTCATGCTATTATGTGATCCATTACATTTGCGCTTGCTACGACACACAGCGATGCCAGCTCCGGATGGTTTTGAATCAACTTGACCCCGGACCATTTTGTGTGCAGAAGATACTAGGACCTTAGGCATCTGCCTCAGTTGCGCAGAAAGCAAATAAAGCACTGCTATTTTACCTAAAGTCAACAAACCTGAGCGACCACCTGTAGACTGTGTGTGCTCCCCGAGTGTGCTCGTGATTGTGTTTACCTTATCATCTTTCTGCAACCTCTTTCCTCCCCTTCATCCCTTCCCCAGTGCAGGGTAGCAAATCGGATGCGCGTCTGGTTAACCTCCCTGCTTTTCCTTGCATCTTTATCTCTCTCTCTCTCTCTCTCTCTCGTTGTCTTGGGATTATATGTGCGCTTTTGAGATTACATATATTTTCCCTGCTTTTCCTTGCATCTTTATCTCTCTCTCTCTCTCTCTCCCTCTCTCTCTCTCTCTCTCTCGTTGTCTTGGGATTATATGTGCGCTTTTGAGATTACATATATTTTGTTCTAGGGTCTCCTTTCCACCGTTTCTCTACCATTTGAATCTCCAAGCGCGGTGAGTCTAACTACCGGAGTTGACGTTCTACGCTTCTTTCTTAGATTTGTGTCCAAGTGAGAACGACGCCGTTTTGATGTCGCTTCACTGGCTCGGACAGGTGAATTGACCCTTTGGTGACGCTGGCGTTTCAAAACGTGCGGCGTGGTTGTAATGGAATATCAGACATGGAACCCGCGTGAAGTCAGCGCGAGACGGGGACAGGTGATCCCTTAAACTGTTTCGCATTTAAAAGAAATAAAAAGTGGGGTGCGGGTGATTCTGCGCGAAAGAATGATTGATTGATATGTGGGGTTTAACGTCCCAAAACCTTCATATTGTTACGAGTAACTTGTTTAATGATCTATTTACAGCGCACAGAACCCGACGAGCAAGATGGCGTCAGACCAGCATCCAACGGAAAACCCACTTCGTCCTCTTCTTTCATGCAGCCGTGTTTAGCGGCTGTTTTGTATCAATGTGATTATGAGAGACGCCGTAGGGAAGGACTCCGGAAATTTTGACCCTCTGGGATTATTTAACGTGCACCCAAATCTGAGCAAACGAACCTGCAGCATTTTCGCCTCCACTGAAAACGCAGTTGCCGCAGCCTTGGCCACTAGACCACCGAAGCGCGACTCTGCGCGAAAGAAGCGAAAGTATATTAAAACATCGCTCCAGTCGTGAGGTTTGGCCGCAGCGAGAGTGGCAGTGGTGGCCGAGTAAACCACCCAGCGCATCGTGCTCGAATGCACTAGCCTCCGAGATTCCGCTCGAGCGGACGAACCTTGGTGACAGCGCTAAGATTCCGTGAACAGGGTGCGCCCCCTAACTGGAAAGCGGTGGCTGGAAAACTGATGGTGCACTAGAAATCAGCCAGGTGCTCACGAAAGTGAAGTCAACTAGGACTAATTTTTTTCTTCCTGCACTTCTTTAGTTATATTGTTCTGATCCAGGTTATATATGTCTGTTGATCACCTGTTTAAACAGCAAGGCCACAAATATCTTCCTCAGATATCATCATCGGTGTTATTAACACGGAATCTGAAACAAAGTAAAGTATGCTCTCACAGAAGCGTAGTACTGTAGAAGAATGAACAATAGATACAAATATAGACTGTTGACGCAGGATACTTAAGTGATGAGTACCAATCAGGCAACCTTTCATTCCGTGCATGGAAAATTCACGTAGGACAGTAATTAAATGAATGAAATACGGAAGCTGCGGAACGTGAAATAGGAATTAAAAATTAGTACTGAGGAAATTAAAAAAAAAAGGACCACATCGAGAAAGCTGTCTGCTAACCCTCCCTTCTCCTCTTCTCAGCGTATTTCGCTAGTGTAACTCCCAAGCGTACCTTTCCATATGTCTTCATAATATATATATATATATATATATATATATATATATATATATATATATATATATATATATATATATATATATATATATATATATATAATGAGATCTAACAGACAGTAATGCCAAGGAATGTACAGGGGAAGTTATTGGAACCAATGGAATGTAAATAAGACGAAAGAAAAGTGGATGAAAAAATAACCAGCCGTGAGCAGGAATCGAACCTACGACCTTCGAATAACGCGTTCGATGCTCTAACCACTGAGCTACCACAGCGGCCTTCCCTCCATCCACGTTTTTGGGTTTATATGTGAATTTAGAAGTAGGAGTGACAGTCAGCGCCATCTATAAGCCAAACGACGAGTGTGAAAACACTCTTATGCGCATGTTTGGCGTCACGTAGCACGTGAGCTTATTATGAGCGGATAGCTGATTAATTGTCATTCTTATACAACCTAAACACACCAAGTCTGCCATTACTAGACCCTCGTTCAATGAAATAAGGGAAAGAAGTGTATACCTAAGGGCTCGTTTTTCCGTGTTTTAACACAATATAATGAGATCTAACAGACAGTAATGCCAAGGAATGTACAGGGGAAGTTATTAAAACCAATGGAATGTAAATAAGAAGAAAGAAGAAAGAAAAGTGGATGAAAAAATAACCAATGCTGGAACACACCCGCAATATGTACAGGGAATTGCAAGAAAACCTACTGTACCTTTTCGTACCTTTTGATTATGCTCCTGCAAACTTACATTAAGACACCTGCCAATCTTTCCAACATATGTGTATTTGTATGAAATGGGTATTCTATTCACAATGCTACTAGATCAGTCAACGAATTTATGTTTGTGGTCAATATTGGATGAACTTCGGTCCCGTTTTATAAGGTTAGTCCTGACACTCAACCCAGCCAACTTGAGTGGTGCCGCAAATAGGATGGAAACGCCCGCTTTCTATCCATTCTGTTTGAGCTTATGAGAAATGGCACGTTTATACGGGATGAACACTACATTATTTCTTGCTGTTGCTTGAAGATCAAGACAACAATCGATTGCTACAACTTTTTCGGCAGCGTGTCACCAGTAGAGACGAGTAGGTTATGGGGATATCCGGTTGCCTTCAATCTACCATTCATCGAGAAGAAGCTATCCTCCTTAGAGTAATGAAATCACTTAACAAGGGCGTTGTGCAAGCATGCTTGAATGATTTACCGCTTGACTAGCTTACTACGCGCCGAAGTGTAAGATAAGAAAGGATTTTGGCAGGGGGCTCGTAGCTCCAACACACATTCCGGTTCAGAAAGGACAGTCTTAAATCGAGATATTTGAGCACTGCATCTTCAGCGACCTCATGAGTGATAATGAGTGGGTCAAGGCATTCCTCGAAAATTGACAAAGTGCCCTGCCTTGTTGTTGTGTATCTCACGCGTTGTTCGCGTCAACTGTGAGGAAACAGACATGCGTGCGTCTGCTATGGGTTGCAGGACGTAGACCTTTCAATCTGGCTTTGCCCGATATACAGCGGCAATGGGGCGTAGCATACTTCAAAAGGGACATAGTGTTGCCCACGCACGAACCACTTGGCGCCTGCAGCTTAGTGCGTCCTCTTTTTCACCAATTGCACTCCTACTCGAACTGTTTTATTTCATTTGCTTTTCCGGTGCCCGATTATTTATGAGGCCCTCATACGGAGATCTGGTCTTCTAACGTCGCGATTTCTTCACTCATCTAAAAGAAGGAAGCGAGGACGTGATAGCTCTAGAGGGCGACATAATGTGGCAGAAGGGTTAGACGATTTGGTCTTTTCTGTCCGACTCATACTTTTATACTAAATAAAAGTGAATGAGGGCAAGTTGGTCCGATCAGGACCGAGATTTGCTATGAATAGGGTTTCTCTTTCCAGCACCAGCATTCGTATTGACTACTCCTTCTCGTTCCAAACAGCTGCGCCAAAGATGTTCTCGACCCCAATCAACTTCATTTTGTTGGCCATGGCTTCCATTTTGTGAACTAGGGGTGCTATTCTGGACACTGTATAAATGCACTATATTGTAAAGTTTTGTAATGGTGGCTATTTAGGCAAATCAGAGAGGTCGTAGCAGCTCACTTGGCCAATTAGCACCAATCAATGGCGGAATCTGACAACATGGCGGAATTCGACAATGTCCAGAATAGCACCCCCTTGGACTGCATCATGGACACGATGCACTCTTTCACTTCTCCCGAGCTTTCTCGCTGCCCTTCGGGAGTACGCGAGAAGAAAGGGATGAATGATCGGTATCCGTCCGGCGGGACGGTCACTTTGAGGCGCACGCCGCGTTGATCCGCGTCGGGAATGGAGAAGGGAAGCGATCGCAGCGCCTCACTCTCGACGAAGCCTGGACAATCGCGTGCCTCTCAATAACGTTTCAGATACTCGGTCCAGGCGCGTAGGTTTCTCAGTCCGCGTTTTGATTGGGCCATGCGCCGGCTACTTTAGACTCAAGTTGCCGTTTGCGCGCTCTCTGTGCTGCGCTGTCACATTCCCGGGCCGCTAAATAAAGCTTGCTAACTTCGCCTTGCATGCAGTGGTGTTGTGACTGTTCCTAACTCTGGTCTGTATCCTCTTCTTGTCACGTGCGGGTCCACCAGGCAGGGTTGTATGCAGAAATTTTTCTCAGGGGGGAAGGGGCGCCTCCTTGTTCTAAAGGCGGGGGGGGGGGGGGGCAGGCAAATGGCCATTTTGCGCTATGCATGTACGGTGAAAAAATTTGGGAGGGGGGAGCACGCGTGCGGAGTGGGCTGGCACGCAGTTGTGTCCCATTGTGTCCTTAATGTTTTTTTTTATTTGCGAGTTTTTCCCCCTTATTTCTTGTGATATGGGCTACGGACACCGGCGGCGGCGGTAGCGGGGACGGACAACTATGGTGCCGCACGTGACCTGTGTTCTGATCTCCCAACAGCTTTCGCTGTAACAAACCGTATTTGGATACAACACACAACGAGCACCACTCTCACGTGTATCTCACCCACGCAGCTTGCACCTTCAGTTCAAGAGAGGCCGCAAGCGCCGTGCATTAAAATTCTTTCGCGCACTAACGACTCACCATCAGTCGTCACCACTTCGGGTTGCGTCGTCACGCTTGAAGAGCGCCCTTCAAGATTACAGCGCGTGTAATAGATCAAGTGGGTTGCCGGATGCACGGAGGAGAGGTATGGAGGCGTTGGAGGGAATGATTGGACGACGGGAAATGTTTTGCATGCCTTAACGTGCTTTACAACTTACGCAAGTTCTAAATTGGTGATACACTGTCACAGCAATGCGTCCAGGTGCCACCTCTACGACAAGAAATAATCGGACAAGATTGGAAAAGAGGGGGGGGGGGCATTGGTGTGATGAACCGAAATATAACATGGTGGCTCTCTAAAAAGAATTCACCTGTGCGTCTTATCAAATGGTTTATTGAATATTGAAATTGATGTTTTTACTGAACCGGGAAGTCGTATTTGTCGGAAACTTCATGTCTTATGAGATGGGAAGAAAGACGTTCTTCAAGTGATCCGGCTAGTTCCAACACCCCGAAATGTAACCTCGAGGCCCTTTCGCGTCACCTGACGTTTAATTCGTCGGCTCGAGTGTTTCTTTCAAAGATATTTCGAGAACACTGCTAAGTGCACCGTTTAGCGTCAACCAGATCTGGCCGTGAACACATTTATAACTATAAGATTTCATTCAATCTACGACACGCAACGACCCCGGCTGTGGCCACCAATTTAATATTTGGTTTGAATATTACGAGGAATATCACCCTGTGGTATATATAGATATATATAAAAGGATGATGAAACACACTTTGTGGAGACGCAGGAGATCGTAAATCATTTGACAAAATGTTCACAAGAATAGGGGGGTTAGCCATTTATGTTAATTTACTAAAATCTCTATATGCTAAAAAAAATGACTGGACTCGGAGCTTTTCTCAGAGGACGTACAGGCGTGGGTCCGCATATTCCCGAAAATATTTAGGACAGAATGGCAGTTAATAACAGTAAAATCCAGGTTTTTCGCGATGTTGTAGAAACCAACTCTCACCACTCGGCACCCGAGGTGGTATAGCTAAGCGGGAGAAGAAAACGTGCTGCCGCTATATCAATGGCGGCGATTGACTTGCTGGTCGCTTGAAGATGAAGCAGAAACGCTGGACAAGTTATAGTAGGCCGAGAAAAACTTGTGTTTACAGGCTGTACAAAAATTTCATTAGTACGGACATGAACGTTACAAAAAAGAAAAGAAAAACACTTTGGAAATGAACCGTCTTCTGTAAGGCGACCCTACGGGATTCAGCAGAGCCGATGGTGCCTATAACACCTCAAGCCTGGTTCAGAACGGTTGGCGGAACTTCGGGGCCTCTTCTCGGTGCTCCCCCCTTACAAATTTCTCGGCGAATCGTCGCCTGCTTGTCCACTGATAGTACAGTGCACTTGGTCGATCGAAAATCCCGGACGCCATCCTTCGCGCACGTGGGGGCTCATGCACTCTCCCCAAATAACACAACAACCGTAATGTAAATAACGCAAAACTAGAAAAAAATTCCGCCATATCCACGAAGTGAATGATGATGAGTGGGCGAAGCTCCGGAGGTAAACCTGGTAAACCATGAATCCTCTGTACATTTTGCCCACTTGATTTTATTACATCGCTCCCCCTAGCGTACGTCGCCGCACTAAATCGAACGATTGTCTTCAACCAATGACACGCGCCATGTGTGACATCATTCCTATTTTATAAGATCTCGCGTCTTTCATCAACTACAAGTACCGCTTTCTAGTTTATAACATCTTGCATCTTTTCATCATCAGCTACAAGTACCACCATCTAGTAAACACTACAAGAACTAAACGAGAGGTGGCTACATACAGGAGATGGTACCGCCATCTAGTGAACATTGCAAGAACTAAACTAGAGGTGGCTACATACAGGGGATGGTACCGCCATCTAGTGAACACTGCAAGAACTAAACTAGAGGTGGCTACATACAGGCTACAGGGGACGCACAGCCCACGCCCTAAGGAGCTTCGCCCCTAAAAGTCATAAAAGCATGGGCAAGCTCCACGGCGCACAATTATCTATAGACCTAGAGCTACCGGGCTTTTGCGGCCATAGAATGGCTTCCCCGTAAAACCTCAACTTCTCGACGACGGGGCAATAATCCGCCTCTCCCCTGTGCGCTGTAAGAGGAACCGCTGGCTGACCGCCTGTGGCTCCACTCACGAGCTCCTTTGCAAGAATTAACGCGGGAGCAGTCGAAGACATGCCACTGCCACGGCCGCTGGATGAAAAAGCGCACACCCATGCGCTCTTTCATCCAGCGGCCGGGCCACTGCGAATATACGCACCAAATCGTCGACTGGGCGCCCGATCATCGCGTCATCAGCCACGCTCTCAGGTGTCGCCAGTCCACCAGCTTCCGAGAGCTACCGGAGCTAAGCAGGACAGGGACAAAAGGTTGTCAGTGACCTCCGAGTTTTCGCTACGCGCGCTGCGTCGTAAAGGCGTGCGTGAACACAGCATGCGGCTGGGCTTCAGCTGAACCGAAGTGAGGAGTCAGCGCGCCGTTCTGGGTCTCGGAAGAGGCCCATTGATGCGCCAACTGCCAGTGCCGTCAGGTCATTAGGGGGCCGTCACAATGACGTTTATAATTCCACCCCTTTTATTGCCCATGCGGTGGTTGGTTTCCTTTTGCCGAGTTAACAGGAACTCGAAACGCTCGGCCATCTTTGGCGCTGCAGAACTACGTGGAGTGGTACCATGCTGGCGCCGTACTGTCTGCGTTCACGACAAATCCGGTCGGACACGCTTCGACCGAGTGCAACTAAAGCAATGCTGCCTGCCATCGGCTGACGTGCCTCCCCAAGCAACACAGAGCAAACAGAAGCAAACTAATACTGCCGCGCAACCTACGCAACCGACGCAGCCGTGCAACCTTAGCGCTGTCCTACAATAACAGAAACTTTCATTTTGTCCTCATGTTGGGCATATCGCTAGCGAAAAGGCAGCTGGCCATTGGTATAAAGCACAAAGGAACAAAAAAATGTGAATTTGGTCTCCAAGCTTTAAAGGTATCCGTTGATCGGGAGGGTGGCGGGGAATCCCGGGAACGTAAAGACTGCAGGCTGTCGCTTATTTTTGAGCGCTCAACAATCTCGGAGAACACCAACCCAAACGTACGTCCTATCATGGCTTATTTAATCTAGACTCGCTCGCTGGATTCCGTGCCGACCGGTTGTGCCCTCGCGATATCCGACGACAGCGCAGCTCTGGCCGACTGGGTTGGTCCTACGCCGCATCCTGCCGGCGGTCCTCTACGACGACGTCATCGCAGCTCTGACCAACTGGATTCACCCTACGCCATCTCCTGTTGCCTACAAGAGCTCTCGCAAGTGGTGCCCCGTCCTCGGACTCTTGTGACCGTGTTTCCATCTTTCCTATCTCTCCTATCTCTCATATGTCGTCGCTCGCTGTCCTAGCGCATCTCTCTTTCTGCATATACCTTTAATCCTATTCTTTTAATCCCTCCTCACCCCCATCCCTTGTGAGCTACTGTTGAGGTGTCGCACGGTGATCTAGACAGTTATGGGGCTCACTTCTCTCTTCTTTTCCCTCTTATAACCACAATGATTTAATCTATAGCCAGGAAATAAACCAGTATAATGTAACGAAGATGTTTTTTGAACGCCCCAGTTTCACGATAGTAGGTCATTACCATAGGCGTCCGCAAGAAAGGGGAAGGAGGGAAGGTGGCTCTCCCTAGTCACTTGACAAGGGGGGGGGGGGGGCGGTTATAAAGTCTGTCCCATACATTGACTTAATAGAGAGGAGAGGTGCTGGGATGAACCATTATCCTACCCCCCCCCTTCCCCAAGGAGGGGAGCACTGCGGACGATTATATATGCACACAACATGCATGCCTAAACAGAAAAGTGGGAAGAGCAGGGAAAGAGTAACTCAATACGGACCATCATCTGAATGTAATGATGCCAGGAGAGCTGATGTACAGCGTGGTCGGAACGAATGCTCGATTTAAGTCTTCTCTGCGGACACACCGCTTCACGCTCTTTTTGCGTTCTTGTTCACCTGTGAATACGGATTACATGCGTGTCGTTTACTGGCTCCTAACGGGCGCACAAACAGGCAAACCTTTCATCCTCCTCTCGAAGCAGTCTGAAGCTACAAGGCGCAGTGCCGAAAACTGCGGCGTTTGCGCTGTTCCACACACGCGACTATCCCGACTCCCTTTTCTCTCCTCAATTCACGTTGGCGATAAACCATACCTTCAAAACATTGCCCGGGTCTCGGACCAGCATACAGGCGGTACTGTTTTTAACCTTTCACTTGCACACGTGCCGCATTAGGCTATCTTGATCAGATGCTGCGTAAACGAAAGCTGCAGATCGGTGTGACGAAAAGAAAACTTCGCCGTAAACCGATTAGCATTTTATTGCCGGCCGCCACATGTGCGACAACGAAATTCAATTTAGATCAGATTTGTACTATATAGACGCCGCTGTGTTGGTCTTGTCGTTCAACAAAAACTGAAGTCTGGACTGGACACGAAGGAGGAAACAGCTGGGCAACGCATGAAAGGATAAAGATGAAGAAAAGGCAATGAGCTGTGCAATAAAGCAGCTTTGATAGATTTCTTCAGTTAGACAAAGAAGCCTAGCGTTTTCTCGGTGATTTCGTTCTCACCCATCGTAATGCGACATCGTGAGCGGCACGTGAAGAACTTAAAAATACAGAATATAAATCGAGGAATCCTCTATGAAAGCACTGTGGACGCGTTGTGAGAGGACTCTGCAGTTGGCTCGTGCGCAATCAGCGTTCTCTGAGCGGCTATGACTAGCGCTTCCGCTGGTAATTGCGAGCGTCTATGCAGTTTGGTCGATGGTTGTAGAGAGTACGAAGTTTCATTTCACTTATGGCCCATCATGTTCGTAGCTGTCTCAGATATATGCGCCCAACTGCGTAATCGGGAGATGTGGCGGGCTTGATGTCCCCGCCTTGCAAATAGAGAACAAATAACTTTATTGATACTCGATCGAGTATAGGTTTGCGAAGAAGGCGAAGTTTGATTTAACTATCATAAAAACACTTGTGTAATATCAAAATAATAGGATAGGCTTCTATGATATCGAAGTAATTGGAACATATATAAAAATAAGCTTTGAAATATCAGTTTGAACGTGCTTATGTAGGTTGACTCTAGAGCGAACAAAACCAGCTGAAGTTGACAGTTCGCGCTTTCGGTCTATCCGTCTTTTCCTGTGATTGTACGTTCTTTACGAGATTGCGTTTTTTCCCTTCTACATCTTTTTTTTTAGCTGTGATTGTGCATCCTATGCGTAGCATATCCTGCATAAGTTTAATTCGTGGTACTCGAAATTTTTATAGTCAAGGAAGCGAAATAAAACCTTAAGTTACCGAAGGAGAGCGCCGCCTCCGTTTCAGGTCTCGTTCTTTGTCCGCTCTCTAAAGCCGGCTGCACTATTACTAATTTTTAGATGTCGTTCCCCCCCCCCCTACCTCTCTCTCTTTTTATATATATATATATATATATATATATATATATATATATATATATATATATATATATATAAATATATATATATATATATATATATATATATATGGGATATGGCACAACGGGAGCGTTGTCAACAAGGATAAATATATTTATTTCCGAACAGTTTCGGGAGGGGACCTCCCTTCATCAGGGGATGAGTTAATGCATAACTCATCCCCTGATGTATGTATAACTCATCCCCTGATGAAGGGAGGTCCCCTCCCGAAATTGTTGGGAAATAAATATATTTATCCTTGTTGACAACGCTCCCGTTGTGCCATATCCCATACCTTCACGAAGACTAACTGGCCCATTGAATTATTACTCCCACTATATATATATATATATATATATATATATATATATATATATATATATATATATATATATATATATATATATATATATATATATATATATATATATATATATATATATATATATATATATATATATATATATATAGGTTTTCACTTGTAACTGTTTTAACGATATCTTGCAGGACGTATACTATAAAAACGTACACACATATGAAAGGACATGCACAAACATACAGGGACCACCGAAACCGCTTTCCCTTCCCTCCCGAAAAAGTTTCTGACGCCCCTACCATAATTAACTTACATAACTTACCATTTATATTCTCTCAGCATCAAAATACAAAATTTCTTTTAAATGCCAGTTTCGTGCGTTCACTACCTGAATTCCAACAGGTTCTGCTGTGGGAACGACTGCTATGTCAGGGCGACTTGGGGTGTCCAATAAAAGTTGGTATGTAATGGCAACCTTACACAGGGGCGCTTTCGGAGACATGGGATAAAGTAAAAAAAAAAGCTCACCGAACAACAAATGAGCGAGCTCTCATTTGCGTGTTTAAAAGTACAGAACTGAATTCCAACTCTCGCAGTTTAAAAAACGGCACTCTTGAAGCTCCAAGTTCTCGATTATGTGTTCACGTTTCCACTTCACTTGAAGAAGGACAAGCACATACCTTCGGTCATCCTTTATTGTGTGGTTTTCAGCACAAACGAGACGGAGAAAGTCCCTTGTGCGTAAGAAATATTAAAAGTAGGTTGTAAGAAAAATTTCAGTTCGAAACAATCTCCATTAGTCACCAGCTGTAGTCCCCGCCCACACTGTGGCGGGGACTACAGCTGGCGACTAATGGCGCGTGTGACGTCATGCGCAGGAAGGAGTGGAGCCGTCGTCTCCTGCCGAAGTTCCATCTACTACAAATGATTCCTGCAGTCACAGTGCCGAGCTGGAGAACGCTAGAATATTGCGAATTCATGCTCACGTGACCATGAAACAACATTGCTTGCAGGCGTTGGCACAGTCAGCTTTTTTCTACGTCACGGCTCACGAGTGCGCCAGCGTCACCCAAATCTCAGACAACTCATGTGTTCATAAAAAAATGTCCAATTATATATAAAGTGCTGAACAAAAGGCACGCAAACTTCTGTTACTTATTTGTGAATGCACGTGGAACGTTAGGGAGCACTAGAATCATCGTGCGCACTGGCGCACGAGCGGGTTTGCCACGTGGAATTTTGTATTTCGCGGGCATTTGTAATTATCAGAAAAACACTAATACTTAGCAGATATAGAGTTCAGAACTGTCTAATCAGACGTTTTGCAAGCCAATCTAAAACTTTATCATTGAATTTTGATCCATGTTCGTTCACTTAAAAGTTAGTTAAATAAACATATCTAATAAACAATATTTGAGAACACAAAAAATAGTCTGATGAACTTCAGGCAACGGTGAGCAACATCCACTTGGTCGCGTCGTATTTGCATGTGCCGGCATATTTTAAAAACCTGGCTAATGTTACCTGGGACACCCTGTATACCCCATAATGTAGACAAAGAATCTGGTGCTTCCTCCTGTAAATGATACGGGGGAGCGAACGCTGCTGTAGGAGGCACCCGGATGACCAAAAAGTACATGGTGAGGCACCGGCGGAGCGGCAGGCCATGCTTGGTCACAATGGCAGAGAGAGAGGAGTACCGAATTCAACGCCGACTCTCTCCATGGATGTTGGCCGCTTCAGAAGTAAACGTTGCGTTCCCACTTCATAGCGGGCTTCGCGTGTGAAGGGAAAATGATGGAGGTCTCCACCTCGCCCATCGAATAGTGGCGATCAGGTCTCAACGCTTTGCGCATGGGCGCCACCTTGTGTCCGACATTGTGCGGGTGAAAGTCCGGCGCCGGCGAGGCGTCGAAGTATGTGGAGTAGCTTTGTGACAGGCCTCGGCCGCGAGAGTAGCGGCTGGGGTTGCACCTGATCATCGTCTGCATGTATACGCGGCGCACCGTAGTCTGCACCCGGAAGCCAAAAAGGACGAAGGGAAGGCGACGTGAGTAGAGTGCACTAAATATACTGCCATGGCTTCTGGAAAAAACTTTCTTGTTTTTTTTTTTAACCAGCGGCCGCGATACTGTTCAGTTTGAACAAGGCATTCAGTATGCGGCGGGAGTTTCCAGTTTTACAAGAGCTCACTTTAACAAAACGTCGTTAGAATAATAAGTTGACGACGTTAGAATTAAAAGAAGCTGCATTTTCTAAGGAAGGCGGATTATTGCAAAAGGGTTTACAAATAATAACATTTGCATTTTTTGCCCAGTAGCTGCTCAGTTGTTGACCGAACGCTAATGACTGTTACCTTCGGCGAGACGCACTGCTTGTGTGACGTCGTAAAAAGAAGCATTCCTTTGCAATCACGTGGAGCAGTATACATAGGAAAAAGAAAAAAAAAACATTCGTCAGAACGTAGTTTACTAACTTTGTTGGAGGCCTGTCACAATAACGTCCTCCATCATCGTTTATACGCACAAGTAAAGTTCCAATGCTTGAGAAGCGATTGCATCAGTTAGCATAGCCTCATTCGCAGAAGCCCCGAACGTTGAGAAACTTTACACATTTCCTTGTCCCCTTCCAAAGCGTCTCTCATAATCATATGGTGGTTTTGGGACGTTACACCTCACGTATCAATCAATTGTCCCCTTCCAAAAGGCAATGTAGCCAGCAGGTACACGGACTGCCAGTTTATATATTGCTTACGCTTCCAAACTAGCCACTTCAACTGCGCTCCCTCCCTCCCTCCCGCCCTCCCTCTCTCCCTATCTCTCTTTCATTTCTTTAATCGAAAGCATCCTTGTGCAACCTCTGCGTCTTAGAAAGTGACTTAGCACGTTTTCTTCCCAAGTGGTCTTTCACACAGTAGGAGCAAATAAACGTAACAGGAAGCCTGCCGATAATAAAAGGCGCGGGCAAAGGCAAGTAACATCAGTGCCAATGGCACGCTCTGTGACACGTTCAAATAAGAAGCATCGCCGAATGATGGATTCGAGTTTCTCTAGAGTGGCCTGCCGGAGCACTCAACAGACATCGCCAGCAGAATGAAGCGCCACCAAGTGTGCTCCGGTTTACGTAAGTACTTGACGTCGACAAAAGTCGAATGAGCGATGCAATGCTAAATGACAGAAGGGGGAGGGGGGGGGGGGTTGCACAAAGTGTGATTCCATGGTCGCCGCTTACGCGACACCACTTCGGAGCAACCATGTTGTCGTCGCTTGTCCATACGCCTATCGGGTATCTCGTACGTAGAACAAAAAAACAAAAAGAAAGGAGGCCTTTTACCGGACAATGACTTGTGGCTGTTGACTCCCGGGCCTTCTTCTCAGGCGAAACGCAGCCTCTCGCGACGTGGCCGTGTAAACAGGTCCCGAGTACCACGTTCGACTGCTTTCGCATTTGGAGGAATGAAAGGGGAGCGGTGACCGGCCATGGGCTAGGGAGCAATGACTTTGCGTCTCAAAAGGGAAACGCGACGGCTCACGATGGCGTGCATGCTGCTGCTTTCTAGGATTTCGGGGTCTACGACCAGCAGCCATGGGCACGCTTGCATGTCGTTTGCTCTTTGCTGCTGGGCGCTCATGTGCACGCGGCTTGCACTGGTGGTGCACTGGTGGTGCACTGGAATCGTTCGAAGAGGTCAGGGCAACGGTAGCGGGATTAGCGACATTCCAGCGGAGTTAGCGAACCGGCGCCCAGCATCACAGCTTGCGTCCGCGTGCCATTCTTTTATGTATATTTTTTGTTGCATCATTTTCTTCACTCCTGTGCGTTCATACCTAACGGGATTAACACATCCGCTCGGGAGTTGCATACTGCGTTAAATATTCGTGAATGAAGTGGTGGTGAGGGCCAATGGAAGAAATAACATGGTGCACGTTAAAGCCCGTCCACCTGTCTCCTTTGGTTCATTCTGAGGAGCATTGTCACTGTATTACAATACCCACACTTTTTCATTACCCTGCATGAAACACTTCGATTGCGTTATATGAAACGCAAGGACGGTGCACAAAGCATGTAGAAACGACGACGACCCAGCGAAATTCAAGCTTAAGTGTCGCTTCAATTCATCATCGATGAATCACCGAACAGAGCAACCAATTCGGGAAACTCAAATTTTACAGTGAAAGCTGTTATGAGATCACAGCTCCGGTCACGCGTAGTTGTCTGCCGCCGCCACCGGTGTCCGTAACCACATCATTTAAAAATAAAAATAAAAACCTAACACCAATGACTAAGTGGGGCTGAAACCCGGGTCCATTGGGTGCCAGCCCAGTATTCCACCACTGAGTAACGCCGGTGCTTGTAACTTGTTGTCAAACTTGCCTCAGGCAGGCTTGATGTCGGGAAAGCCATCGTGTTAATACGACTTATAAAGCGTTTTAAAACAGCGAAAGAACAACCAGTCGTCGCACAATGCGATTAGCATAACGAAGGGGCCGTCCTATGCTCCAACCCATCACCTAAAGCTTGTTCTTGTTCCGCTATTAACTGTAGCGATACCCACTTCAGCTTAAATTACTCATCATCGTGAGCCACTGCATGAACAATTGGCACAACAATAATGACCTGGTGGGCATTAAGAAAGTGAGCTTGCAGTAGTTACCCAATTACTGCTTAGAAAAGGCTCTAAAAGGCCACTGGTCTAGCTTTCACTGTGACTGTGGTGCGCCTTCCGCACAGGCCCGGCGTTTTAAATGCGAGGCATTTCTTCGCGAACATCGGCGACTTTGAATCTATCTATCTATCTATCTATCTATCTATCTATCTATCTATCTATCTATCTATCTATCTATCTATCTATCTATCTATCTATCTATCTATCTATCTATCTATCTATCTATCTATCTATCTATCTATCTATCTATCTATCTATCTATCTATCTATCTATCTATCTATCTATCTATCTATCTATCTATCTATCTATCTATCTATCTATCTATCTATCTATCTATCTATCTATCTATCTATCTATCTATCTATCTATCTATCTATCTATCTATCTATCTATCTATCTATCTGTCTAGCCGCTTACGTTTGGGTGCTCTCGTGGTCACCCCCTTAGCTTGGCGTGAACCAAAATTAGCATGGGAGGGTAAGATGGTTTGACGAATATGACGTTCTGGTCAAAACATCAATAATGTCAAAATCCCGTCGCGTACGTCGTCAAACACGTCCCACCAGACAATGGCACATACCCACGGGCGGGTATATGCCCCTGATATGCGGGTATGTGCCACAGGTGACTGACACTTAGCCTATACCAAGGAACGACAACAACACACAGGGGCAATTTCAACGCGCGAGTGTTAAGAAATACCCGACATCGGTAGCGTCGACCCAACGAATGCAAAGAACAAATGTCGGGGTCCCAGCTGAAATCGAACCCAAGCATTTTGCGTTGCAATGAAGCATTTTAACACAGAGCTACGCCAGTTCGCGGAACTATATACTTTTCAAATGGACGCTAATCTTCGTGAAACATCAATAGTGGTTGCAGTGCTGCCTACCCACTTTTATAAACATTACATACGTACTCCTTTGATATAGCCGTCACGTCATGTTAACGTCCATTGTGCTAAGCTGTCATGCGATGAAGTTGATTTATGTAGTAGTGTCCAGGGGCAGCGGCCTCGCGAGCATCAGCGTTTCATATCAGCTTCTGCTGCTAATACGCACGCTCCAGTTGGCATATTTGCGCAAATACAAATGACTGGTTATATAAACATCTTCACCTCTTCAATATAAGTCTGTTCGTGCAACATTTGTACATATATTTAGCGTCATTTCATGACGTGTTGCACAATAACAAAATTGCAACGCAGTCACCTTCCCTCGCATAACGCATAACGTAAATTCGCATAACGTAAATTTCAAGGTGCATGGGATCTGCCGAATTTTTCTTCTATTGAGCTTTGATAGGCTACGCTTTACGAGATAAAACTCCGAGCGCAAACAAATGGCGTAGGATGAAGAAAGAAAGCGCATACCACGACCATTTGTAATGTGTTTTCATTCTACGTTCGGCGTCATTTATTTGTGGTAAATGCTATTATTTAGCATAACGCGCAATCAACTAGCCCACCTAACTATCTTGCTAGCTAGGCAGTGGCACAGCCTTGGTGTGGTTGAACCCCCCTCCCCCCACAGCCTTAGTGGGGTTAGTGGGGTTGAACCCCCCCCCCCCCCTCCTGAAGATTATTGATTTGGCTCGTATATATATGCACGCAGACATAAACATGCACGTACGAACATACATAAGTATGGTTGAATTCTTCCCCCCCCTCCCCCCCCCCCCCCAAAAAAAAACATTCTGGCTACGCGCCTGCTGTTATGATATACCTTTGTGCGTGTGGCCGCAATGAATGCGTAACGACAGGTTGTCTGGAATGTGCAAATGAATTGTTTGAGTGGAGGACAGAGTTATTTACAAACTGAATTTTTTACTTCAGCGTCTCGCATATTAGACAGGAAAGAGCCCTTAGTTCGAGAACCCAAGTCAACTTCACATGAACGAGGAATCTTAATTGAGAAACTCCGCAAACTTCGACCATTTGTTGCATTTGAAAAGGAAAAAGAGCTGGCAACTGTAGAAACCATTTTCATTATTTAATGTGTTTTACTTTTTAAAAGCTATTTACTGAAAAATGTAAGTAAGAAAAAAAAACAAGAAGCCAACACCATTTTTTTTTTCAGCTCTGCAACACGATGCTAAGCAGTGATGTAACGTGCCTTTGAAATTTCCCTATTATTATCATTCGAATGAGCACTTGCCCCGCCACGGTGGTCTAGTGGCTAAGGTACTCGGCTGCTGACCCGCAGGTCGCGGGATCGAATCCCGGCTGTGGCGGCTGCATTTCCGATGGAGGTGGAAATGTTGTAGGCCCGTGTGCTCAGATTTGGGTGCACGTTAAAGCACCTCGGGTGGTCGAAATTTCCGGAGCCCTTCACTACGACGTCTCTCATAATCATATAGCGATTTTGGGACGTTAAACCCCACATATCAATCAGTCATCAATCGAACAAGCAAATTAATTGTTATTCATCAGAAAAACTGTTGCTAAACCGTAATTAACCCTTCATAGCGTCCTATATAACCTAAACTTATTTATAGATTATGGTAAATGTGCGCTTCAGCTCCACCGAGACGCGCTGAGTGTAGGGCCACCTGGTGGCATCAGAGGGAATGATATGTCATACCACGCCACTGCGCTCTGAATTTCCACTGTGGACGTGAACGGGAGGGGTTCCTTCTGGCGCTTACATCTTCCGCAGTACTTGTCTGCTCGGTTACGACGAGAGACGAGGCACATCAACGCTCACTAAAATAACGGGCGTGTGGGAATGTACGAGTGTTTGGGGGAGTGCAAAGGTGCGCTAAATTTCTTACGTGAATAGAAACTAGCAAGCACGTATCACCTGCGAGGTAGCTTATGATGGCTTTGCTTCTTCGTTAAAGCTTCTTCGCACACAAGCGACGCAATGTTTTGTTCCCTGCTAGTCATATACCGAGTAAAGCGCAGAAGAGTAAACCGGTATTTCAGAGGCAACATCACTCTCTCACCTAACTCGTGTTTTGGGTACGTTGATGTATCCACTCTAAGGAAGAGGTTTCTACGAAGGTAACCTTCCCTTCCGTGATTTGGTTATTAGCACTACATGTAAGCAGCGCACAGATGCGTTTAATATTTCTCTTTCGTTAACTTCACTGCAATGAATCTAAAATTATGACTGCTGTTCTCAAGCAAGGGCTTGCGTCGTCAGAAACAACATAATCTAAAATAGTGAGGCCGAGGCGCAAAACGCCGTCTAAGCAACTAATTACAACGTCATGGTTATTATAAAGGTGATCGGGAATGCCTCCGTATAGGTAATTAGTCAGGTGATGCCTGCGTTAAACTTGGGAAAGTAATGTTACTCGCCTTTTACCTGAACGCCTACATCCATAGAATGTTTCCTCTTCATTTATTCTATTGAGCACACCAGGACACCACTGCAATAACGGCAGAAGCCTAATGCTAACGATCAGCGATCGTAAATCATAAAGGTTCTACTCAAAAATTTTCCCATTAAATTTTATGATTTCCAGGCTATGCTCAAGGGTCAAGTGTAAAATAAAAATGATTATAAGAGGGAAAAAAAGATAAGTGGTATAAAAACTGCAATTGAAGAAAGAAAAAGTGACGAAGAAAATAGAAAACTAGAAAAAGTGTGCTCCATAAAAGAAACAAAAGAAAAACAGCATCACATGCAGGAACCCAGCCGCTGAGTGTGTTACGTATGGTCCATCGAGAAAAGCCACGTGTTTCAATTAGCTGTACGTCAAAACATGGCGACTCAGGTGCAACTTATTCGTGAGAAAAGCAGAAATACACTCGGTAATGAATATGTGCAAAGATATTTGAGAGCTGCACTCTCTTGTACAATAAATACAGCTTTTCAGGAATGAGCCAGATACTAGCTCGTACATTCTTATGTTAATTCGAGAGGAAATCACGGCCGGTGAAATATAGCAACTGTTTTGGTTTTGCTTATGCGTAAAACCGTTGTATCACATACATTTCCATTGTCCTATGCAGCCCCGCCGCGGTGGTCTAGTGGCTAAGGTACTCGGCTGCTGACCCGCAGGTCACGCGATCGAATCCCGGCTGCGGCGGCTGCATTAGCGATAGAAGCGAAAGTGTTGCAGGCCCATGCGCTCAGATTTGGGTGCCCGTTAAATAACCCCAGGCGGTCGAAATTTCCGAAGCCCTCCACTACGGCGTCTCTCATAATCATATGACGATTTTGGAACGTTAAACCCCACATATGAATGTCATTGTTAACATCACTATCTTAACTAAGTGTATCATGCAAATCTCTTCTCAAATCAACTTTTTTTATTATTACCTGTACCTTTTGTTTTTTCTTGATGCGCTTATTCATGTTCCGCTGATATAATTGTAAACGCGTTAACTCACTTGTTTCCATTTTGCTTCATATTCCGTTCTTTTGCTGCACTAGTCATTACGCTTTGTATATGCATAATTAACCGATGGTCCCACTACAGTTTCTTACTTTGGGGCCCTTGCCTGTATATTGTTCATGTTGTAACATCTTGTTTTGAAAGAAATAAACTGAAACTGACATGCACATGTGTTGTCCGTGCAGGAAATACGTTTGCATGTCAGTGACATATTCAACTTCGCGTAAGCCCGCGATTACAATATTTGTGTGGGCACAGAATGGCTTCTAAGTTCGAAAAAAGAAAAGCACATTTTTCTCCTGCATCCGGGCTTTCGATAAGAAGCCTTTTTCATATTAAGTGAGGAATAAATCATGGCGTCTTATTACGTATTCACGCGGCGACTGCGACTGGGCCGGCAATCGTAGTTGTCACCGAGATTAGCCGTTTGACGAGGGAAGTCTTAATTGACGAAGGAAATAAAATGGGATGAGCCGAAGCACTTGTGTTCTATTATCTACGAAGCCAGATCACTAAAATATCAGATCTTTAAGGTCAATGAGGGGAAAAGCTTTCGTTTCAGTCACGCGCTTTCCAAATGAATTGAATATTATTGAGAATGGACAGAGAATATAATGGTTGATGATTGATATGTGGAGTTTAACGTCCCAAAACCACTATATGATTATGAGAGATGCCGTAGTGGAGGGCTCCGGAAATTTCGACCACCTGGGGTTCTTTAACGTGCGCCCAAATCTGAGCACACCGGCCTACAACATTTCCGTCTCCATTGGAAATGCAGCCGCCGCAGCCTGGATTCAAACCCGCGATCTGCGGGTCAGCAGCCGAGTACCTTAGCCACTAGACCACCGCGGCGGGGCTGGACAGAGAATATAGAGAATGATTGTTAGAGAACAATCTTGATCAGGTCTTGGTGAAATGCTGGCTGTATCCAGGAAACCAGATGAACAATGTCCGTTTTGCTGGTTGTATCTCGCATTTTAAGTGGGATATGATAAGGAGTGAAGGGAAGGTAAGGGAGGCTAAGCCGTCCAGGATAACCGGCTCACTACCCTATATGCGCGGTAAAGGAATGGGGGAGATACAAATAGGTAGAGGAAAGAGAGGGAAAGGTAGCGCATCACGTAGGATGCACACAAGCACGCAGTCAGTAAGCCCATCAATCTATAACAACGACCTGGAATGCTTTCCTGTGTGTATCGTCCTTTTTTTCGCGCTGGTTACTGCCACGGATGCGTACAAAATGGCCCAGCTAACTACTCTTTTGAACTGCAATACTTCTCAAAGTAAGACAAGCAACCTTAGGGGTGATGTGCTTCCGCTTCGTGCTCCCGAACTACGGCATCCTGTCGGCAAAGCTCCGGGCTTTGAGCTTCGGCATGTCTCATGCGCAGCTGCACTTTGGTCCGCCTTATCGAACATGCATGCGTTCGCAATTTTTCTTCGGCACGACTCGTGTTTCACTGAAGCTCCTGGGCCGGAGCGATGGAAAGCGTGGAGCGAAGCACAGGATCAGCGCGCTTCGATACTCTGGAGAAACGTTAACATGAACTCATCAGCTAGACTGTATATGCATGTCGTATAAAGTTTAGCATATACAGTCTATTCAGTCTGATAGGGCTCCTCTATATACATAGCATTTACAGGGACTCTTATCATAAGCTAGAGTAACTGTAAATACGGGAGCAGACTAGCGCATAGGTCGGCCATCTTGCCTGGTTAGCAACCATATGCTTACGCGGTGAAGCCATGCTCTGTTTTTGCAGGCGACTTACGCTATCTAAAGAATAAAAAAAATTAACGCAGCTCGCAAGAAAAGAAGCCATGCATATTCATGGTCTAGACAATATGAGCACTGTCTGTAACATCTGCTACATTTTTTACTCATTTTAAATAAATATATGAACATTCATCACAATAGTATTCATCATTGTCACTCTTCAACCTATTTTTATCTACACGGTTGCTGCAATTATTTACAAATTACATTGTCTTGCTTGGGCTTATTCCATTTTGTGTCTGCGGTAATAGTTACTGATTTATTATTGTAAAATTGGAATTGCAAAACCACTCTCGCGGTGGATCCGCTGTTGCTTTCATTGTGTGCAAAGGTTAATTAAACAAATTTCTGGAACTTTTGAAATATGACCCATTTTTAACTGCCTGAAAGCACTTTTTCGAAGGTGTCACGTGCGCCCTTGAGGACGCGCACATATTTACTGCGTTGCAAGGAGAACGGCTGAAAAAGTTTGGAGAGCAGGAAGGAGTTTTGACGAAAGTCGTGGCCTGCACAGAAGTGGAGGGAAATAGCTGACTAGAGCCGGGGTCTGTGCAGGCATTCAGAGCGCGGGAACTGAACTTGTGGACCAGTTCACATGCATGAGCCGAGAAATGTCTTCATCGATCCCTACATATTTTCATCATTGCCCATGAAATTCATAATTCTATCTTTGTTATCCATACATAACAGCTTGCGTTTAAAAAGGCAGGCTTTGCGAACCTCATGTGAACTTGAAATGCATAAACGCATCTAATGACGGGAACAGGTGTGATGCACAACAAATGGAACCATCAAGTCAATGCAAAAGCGTTCCATTTGTAGCCTTGTGTACGTGTACGTGCATGTGTGTGTGTGTGTGTGTGTGTGTGTGTGTGTGTGTGTGTGTGTGCGTGTGTGTGTGCGTGTGTGTGTGTGCGTGTGTGTTAGTGTGAGTGAGGGGCGGGGCACTCTTCGAACCCAATAGTTTTGCAGATATATACTGAAACAGCCTTTAAACAAAACGAAGCTTTGCAACAGCCCAGAGAGAAGTCGTATCATCGCTATTACCTTAGGTTCAAGCGGTAAACGCACATGAGAACTGCTAGACAAGTGTCGGAGCTAACAGGGCCAGCACCTAAAGGCGTGCCTCGCATAGAACATACAGAAGTAATCATGCGGTGTGCAATGTTGTACCTGTTTTGCGTAAGATGCAATATTTCCTTTCATATATAGTGGGCTTAAAAAAAAACGCCTGATGCTATACCCGTATGCATAAGTGGGGCGTAGTTAAGGCGTTTCTTTGTGACACATCTTTTAATGACATGAGACACAGTGCACGAAATGACAATGGAGCCCAGTTGCCTGCTCGGGCTACATTTCACATTAAGGATGTGCCCCCACCGAAACTGATTTCTGCGCCACAGGTAGACGTACGCGTCAGTCGCTAAGCGCACTGTGCAGTGTTTCGAAAAATGTGTTCAGTAAATCTACAAAACACCTGACAGGCACTTGCGGTGTTTTCATGCCATCCAGGCAATATTTTTACCTGCGTGAAACTTCTTTCTTTTTGGTTGTTAAGCCGGAAGGTAACTTTTTTGCTCTGCTTTCTACATCGGCCACACATACGTCACGTTTTAGGCCTGCGGAGAAATTGGCGTATCTTTCCTGGTGCCTAACCCTTCTGCACAGAAGGGTCAGGCACCAGGAAGGTCAGGTTTTTTCTGTATTCAAATTTACCTTCGTCAGCCCTGAAACAATTGAGCTTGCACCTCTTGCACTAAATGTACAATAACCACGTGCACATATACACCGATGGTTCAACCCCAACGTCTGGTTCTGGCAGTGCGGTCGTGATTACAGCTGGAGGAATCACTCTGCGAATCAAGCTGTCACACGTCACTACGTCTACGGCAGCAGAGCTTGCAACTTTGCATGGCGCCCTTGAGTACATCACATCCCAGAGACCGAGTAAATGGGCTGTGTTTTCTGACTCAAAACCAGCCTTACAGAGCATGCAGTCCGTTCTTCGACGAAGTTGCCACGAACACTTAACATATGAGGTTGTCAAGATTCTTCACCACGTCACAGAAACAGGCCACGAGGTCAATTTTCAGTGGCTGCCTGGTCATAGTGGGATCAGCGGCAATGATTCCGCCGACAATGCGGCTCGCACATCCCACCAAGAAGAGTTCCCCTTTCCGATTCCTTTGTCAAGAACAGACGCTGCGAAGCAACTTCTTCACCTGGCACGTAGTCTGTGTCTGCTAAAGTAGAACACCCCAAGCATAAGACATACGATATTCTACCAAATAAACCCTCGACTGGAACTTCGCCTTCCATCCAGACTTCGTCGACGAGAAGCTTTGCTTCTTTGTCGCCTTTGGTTGGGGGTTGTCTTCACAAAAGCATATACAACCCTCATTGGATTGACCGACGGTGCGGAGATCGACGTCTGCGGCACCGAAGAAGACATCGACCATCATCTATGCCACTGCCCTCGATTTTCCTCTGAAAGACAGAAGCTGATTGATTGATTGATATGTGGGGTTTAACGTCCCAAAACCACTATATGATTATGAGAGACGCCGTAGTGGAGGGCTCTGGAAATTTAGACCACCTGGGGTTCTTTAACGTGCACCCAAATTTGAGCACACGGGCCTACAAACATTTCCGCCTCCATCGGAAATGCAGCCGGGATTCGAACTCGCGCCCTGCGGGTCAGCAGCCGAGTACCTTAGCCACTAGACCACCGCGGCGGGGTCTGAAAGACAGAAGCTTTCTGACGCATTGCGACAATTGGACCATCGGCTGCTCTTTATGCAGATGATACTGGAGCACCGTCCTCGTTTTTCGTTGGCTCAAAAGGCAGTCGAAGCCGTCCTGCGCTTTTTGAGGACTACAGGGCTATGTGAACACCTTTAACTTTTGTGTAGTGCCACCGCTGCATACGCGTCAGCCCATTGACTGAAAATCCTTTTTTTGTCTCTTTCTGTTCTTCTCCCCCCTCTCTCATCTTTACACTCCCCTTTCCATTCCCCCAGCATAGAGAGAGAGAACATAATAAGGGAAAGGCAGGGAGGTTAACCAGAAATTGGAACATGTGGTTTGCTATCCTGCACAAGCGAAGGAAGAATGGGGAATAAAAATTGGAAAGAAAGCGAAGAGTGAAATAGACGCGCGAAAACCAGTCACGTGCCTGGTTAACCTCCCTGCCTTCTCTGTTGTTGTTCTTGTCCTTCTTGTCTACATCGGCATATGCGGAAAGTGCAATAGGGCCTTATCTTGTGCGTATGTTTTTTGTTGAACCTCACCACGTATTCTATATATAATGCACATACGGCGCGCATGAATGATGCCTCTGTGAAAACCAATGAACGACGCCGACGAATAAGAAAGCTGACTCAAATGATGCAGTATACGCGTACGTTCAAGCAACACGGTTCTCACGCAACCAAGTCGCAACGTCTAGGTGGGTGGACAGAGCAGACCGAGCCCGATCGAGTGAGAACAAGACCAAACAAGGCGACAGTAGAGCGAAAGGAGAATAGCTGCGTGTCCAGGGCCTTATTCCGTTTTAGAACCGACGATGCCTGTCCATAGACGGGAAAGTGACAGCTGAAGGTCGGCACTCCCTTAACGGTTCGGGCAACCTAAGAATAGAGAGCAGCGCTCGTGCGCTGTCAAGTACTCGGAAGGGTGCCACGCAATAAGAAAAGGCCAACCAGCATTGAGGGAAAGATGACCGCCCCAATAAACCTTTAGTAAAATGATATATGATCCATCGAAAAGACAGAAAAGAGAAATTCTTGTTTTATTTACCACTTTCCGCCAGAAAACGCTATTCAAAGATGTCTAACATGGGGTAGTTATGCTACTTATACGGCATTGCCCAATCGCCGCTGCAATGTTTTTTTTTAATTTTAATGGTTATATATGACCAAAGTTAGGAGTATGCACTAGTCGGAACTTGAAAGGGCCTGAAGTATTTTTGATGCAGTTTATAGAGTGAATCCGGATTTACATGTTCCACATCATTAAGGATAAAGAATCAGGGGAGTGTTTGTTAGAAACGAACAAGGGGACCCTGACCCGATCGTCTGGCTTCATCGAAGGTCAAAAGAACAGCTGAACGAGCCAGCACCTCATGGCTCGTGCCCGCTGCCACTTCTTCCTCCTTTATTCGCAACAGTGTTTATAGTAATACAGATGCTTTAAACTATTCAGAATAATAAGTCCAAATCGTTACTCTGGCTTAGAGCAATATTCTTTGATGCCAAGCGAAAGCTACACTGCAGGCCTTCAAAAAGGAAAGTTTTCAATTGTAGCGAGATACGCACAAGCGGTTAAGCGATATGTGCACTAATATAAGCTATATAATAATCCTGACCACGAGAAGCCAGCGAGGCTGCAACATAGCCTCGGTATTTACTGTAATGATCTCTCGGCCACTTCTGTTCTACGCTTCAGTTCAAGCCAAGCAGTTGAAGGACAATTATTTTTCAACGAGTATACACTAGAGGTCTGCTTTCAAAACGTTCACGTCAATTTTAAAAGGTGAAATGAAATTGTTTATATTCTTTAGTAGCTACATTAAGGGGTTTTCAAATGTTGTATGAGACGTATATCATCATCATCATCATCATCATCATCATCATCATCATCATCATCATCATCATCATCATCATCATCATCATCATCATCATCATCATCATCATCATCATCATCCTGACTACGTCCATTGCAGGACAAAGGCCTCTCCCATGTTCCGCCAGTTAACCCGGTCCTGTGCTTGCTGCTGCCACTCCGTAGTAAAAAAGGAAGCGAGAAAGCACGACGTACGACGAAACACTTTTAATAATCACATACGTTTCGGTTGGTGGGCCAGCCTTCTTCAGTGTGAGCAAGATGAATATATATATATATATATATATATATATATATATATATATATATATATATATATATATATATATATATATATATATATATATATATGTACATATATATGGCTATGCCTTCGTGATATCAGAACAGGTTGTCATTATAATTGAAGAAATAGTGTAACATCTATCACGAGCAGATCGCTAAAACGCGAGAACATATGGTTGTTATTCTTCGTCAGGCGCTGAAGCATCACCGTAATGCAGAACAAAAACAGCGCGTCAACAAAGCCGACTTGCACAAAGGCGAAGCATTGAAAAAAACTTTTAATGATTTCTGGAGCTCTAGTGCACGATGCGTAGGATGAACATCCCATTTCATATCCTCACTCCTGAAATAAGAAAACTATGATGGCAGGACGAGTTAATTTTTTTACGCTACAAATATATGTTGTGGTGGTAATTTCTAAGTATGCATGCTTCCCAAGCTAACTGGTATCAGCTTTTCTAAAATAATTTGTTTTTTTTCAAAAGCGGGGCACTAAAAAAAAAAGAGAAGAGGTATCTTTAACATTTGGTAGCTCCTAGAATGTGGGAAGAAAAGGTATGCCAGCACAAATAAAAAAAAAGCAGAATCAAGCAAAAAAGAATGTTCCTTTTTTTTCTCTGGCATTTGTGACTTTTCAGCAAGCACTTCACATGCTGAAATTTACATTGGTAAAATAACGTCCCAAAAACAACTTGTTTATCTTTCGAAAGCGCATAGATAAACAGAAAAAATATGATTCGAGGCTAATGTTTTGCCGTAGGCAACTGCCAGATTTATCTCGAAGACACGAGAGAACCTGGGGCAAAGCAGCTGTGCACTTGCCACGACTCCTATCTCGAGATAAACGGAAGAGAGCTCATCCATGGCTGATATTTGCTCTTTTGCCCACGAGGTATGCCGACGACCGAGTCGTAAGCCACTCATGGCAAGCGGGCTTTCCACTTTCGTCAGTAAAACGCTGTAAACCTACAGTGTGGTCGGCATGTGACGCTTGTATTCTCAGGACGGAGAAAGAAGGAAAGAGGCTTGAAGTTTCGCTGATGTAAAAAGCGATCTGTGTAGTTCTCCGCCCTTTCGCTTGCACCTTCCTTTTGAGATTAGTTGACGTTAGCGCGACGCCGGGTTTGCTTGAAGTCATTAGTGCCACGCAGCTTGACGAGACACTTATTCTATGTTCCGCTTGCTAACGTGTCCCAGATGCCGGGCAAGACGGCCTATAGAGGCCAGAAATGGACGAGAATGGTGATCATGCGTCATTCATCCTGAAGTTTCGAAAACCATGAATGATAGAACATCCGGAAAATTAATTATTAAGGCGAGGAACTGTGTTGGGTAGCGGGAATGAACGTCAATAATTCTTAAAATTTCTGAGCTTGTGTGACAGCTACTAGTGTAGCGTCGTTCTTTCCGATCAAGCCTGGATGCTCAACTATGTTCAACAAACAACAATTTTGCTATATATACTTAATCACTATGGCACGCACAATGCGTGGCTTTCATCTTCCTGGCCATTACAGGCTTTTCCTTCATTAAATCTTGCTGAAGGACACATTGAAGTACACTGGCTCGACTTTAGACATGCTGGCACTCTTTCGGTATTGTCCAAGTTCGTTTAAAACTTCTCTCTCTCTCTCTCTCTCTCTCTCTCTCTCTATTTTTCATATGGACATCAGCCTACCTGCAATATTGCAGATGAAAAAAAAATATAAACCTGGATATCTAACTTGAACCTTATACGTGACAGAATGAGTTTGTGATATTTGCTGCATTGTTGCTTGTTGCCAAGTGGCACTGTAACGATAACCAATGGTTTCGAAAATGCCACTATCATTATTGTATTATGTCTGTAATTTCAACTGGCGAGACAATCGAGCTCATTCTGTGCAGCAGCACTCACTTTGACGCTCATCGCTGCCCGCTCCAATGCATTGCCAGCGTTCAGGTCGCATAATTTTTAACAGTCTCCCCTTCACCGTTTCGTCTTGTCTTTCTTAGCAAATACTTTTAACCTATGATTGATGACTCTACAGGCTTAACACTGGTGCTTTTCTTTTCACCTTTGATTCTAGCTCCTAACATAAAATAACTCAAGAAATCTGTTCAAGCGCTGACGCGTCAGTGCATTGTTGGTATAATGGCTCGGAACTCTCAAACACAATCTTGCTTTCTAATGGATCGTTTTGGCTAGCATAAGCTATCATCTCGAGTACTTGGGTCAAAACCAAACACAACAGTGTGCGGTACAGTTTACAAGACTTGCGCCACACGTAGGCACCGAACAACAACAAAGAAAAGAAGCATAACACGAGGTGCCAATATACTTCTCACAGAAGCACCTTTTCCTCGAGGACGACCATGCGGTGGCTTGCAGGTATTTGCATTCCGCTTGCTCAGCCAAATTGAACGGGGATCACAACCTACTCCGATAGTAATCCTACGAGTCGACCTCCGCCTGAGCGGTCACCTGCCGGCACAACCTCCCACACCGCTTCCGAATGCCTGGGGCCGTGTCTATAGAGCAGCGACCAGCGTTTTAAAGTGATGCGTCAGTAGACCTCCTTCCCTTCTTGCCACAGAGAAGATGACCTCCCTTTCGCGTCGTCGAATCGATTTCACGGCGATGACTTGAACGGTTGATGACGACACAGGCTACAGAACTGTTTAAACTCATTTTCCAGTACTTCCGCTATTTATCGCTCGTCGCGGTCCTTTATTTATTATTTATTACATTTGTATTTGCCTTTATCTCACCGTGGCTGCTTCACAACTCGGCGAGAAGGGAGCACCACGTTGATTGTCCCCCAAACGTTAAAGTGAGGGTGGTGGCGCAGATTTTCTGTCCATA
Source organism: Rhipicephalus microplus (assembly GCF_043290135.1). NCBI lineage: Eukaryota > Metazoa > Arthropoda > Arachnida > Ixodida > Ixodidae > Rhipicephalus > Rhipicephalus microplus. The sequence continues at coordinate 264,214,221 of NC_134700.1, read as the reverse complement.
TCGTCAGCACTTTTGCGGAGATGATAACTATAAAAAAAAACGCGTAAGAACGACTGCAGCTACGCATTTCTTTTTGTTTGCTTTAGCTGAAAGACATTTCCTATTAATGTTTTTCTATGAAGAATATCTACTGGACTTTCGGAAGAACAAATAGAAGATGAAAACCTCGAAAATAATGCGTAAAGAATGAGAAGCTTTGCCAGCTTTTGTTGCTTCAACATTGTTCGGCCTGTAGTGTTCAATGTCAGCGCATGACATTGCAACACTTATGCCGCCTAAGCCTAGCACCATTTTGCAGAGAGTGCACACTGCCAGCATGCTGCTGCCTAAGACAGAAATAGGGCTATTTGAGAAGAATTAGCAGATTCCAGTTACCTTGGAAATCGACGTTGTGCGAAGCACGTGGATGAAAGGAAGTTAGCTACACGCACTACCAGCATGAACTGTGGTAGGCTGAAATGCTTCATTAGCACGTCATCATGGTTGCATGCGTACTTATCGCAAATACGTGTACATCTGTTACGTACCTGCGACGTCAATGTGTCGATGGGTCATGAATATTACGCATCCAATGGGCTGCTGACACCTCCTTAGCTTGGGCCAAATAAATGTGAGCACCATCAGAAGAAGTATAGCTGTTCCTATAATCGTCCGTTAATGCGGCGATGAGGGTTTTTTGTACACTGAAGTATGGCGTATAGTTTAGTTGATTGAAATTGTCGATGTCAGTCATGTGAAAGCGGTCAATGACACCTCTGTTCCTCATCCTGGGCACGAGTTCTTGGTATAGTCTCTGTCTACATAGAAAACGTCTTTCGTGTATTGTGTGAACTAGGCCTAGTTGTGTTTTGAAATATCCACAATAAATTCACCAGCAATGAGGAAAAGCGGTATGCTGATATGTAGCGCTTGTGCTAGCGAGGATGGCGGCCCTGCACACTGCTAGACAAATGAGCTTCAGTGGATGGTGCTTAACTACAATTGCCGTTATTGCGACGTGACGCTGTATGATAGATGTACGTATGTACAGTGAATAAGATTGGATAGCCAGCACTGCAACCACAACGGACGTTTTACGAGCATTACGGTCAACTTGAAAACTAGTTCCGAGATCTAGCATGGCTCTGTGGTAGAATACTTGATTGCCCCGCAGAATGGGGGGTTATATTCTTGCTGCGATTATGACATGTAGTTTGTGCATTCGTTGTGTCAACGCTGGCGATGCCAGATTTTAGGGCCGAAGCTCCTTAGGGCCGATCTATACCGGGCGCGCATGACGACCCACAAAACGCAAACTGAAACTGAACACCTGCACAAAAAAAGAATCACATCATATCCATGGAGTGAATGGTGATTGGTGGGGCGAAGCGTTCGTCAGTCTGTCCATGCTTCCGTCAGTCCATTCGTTCTTGCTTCCGTCCGTCCCTGCGTCCGTCCGTGCGTCCGTACGTGTGTTAGTCTATCCGTGTGACCGTCGATGCGTCCATCCATCCGTACGTCAATCCGTGCGTCCATTCATGCACCCGTCCGTAAGTCCATTCTTCTGTCTGTCCGTTCGTGCGTCTGTTCGTGCGGCCGTCCCCCTGTCTGTCCATCCGTCCGCGCGTCCACCCCTATGTCTGTCCGTGCGTCCGTCAGTACCTCCGTCCATCTGTATGTCCGTCCGTTCGTATACCTGGTGAACACTCCAGGTATACAGACACCTGACATCTTTCCACCTTGTATTCATCAGATACAAGTGCCGCCATCCAGTGGACATTCTAAGCACCGCTCTTTCTGGTATGTGCCCCGGTGGTTACGCACTACAACGAGGGACGCAGAAGCCACGCCGTAAGGAGATTCACCCCCCCCCCCCCAAAAAAAAAAAACAAACGAAAACGTGTGTAAACTATCTACTTCGTGCATAATAAACTATACGACAGCACAATACATGAACATTCGCGCCGTCCGTCCGTCCATGCATCTGTCCGTCCGTTCATCCGTGCATCCTACAGACCGTGCATACGTCCACCTGTCCGCGTCCATCCATCTGCGCGTCCGTCTGTCCATCTGTACGACTTATACCCATGACACACGGCAAAAGTAAAGTACTTTGAAGTAAACCCCTTTTGTCACCTAAGGGGACCATTTGCAGAAAGGAGTGGCGCTGATGACACACGGCACCGGACTACTGCTTTAGGTGGTGCCTCAGAAAAACGCTGCAGAAAAAATGGCGCTGTTTGTGGAAGCAGCAAGAATGGAAATATTAAAAAAAGAATGTGCGCATGTACATCACATTCAGCGACGTCGGAGCATAAAACCGTTTTTTTATTGTCTGGTGGCTTATAATGCGCATACCTGTAATTTTTTTCCGCTTTTTTTTTCAAGTTTGCGTTTTTAGCAGCAACTTAAGTTCATCTGGCAACTATATATGGTGGTTTTGGGACGTTAAACCCCACAAATCAATCGTCTGGCAGCTATGAACAGTCACTGTTTTGCTGTTTTTGTTTTTTGTCGTGCTTTTTACATGGCTGCGCCCAGCTGGGTCAGTGACGGCGTGCCGCGTTTCATCGTGGTCCTGCGATGTCTCAGCGCAGAGACGGAGATAAAGCAACAGTTGAGGTGGGCCTGACTCTTGTCGCCCTCGGCTCCATCCAAGATGAGCTAAACGCTGCGAAGGCAAGAGTGATGAGCCTCAAACAAAGACTCGTCATGAACAGCTTCATTTTGAGTGCTTCCGCATTGTCCCCCCGAGCCATCAACCACGAAAGGTGGGCCTATGTGCGCAACGAACGCTGGTTCGAAGGCACCTTGCCGTTATTAGGCGACGGCCACTTTAAGCTTTTGCCCTCGCAAGGCGTCCAAATGGTCCTCCCATAGCTTTATCAGCACCCAGGTCTCCTTTTCAGTCCACTGGACGCGCGGTTTTTTCTTCACTGACTGAGCCGACTCCATTGTTACAAGATACTACGTCGCCGACACAGCAACTGCCGCTGCCAACCCTAACATGATCACGCTAGTGACGTAATGCAGGCGTTTGAGAGTAAGGACAGACTATAGGCCTTCACTTTTCAACAAATCGCACTGCTGCTAAAAATGAAAACGATTTCTCAGCGCAAAAAATACTGACAGGGCACCGCAGTGTTGCGGCACGTTTTCTTCTATTAATAAATTATGCACACTGCAGTGTATGCGAGAGTACTCTCTTCCTGCCAGAAAAGTAGATGCGGGATCTGCTTTTGCGAAAAGGATCTTGGCCGGAAAGGAGTTACTCCTTTTTCGTGTGTCACTGCGCCCGAACGCCTTTCCGAAAGATGTCCCTTTGTCTAAAGGACTTCAGGGTGCCCGTGGGTCAGGGGCATTAAACGCTGACATTATGGACCTCAGGACCTATAGGTTGGCCCACTCGGCGGCACTCACTTCGTGAGATGCAGCAATTTTTCTTAACGCTGTCGAAATAAGATCACCAATGTCTGTTCGCGCCTCTCCTTGGTTGGTTTAAACTATCGATCACTTTCAGTGCATTGCGCTTAACTATGTGTACAGTTTATATTAACCCGACGTGACAGCTGTATCAAAGGAGTACATATGTAATGTTTATAAAATTAGATAGCTATCACTGCGACCCCAATCGATGCTTCACGAAGATTACGGATCTATTTGAAAGGCCGTTGCAAGACCTGGCATGGCTCCGTGGTAGAATACTTGGTTGCCACGCAGAATTCTGGGGTTTGATTCCTGCTGAAACCCTGACATGATGCGGCATCGCATCGCCTCAGCGGTTACTTGCAGTCATCTTTATTTATGCTACTATAGTATTTATTATTCTTGAGCTTTTTGTGGCTTTTTTGCTCTTGCGAGAGAATATATCATTCTAAGGACGAAAAAAAAAAGAGCAGTGGATGACCTTACGCCAATAACTTCCTGGAATAATGCTGATTGTTACAATTCTATAACATAATAACGGCATTTATGTACATAGTGCCTTAAATTAAGGCCGGAGTAACATCGGCAAATTGCCCCGCCGCGGTGGTCTAGTGGCTAAGGTACTCGGCTGCTGATCCGCAGGTCACGGGATCGAATCCCGGCTGCGGCGGCTGCATTTCCAATGGAGGCGAAATGTTGTAAGCCCGTGTGCTCAGATTTGGGTGCACGTTAAAGAACCCCTGGTGGTCGAAATTTCCAGAGCCCGGCTCCACTACGGCGTCTCTCATAATCATATGGTGGTTTTGGGACGTTAAACCTCACATATCCATCAATATCTCCAAATAATTTTTTCCGGGGAGGGAACGAAAAATGTGTTCCGAAGGTGACGCAGCCTGCGTGGTGGTTTCGGGGCCACGTTAGCCTGCCGTTCCCTACTCTCCGAGATGATTGCTCGTTTGCCCTAATGTGCACGTTGGCTTATCAAGGTGGCGGAAAACCACTGACCCTCGAAATAAACAGGTCAGGGGGCGTAATCTGCCTCAAAATGAATCGCGAACGGATCTCGCCTGCAATACGTTCCTCCAGCACGAAACGGTGACGCACTGCCGGCCATTCTTACAAACGCTGACGCTGTTAATGGGCACTGTTATACAAATCGGCAAGACGTGTGTAGGCTGCGAAGTGGTGTCCTTATATTAGGTTTGGGTAATCACTCTGTGATCAAGCCGTCCGGAAAGCATTTACTTGCACACAACTACTAAGTTGAATAAAAATAGATAAGATAGATAGATAGATAAATAGATAGATAGATAGACAGATAGATAGATAGATAGACAGATAGATAGATAGATAGATAGACAGACAGACAGACAGACAGACAGACAGACAGACAGACCCAGTACTTGTAATCACGCTGGACGAGAGCTCAGTGATATAGGGGTCAATGCCACGCGGATGCACGCCTCGGTAATCGCTTTCTGCAACGCGCTCGGCGGTTTGCAGCCGTGGAGGAAAATAATGGCGTTGGAAGGGACGAAAGAGGCAAAAAAGGAAAAAAAAAATCAAGCACCCAAGTACACGATGTAGGTCGCGCCTGTAACCCATCAGTCCAAACCTGTCGCTTTAGCGCGTGGCATTTTCATCGAACGAAGATCGACAGACGCTCTTCTAGATTACCGCGCATGCGCTGTATTGTTAAACCCCACATATCGATACGGCTAGGGTATCGATATGTGGGGTTTAACGTCTTAAATTCACCATATGATTATGAGAGACGTCGTAGTGGAGTACTCCGGAAATTTAGACCACCTGGGGTTCTTTAACGTGCGCCCAAATATGAGCACACGGGCCTACAACATTCCCACCTCCATCGGAAATGCAGCCACCGCAGCCGGGATTTGATCCCGCGACCTGCAGGTCAGCAGCCGAGTATACCCCAGCCACTAGACCACCGTGGAGGGGCTGACCGCCAGGGTGAGCGAAATAGTTCTCCGGGTGCGTTGGTATTGGCGTCATTCTCTCTTCGTGCAAGGTTTTGTTTTTCTTCTCCTTACATCGCGTGTATACTGAAGAATACGCGCGCGAAATACGACAGCGTACCATCTTTCAGCGGCCTCAGATGAATGGCCGTGACCGCTCGAGCCAAAGTCAAGTTATGCAGCTGCCATGAGGTGGGACAGAGAGGGAAGGTGAACAAAGGAAAATACGCTAACTGTAATTAACAACAACAAGCACCGAAGAACCCGTGGGCGGCATGCGACGCAGCACGAGCATCTGCGACTCACCTCGAATAGAGCAAATAACAGGTGACCTACTTTCCGCCGTGCCCCATTAGTGAATGCAACGCGAGCCATTCCGTCATGCGGTGTCAGTGTTGCACACGTGCGAACACGAGCTCTCTTGCGTTTGTATATTTGTTTACGACCGTGAGCGTGCCAGCTATCGACGCACTCGGCTGTCCTGCACTCAGTCCCCCATGCAGGATGCTTGTTTCGCGCTAAGCGCGAAATTTATTAGACCTGTACACGACACTCGCAACCCCACTTCCAACCCTCCACCCAACATTGAAAGCAATTTTCTTTTAGTGCTCCTGTCTTTTATACGTTGTCTTCAGTATCACTGAAAACTTCATTTCGTTTACATATACGCAAGAGTTGTGACTGTAAACGCAATTGCAGCACCTTCTGATTCCTCAAGTTCACACTAATTATCGGAAAACGAGAATTGTCTTTTCATCAATTTCAATATAGAGCTTGTTATCACTTTATGCGAAAGATATAATGAGCATTCATGTTTTTAGGCGGCAAACTGAACAAAAAATGTTTTTATACAACGTGTAACTGCTGTATTTCGTTAATTTTGAAAAGTTGTTTTGTTTTTATACAATTCTTAACGGGCTCAACTGAACATTCAGAAATGTCCTTGTTGCTTGCAACACTTAAGAAACGCTCTTGTTGTTTTTTGTTAGCGATTTAGTTTTTACTTTGTATTAACAATGGAGGCTTAAAGTGGGCCTCCAGAAACGTGCCATGTGGCGTTTCTTTGCTACCCCATAGTCGCCAACCCGAGAACAGGCTAAAAACTTCGTGAATGAAAATAAAATGAAAATTAGTTCCACCAGTATGTTTGCTCTTATTCGCACTTATTATTATTATTATTATTATTATTATTATTATTATTATTATTATTATTATTATTATTATTATTATTATTATTATTATTAGGAACAACGCCAATTATTTGCTAGATAGCGGTACAGATTATGAACTTAAACATGCGTCACCAGGGTTCTTTTTATTAACTTCGATTGCGTTGCGAAGCAAAAAATTGGCTCGTCTCAGACTGCCGGCGTGTGCCGATTGAATAGTTTTGAATAGTTAAAAATATCTTGACGTAGTTTTCATTCTTTTTTTTGTGTCACTCATGCACGACACATGATAATCTGGGTGTATAACCTGCAATTATTTTTTTTCATGAGCGCTCAACTTTGACAACTTCTCTGCATATCAACTTGCTTAAACCTCTCTGCTTGTGAACACCATAACGAATACAACGGAATTAACAGAATGCACTCAAACGAGAAGTGGCAGAATTATAGAAGTATATTGGTAAAATGTGCTACTCAATTCCGTACCACGTCATTGGAGGTCGTCCAATGTGGCTTTTAAACGTTGAGAAATGAGATGGAGGCCAGCAGGATTGAGTGTAAAATCAAGTACGCTACGAGATTCTTGTGCACCCGAAGCCTGGAACACTGCAGGGACCTGCAATGACAGAGGAACAGCATGTACATCACTGAACCAGACAACAAATATTAATCAAATGGCCAGTGCACCCAGGAATCATAGCTTGGAGCAAAAATGAAATATTCGAGAGGATGGTTATAGAGACACAAAAGAACCAGGTGCTGCCTTCAGACGGCCCATGTGCTGTTGTGCTGGTGCCCTTTCGCTGTTGTCACACGGTCATTTTTGATCGTGATCGGGCCTGACCCGTAACAAGTTTGCTGATTATGATGGGCTTCTTTGCGCAAACTGCAGAAGGGAGCCAATCACTGTTGAGTGAGTTGATTGCGATCAGGATTAATCGCGATCAGCAGTGCACCATTCGATGCTGGTTTTAGTATTGTTCATTCATTGAGATAATCCACCAAATATAATTCGTCTCTGGAGTTCCTTTCCCCAATCTGAAGAGTACTGGGTTCCATAACCAATAGGAAGGTAAATTAGCCCCTCCACATGTGTTCATCCGCATCGCGTCGTCTGCTCAGCGTCTCCCTTGTCTCGCGCGCGTGGAAAGCAAACAGACGGCATTGCCGAAAAAAATAAACGTCTATACCCACCCTTGTTGGTGCCTTTCACTTCTTTACAAAGTAGTCGTCGTGTACTTTGTCCACCCGTAAGTTACAAACTGACACTTGTATTTGCTTTACATTAATGTGCTGGTGCTTCGACAGCAACGTATTCGTGACTATATTGCGTGACTATATTGCGTGACTATATTGCGCTACATTTGCCCCGCCGCGGTGGTCTAGTGGCTAAAGTACTCGGCTGCTCACCCGAAGGTCGCGGGTTCGATTCCCGGCTGCGGCGGCTGCATTTCCGATGGAGGCGGAAATGTTGTAGGCCCGTGTGTTCAGACTTGGGCGCACGTTAAAGAACCCCAGGTGGTCGAAATTTCCGGAGCCCTCCACTACGGCATCTCTCATAATCATATGGTGGTTTTGGGACGTTAAACCCCACAAATCAATCATTATATTGCGCTACATTAGTCGCCTGGAAACACGGCGCGGTCGTCATTCACACTCCCTTGCCTTAACTCCGTAGTTCTCCAAAACTAATCTCTTCAAATTTTCGTTTTTCCCGCGCACAATCCGTGGGTGGAACAATTTACCGTTTGCCGCCCTGCTGTCGACAGATTCTATTGACGCACATGTTTTACTGAGGATCTACAAATGTTTTGCAGTTTTATTATCCACTGGTCCTTTTTGTTGATTGCTTACTTTCAGTGCCATGTTGCTTTCCCTTTGCGATTCTCGCAAATGCGATTCTTGCAATCTCACTTAATTCATTGCTGTTATGATAAGCTTGGTTGCATTATTGTTGCATGTGTGTGATGATTGGATGATTGTATGTTGTGTGATGCTTGGCTTGATTGCCTTACTGCCTGTACCATTCCTGCTTGGGCTCCATGCCTGCAGTATCTTGTAAATAAAAATAAATAAATAAATAAAATTCCAAGAGCCGCTATGAAATTATCGGCGTGTTAGGTTTAGAGGCATGAATAACAAGCCGCCTATCTTGTAAACAACGGCAAAATACACGTGATGCTTTGTCCTCAGTGTGAGATGGCACAAAGCAGTGATCGCTTTTTTCACCATTTATTTGTCAATACTTGGAAGTGGGCGAATAGAAAGCACATAATGGGATCGAAGCGAGCAGGGGTTTCTGCAAGGGTGCTGCCATGTTGAGTTGTAACCACAGTCCCCAATGGTTACTGATGCACCAACTAAAGGCACATGCCACCAGTGCTAAGAAAGACAAGCATGTATATCACGCACCAATGTCGCGCAACAAGTCTCGAACAAGCGCCAATGTCTCAAATTCAGCAATCCTAAGGTAAGTATACCTGCAACCCAGTTTGAATGCGCAAGCTGTTTACAACTCGTAGGCTTGTAGTGATGAACGGTAGTGGTGAGATGCATTGTAGCCTGCATGTACATTTTGCTGTTGCTAGTTAAGAATAAGTTCCGTTAACGCATATATAGAGTGTGAGAAGCCGAATGTAGAAGAGGTTAATCCCTAAAAAAGGAAAGGTTTTAGTAGAGCTACACATGGACGCTCCGTGACAACGACTAGACGTTCCTTACTAAAACTAAGCCTATCGGGCTAGTCTCTGATGAAAGTTCTTACTAGATCTACGGTAAATGTAAAAGAGACACACGACATTGTGAAATCGCAGCCGGAGCGTAGGCAGTGTCTATTGGCTGGCAGTAGATATCCAGTGTGTACAGCATCAACACGCCTGTAGGCACGCAAGAAAACCAGCAAGCAAGCAAAGACGCAAGCCTCTTGCTTGTATACCACTGTCGTAGTTACAGTTCTCAAAAATAGAACCCACGCTTAAGATATCAACAGGGAGTGTCTGTACGTAATCGACATTACTAAAATATGCCCCACTGAAGCCCGCTAATAACGCGGAAGTGAAAACGATGGGACGCTTGCGGCATTTTTGTGGCATTCAAACTCGACCCTATACTGCGCACTTTCGCAAATACCTCAAATTAGAGCTAGACGTGGAAATAAATAACCGTACCTTCGATTGCTATTTCCGAATGAATTGATGTAGTACGCGTTTTGGTCGTTGATTACGCTGCCTAGTTCATTTCTTTCCACCTCTACCGTATTTCACATTCGTCTTGACGCGCAACTTTGTCGTGACACTGCGCATTGATTACCGTTTTACGGATTTGGCCAAGTAAGCCAATGAACAGCTTGTTCAGCGTCCCCTTCTCCCCTGCTCCTCTACCCAAATTTTATGCGTATGTTATGTTACGCGCGCATTTTAGACATCACAGGGAAACTTTTCTTTTTGCCTCATAGCACCAACTTTGCTGCAGCTGATGAAAACGTTTTTTCTTTCTTGTCATTTTGTTTCGAGACACTTCAGTCGACCATAATCAGAACCTTTCTGATAAATGATAATCTATTAAAAGCATAAACTAGTGCAATATCCTGTTGAGCCACAGATGAACATCTTATTGTTACATAAACTTAATCATCACGTAACAAAAACAGCAACTAATTACAGAACAATGATACCAATAACAAAGAAATTTGGCTAATACGTGAGAATGTGAGTACCTTTGCACTCAGAATAATGAAAACGCCCCGCCCCCCACCCCCTGCAGAGGCTTCCTCAAATAAGTTTTCTTCTCATTCAGAGGATAATTCCTGATTATAATGCAGGCACTTCTCTGAAAGAGTGATAGGGACAAGCGTACCATTAAGCAGCGTGGCAGTGCAGCCAGCAGTTTCATTATTCCCGTATATACTCCATAGGTGCCTGTGTCTCTGTAGTCTAGAACAGTGCTGTTTTGTTCTAGCCTAGAGGAAGACAAGCCCGCTTGTCGAAACGTCGGCTTGTCATTTACAAATTTTTCATCGCAAGCTTCCATCTTCCCCGTCCTACCGCTATTACGTGCCTAGTCATTCGAGTAATATACATAAAATTGGATATGCATCTTGCGCGTAATATACAATAAAGTAGACACAGCAGGGGATCATGTAAATTGCAAGAAAATTTACAGAAAATAAAGAAGGGGTGCAAAGAATGGCAAATGGTGCTAAACCCCTAAAACTGTAGTTATCGGTCTCTAGAAAGAGAAAAGACTTCAAATGTACGAATTCCATTAATAATCATGAACATAAATGTTCAAGCTCAGTTTGAGAATGAACAACAATTACAATAGAAAAGAGGGAAAAGTGACTTGTAATTTTTTTGCCTTTCACTCATTTCCTTGCTATTGTCTCTTTTTCTTATGCTCAAACCGAGCTCCGCGATAGCAAAACGACATTCCAACGGTAAGCCAGAAATAGCAATTTGTGCGCACTTGATTGGGAAACATGGGTTATCGATACTCCCCCACAATACTTCTTCATTACTGTCCCAGCAACCTACGGCTAAACGTTTGTTGTGCACTGGTGACGTAGGCATTAGGTGCTACGACACTGCGGAAGTGAAATGGTACGAGGAACAGTAAAAAAAAAAGTTCAAACAGGGATTAAGGAAAATCCCACACACGTGTACACAGGACTTCCCTCTTAGCTGCAAGTGGGCCGGACTTGTACAAAGGCAGCCCCAGTAATGGCATCGACTCAGGGCCGTCATTAAGCACAATCAGTGCACGCTCAATTGAGCTTCTTCATTGTGCCCTGCACTGCTCGTCGCAGTGTGATCGGGATCCTATTCCGATTTCGCAAGAAGTGGGACACGCGGGATAATAAATAACGGAAAGGCCATGTCTTGTATAGTTTTAGTCCGCCGCTATACAGGACACTTTTTCTGCGGCCATATGTGACTCCCCTTGAAGATAAAAAGAACAGGGAAACGATTACCGAGTGTGCCCGTCTGCGTCAGTATGCCGCAGTGTCACAGATGCGACAATATAAGGAGGGTGCGGGTAGAGTACGGTGTAAATGAATCTTTAGAATAAATACGGAAGTACTCGATGACTATTATAGTCTGTAGTAGACGGTACGAACACTCGGCTTAGCGCCTGGATTAGAGTGTGCAACGTCGGCAGATGCTGCACGGAACAACTGCCAGCAACAAAATAAATAGCTTGGGGGGCGCTTGAAGTTTGCCTACAATCAGCATGGCCAGACCATGTTCACTTCGCCTTTTCAATCGTTCTCAATGAACTCTTACATCATGCCACAATGAAACGAACGTATGTAAACCCGGTAAACTGTCTTTCAAGTTATCCCAGAATTCCCACTGCAAGTGCAGTTCCGAAGTTCTCACTCAGAAAATTGTTTTTGCGACTTGGCGTGGCACCCACTATAGGGGACCGTATACAAAGCAACACGCGCAACGGCGCCACTGCGCCCCCTGTCGAGGCTGCTGTTGACAAGGATAATTGATTGTGCTGGTGTGTTTTGTGATTAATGGGCGCCTAAATCGACCACTCGTTGCGCACTTCCAATGTTTGGACGTCTGGTGTGGTTCCTCGTTTTTCGAGTGATACTTCAAGTGGTAAGGAGAATCGTCCCGCAACGTGAGACACGTAACGCGTTTCTCTCCTCCTCCTCCTCCTCCTCCTCCTCCTCCTCCTCCTCCTCCTCCTCATCCTCCTCCTCCTCCTCCTCCTCCTCCTCCTCCGCCTCCTCCTCCTCCTCCTTCTGCTCCCCACCCTCCTCTCTCTCCATCCTTCTCTCTCTCTCTCCTGAAGCAATTACGAGCACGGACTGAGTGGTAGAACACGTGTGTGCCACGTAGAAGACTTGGGTTAGATCGTCTCTCGAACCGAATGTTTTTTTTTTTTTTTCTGCTTTATCTGAATTCATCTCAAAGTTTCAGGGAAACGAGAAACAGCTCGAAACACTCGAATACGTAGCAGCGGGCACAAATATGCTCTCTAGTTCAGCTCGTTTTCGGCTCGCTGGATTCCGTGCCGACCGGTTGTGCCCTCGCGATCTCCGAACGACACTGCAGCTCTGGCCGACTGGGTTGGTCCTACGCCACCTCCTGACGCCGGTCCCCGACGACGACGACAGCGTAGCTCTGGCCGACTGGATTAGCCCTACGCCATCTCCTGTCGCCGACAAGAGCTCTCGCCAGGGGTGCCCCGTCCTCGGACTCCTGCGACCGTCTTCATCTTTCCTATCTTCTCTTTACTTCCGTCGCTCCCTGTCCCCACGCCTCTCTCTCTCTCTCTCTCTCTCTCTCTCTCTCTCTCTCTCTCTCTATATATATATATATATATATATATATATATATATATATATATATATATATATATATATATATATATATATATATATATATATATATATATATATATATATATATATATATATATATATATATATATATATATATATATACCTTTTAATCCTATCCTTTCAATCTCTCCTTACCGCCATCCGTTGAGAGCTACTGTTGAGGTGTCGCACCAGATGCAGACAGTTACGGGGCTCACTTTTCTCTTCTTTTCCCTTTTATGACCACATAAGCAAAATAAAAGCTCATTTTTTCGAATTTCCCGTCGAGATACGCTGATGTTTCGCTCGCAACAAACGGCGCTGGCAACGGAATTGCTGCGAAACGAGTTCTTTAATGCCATCGCGTTAATACGGTTGGAACATTTTCTACCATTATCATAAAGCGACACGTAACGAGAAACTCGACACTCACCTGTATAGTTCGAAAGTCGTCGCCTATCGTGCCGTAAATCAACGGCAGGATCCTTCGCTTGGGCATACAAATTGCGCCTTTCCTTTCAACTTGGAGGATAGTGTACATCGCCACAAATGGTGTGAAGGTTGCAACTACACGGAGTTTTATAACCGTCTTCAATGAACCGAGATACATGTGACCTTTAGTGGATGTGTGGCTTATCATGACGCAGAAGAAGAATAGGTCGGCTCAGTGAGCTGCTAAAGGCAAGCTTCATTTTTTTTATTGACCCACTCAGACCACTTTCATTGCTAAGAGACGTTTCTATAGTCTTTCATGATGAAGCTTGCATGACGAGGTAAAAATGTAAATAGCAAATTTTAGCCAACCACCTACTTTCCCGTTTCCATTTCTACTGTTTCGTATTACCTCATTACTACCATGGTTTTTATTTCACCTTATGATATCGTCCAACCATATCTATTCTCATCAGTGGCAGCGGTATTTGGGGCTCTCAGTGTTTCTTTTGAATAGGTTGGTTCCGAGTGAGATTTTTGTGGCCATTTATTACAATAGAATGTGCACATTATTTATCAGACAATGAGACAGCCTAACAAAGAAACGAGCCATTAAGTTTACACTTTCCTTCAATAAAATGTACACATTACCTTGCACCTCTGCGAGATCCTCCTATACTCATACTGATTATAAGACCAGCGCACGCCCATACCACTCTTGAGAACGGACGCTGCAAGGCGACTACAATCACTTGCTCGCCGTATAGCTCTCCTACAATGGAATACGCCGGGTTTCTCCAAGACGCACCTGTATTCGATCAATTCAAACTTGCAACTTCGTTTGCCATCCGGGCTCCCACGATGCGCTGAAACTTTACTGTGTCGCATGAGGTTGGGCGTCGCATTTACGAATGCGTACTCTCGTCTCCCTGAAATGGCGAGCACTTGGGCATGCAACATCTGCGCCTGCGAGGAAACGCTTGAGCACATTCTATGCCATTGCCCAGCATACCAGTCTGAACAACGTATTATGGAAGCCAAGCTCCGTCAGCTGGATTCACGGCCGCTTACAGAAGAGAAGATCCTGGGACATTGGTCGACGACTTCCCATACGCGCAAAGCCACAAAAGCCCTCTTGTACTTCTTAATGACCACCAGACTTTATGACCGCTTGTGAAAGAACAGTGTGAGACCGTGCTGTGTAGTCTCGAGCTGACTATTCATCCTCTTTTCGACTCCTCTTCTTTTGAATCTCTTTCCTTTCTATTATTCTCCATTTCCCCCATTCCAAGTGTAGGCAGCCAACCGAGCCAGGCTTGGTTAACCTCCTTGCCTTTCTTCTCTCTCTCTATCTCGCAGATGTAACAAGTACCCGGCTGATTCGGCACACCTGTTTTGCGGAACATTTGATTATTAGAGAATATTAGAAACAAGTGTCTTCTGGACGAAATCAGGGCAACGACCGACGCCAGTTCGCTTTTCAATGCTCACCAGTGTTTACCTGCCACCGTACGTGCCGATATCTTATGTTCATTATAATAGTGCAATCTCAAAAGTGCCGATAGCCATCAACACTACTTTCTGTTGTGAAGGGAAAAAATTAAACCACGGTATACTTACCCTGATGCTTCCCAAATAACAGTCGATAAGGAGCTACTGCTTCAATCAATGGATATTTTGATAAATTACTGCAGAAAGATTTTCACCAATCATCATCCGTCGTTCCGTCAATTCCTGTACTCCTGTAGTTTTCAGTAACAGAAATTTTTAGGTGTAAGAGCTAAATTGCAGCCATTGCGAAGATGACCAAGAATATAGTTTGACAATTAGGGTGAAGAAAAAAAAACACTACCTTCTTGTGCTGATGCTGCTACAAGTCATAATGAACAACAAGCAATGTCCCATCAAGGCGAATCAAGACGACGATTGAAAATAGCCCTCTTGTTGTTGTTGTGGCTCTGACATCTTTGCTGAAGGACTCTGTACTCTGTGTACGTTTCTTAAATTCATTTCTTTTGTTTGGTAATACTTTCACTCCGTGACCATATTTTCACATTTCCTGTACATACAACAATGTTTGACGCAAAGACCACTTACGTAGCTAATGTTGGCGCATGCGCACATGCCTTCAAGGATACAAGCATACGCACGCAAAAGAACACGTGTGCACACTACAAGTGATGGCCGTAAGACACGCACACGCACGCACAAGCACTGTGCCGTGATTACGTTGCCAAGGTCAGAGGATTTGATTGATATGTGGGGTTTAACGTCCCAAAACCACTATATGATTATGAGAGACGCCGTAGTGGAGGGCTCCGGAAATTTAGACCACCTGGGGTTCTTTAACGTGCACCCAAATCTGAGCACACGGGCCTACAACATTTCCGCCTCCATCGGAAATGCAGCCGCCGCAGCCGGGATTCGAACCCGCGCCCTGCGGGTCAGCAGCCGAGTACCTTAGCCACTAGACCACCGCGGCGGGGCGAAAGGTCAGAGGAATAAAGGCAAAAAGAGCGACAAGTAAAGTATTTTTTTGCGTGACTTTCTTGTAGAAAAAGAAAAACAATCCTTCGCTGTATATTTGAGGAGACCATTTTTTTTTCTCAATAAGTTACATTCTTTTCAACAAAACAGCGTTTTCTATCTCACACAACAAATCCCCATAAAAAAAAATGCAGGTGCCCCCGATGAAAAGCAGGAATATTTCTGTGCTCATGCTTTCGTGATCTCCTAACACGCTGACTCCTATGCAGCAACGCGAGAGAAAGGTGTCACCGCTAGGGGTGATTGACTACGGTGGCGACGACGTAAACGGAAGTAAGCACTATGTGAGACATCTCCTGCTTTTGATACGGCTGCACCCTGCGAGAAGTGTGGAGGTAGCGCTACCATAGTGAAGACCTGAAAGTCACGAAGCAATGTCAAGGCTAACAATAATGACTGAGCCACGACAAACAACAATCAATCACTGCTTCGTTGGCATAATGATAAAAAAAAGGACCACTCAGTTTTGAACGCCAAGATAATTCTGTACGGTGTGAAGTGTTTTAGCGTAACTCATTGTTAAAACGTTTCTTTCACAGCACAAGTTTTAACCAGAATGTGAGAACTGTGCTTGAATTTGGAGCATGTTGAAAAAAATCAAATAAAATGAAGGCAAAGCTAGCGCAAGCTAGGCCTTGGCCTTCGATGCGTGACGTAGACGCTAGAAATGGCTGAGCACAATGGAGGTGTTGTTTTCAGAACTTGCGGGTGACAGCGCTTCCACGTCATCAGTTTTGTTGCTGAATATCGAAAGAGGATTTTGTTGCTTAGAACTATACTCAGGAAAACGAACGCTTTCACACGTTGTAAGAGAGCTATCATTTGTATATCCACTAGCTTTTCAGGTTGAATTTTTAGCTTCTCTTCGGGAAAGGCTATGCAACCACTTGAGGCGGGATGACAAATTGAACGCCACTCCAGCCGACGCTCCGAGGATACTGCGTGTAGTTGCTGGGTTATGAGAATGTTTGCACAATTTTTTTTTCATCTGTTTCTCCAAAAACGCCAGTACTCAGCTTCCGTGAGAGTTTCGTGTACCACACATACAAAGCACCGCTGTTTAAGCAGTGATAGTGGTGACGTACTTATGATGTGATAACGTTACAGACACCCTGCATGCTCTCTATATACACATATCGAACTGACGCAATATACGAGGGCATACCAAAGGCAGCAGGCCTAACGAAGTGACTGAAAGTAATTACTTGTTACGAATAAGTAATCCGAAAAAAGAGCGCGTCCCACAAGTGCCAGATGGTTTGGAAAATGTTTTTTTTTCTCACGAAAGAATCATGCGTATTATAGGGGTTTACAAGTTGAGTCATGGTGTGCTGCGCATGGGGCAAGCATAAATTTAATCGTCGACGCCTCTGCGGGTCAAATTTTCAGGTAAGCAGATGAATTACCTCATGCAGACATAGCGCAGCTGTCTAGACGACATAGCTAACAATTCCGTATACATGCACTGCGACAAGAAGATAAATTAGAAATAATTTTCTGCAAGCTGCCAACACTGCCCTTGACTTTAAGAAAATGCTTTCATTCTTTTAAGTTGTACGTCTGCAAGGCTCTTGTATAGGTCACCAGCCCAAAAGCTTTAATAAGGTAAGTGACATAGGTGTTATGTATTCTAGAAAGCGTATACGGTCATACTATATCACTGCTCTTTCTGGGGTGCTGCGGTATTTGATTCGGCCATCTTGTGCGCGCTGTATACGTGAGGCCATGATGGTTGCAGTTCACTATTCGTTGCGCTGCTATTAATCTTTTGCAACCATATGCAGTTGGACTAGCCGGGTGGCGCGGTGTCTCTCCTGCTTCTTGGATGAAAGAAATTAACGTTTGCATCGTTATCCTATGCAATTTTAGACTGAAGCTTATACGCGTAGAAGGTATAGTGAAAAAAAAAAATGCTCCGACTACAGGACGAAAAAATGACAGCATATCCACAGAGTGAATGACGACAAGTGGGGCTAAGCATCCATCTGTCCGTCCGTGCGTTCGTCCATCCGCCTGTCCGTCCGTTTGTCTGCTCCTATCACACTAAAACATGCATCGGACGGACTGACGCTTCGCTCCTCTCATTATCACTCATTCCGTGGATATGCTTGCTGCGCAAGATAGAAGGTTGACCTACCAGGTGATGCTATAGGAAGCATCGTCCCTAAATCACACAGGACAAAGCGCTGACTACTAACTGAATCAACTGTATCAACTGCCCTGTTTGTTCGTCGTCCCATTCTCGGCGCTGTTTTTTCCAGTGTTCATGGACTAGCTAACCCACCTAAAAATCCATGTGCAGAGAGTGTATTGCCCTTAACGTCACCATGTCGGGGTCATGTTGCATGTACTGCCATGAACTCTCTGGGAAGGCAGCTATGTTCTACCCTTACACACCAACGGAGTTACGCCGACTAGTTTCCTCCGTGTAAACGCACCTACTTAACCCAGATTGTCATCCACCGTTGCGATTCCACTCCTCTCCTTTTGTTCTCCTTACGCTTCACCGAAAATCTATGTTATAAAGCGACGTAGTTATCTGACATCTTAATTAAATAATCACTATCCCAGTTACCTCACTGTTTCTATGCTGCTGCTTTCTAGAAGGTAGAAAACAGGAAGCGAACTTTTTTTCATGGTGATATAGACAAGCCCTTGAGGCCTAATACTTCATTATTATTAAACTTGTATTAAATATGGGCTGCAAGGCTGGTGTTGTGAATGATGTGAAGCAGTGTATTGTAAAATATATTATCATTTATTCAGCGGTTATAGTTATAGCTGTGTCACGTATACTGAAGGCTGGCTTGCAGTAGTAGACGGGAGCGTTACAATTGTAAACCTTGACATGCCCATATAAGGTGGTGAGCGTCTGCTTCCATTTCGGTAAACGACCATTATGAGCCTGTAGAACCCAGAGTTGAATGTGACTAGTTTCCGGTCGTGATGGCCGCCGACGTAGGGGTCACTCCGACCCCAAGCCTCCTAAGCAAGATTTCCTCCGTCCTGGTAAGGTGATGGGGAAGGGAGTAGAGATGTGATCAAATAAGAAAGCGTGTCTCCTATCGGATAAAATTTTTGAACGACCTCTTTAGACCTCGAGCAATGACTTGTTACACGCAAAGACTCCGCCACTTCTCCACGTACTTAAGTCTTACACGCGGCTAGATAAGCGCAACGTTCCCTTCGCACAATGGCCAACCGGCTATTTATGACACCGTAAACACTCTAGAAGATTACTAAACGCTGCCGTGGTCATTGCAACGGGATCAGATGGAATACTGCTTAGCGCCGACGTCGAGGCGTTTGAAGAGGAGCGATAAACAATGCCAAGTAGGCTGTCGGCGCGAGCGTCACCAGAAGTTTTACGCCACGATTCGTCCACTCTCAAAACTTTATAGCAGGAGCCGCTTTTTTGAAGATGCCCGCCGGCATAAAAGTGACTCCGGGGTTGCTGGCCGAGGCATGAAGCGCAGAGAAGCCTACCCACACCAGTCAAGTCATTCGAGGCAGTTCGCTCCAAGTCGTTGTGCAACATGACGCTACAGGAGGGGAACAATAAAGGCTGACGGTGTAATTCTCCAAGTCTCTTGCGCCTGGCTGCAATGGCTGAGTATCAGGGAGCGTGGCAAGCATCTTGGTGAAAGGGAATTTTTCATTTCTCAGAACTTAACAACACAGCACTGAGATGACACTGGAAGAATTGAAAAATATTACCCAGCGTCGTTATGAATAGCCAGATGGAAAGATTCGCTATAAGGGCGCCACGGCAGCCGTTTATAGAATACCTGTCTAAAATCGTGGGGCATGTCCTGGCTAAACACATCTTGGACAGCTTCAGTTGACATAATATTCAAGTTACACACGTTGTAAAACATTTTAAACGCTGAAAGTAAGCAGACGTCGAGTATTTTGTTAAGAATACAAAGGCTGCATTACATTGTCTGCAATATAAGAAATGACTACAGGTTGCCTAAGAAAGTTCGTGCAGCCTCAACTTCCAAGAGATAAAAAAAAAAAAAACAGAAGCTGTGACATTCGCTGCAGTGCGGGCTGCGGGAGTGTTAAATATGCCACGCGAGGTGCACTCAAAGACTGAAGAAAAAAATATGATCATGGGCATACGTTTCTTTTTTACACATTTTCAACGTAACCGAGTGTCAGATTACTAAAACAGTTGCACAAGCTATCTCTCAGCGCAAGTTGCATTCGAATTTCTCAGAACTTTCGGAAATACTTTCGATTGTCTTAATTACGTTGCATGCATAACCCGAATTATGGAGAACATTTCAGAACGTACTACATGCACGAGCATAACCGATTGCGTGTCAATGTACTGGAATAATTTGCAGAACGACAACGCGCAGATCTGTAGATCAGACTCTTGACAACCGACAAACGTGCTCACCTCTACTATTGTGCTGTGAGTGTCTTGCTTCGCTGGGCATCGGTTCATAAAATAAAGAGATTAGCCTCCAATTGCTGCCTTACATAGTGAAGTTTTTACCGTCCCCGATATGTGACTGTCAAGCGCGAAGAAGGGGAGTGGCTCGTAAGCTTTTAAATATAAAGGTACCGAAAAACTTTAAAAATACCCGGTGCACTTTTTGTCAAGAGCATCTTGGTTAGAGTTAAAGCTACAGCCTGCAAGTCGAAAGAGCTGAAAAGGTGGCCTTCAGACTTCAACAGAGCGCCAACCACCGGCGAAAGATCCAATTGCACTCAATAAAGTTATCTGTCGCTACCTCTCTCTGTAGTGCGTGCCTCACAATTTGCCGAGATCACAGCGATAACTGCTGAGAACACATTCGTGTGTGCACGTGTAAAACTCAAACAGCGAAGTATTTACTATTGTGTGTGCATATATTTGAAATTTAGCCTATAAAGACCAAAAAGTGTCAGAGTATAGAGCGAACTATTAAAAATCATATTTACACAGAATAAGACGCGCACACAAATACAGAAACAAGAAAGAAGAAGAAAAAAAAAACGATATCACCACGGGCGCCTATTTGCAACTGCAGTTTAGTGTGGAAAATGGAAGCATGTGTTCGTGTTGTGTCTAAACATGAATCAATACGAACTAGCCCAAGTATCCGTGCAATAGAAAGTCATCAGACATTATTCTCTGCTGCATTACTGGGAGCCTCGCGGGAAACCTCAGCCGAGAGAAAGAACTGACAGGGTTCCTCACGCATTCACATAAGACGACTCGCAGGAGAAAGGCAGATTGCGACTCTTCTCAGTCGACGATGATGATCAGGATGATGCTGTGTCCATACCCTTTGTAACGGCCTGGTGTCAATTGACTTCAGTGCAAAGATAGTTGAAGACAAAAAAGGATAGACAGGGGAAAAAGGAAAATACAAAGAAAACACACACACACACACGCACACACACACACGCGCACACACACACACACCCACCCACCCCCACACACACAGACACACACACACACACACACACACACACACACACACACACACACACACACACACACACACACACACACACACACACACACACACACACACACACACACACACACACACACACACACACACACACACACACACGTTCAAGAAGCACTATCGTGCCTCCTCTACGCTCGTCGCACTTAAATCTAGCACTCCATCAAACGTCACTTTGTCATTGCAGCCGCCACCCACACATCTGGAAATGTTCATCGGACGAGGTGAGGTGAAAGCGAGCGCCCGCAGATATGAGGTGGCGTCCGGCGGTGGTGCTGTTGGAAGTCCTCTGCACAGTTTCACAATAATCTCTGCAGTCCTTGCCAAATTCCCAACATGTATTTACGCTGCCCCGCCACACTTCGAAAACTAACCTGGTTTCGCACTGCCTGCACTATCGGAGGCACCTCATCTGGTGTTTTTTTCATTGCCTCCATGGTCGGACCCTTTTTGAGCACGCTGTGATTCGATATGATGGCGTCATCATGTCACTTTACGTCACGTCACGTCAATACGACGTCGTGACGACATGACGGCCACCTTTGACGTCGCCATGATGCCATGAATCTCTCGATGACGATTTTTTTGCATAATCCATCCCCGACGCCGTGGGCTGCAATACGCCGAATATAAAATTACGAGTATCATGAGGCACCTAAGGCCTTCGCCTTAGTAAAAGAAAAACAAGATATCGCCAGCCATTTTTTGCGAGTAAATAAGTGTATTCGTTTTTATTCTTAACTATTTTGTACACTACTGCAGACAGTAGTCCAAGCAGAAGAGGATGTACATAAACATACACACAAAAATGTCAGAGATCAAAAAATTTATGAATAAAGAAGATGGCAAATGAATTCCACTCTGTGATCGTTCACAGCAAGAATCCATGTTTATATACTTTAGTTCTTGCAAATACAGGTTTGATGCAATGGCTGTGCTTGTGACGTGACGCTCGACCAGTGTGTTTCTGAAAGTAATCACCAGAGTTTATTCCGTGCTTACCGAAATTAACTGAAGATAAGAACGCGCCCGTTTCTTCCTTTCAAATAGTGGCTCTGATTGGGTCATCTGCGGCATATATGACGGGGAATCAAGGCGCCTGAAACGTTTGTAAACGTTGCGGACAGCTAAACATCGAATTTTTTCGAGCTTTTCTGGTTGACTTGGGTGTAAGGACCACAAATGGCAGTGCCGTATTCCAAAGAGGAACTAACTGTCTTGTGCGTCATCAACCTAAAAGAAGGAAAAATTTGCCCAATTTATGTTTCAGGAAGCATAACTTTTTCCGGGCTTTGGAGCATATTTCATTTATATGGGTTGACCAGTTAAAACTGGAAGTGAATGCAATTAACATTCCTAAATTTTTGCACGCCCGAACTCCTTCAAGGGGGTTATTTTCTATACAATAGGTAAAAGAAAGTTTGTTTCAATTGTTAGTGATGCTCATGTGCACAGTTTTCTAAAAGTTAATTACCATTTCCCATTTGTTGCACTATTTTTTTGTAGTCCGCGTGAGCTTTTGCGCGTCAGTACTAGCCCGCGCAAATGTTCTAGTATGTTATCAGTTTATTTAAGTACTTAACTAAATTCCAAGCTTTCGCGCAGTAAGCTTTCACCGCTAACACGTGCTGTCTCCATTTTCGTAGCATTATTTGATACGACGATCCCAGCAAATCAGAGTTTGCGGAAACGCAAGAAGAGACGCACTGGCAAACTCAGTATTCGCCTCCGTTTTTATACGCGCGTGTGTGTTTGGGCTACAGCCACCGTACCTAAAAGATCAAGTGAAGTGCGCACTTACTTGATGTACGTGAAGATAGATAGCGTCACACACAGTGCCACCAGGCTGGCGAGCGAGAAGACCAGAAGAATGTAGCTCGCTATGGCTGGAATGCTGTTGGGCCCCGACTGCGACGCAAGGAAAAGTGCGAAGGCACACCGTGCGATATAAGTGATTAGGGAGTTTTAGAATAACGTTTGCAGGCGCTACGGGCGTTGCGGGTATAGGTGGCGCCATATGAGTTTTAGAATAGCGTTTGCCCTCCTGCAAACCGCAACGCATGATCGCAGCGGCACCTATAGTCTCGAGACCAGCATTTGTGGGCTGCATGCGGGCCGCACACGCCACCCGCTATTTCGGATTTTATGCGTGTGGGCCACGAACACGAACAGCGGCTCGCGTTACGACGCATGCGTAGTGGCAGCGACCGTACCGCTAGGGCTCATGGTGCGCTATTCTAAAACTCCCTATTGCTTTTACACGTGCAAAGTTTATCAAGAAACGAATAGCAAAGAAAAAAGACTAACCCCCCGTATTCTAGAACCTCCCTTCACTCAACGCTTCGCCTTCACTTGAGAAAGCTGATGGAAGCGCTATCTCTAGGTACGGCAAGTCACTGGGAGGATTCGCTCGCAGGATTTCGAGCTGGACGGTTGTGCCCTCGCGATCTCCGACATCAGCGTAGCTCCCGCCGACTGGTTCGCCCTCCGCGGTCTCCTGACGCCGTGCAGCTCTCGCATTGTGGCACCTCGCCCTTGGACTGCTTCGACCGGATCCCCACTTTCCCATCTCCTTCTTTTTTCTCTCGTTGGCTGTCTTCTTCTCCGTCCATTTTTCTTCTATTCTTTTTATCCCTCCTTCCCCCCACCCCTATAAGGCACTGCGCCGTGTCTTTTTTTTTTCCCTATATCTTCAATTTCCCATATCCCATTCCTCTGCTGACCTGTTGAGGTGTCCTTGTAAGGAGAGACAGTTACGGGTCGGCACCTTTCTTTTCTTTTCTTCTGTTATAACCACTTATATATATATATATATATATATATATATATATATATATATATATATATATATATATATATATATATATATATATATATATATATATATATATATATAAGCGATAGTCTGCTGCGATTCTTGAGCAGCGCAGCATCATTTTCAGCCGACTGGCGGCGCAGTCCTCAACTCTTTCAAGTGAAGGGTGAAAGGCGAGTCGAGGGGCGGGGGTAAGGGACCCTACTCCACATTATTTAGCGAAAATATATGCGACAGTTAGAGGACAAATAAATATTTGGAGCCAAAATACCTTGAGGTAGGTAATAAACAAAAAAGTCACAGCTCTCCTACAAAGGCGAAGCAATGAATGCGATAGCAACAAATTGGAATGTCACGCAAATAACGGCAAGCAGTTTGAAACGACCGCACGTTGGTCACGCACAAATCACGCAGGAAACGTATACTCTCAGGTACTGATTAACGCGAATAAGTGTGTTCGTAGTTACTTCGCTGTGTCTTAAAAGCGTGCCCTTTGTGCAAACGTAGACTGTACAGCGAATTCAGTGACCTTTGTGAACACCTCCCCTATTTTATCGATGCCAACCAGATAAGCCCGATCCAGCCGTTCACAACCCCCTCCTTTAGCCCATCCCTCGTCTCACCATCGCCTAGCCTTCGTGTGTGCTTTTCTGTCCTGGGGGAGGGCGCCCCGTCATGCAGTGCCTCACGACGGAAATAATATGAAGTAATTTTTTGCTTAGTTGTGTGCAGATCCATGGAGTGGCGTCTTGCATTCCTCGCGTTCGCTATGTTGGGAAGTGATTTTAAATGAAAAGAAGAAAAAAGTGGGCCCCGTAACTGTCTCTCAGGGGGAGGACACTTCAACAGTAGCTCACGAGGGGTGGGGGTAAAGAAGGGATTAAAAGGATAGAATTAACAGGTAAAGAGATATATATAGAGAGGAAGGAGAGAGCGAGGCGCCGGGACAGCGAACGACGGAAGTAAGGAGAAGATAGGAAAGATGGACACGGTCGCAGGAGTCCGAGGACGGGGCACCACTCGGCGAGAGCTCTTGTCGGCGTCAGGAAATAGCGTAGGGCGTCCATCAAGCTGGCTTTGTAAAAGATACGGTGTTTTGAGATAGCGCGTGACCATTCATGGCACTGGGCGGGCAACCAATGGGAAAGCGTCACTGCAACGCTACTAGACGTGCTGCGTCGTGATGCGGTGGCGGCGTTGCTTTGAGCCACAAATAAGGAGCACGAAGGAACAAATTCGATAGACCTACGATATTGCAGCGGAAAACACGTCTATCGAATCTCCGAAGAAAGCGCTCGGAAGCACGTGTGGCGCAAGCAGAGCGACAGCGTCACATCGCTATGCGTCGCCGTAATGCAGTTTCCAACAGGATTGCGCCCTTCCGAATGCGTATAATCAGTCACTTTCTTACGTTCAAGAGAAGGCAGTCGTTAAGCTTTAAGGTCTGAGGAGTGTCCTACACGAGAAAAAACACTTTCCACTTCACGTTAGGGCAAGTTCATTTGACGTCGTGGTTTGTCGTCAGATTTTAGTTAGCCGAAGTATTCGGCCTCTAAATAGCTTGAGGAGTGACGCCGCACTTGACTTAGAAGTCGCAACCCAGCGTGCTGAAATGTAACTGACAGGCGGCAGCAGCTCCAAGCACTCGGTGCAGTTGGTCCAGCTTTCATGCAACCAGGTTCCATTGCCTCCTCATTATCGGTGTGCTTCTGCAAAGAAACGTGCATTTGTGAGTTTCGGAGAACGGCAGGCCTCGACTATGTAAACGTGCCTCTTACGGGAATGTAACAGGAATGCAAGATCGCTTACATCAAATGCATTGAACATTGCCATTTTTGTATGCTTGTGCGAACCTTAGCGTAATACCTACACCTTTCCCCGCACACTATGCCCTTGGATAGCGTAAAATTACTACACTGTAGTTTATTTGATAAACACAGTTAGTGGTTCCTCTTCTTTTATTGGCCCACCTAACTGTGGGACGCATTTACTTGTGTCTAAAAAAGAAACGAGTCACTCGAAAAAACTTCCCTTCTATATCTTACTAACTAGCATCGTCAAATAACCAACAGTGGCTTGTGTCAACCAGTGAGTGGATAGTTGTAGGCAGGTATCTAGATAATGAACTATACTGGATGCATATTATTCTTCTTTTTTCTTGCTTCAGTAAGTTTATTTTTCAAGAAAAAAAATGTCTTATTGATAGTGTTGCTGCAAACGTGCTATTAGAAAATCCTCTTTCTTCTTTAAGTATGAAATTATTGCTAAGGACCACACATTTTTGAACTGAGAACGTGAAACTTCTTGATCTAAGTAACTGTGTACCTAATGATGAGCAACAAAGTGAATGAAAAACTATGAACCACCTAAGATCATTAATCTTCACTTGATAGGCAAAACAGCGAAACTTTTCTTATTACCCATACTTAATGAAGCGAAAGTCCTCCCTTTCAACTACAGGCAGCCTCACCTCTGCCTTTTTGGAAAATTTCAATAATGTCCTCTAAGAACCTTGTAGGTAGAGGGATCTTTCCGTAATCTCTGCATTTCAATTTCTTTCATTTAGATAAACTTTGTTGCCTCTTACGAGCAAATGATCATTCCTTAGCCGGCGCCCTCTTTCTAAGCTCCCATATTTCCTCATTTTTCATTGTCCCAAGACATTTTCGACACACGCGTATGAAACAATATGCAAAAAAAATTCCGCCATATCCACGAAGTGAATGATGATGAGTGGGCGAAGCTCCGGAGGTAAACCTGGTAAACCATGAATCCTCTGTACA